>NC_052626.1:89141788-89747502 GCF_016161935.1 Mauremys reevesii
CTACATCAAAGTGCAGATGATGAAGATTGTAGAAGACCACACATACCTGTGATGGTGAAAGAAGTTGTTAATTGTTTATCACCCCGACAAGGGCAGGTGAGTTAAATGATTTCTTACAGTCGTATATAATTTTTTCCCCAAATTTGGATTGTCACTCTGTATTGTCCTAAGATAATTATTTATTTGGTAGAGAAATAAAAACCACACTCTGCAACTTGTGCTGCTAAGAGCTCTACTGTATTAAATTGATTTGTTATTCAGATTAAGGTTTTATGTTTACCATCACAGGATTCATTAATCTTGTACTCTGGAAAATCAAATTATAGTATTTGTCAAAATTATAGTAAATGTTTGTATATTCCCCTGTTCCTGTATCCAGTCCTGACAGATGAGTTCTATTGGGTCACTTCTGCTCTATGTTCCTAGAGTACCATAGGTAGCAGGGAATTCTCAGTTAATGAATTTCTGATGAAATAGCTGCTTCTTGTAGGCTTCAGGGTATAATGCAGAACATATGTCCAATTAGGTCTTAAACTAAATAGCATATATCAGTGGTTCTCAACCAGGGGTCTGGGGCCCCGTAGGGGGCCGGGAGCAGGTTTCCGGGGCTCCTGCAAGCAGGGCCAGCATCAAACTCGCTGCGGCCCTCGGTAGAAAGCTGAAGCCCCACTGCATGGGACTGAAGCCTGAGGCCCTGAGCCCCACTACCCGGGACTGAAGCCAAAGCCTGAGCAGCTTAGCTTCATGGGGGCCCCTGTGGCATGGGGCTCTGGGCAATTGCCCTCCTTGCTACCCCCTAATGGCTGGCCCTGGCTTTTATATGCAGAAAGCTAGTTGTTGTGCCACAGATGGGCCGTAGAGTTTTTATAGCATGTTGGGGGGCTCAGAAAGAAAAAGGTTGAGAACCCCATGTGTATATATAATCATGCCAGGTTTTAGGTCTCTTTTATTAGATTTCTTTTTTTCCCCTGGTGCTTGTGAAACTCAGTGGGACTTGGGCACCTAAATCCCTTAGGAGCCTTTGAAAACAAATCCTGTGTGTGTAATATGTGTGTTTTAATATGGTAGTGGCATTTAGCTGCAAAGTACTTAACTGCCAAAGCACTTAAAATAAATAGAATATTAGGACTCAGTCCACCAAACAATTAAACAAGAGTAACATGTTTGGGTCTGTGATATCTTAAATATGGTATTGAACTAAAAGGATTCTATTTACAGTGTTACATATTTACAATTCAGATGTGTTGATCTGTGAAATTTAATTGTTGTTCTTTGGAATGCTGGCTTCCTATGAGTTTATTGTTCTTTTCTGATCTCTGTGAGGCTTTTTCTGGAAAAATATTACAATATAATGATTGTTAAATGATTTAAAACACTGGTTACTTACTGTAAATAGTTTGTTTTTACAATAGTTAAACAAGTGGCATCTTTCAAAATGACATAGAGCCCAAGAATGGGAAAATGATGCACAGGGTTTGTAATATGTCCAGGAATCAAAAGGGTTTCCGAAGGTCAGGTGAAATCTCTTATAAAGCCATGATTTGTGACCTTCTGAGGATTGTTGTGGTCTTGAAATTGATGGGTCACTTTTAGATGAATTGAGAAACCAAATATGAAAGAAGAGAGAAGAATTTATAATTGCTGACTGTGAGTAGCATAACTCTTGCAATATGTGCATCACTAATTGCTTACTTTATACAATTCAAGATATACAATACATGCCAGTCAAATATACTTTGATAGAGTTTACAAATAGGTCTTCTGGGTCAGGGCTTTGGAGCGGAGTACGGAGCAGTGGAGCTTCAGTTTTTTGCCTGGAGTTGGAGTGGAGCCGGAGCACAGCTCCAAAGCCCTGGGTCAGAATTAAGATTGCTGTCAAAATCTGAGAGTTGAATTTTTACATGTGAACTGATAACTGAGTATGTAAACTGTAACAGTGATATCTGTAAAGTATTTGTTGTTAATAATAAACTGTAGTTTGCACAAGGGCTATATTACTTTAATAAATTTAAGTCCTTTTTGAACTAATTCATAGGTTCTAACTATTAATATAAAAATACTTGCTAAGTAATTTGAGAGGGAAGATACATTCCTATCTATAAAATGAGGACAATAAATCTTTCCTACCTTGCAAAATGCTTTTGGAATTTTTAATGATAGGTTATAAATGTGTAAGGTAGTTTTATTTTTGTTTAATGTCAGCCATCCTAGCCCTCTATCAGGATGTTGGTGAATTCTCAGTTTAATGCATGGATGTTCAATCCTTTGTGACAAAGTGCCTCCTCTACCTTGGGGGTCCTGCACTTATTGGTGGATTTGCTTGCCTCACAGATTCACCATGTGGGTCGGGAAACAGCCCAGAGACCTTCCCATCTGGTAGAAGCCACAGTCCAGGTCAATTCCTCCTGTGTCTGATCAGGAGTTGGGAGGTTTGGGGGGAACCTGGGCCCACTCTCTACTCCAGATTTCCCCCAAACCTCCCAACTCCTGATCAGACACAGGAGGAATTGACCTGGACTGTGGCTTCTACCAGAGGAGAAGGTCTCTGGGCTGTTCCCGACCCACATGGTGTCTAGAGTGCCTCCTGGTACAGCTGCACAACAGCTACAATTCCCTGGGCTACTTCCCCATGGCCTCCTCCCAACACCTTCTTTAGCCTCACCACCGGACCTTTCTCCTGGTGCCCGATAATGCTTGTACTCCTCAGTCTTTCAGCAATATGTCTTCTCACTCTCAGCTCCTCTTGCTCCCAGCTTCTCACATGCACGCCATAAACTGAAGTGAGGTCTTTTTTAAACTCAGGTGCCCTGATTAGCTAGCCTGTCCTAATTGATTCTAGCAGTTTCTTAATTGGCTCCAGGTGTCTTAATTATCCTGCCTGTCTTAATTGGTTCTGGTAGGTTCCTGATTACTCTAGTGCAGCTCCTGCTCTGGTCACTCAGGGAACAGAAAACTACTCATCCAGTGACCAGTATATCTGCCCTCTACCAGACTCCTGTACCCCACTGGTCTGAGTCTGTCACACCTTGTACAACTGAGGGTCATGCTGAGAGCTTTTGATGAATAAAGAGACACAGTTTTCAATAATTGGAACAGACTGAACTTGTCCTCATCGTGAACATGGAGGTGCAGCCAGTGGAGAATATAGGAATCCATCTGTGGATTAAGATGGAACTTTGTATGCTGGCACCTGCATTTTTCAGATTTCAACTCTGTATAGTCAAGATGAAGACATCAGGAAACCAAATTGCATTTTAGAACTTGGTGGGACGTTTGGCCTGCAAGATTCATTTGGCCACACACTTGTTCAGTGGCGAGTACAAGTGATATGGTTTTGTGTGTGTGTTAGCATGTATATCAGTGGTGGGCAACCTGTGGCTTGTGGGCTGCACGTGACCCATCAGGATAATCTGGTGGCCAGCCGCGAAACAGTTTGTTTACATTGACTTTTTGCAGGCACGGTCACCCGCAGCTCCCAGTGGCCGTGGTTCGCCATTCCCAACCAATGGGAGCTGCAGGAAGTGGCGCAAGGTGCTGGCCGCCGTTTCCCACAGCTCCCATTGGCCAGAAACGACGAACTGCGGCCACTGGGAGCTGCTGGCGGCCGTGGCCGGAGAAAGTCAATGTAAACAAATTGTCTCATGGCCCACCAGAGGATTACCCTGACAGGCTGCATGCAGCCTATGGGCCACAGGTTGCCCACCACTAATGTATATTATTACACACACACACACCCTCTATTAAAAGAACATTGTTAAAGTTGCAAAGTCTAACATTTGAAAGTTAGGAAATGCTAGTTTCATGATTGCCTGTCCAGCCTTAATTCTGATGCCTTGTGTATCTCTGCTCTGTACCAACTGAAGCGGGGATTGTGTATTGTGTAACTAAAGACTATATCATAATGTATTTCTTAAATTTTGAGTGGTTATCTTTGCACCATAAACAACATTCTTGTAAGATAGGTATTTGTGTTTGTGTGTAATTTCTTCTTCTCTTTTTTTTTTTTTTTTTTTAAGAAAAAAGGTAAAACCAAATTCTTTGACTGTCAATGGGATTTAGGCTGCTGCATACCTAAGTCCCTTTTGAAAATAAGAAATAGGCTCCTAATCAGTTAAGCATTGCCACACTGAACACACTGATCCCTAGATACCTTTAAAAAGCTGGGCCTAAGTTTTTTGTGCAACCTGTTAGGCTCTCTGATTCAGTGGTCGTCGTCATCAAGGGAAATCCCAAGGGAACATAGCTTCCTTGCAGATTGAGCATCACTTGGGGCATGTCTACACTACCCGCCGGATCGGTGGGTAGTGATCTATCTATTGGGGATTGATTTATCGCGTCTAGTGTAGACGTGATAAAATAGATCCCTGATCACTCTGCCGTCGACTCTGGAACTCCACTGTGGCGAGAGGCGGGAGCGCTGTCGACTCACTGCCGTCCTCACGGCCAGGTAAATCGACCTAAGATTGCCGACTTCAGCTATGCTATTCACGTAGCTGAAGTTGCATATTTTAGGTTGACACCTCTCCCTCTCCCCCCAGTGTAGACCTAGCCTCAGATTGATCTCTAGCTAAATCCTTAAGACATCTGGCTGGACGTTCAGTCTATGTCTGTCACTGGTGATCTGATAGTGCCACTGAGTTTTTTGGCCATAGAGTGGAATTCCTTAGTAAACATGCTCTGCAATTGGCTTTTAATCCTAATAATATGTCTGTGCCAAGACAGCTGCTGAAACTAAACCAATTCTGACAGAGGTAGTTGCTGGTTTCAGCTATAAATATCGTCATTGCTGATCTTGTCCTGCCACTTATTGTGGAGCGGCTGATGAAATGAAAACATTAATCTACTGCTCCTCAGCCGCCTTCAGTACCCATATCACTGCTCTACTATAAAGTTGGTATAATTGTGATTCTGTAGATTCACAGATTTGTAGCAAGGTTGATGTCACAATGTCTCCACCGAGGCCACTAAATGGCTAGAAACATGAAGCAACTGCTGTTATACAAGTCTCCATGTATTTCGAGCATCCTCCAGCACTGTTTACGGTGTAGGCCAGATACTTGACAGTTGCCATCTGTTTTATATTGTGTCTAAAGAGGTTAAAACTAAATTGGTTGTAATTTGGAGTTGGAGGCTGTTTAATGGTAATGGCCAAGGATTTAGTTTGGGATTAACCAAACCAATGCATGTTGCTTCTTGCCCAACCAGACTGGCTGTCAGCTGCTGTGATTCACTATATTGTGCCAACAAGACAATTTTATCAGTGTATTCGAGATCTCAAAGTATGATGGTGTTCAGCTCAGTGTCACCAACTTTAAGCTTATCCATCAACCAATCAATACCGATACAATGATAGTGAAAGGATGCAGCTTGCCAAACTCCTGTGGAAACAGGAAACTTCCGTGTATCTACCGTTACTTCAAACACACATGCTTCATTCTGTGATGGTGGAGATAACAGAAGTTTCATATGTCTTAGAATGGTGCAGCTCATCACCCAGGAAATGCCAGTGGATTTCTTTGGGGGGGAGGTGAGGTGAACTCCTTTTAAAAAAACAAAACCACAAAAAGAACTAGAGCAGGGGTCGGCAACTTTTCAGAAGTGGTGTGCCAGGTCTTCATTTATTCACTCTCATTTAAGGTTTCGCGTGCCAGTAATACATTTTAATGTTTTTAGAAGGTCTCTTTCTATAAGTCTATAATATATAACTAAACTATTGTTGTATGTAAAGTAAATAAGGTTTTAAAAATGTTTAAGAAGCTTCATTTAAAATTAAAGTGCAGAGCTCCCCGGACCGGTGGTCAGGACCTGGGCAGTGTGAGTACCACTGAAAATCAGCTCACGTGCCGCCTTAGGCACGCATGCCATAGGTTGCCTACCCCGAACTGGAGTCATGGTTTTGTGTGGAATGACACAGCCAGATTAGTTGGGGGTATTCTACATCTAAATCTAGGCTTAACTGAAATTTCATTTTAGCTTTATGGTTCACTGTTGGAAGACATCATTGCAAAACACAAAGGAACTCATTCAGAAAGATTTATTGGGTTATCAAAGTGAACTGTTACTGCTGCTCAACTAAGTTCAATAGAAGATCCACAGAATCCCATGTGCTTTATCTGGGATTCCACCATTGTTAATGGATAAGTGTAAACAGCTTTTTTTGTCACTTTTAAAAAGCATAGTAGGTGTATCAAGTATTTGAAGCATCAGAGAATATCAGGTGTTGCAGTTTTAGTTTATTTGCAAATAAATAGGATATAGTCAGTGACAGTGGGTCAGATGGGTTATGCTAGTACAAGGGTCAACAGTAAAATGTTAAGTTAAATTTAGTGTCTATATCACTGAGATGAATGGTGGAACTTCACTCAGTGCTATCATTTATCATCTTGGCTGTAGAATCAGGGCCGTGTTGCATTGATTTACATTCTAAAGGTTATCTTCATAAACAGGCTACAATATTTGTGTGTGTGTGTTTAATATGTGTATGTAAAATATGCCAGAGTTCCTTAATATTTGGAACTTGTTTTTTTCCCACATAAGAGGATTTCTCTTATCCCTGCTTTGAACACAGTAGAGAATATGAAAGCTGATGTCAGCCTTTATTTTCTTCAGCATCTGAAAACCTAAAGGGTAGAGTAATACATGGAAAATCTGATAGGGAGTGGATACTCCTATCCTAACTTTGATCACTCATCAGGTCTTTAACGTTATTTATAGTGCTTCCTAATAACATACACGAAGACTGAAAATTCATTCACAACTGAGAAACACAGAGAAAAGAGTCAAGTATTAAAAAAACAAACAAACAAATAAAAAGGAAGTTTCTGGGCATTTGGTGCTGATGAAAAAAAGAGAACTTCAGCACTAATGATATGTTTAATACCCCCTGCTTCCGCCCCCCGCCTCCCCCCCCCGGTAAATATTCTTGTTGGCTGTTTCCTATGAGGAATTGGTCTGTCATGGATTTAAGCAATAGTATTTTCCAGTTACCTTCATAAGTCTCTTTATTGCTTTAGAGCCTGTTTCCTTCAAGTCCCTATGGTAGTGCATTCTCTGAAGCACACAGTACAAATGAGTCTCTATCCATCTAGTTCATTTTCTCTTCAATGAAAAGTCTGTTGCAGTAAATTCACAGAAAAGTAATTTCCTCTTTTTAAATTCATTATATTGACTAAACTGTATTTTAGTTTTTTTCAGTCCACCACTGTTCTTTACTCTTATTTGATAACTGTTGTCTGGACAACTTCAGTTTTCACAGTTCCCTTAATCTTCAAGGGTAATAAAAAAACAAGTGTAACTCCTCAGACTGCATATCTGATTCATCCACAAGCAATTATTTTTCTTCCTAGCTTTCATCTTGATTTTTACTAGTTTTCCCCTTGTATGAATCGTTTGCTTTAATTACTCTCTTTTGCATCATAGATGCACTGATATGAAAGAGAGTTTTACTATCAGTGACTTTTAATATATTTGCCAGAGGATGAAACTTTGATTTTTAAGTTATTCTCATATGGGACTTGTAGTAATATTTCAGGGATATTGCATATCCATAAGAAACTAACATTTGGAATGCTTCAGAACAGACATCATGTTTGATGTGTAATATCTAAACTCCCTTTAAGACAAGAGGAAACGTGTTATATCTGATCTAAGTGTGAATAAGAAATATAATAAATTAGTGCCTGATGACATCTACACTTCTACACTTTAAACACAATAGTATCCTGGTCTAGGGTAACATGTTTTTAAAAAAATGCTTTCTGGTCTATGCCTGTTAGGCAAACTGTTAGGTTTTTTTTAATGGTTTTGCCTAAAACTGTTGTGTCAGAGTTGGGGGAAAGGGAACAGTCCTTCAGCTCTGTGATCCTTTGGTGTGTAGCCTGCTTGGTAGAAACAAGGTTAAATCAGATGCTAGTTTTATCAAATGAAACAGTTTGTGTATACAGATAAACCTCATCTTAGAGCTTGCCTGACCTTGCTTTTCCTGGCCATTTGGTACATTTTGCAAAGGCATCCTCTTTGGCTGTACACAGAGTTCTGCAAGTCTATTCCCCTCTACCTCCCCACCCTTGTTGAGGTTCTCGCTCTTGCTCCCATAGATGCACAAAATGCAGCAAGCAGCTATAACACGAGGCACATATTTTTCAGAAGCATCCAGCCTTGTCATAAGACACTTGCACCTTTCTTTCAGTCTTCCAAATTCACACTTCACTGTTATTTTACAGCTGCTCAGAGTATAATTGGTAAGTTCCTTTCTCATATCCAAGTGTCCAGGTAGGATATGTCTACACAAGCTGCGGCAGCAAGTTCCAAAAGCCAAGTTGACAGACTGGCTCACAGGGCTCATGCTATGGTGCTAAATACAGCTGTATAGATGTTGTTGTGGCTCCAACTGGAGCTCGGACTCTGAAGCCTTCCCTAGGCTTCCAAGCCAAAGCCCAAATGTGTACACAGCTATGAATAGCATTGTAGCATGAACCTCAGTCTGTCTACCCAGGCTTGCTGCTGCTCACTGTGTGGACATACCTTTAAAGGTTTTGTAAGCTCGGTCTCCTAGAGTGACAGGAGGAATATATATTGTCTATAATGATCTAAAGTTTTTCATTTAAAAAAAATTGTAAGTTCTAAAGCTCTCCGCATCATGGTCCTTTCCAGACTACCCCAACTTAATATTGGTGAATATACCTCGGTGATCAACAGGACTTTGCACCACAGTGGAGAAATACCCCTTTCCATTGATGAACTCTGAGGTCTGGTGTGTGGGGAGGCAAATAATAGACATGAAATCCCCTTAATGTCTTCTATACAATTTGGGATCTCCTACTGTGCAAATCTGTCAGTAACCTGTGCATTACCCATCTTTATCCCCTGGGGCGGTAACACCTCTTAATAACCGTGCATGCCTCCATAACAGTATCCCAATAGTCGATCTGTCAATGTCAGTCTGGTTAGTTACTAGCTGATAGAAATTAGATGGTGAGCTTCTAGATGGCAGTGATGGTCAAAGGCTCTTCCACACTGAGGAGAGCTCTCATGTTGGTGTTTTGACACTGCAGCTCTGGGGTGAGCTCTCCACCAGTCTTGAGGAAAATTAGTCTTTCGCATCCTGAAGTTTTGCTGCTACTGCTGGTCATCCCAGTTCTTCAGCAGTATCCTTTCCCACCAGGCAGTGCTGGTTGGCTGAGCCCAGAAGCAGTGCTCCTCCAGATGAAAATGTCATGCAGAAAGAAGTAATTTCTCAGTTTCCCATCTCCGTCCTCCTCTTCCTCCTCCAAATAACTGCCCAGCATCATGGTGGCTATGCTGGTGGCTGCCTCCTGACTCTTCCAAAGCTGGCTGCTTGACATCTGGGCCATCCTGTTCATATTAATGGCTGCTAGGATTGCAACACTCAGCTGTGTTTCCTTCATGCTGCCTCATAACAGTTTGAAAATGGTGCTGTATTACTAGTGATTAATGGCTCCATGTCTAATCGGCAGCCGGTATTAAGCGGAGTGCCCCAAAGATCGGTCCTGGGGGCGGTTTTGTTCAATAACTTCATTAATGATCTGGAGGATGGTGTGGATTGCACTCTCAGCAAGTTTGCAGATGACACGAAACTAGGAGGAGTGGTAGATATGCTGGAGGGTAGGGATAGGATACAGAGGGACCTAGACAAATTAGAGGATTGGGCCCAAAGAAATCTGATGAGGTTCAAGAAGGACAAGTGCAGAGTCCTTCACTTAGGATGGAAGAATCCCATGCACTGCTACAGACTAGGGACTGAGTGGCTAGGCAGCAGTTCTACAGAAGAGGACCTAGGGGTTACAGTGGATGAGAAGCTGGATAAGAGTCAACAGTGTGCCCTTGTTGCCAAGAAGGCTAACGGCATTTTGGGCTGTACAAGTAGGAACATTGCCAGCAGATCGAGGGACGTGATCATTCTCCTCTATTCGGCATTGGTGAGGCCTCATTTGGAGTACTGTGTCCAGTTTTGGGCCCCAAACTACAAGAAGGATGTGGAAAAATTGGAAAGAGTCCAGCGGAGGGCAACAAAAATGATTAGAAGGCTGGAACACATAACTTAGGAGGAGAGGATGAGGGAACTGGGATTATTTAGTCTACAGAAGAGAAGAATGAGGGGGGATTTGATACCTACTTTCAACTATCTGAAAGGGGGCTCCAAAGAGGATGGATCTAGACTGTTCTCAGTGGTAGCAGATGACAGAACAAGGAGTAATGGTCTCAAGTTGCAGTGGGGGAGGTTTAGGTTGGATATTAGGAAAAACTTTGTCACTCGGAGGGTGGTGAAGCACTGGAATGGGTTACCTAGGGAGGTGGTGGAATCTCCTTCCTTAGAGTTTTTTAAGGTCAGGCTTGATAAAGCCCTGGCTGGGATTATTTAATTGGGGTTTGGTCCTGCTTTGAGCAGGGGGTTGGACTAGATGACCTCCTGAGGTTCCTTCCAACCCTGACATTCTAAGAATCTATGAAAAGCAGATGAAGTATGGGATACCATGAGAGGAAAATCTGAGTTTGTTAGTTTGATCTGAAGTTCCGTAATTCTAGTAGGTATCGCACAATGCCTCATGAGAAAAATTCCAGAATACATAGAGTCCAGTGGCAGAATATTGCACTATGGAATATCTGCCTAGAATGTTGTGTGGAGTTACTTTGAAAAAGCTCAGAGCTGTGTGGGTGCAGTGATTCATATGGGATTTAGGTAAAGATGACATAAATGAAGCAGTGTGGATGCACTCTTTCAACATAGTTGTACAACTGTAATCACAGCAAAAAACATCTATTGAAAATACTTTCTTGTGTAGCCCAGCCCAGGTGACAAGGCTACAGCACATCAACTTCTATTTTGTGGTGGCTGAATCTTAGCAAGTAAATTGACAAAAAATGACATTTGCAGAATGCTGCCAAAAATATGAAGAGCCTCTTAAAATTGTAGGCTCTCCAATCTTTACATGACCACAATTCCTCCAGTTTGTGTTGTTTGTGGAGTTTTTGGTGGAAGATGTTTTGCTTTAAGATTCACTGTCTCAGTTTTGCCTCCTCACTGACTCTTAGTTGGGCTGGATGACGAGAATGTGCATAGTGAATTCACAAGAGATGTGTAATGGTGTTTACAAACCCCATACTGACTAGGCAGAAGGGAGAGCAGAGCCTTCCCTGCTTGCAGGCAGTCAGGCTGCCCACATCCCAGCACAGCTTCCAGAACTGACCCTTGTGGAAGCATGCACCCACAGCTGTGGTCAACAAAGAAAATGTGCCTAGCCATAAAGGGGAAAGGGAAGGCAGAAAGGCCTGGGATAGCAGAGGTGCAACTGCCCCACACCAGGCTTCCTCTAAGAAACTGGCAAGGAGAGAAAGGAAGACTGCAAACACTGGAGTTTAAGGGCTGATAAACTCAATTTAGATTAAGAATTTATAGATTGGTCTATCTGTTGGCGAATTGAAGGAGACCAGTTAGAAGAAACCTGGGACCTCTAGAGAGACTGCTCCAAGAGCAGTTTACAATATGGTACCAGAAATGAGGGCGCCTTTAAGTGCCCTGTAGAAAAGAGAAGCTTTTTTTGGCTCACAAAACCATAAACTGAGACATACACATGCGCTATGGAGGTGAATCAGCTCCTGCAATGGCTGGCTGATTTACAAGCAGGACAGCGACAAGTGTTTGAACAGATGGCGTCACACCAGCAACAGTTGTTACAACGAATGGTGGATTTGCTACAGACTGCTGCTCCTCAGGATCCCGCTCCTCAGGGTCCTGCCCCTCTGGGTAATGCATTTCCCCAAACTTCAGGGAACCACTCTGACCCTGTTGCTTCCAAAGATGATGACAGATGATGACCTGGAGTCATTCTTGGTAATGTTTGAAAGGGTGGCCATGGCATCTTGATGACCCCCAGCCCAAAGAGCAGTCCAGTTTTCTGCACTCCTCATTGGGGAAGCCCAGACAGTGTATTGAGGACTTGACAGTGCAGTGGCCCAGGACTTTGAATTGCCTAAAAGAAAGCTTGGTGCCCTTGAGAGAACCTAATCCAGAAGCAAAAGGAACAGGCACACCAACCGGTGGCTGCTTTTACAAAGGTATTCTCCACTCGCCCTGGGAAGATGTGCATGGCTCACTGTCACATTAGTACGGAAGCAGATAAAGGTAATACAGGAAGGACCACTGACCAATTCCCAACAAATTGAGAGGGGCTGTTGAGAAAGAGCCCAGGACTGTATTAGAATTCAGGGTAATAGAGTGACTGGAGGAGTCCTATTGTGCTGGTTCTAAAGCCAGATGATTCACTGGGTTTCTATATAGATTTCAGAAAAATGAACAGTTTCAAAATGTGATGCCCACCCCATTCTGTAGGTGAATGAACTCTTAGACTGGTTGGAAAAAAAACCATACATCACCACTCTGGATTTGATGAAGAGGTACTGGCAGATCTCTCTAACCCCAGGCTCTGAGGAGAAGATGTCTTTTTCTGTGCCACTGTGCCTATTTCATTTTAAGATGATGCCCTGCAGATTACACAGGTGGCAGTTGCTACTTTTCAATGTGAGATGGACAGATTACTCCAACAGCATAATCAACGTGTAGTGGCATACTTGGACAATGTAGTAATTTTTAGCAAGGATTGGGATTCCTATCTGGATAAAATATCCACTGTTCTCTGATCACTGAGGGAAGCTGGGTTAACCGCTAACACTGCTAAATGTACAATAGGAAAACAGGAAGCCCGTTACCTGGGACACTTAGTTAGTGGAGGGCAAGTCCACTATTTGGTGGTTAAGGTTTATGCCTTACAGGCATACAAGCCTGCCACCAAAAGGCAAGTGAAGGCCTTCCTATCCGTAACGGGCTATGTAGTGAGGCGGCCTGGTACCCAGCTGCCCCGGAGGAGGAAGAGCCCAGACGGAGGCCGGACTGGGTGGAGCTAAAGGGCTCTGAGCCCGCCCCGCAAAGGGTCAAGCGCCGACCCGGAAGTATAAAGGCGGGCCTTCAGAGCTCAGTGAGAAGTCAGCGACTGGAGTGAGCGGATGTCCCCCCGAGAGCTCGGCGCCAGGAGGCTCCTACCCTTCCCCGTGCTCGCTACCCCGAGGAGCTGCCGGAGCTTCCCTGGGCTCGCTACCCCGAGGAGCTGCCGGAGCTCCCCCGCACCTTGTACCCAGAAGAGTCGACGGAGCCACCCTGGACCGCCATTCCGGAGGAGTTGCTGGACCTGCCACCCAGCCCCGGCCGTGACGAACCCATGCACCTGGACCCAGTGGAGGACAACCCTAGGATACAGGTAGGCCCCGAGGGGGAGTTTGGAAGTGGCCCGGGGCAGCCGACCCTAGTCTGACTGCAGCAGACCCAGAGCCAATGTCAGTGTGTTGTGGCCAGGATCCCCACTGACACAGCAGCAGCCTGCCTGCCGCTGTTAGGGCCCCGGGCTGGGACACAGAGGAGTGGGCGGGCCTGCGTCCCCCCTGCCACCCCACTCACGGGTGGCAGTCTCCCCCTCGCTCCGACGCCCTGACCCAGGGCTTTGTAGACTGAACTGCTTGCTCAGCCCCTACCTGAGGGCCTGAGCCCTGCACCAGCGTTTGTTGCCCCGCCCTGATCCAGGGCCTGGGCTTTATAAACTGAACCGCTTGCTCAGCCCTTGCTGGAGGGCCTGAGTCCTGAGCCAGTGGTGTCACCCCTGTGTGGTGAGGTGGCCTGGTACCCAGCTGCCCCGGAGGACGAAGAGCCCCTCCGCTAACGACTGATCCTACAGGCTACTATTGCTAGTTAATACCGCATTTGGCACCATAGCAGCCCCTCTAACTGACCTAAGGATACTACCCCAAGATGGGGTTTATGAACATCCATCTTGAAAGGGGTTTTCAAGAGCTCAAGGGCATATTCTGCCGTCACATAGTGTTGCATTGTCCAAACTTGGAGAAGGAATTTGTATTGCAAACAGATGCATCAAAGGTAGGACTGGGGGCAGTCCTTTCCCTAAGGGTAATAGAGAAGAACCACCAGACAGTGTACATCAGCTAGAAACTCTTTCCTCTCAAGAGAGTGTGCTCGATGATAGAGAAGGACTGCTTGGCTGCCAGGTAGGGGATTGAGAACCTACAGTACTACCTCCTAGGGAATTAATTCACATTAGTTACAGTCAAACCCCTTTGTGCTGGCTGATTATAATGAAAGAGAGAAACCCAAGAATCATGAGATGGTACCTATCATTACAACCATGTGCCTTCCAGATATAACGCTAGGCAGGAAGTTTGCATCAGGATGCTGATTTTCTGTCAAGAGAAGTAGCCTTCGCCAGCCAAGGCCAGGCCAGGGAGAACATGAAGCAGCTTACACGCTCCTGAACGTGAGACACAGCCCGCTGTGTGGAAGGAACTCCTGCCCGGGAGTGTGCTAGCCACTTGCCCACATTAGTGGGACCAGGGACAGCTTCCAGTGAGCCTGGTGCCCGCCCCAGTGGGCGGGGCTGGAGGCAGTACAATCACACCAGAGGAGCTGCTGGCACAGGGCACTGGCTCCTGGGAGTGGCAGCTTGACATGCTGCTGCTGCTGCAGTTCTTGGTAGAGCCCTGCAGCTTTGCAGATATAGATTTATATTCCCGGGAGCCGCACAGAGCTCTACTGATAAACTGAATTTAGGTTAGACTTTATGGACTGGTTAATTGTAGGTGAATTGAAGGGGCCCAGTTAGGAGAAAGCTGGGACTTCTAGAGAGACTGCCCGAGGTGTACCAATGAGGTTTCAGCTCACAGATATGTGGGGAAAAGGGTGACAATGATTTTGTAGAATGGGGGGAAAATGCATATGCTACTGAAAATTGACTGAATGCAGTCTCATCAGATTAAAAAAAAACACACTCTTAAACATTTTTCTAAGACCAACTGAAGATATTTTTAGCCCAGAAGAAGAATTGTTTTGGAAAGTTATGAGCATTTGAAAATAGAGTGTCAAAATGGAAGCTGTTATCGGTCTAGAGTCAGAAGTCCCTCAAATATAGAACTATGGGTATATTGAACGCTAGTGAGAGCCATTTTAAATATATCTATTTTGATTTGAGACCACTGTGAAATTTACATCCTGTGCTTCCTCTTTTAGGTTTGAGGCATGGCGGACAACTCCAGGGAGTTACAAAATACTCAGATTCTGGGTTTGTGACAGGGGCAAGACTCTTCTTCCAGGGGTGTAGAGATTGGTCCACCTCCATGTTTTCTTTTGTATGGGACTCCAAGAACCTGCTTGCTATTGAAGAAGGAAGCTTGGAAGGGTATAAGGAGGAAGAGCAGGCTGATGGCTGCAGCTCCACAGGGAAGAGTCTTCCAGTTACAGTTTCTGGCCATGTGACATGCCAGCAGGGACCTCTAATTCTCACCTGCAGCATGGCTCTCAGCAGGCAGGCCTGGCTCCTCTCTTTGACAACAACAACATGGCAGCTCTCACCAACTTCCCTTCATGTTTCTCTACTGTAGAAGAGGAAGGGAGCCTGCAGCTGTTACTGCTGGAGAATAACAAGGGAACTTGGTCTGTCTACTGAGAGCCACACTGCAGATGCACCGGATTTCATTTCACTGTAATACTAAGTTAGCTTGTTGCTATCACTCTATCACATAACAAATGATAGTGCTTCAGGAGCCTATTTAAGGCACTGTGTTATAATAAAGCAAGATAAAATGCTTTTGGGTGACTCAGCTTGTAATAGTGCTGTCTATACTCTCTCTCTCTCTGTTGTGATAACATTAGTCTTTGCACCTCTTGGGTAAAACTAATAAAATTCACCAGAAAGTAATCTAAGCCCTTCAAATTTTAACTTGAGTGAAACTGTGGTCCCAGAAAGGATGATAATATATGTAGCTACTCATTTCCTCCCCTTCTAGAACTGTGTACCTTATTTAGTAAGCCTTTTGGCTAATGTTGCTTATTAAATATTTGAGTTCTAGTTTGCAAACAGTAATTCAGTCATTCCCCTTTCCCACAAAGTACAAAATAGTATCAGGGTTCTCAGTTCATAGCAGGAGTGCAAGCGATAGCCACACTTTCCACACTCACTTCTATTTCAGAGAATTCCACATTGTTTAGAGTTACACCTATCTCACCACTGCTCATGCATAAAGAGGCTTTTTTCATATGATGGTGCTAGTGATAAAACTAACAGGATCATTATCATCATCTTATAGCATCTGTGAAGGGATGAACCCCAATGTGCATGTCCTTACAGAACTGGTCCTGTGCTGCTGGTAACTGGGGGTTACCTCCCCCATATTTGTACATCTTTTCTTTCCGTCTTAGATTCTTATGATACTTACATCATAGCATCTGATAACCTCACAATCTTAATGTATTTATACTTGCAGTGCCCCTGTGAGGTAGGATAGTACGGTTCCCCGTTTTACAGATGGAGAAACTGGGGCACAGAGAGACTTAAGTATCCAAGATCAGACAGGAAATCTGGTGAAGCAAGGAATTGAATCTGGGTCTCTTGAGTCCTAGGCTAGTGCTCTAACCAATGAACCATCCTTTCTACCCTGCCCAACCCTCCCCTCTCCCCAAAAAGAATGAACTTAAAGCCCCATGTATGGGTACTTTATTAAATGACAATTACATCTCTTTCCCCCCCCACAAGATACCATATTTGCTCCTTGTTCATCTCTTAATTTTTACGACTATTGGAATGTAAATGGCATTTTACTTAAAAGTTATTAAGGAGCTTAGAATTAGTATTAGCATCTTACAAATCGGGGAAAAAAAGGCTTTCATGTTCCAGCCCATATGTCCTTGTGCAGCTTTCTTAACTCCTTTTTAATAAAAGTATGGACTCTGGGTCCATTTTCTCTCAGGCATCTGCTAATCTAAACATAGATACATTTAGTTATCTTTATAGTGCTGCTAAACTATATTTGGTGACTAATTTGTAGTGGTTTGTACAAAGTCCATCCATTTTGCTAATAATGTAGTTTCAGTGTAAAGATTGGCACTGTTGCATATTCTTAGTTTTGTATTGGGGTTTAAAATACAGTACAATCTGTCCCAAAGTTAATAAAGCAGTTATTTAAGAATTGTGTGAACCTGAGGAATACTCAAGGCAATTCCTACAGAAGCATAATTATTATATGGAAGCAAAGCCGCCTCATGAAGGACTTGTGCTTTCCAACTCTGTTGGGTAGTGAGTAACTCTTCTAACATTTACAGGATTTCTATTTTTTACGATGGAGTGACTAATACTTGAGAATCCATTTCAATGGTAATTTTGCCTGAGTCAGGAGTACATAATTCCATTCCTAATGTATACTTCCATCTCTTAAAATAAGATAATATACATTTTAATCCTCACTGCTCAGAATTTACAATATTTCTGTTTTGGAACAACAAGTTCAAAGAAAAACAGTTGATAGTTATAAAAAAGCACCTTGTCATAATTAGTTTTGTGCAGTAATCCATTGAAGTTGACAGAGATATTTCCATTATCATATCCAAGATGCTTTTTTGGTATCCATCTGGACTTCTATGCTGTAAGAGTGGAATAACTTGCAAAGGAGATTGAATACCTCCAAGAATGGGCAAATTCCACAAAGGGAGAGTAAATAGAGAGCTAATGGGGTTTCCATAGAACTCTACCAATACCAACCAGAAGTGGTGCAAGGGAATAAACTCAGATAAGAGGTATTTTATATTTATAAATTATCTGATTCTCTTTTTGAATCAAAAGTTCAAAACATCCAAACTTATGTGCCTAAAATTAGATAGCCTAATCTAAGTACATAACCTGAATTTCAGAGTTTCTAAGCACCTGCTTCTTCAGTTGACTTTAATGGCATTTGTGGGCGTTCAGCATCTCAGAAAAAGGCCATTTGTTTAAAGGTCTAAATGTCGATTTAGTTGCTGGACTTTAAGTACCCATGATTGATTGGCTAAGGTTCCTAGTTTGTAAAGCAGTATTATCTAGAAAACAGCGGCCAATTGTATACCTAGAAATCAAGAACGTCCATGATTTATATTGAATTTATATTATCCTTTTGGTTGGCTGTCCCTAAATATTAAATAACAATTTGTTTTATTTTAAATTCATCCTTAGTAAAATTTCCACTAAATTTTAATAATACACATTTTTGTTACAATTAAGGAAAGAAAGAGTTGATTTCCTCAAATATAATTATACAAAATCTGGTGGCTAATTTAAGATTGGAATTTTAACAAAATTAGTTTCATTTTGGACATTTTAATAATGACCTGCTTGAATCATACTGTGGAAATATAAACTGAATGGAATTAGATTTAACAGCTTTAATAAATCTATTAATTAACTGAGTAAAATTTATTGGCTGAATTTAATACATAGGAAGTGAGGTCTAATAGAACTATACAAAGGAAGGTAGATGCTGTTCACTTTTGTTTCTTTATCTTCTCCACCTAGCTCGCTATTGAAACTACTCTTTTTTTTTTTTTTACGCCTTTTTTACCTTCACACTTGTTTGGGCTCTTTCTTTTGTTTTACTTTTTCTCCGAGGTACATTTTTTCGTACCTTTTTTTGGCTACCTTGAATTGACCTTTCTTTTTTTGGCAGTTTGTTCAGTTGAAGAAACTGACTAGCATTTGGAGGGCAGATTTTATACTCTGTAGGAAGTGGCACATGACAACCAGTAGAGCATCTGATTCACAATGTATCTTGCCACCCTCAAGGGTCAGAATACATTAAGAGTTAATGGAGCTCTGCCAGTTTTGCATGAAGTCTAAGATTTAGGAGTGAGAATTCTTCAAAGAAGAATAATTAAAAGCTAAGTAATTTCAGGCTGGCCTATATATGTTGGTTTGACCTAGAATATTGCCCATCTGTCAGGTAGTGTAACCCAATGAGAAACCATTATGCCAATGTTCAGCTCTCTATCTTGTCCATCCAATTTCAGGTATACCTCAAGGTCCTAGTCCAGGCATACTCAATTAAACCTACATGCAGGCCAATTGGAGAATTATGACAAGAGGCGGGCCATTTGTGCAGAAGGCTGAGCAGAAAAAAAACCTTCAGCCGCCAGGAAATAAAGACCTTTATTTCAACATAAGTATTAGTTTTTCTATCTTTTAACAAAGTTTATAAATCAACATTATTACCTGTGTTTGTGGCAATCTCTAATAGGAGAGGTGACATTGACTATCTCTGGCAAGCTTTGTGAAGCGTGGTTTGTAGGAGTTCAGGGCAAGGTGAATGCACTAGTGAAGATACTCGTCTGTCAAGCGATCGCGGTATTGTTTTTTTTAAATGTTCATGGTAGAAAGCCCAGTATCACAGATGTATGTTGATCCGAACATTGTAAAAGATAGATGGCTAGATTCTGTCTATTCTGAAACTGGCCAGCATATTGAGTCCAAAAATCACAAAGTCCCACTTCTCTGAATTTTGCCTTCAAGATATTTGAGTTCTCGAGCCTTACAATTTCAAATTGAAAGGCACCTTCATCAAATGAATCAAGAATGTTCTTTGCTTCAGACAGGCAATGTCTGTCGGCAGAGACAACAAATGGATCATGAACAAGTAAAAGCAAATCCTCGTAAAAGACATTTTAAAAAGATGATGTTGCAAGCTAGAAGTTGAGCATATGTAATTTGCTAATCGCATCACAATTCCTATTGTTTTTTTTCAAGTACCCAGACAACTTACTGCACAGGACAATCTCGTGAATGATGCAGTGAAGTGTATTTAATGAAGAGTGTATCGCTGCCAAACATGAAGCAAAGCCCTTCTCTTTACCTGTCATGGAGGGACCTTGGTCTGTAACAAGCAAGTTTACTTTCTGCAGACCTAAACATTTTTTTTTTTCAAAAAAGCCATTTACCTTTTAAAAAATGCTGTCTCCTGTTTGGGTAGATTTCTAATGATATTAAGTACAAAAATTCTTCCTTGAAAATTTCACTATCTTAAAATCTAACAAATAGTCATAGCTGGGCAATGTCCCTTAAATCACTTGATTCGTCCACTGCAAGAGACATGTATTTGGTGGTGGGGTTTTTTAAGTTGGAAAGCAGTGCTGACAAAGAGTCATCGTAAATTACCTCCAATCTTCTCACTGCCCTGGAATCAGACAAGGGAACTTGCTTCACATGGTTCACATTGTCATCTTTGTTTTTATTTCTGGCAAAAAGTTCGTCCAGCATTTCCAAAATCCACTCCTTCACAAGCTCAGCATCCAGAAAAAGCTTTTTCATTTTAGCTTCTACCAACATTATCCAAAGAGAAGCAGCTGTTGCTTTTTCCTGTATGGTCGCTGATGTTGTGAGAATGACATTTAAGCGTGATATGAAGACTTTAGATTTTTCAATTTTGTCACGTCTTGTAACACTGCCAGAAGGATAGGTCACTTTGAAGTTTTCTATGCTTTGATTCAAAGTGGCGCTTCGTGTTGATGACCTTACGGACAAAGTGGTTTGGCATATTAAATACAGAGGTTTTGCATGTAAATGAGGTGGCATAATAATAAGAAAATCCGTTGTCCAGTTTGGATTAAAAGCTTGTTTTTTGCTGTTGACTTTTTGATGTTTAATCCACTCAGATTCATTTTTGGCTTCATTTCCATTCATGAAAAATGGGCAGTGTCCTAGCTCAATCACGGCCGATGCTATCACAAGAACTTAAGATCCAGTAAGCAGTTCTTAATTTGTACCAGGGCTGAGTCCTAGCACCTCTAGCCTTGATAGTTCATAGCCCCAGCACCTTTGGGCTCCCAACCAGCAGCTGCTGCTTTCCGGCCACCTAACTCTGAAGACAGCGCCGCCACCAGCAGCAGCGCAGAAGTAAGGGTGACAATAGCCCCAGCACCTCTTTCATTACAAATTAAGCTCTGCCAGTAAGTTATTTGCTAAGGAAGTCATAAGCATTAAATGATAGGCAGCATATCACAGTTTATAGACTTATAAACCTTATTTTAAGGTGAGCTAGTGGATCACACAGGAAGCCTTGGTGGGCCACCTATTGAATATCTGCATCTTAGTCCTTATGCTTGAATACTAAATGGGATGGGACTGAGCAGTTTCAGAGACTACCTCTCCCTTTGTTTTTTCTGTGGTAGTTTCTCTTTATAGAATCACGAAAGCTAATCAGTTTGTTTTGACTTGAAGGGGCCAGAAGCAGGCAGACCTTTTCAGTGGTTGTCGGTTGTGCAGTTTACTAGAACAGTGGTTAGACTGAGCTTTAGTTTGCAACATTCTGATTTTGCTTGCTAAGCTTATAATTTAACTGGAATTTCATCAACAGCTAAGTCACTGTTCTGGTTCTGGCAACTTGCAACTGGAATAAACCACTGAGAATCAATTGTTTTGTTAGTTGGAAGCTTCAAAATCTGTGGGAGAAGAGTGTTTCTGATGGATTAAAGATATAATTTTCAAATTAATGTCATTGCCAACAGATACCACAGTGATAGATACCTTTAGAAATTAGTAGACTAACAAAAGACATCAAACTTATTTCTCTTCTTTCTAAAGATATTAATAAGTTCTTCTTTATCAGCCTAATTCACTTGGCAGAATTTTTTTGTTATTTTAGTAAATTGAATTGTACTATTCTAGTATATTATGGCTTTTTCTTTTATTCTAAGCCCTGGTCTACACTTAAACATTTTGTCAGCGTAGCTGTGCTGGTTGGGGGTGTAACTTTTTTTTAATGTTAAACCACTTCTGGCCGACATAGCTATTTGAGCAAAAGCTCTAGTCTTTTTTGCTGGTATAGCTTATTTTGTTTGGGGAACTGGTATCAGCTGTACTGGCAAAAGAATATAAGTTTTGTGTCTCCACTAGAGGGAGTTCTATACCTCTGTGGGTGTAGCTATTACCAACAAACCCTTTCTAATCTAGGCAAAGTCTAGCAGTCTATGAAGCCAAGCTAAAGAAGACGTTTAGGCTTACAGAAGTAGGAAAATACAAAGTGAAACACCTTAATCTTGATGCTTAAATACAGAAAAAAAGTTAATGTGCTTCAAAAAAAAAAAAAAAGGGACTAGATTGCCCATTTCAAAAGAAATAGCTCTTTCAAGAGTGGTTGTGGTTGGCTTGTGCTTGTACGGGGTCATCTTGGACACTAACAAATATAAGTAAATGTGTTCTTTTTTCCCCTTGTAGTAAGGGATAGTAATGGTTAATGTGAACTTAACGTGGCATGTGTGTTTCTTTAGGGCCTGATCTGAAGCCCTAACTCTTACACAATAGTTTTTATTTTTTGAGTAGGACCAGTGACTTCAAGGACAGCTTGTTTGAGTAAGATTTGCAGGATCTGGCCCTTCACTTGCAAAGTACTGTGAATAGGCAATAGTACCTGGGGGGGAGGGATAGCTCAGTGGTTTGAGCATTGGCCTGCTAAACCCAGGGTTGTGAGTTCAATTCTTGAGGGGGCCACTTAGGGATCTGGGGCAAAAAACTGGTCCTGCTAGTGAAGGCAGGGGGCTGGACTTGATGACCTTTCAAGGTCCCTTCTAGTTCTAGGAGATTGGTATATCTCCAATCATTACCTTACCTTACCTATTTATGGGAGGAGTTTTAAAAGGATAGCTGAACTATCTTGTTGAATAACTGCAGGGACCACTACTAGAAAATCAACTTTTTGGTTGTACTTCTGTCAATAAAAAAAATAACAAATTATTGTAAAGATAATTCCTTCTTTTGTGTTTATTTTCAATTGAAGTATAAATTTTTTACATTTTATTATACAAAGGGAATTCTAAATTAGAACAACTATGCAGTTTTTTACATTGTGTATGTATATAAAATAGGGTGTGCGCGCATCTCTAATGACCTTAAAATGCCATCTGTTCAAGTGTTCTATTTTTTGTTAACATATTCGAAAATATTTGCCATTCATTTGTGTTCCTGATATCAATTTTTGGCTCTTTGCAATTTGTGATTCTTTCTATGCAATTGAAAAAACCCTAAAAATAGTAATCTCACAGAATCTGTGACTGTGACAGGAGTTCTTTCTTGTGTACAACTGATACGTAGTTTTAGTGTCTGCTGCTAGTTTAATTTTAATGTTAATTATTTTAACACACACAGAGAACAGAATCATAGAAATGTAGGGCTGGAAGGGACCCTAAGAGGTCATATAGTACAACTCCATGCACTGAGGCAGGACCAAGTATACTAGATCATCCCTGACAGGTATTTGTTGCTAGTGGTTTTCGAACGGTGGGTTGGGACCCCAAAGTGGGTCATGACCCTGTTTTAATAGAGTTTCCAGGGCTGGCTTAGACTTGCTGAGGCCCAGGGCTGAAGCCAAAGTCCAAACCCCACATCACGGGGCTTGAAGAGCTTAGGCTTCAGCTTTTCTCCCTTTCCTTCTCTCCCCCCGCCCACCATCCAGGGCAGTGGGGCTTGGGCGGGCTCAGTCTTCGGTCCCCCCTCCTGGGGTCATGTAGTAATTTTTGTTGTCAGAGAGGGGTCACAGTACAATGAAGTTTGAGAACCCCTGGAACCTGTTCTTAACTCCAGTGACAGGGATTCCACAACCTCCCTTGGAAACTACTCCAGTGCTTAAGTATCGTTATAGTTAGAACATTTTGCTTAACGTTTAACCTAAGTCTCCCCTGCTGAAAATTAGGCCAATTATTTCTTGTCCTAACTTCAATGGACATGGAGAACAATAGAGGTCATCCTCTTTATAACAGCCCTAATTTATTTAAAGACTGCTATTAGGTACCTCCTTAGTCCTCTTTTCTCAGGGCTATGTGTCCATTTTTTTTTAACCTTTCCTTAGGTCAGGCTTTCTAAACCTTTTATCATTTTTGTTACTCTCCACTAGACTCTCTCCAAATGTGGCACCCAGAACTGGACACAGTACTCTGGTTGAGGCCTCAGCAGTGCTGAGTAGAGCAGGACAATTACCTCCCATGTCTTACATACAACTCCCCTGTTAATAAACCCCAGAATATTAGGCTTTTTAGCAACTGCATCACATTGTTGACTCATTAAATTTTAATCCACTGTAACCCCTAGATCCTTTTCAGCAGTACTACTATTTAGCCACTTATTCCCCATTTTATATTTGTGCATTTGATTTTTAATCTTCCTAAGGATAATACTTTGCACTTGTCATTATTGAGTTTCATCTTGTTAATTTCAGACCAGTTCTCCAATTTGTCAAGGTCACTTTGAATTCCAATCCTGTCCTCCAAAGTGCTAGCAATCCCTCCCATCTTGGTGTCATCTGCACATTTTAGACTCTCCACTCCATTACCCAAGTCATTAAAGAAAATATTGAATAGTACTGGACCCAGGACAGACCCTGTAGGTCCCCATTAGATATGTCCCTCCAATTTGACAGCGAACCATTGAGAACTACTTTTTGAATATAGTCATTCAACCAGCTTTGCGCCTACTGCATAATAATTTCATCTAGACAACTTTTCCGTAGTTTTGTCATGTTGGGAATGTGTCAAAAGTCTTACTAAAATTAAGGTATATCATGTCTACAGCTTTTCCTCATCTGTTAGGCCAGTAATCAAAGAAGGAATTTTGGTTGGCTTGGCATGATTTGTTCTTGAAAAGTCTATGTTGGCTATTATTCTCCAGTTGCTAACAAACTGGTTATTTGTTCCAGTATCATTCCAAGGATTGAACTTAGGCTGACAGTTCTATAATTCCCTGGGTCCTCTTCATTTCCCTTTTTAACGATAGGTACTGTGTTTTCCCTTCTCCAGTCCTCTGGGACCTCACCCATTCATCCTTCAGAGTTTTTGAAGATAATGGCAAATGGTTCTGGGATTGCTTCAGCTAGTTCCTGAAGTACCCTAGGGTACACATCATCAGACCCTGCCAACTTGAATGCATCTATGTTAATTGTGACAGTAGGAAGATATGGACAGAGCTCCGGCACCTGCAGCCCTGGAGTTCTCTGTCCCTGGCAGGCGTGGGGCCGCAGCTTCTCTCCAAGCTGGAGAGAAGCCGCGGTCCTGCACCTGCCAGGGACAGAGAGCACCAGTGCCCGCAGCCTCGGAGTTCTCTGTCCCCGGTAGGCGCGGGCCTGCAGCTCCTCTTGAAGCCGGAGAGAAGCCGGGGACAGAGAGCACTGGCTCCCGCAGCCTCAGAGTTCTCTGTCCCCGGCGGGCACGGGGCTGCAGCTTTTCTCCACCTTGGAGAGAAGCCGCGGCCCCGCACCTGCTGGGGACAGAGAGCATCGGTGCCCTCAGCCTCGGAGTTCTCTGTCCCTGGCAGGCGCGGGGCCGTGGCTCCTCTTGAAGCCGGAGAGAAGCCACGGCCCTGCGCCTGCCAGGGACAGAGAGCACCAGCACCCGCAGCCCTGGAGTTCTCTGTCCCGAGCAGGCGCGGGGCTGCGGCTCCTCTTGAAGCTGGAGACAAGCCGCGGCCCCGCGCCTGCCGGGGACAGAGAGCACCGGTGCCCACAGCCTCGAAGTTCTCTGTCCCTGGCAGGCATGGGGCCGCGGCTTCTCTCCTCTGCTAGGCACTAGGCGGCGCACATCAATGCACCACATTGGGGATCACTGACTTAAACTGACCAGCTTGAAACCCCGCTATACCACGACCCCGCGTTTATCATGATGGAATTTTTCAGACCCCAAGCATCACGTTATAGCGGGGTTTCACTGTATTTACGGATTTGTTGCTTCCAAAGAAGCAGTATGCCCCAGATTACCAGTTCCACCTCATATCACTACTCTTCTTAACGCACAGCGCTTACACTTAATTTCACTATAAATATATCTGTGTTCATTTGACAAAGCATAGAAGTTCAAATAGCAGCAAGTATATGTATTGGAAACAAATGATTATGTATAAAATAAAATCATAACACGCATTCTAGAGCCTAGACTTAATTAGTAATATACTCTTATTTCTTGTAGAATAATGCTCACCCAAAATCCTTGCAGCGCTTTACAGCCAGGCTGGCTATGATCCTCTTCTCATGAGACAAGCACACCGTCAGTGTGTCCTTTTCACTTTAAAATATACCAAAACAATCTTTTGTCTTTATTCATTAAACAGGATCACCTCCTGATATTTGTTCCTTTTTGTAGATTTTCCCTGTGGTAGATTTCACAATTTCTTAATTGGCAGTTGTCCCAGTGAGCAAATAAGCATATATTGTAAGGCACACAGTACACACACGACCAAACAGGGAGATAGGTATCTGTTACCTACTGCTTGAAAAGAACATTTCTGAGGTATGTCACCTGATGACCTGCCTTAATTCCAGGACCTTAGGAACATATGTATCTATGCTAAAAAATAACTCCTTAAATATTATCTGTACCTACATTTTCAGAATGCTTATGACAAAGGACTACTGGCTCTTGATAGAAACCTTAAATGTCACACTTTGGTGAACTATTATGCAGATATATGACCCCCGGATCCCTGTAAAGGCCTGAGCCCATACACCCTTATGCCCCCAGCCAGTTGGCACCACGGGGTCTTTGGATCACAATGTTCTCTCTCTCTCTCTCTCTTTTTTTAATTATTTTTTTAATGAAAGCAACTTTAGTAATTATGCAGAACTCTGTATTGACCGCAAAGTAATTTCAAATGCCCCCCTGTGTCCTTCCCAGTTTCCTGGTGTGCTTTGCTTGTACACCTCTACCCCGATATAACGCTGTCCTCGGGAGCCAAAAAATGTGAAACCGTGTTATGTCGAACTTGCTTTGATCCGCTGGAGTGCACAACTGCCACTCCCCTGGAGCACTGCTTTATCACGTTATATCTGAATTAGTGTTATATCGGGTCACGTTATATCAGGGTAGAGGTGTACTGTGTGATAAGATATTGTTAAGAATAATATGGAAAAGGCAGTATATATTTCCTTTTTTATTTTTAGCTGATGTTGTCTAAGACACAGCACCTTCTCTTACCTCAGTAACCTTTGTCTTTGTTAAATTCAGCCCTGGTGTAAGTGGGAACAACTCTGTTGACTGAAGTGGGAATTGTGCATGGCTATGCCAAGCATCTAATTTATGGGCTGCAGTTCAGTTTGCATGCCTTAAGTTTTTTTGACAACAGAGTGGCTTTGGATGGCAAGGGCCAAACCTTCAAAAAGTTTGCTTTAGTTTGGATATGTATTCCAAAATGTTTGAAGTTTTATCCAAAATTTAGCAGTGCCTCTCTGCTCCTGAAGATGAGCTAGAAATCTTGTGATCACAGACTTTTTTCACCTGAAATTTTCCTGTATTTTTTGTTTTGTCATGTAAAATATCTTTGATCACAAAATGTCAGTGTTTCAACTTCTGGCACTGGTTGAAACATGGAAATACAGAGATAAGTACATCTTTAAAGAAAGTACACACTTGACTTTTGTGGAAGCCATCACAGAAATAATTAACCATAGGATGGCAACTCTTAGCAGGATTGTGCCCTTATATAGCTGTCCCATATGACATAACATTAGTGAGGCAAATTACAAAATATTGTAGATTCTTGGAGGTTTTATAACAACACATTTCCCTCTTTGTGTATTACAACAAATATACATGTTATGAAGCAAATATTAAAAAAAAAACCAAAACACATTTGTTTTTAACTAGGGAGTACCTGACAATGCATTGTGAAATTTAAAAATCTATAAAAATATCAATCTGAATTCTTCATGAAGGAGGAGGAAAGTTTATCAACATATTTAATAAGATTAAATATTACTATTGATTAAGTCTTAATGATACAAAATTATACTTGTAAATTTTTAGAACATATCTTTGTTAGATGTATAGTTTTTGATTGCTCGTTATGCTTCTGTGTTAGGATAATTCTTCTGCACATTTTGCAAAGGAATGACAACGTGTGTGTTCATATGTGTATGAGTAAATTTTTCAGCTGTAGTGTTTTGAAATTGTGTCATCTCTTAACTGATGAGAGTTGTACTTGCTATAAAGATCGATTGTTCTACTAAAAAAAAAAAATTCATTATGCTCCCAGTAAAATGAAGGCTATTCTTATGGCACCTTTCACTTAATGTGTTCCAACACCTTTTACAGTCCATGGTTGTGTGTTGTTTTGTTTTGAATAAACCTATAGCCTAGGAAACAAGTGTGTCTTTTATTATTTGCGTTATGGATGTTGAGAGGTCTTTTGTTGCTAGGCCTGAGAGCCTTGATTGGTCCTAGGCTCTTGTTGAAAAAGACAGAGAAGTTGCAATGTTTAAAATGTCTTTACATTTAGATATGATCTAAAAGTATGAAAATAAGCTACCTACTTCTGTACAGTTTGTGTGTGTGAATAAAGGGAATAGTGTAGGGGGAACGTTTGTGAGAACATTGTATATTTTGTTGCAAGTACACCTCTACCCCAATATAACATGAATTCAGATATAACGCAGTAAAGCAGCGCTCGGGGGGCCACGCACTCTGGCAGATCAAAGCAAGTTCGATAAAACGTGGTTTCACCTATAATGCAGTAAGATTTTTTGGCTCCTGAGGACAGCGTTATATCAGGGTAGAGGTGTAATACAGTTATCCAGTGTTCATTTTCATGTTTTAGTGCTGTATACATTTGTGTAGTCATTTAGTGAATGAATACTAGTGGTGTGGAATAGTAGATACACCTGCAAATCGATACCGGATCTTTGTCTACTGGTAGTCACCCCAGTAGGTTTATGATAGTTAACACTATGAATATGGGCTCTTCTGATGTATGACGAGTTATCTGAGAGACCTTTCAAAGCTGTTCTGTTCTCTAACCAGCAAGCTTTATTGCTATAAGATCTGAAATGAACCCCTAAAATGGTGTTATTTTGTTTGTGTAATGGAACTGTTTTATCAAGAACTCTAGAGATTGGATTTATATAGCACTAGCAGTAGTGAATAAGGACATCTCTACCGGGTTTGAGCTCATAATAAGAGACAAAACCCCATCTGGGGAGGGCAAACATCAGCGGACATATGTGACCAAGCAACCTTGAATAAGTGAGGTATTGGTAAGGAGTTTAAAATGATTGAGATATCAAAAACTGAATTTAGATTGATGTATCTATGGGGAGGGAGGAGGGGAAGGAAGAGGGAGTGAAGCATCAGCTGTTGTGATGCTTGGTTAATTCAGTTTTTGAAAGTAATTTTTAGCTATGTCTCTTTTCATGGATGAAAGTTAATTACATATAGCATATTTTATGCAGAAATTTTAGCATACCTGTCAGCATTTGAAAGGTCCAGTTAGGGACATTTTTGGAGAACATTAGAGACACATTGTTCAACATCATTTAAGTAAATTGGTCCAAGAGTGCTTTGTGAGAACAGTGGAGAAATGTAAATATCTTGCTGAAAAACTAACAGAGTATGAGCCATTTACTTTTGAAGCCCTAAACTGTCATTCATACCACAAATAGCACTTCACTAGATTTATGACATTATATTACATATAAAAGAAAAAGCTGTTTAATATTTTTTAAATCACAACAGGTTTTCTTCCTATCACATAGAGAATCCAAGATGGTAGCCACAAGATGGTTCATTATAACAATTTGAGAAGCTATGAAAAGTTCTAAAACAATCACCTAAATTCTCTTCTCTGATGGAGGGAAGCTGAAATGGTGACAGTAATATTAGATGTGTTGCAGACATTGTAAAATAAGCAAATTGTTTATCTGTACTGCTTTTCAAGTGCTGACTGGCTGATCATTTTAGTGACTTTCCCCCCTACTCTTTTATTAATAAGCTGGTTTGTGAGTTGCTCTGTTTATACTTCTGAAAATTTATTGGGGAATAACAGACAACTTTCCAGAACGCTTATTAATTAATAATAGGTTTCATTTGGTAGACGGGACATAAGAGGAAATACCATGCAGTATTTTAGGATGATAAAGAAAAAATATTTCTCAACATCCTCGAGTTTGGGGATGGGTGATTGTTTGCAAGGGTTTTCTGGTCTCTCTAGAGATTGCATACTGCTGAAAAATCTTCAGAAACTTTGATTGTTTTCTTCAGTCTTAGATTTATTTACTTTCAGGATGGATTTGATTTAAATCACTAGTCAGGAAGACTCGATTTAATCATGGTTTTCTACAGAAAAGTACATTCTTGTTGGTTGATTTTTATCCACCCTGTTTACTTTAAAACACCCCAGATTTTTTCAGAAAGACTGAAGTACCCAAATTCCCTTTTTAAGTTTAGCTTGTAACTGTATGCTTTAGGATCTGTTGTATGATCAAACAGGTACTACTACTACTACTACTACTACTACAATTTGGGACTGTATGGAAAACTCTTGTGTCACACAGTAGACTGAACCTGACATTTCATCTTTCGTTTGTGTCATGCACTCCATCAAAAAGAAGCATGTCATCAATTAAACCAAAAAAAAAAGTATCGGAAAAAAAACCTGACTTTGAAAGCACGCATGTAGCCCTACTGAATTGGATGGAAAATTGTGTGCTTGCCAGGATGGAGATACTCATTTACAGCCTTCAAATCTTTTTAATCTGACCCAAGCAGTAACAAATAAGAATAAACAAAACAACTTGAAGGGTCCACCTAATTTCATGATGAATTGATCAGCCTACAGAGTAGCACGTTACAATAATCATGGCACAGAAGATTTCAGATCAGCCGACAGAAATAAATCCCTCGCTGTAGACTATGTGAAACTAGTTTTTTATGCACATTTTTTGCACTTGTTTCAGAATTGAATTCTTAACTGTAAACGCTTTTTTGAAATGGCTAAAAACTAACTTTATGTATGTATTTAATAATGATGAATGAACTCAAAAACTTCAGCGTTCAGGTTCACTTGGGATAAACATCTTGAAGTGCAACTGCTCATTTGAAGCTTATCCAAACTATTTAAACCTCTTGAGTCTACAAAGATTGCATGGGAATCTCACAAGTATAGACTTCCTAATGTGCTTCTAGTCCTCGCCAGGAATAACAGCATACAGTTGTCCTCATGGTATTTCATCACTTCTGGCTCTGGTTATGTTCAGAGAGCAGAAGTTAATAAAAATATCCAAACACTTCAGAATATCAGGGGAAATCTTAATTTCAGTTTGATTCTAAAAATGGACAAAGATGCACTTAGGAGGATTAGTTGTTTTATCTAAATATTCTCCCATCTGTTGTATTTAAATTGTGAGGTGAAAGGTAACTCAGTTATAGAATGGTTTCAGAGTGGTAGCCATGTTAGTCCATATCAGCAAAAAGAACGAGGAGTACTTGTAGCACCCTAGAGACTAACAGATTTACTTGGGCATAAGCTTTCGTGGGCTCTATGGTGCTACAGGTACTCCTTGTTCTTTCAGTTATAGAATGTGTATCCTTTACAGTGGTGGTACTGAAAAGCTTTCCAATTGTATCCTTTGTATTTTCAGAAATCTCCTGTACCTTCCCTGTTCTTCCTGTAGAAAATACCTTGAAGACTACAAATATTGCAGCTGGCTAACTGCAGATCTTATTTATACGTACAAAAAACTACATTAAAAGAATTTTACAGTTGCCCATTATTTTTTAACATGGGACAAATGTATTCCCTAACCACCTTCTAAAAAATAATCTGGACTGGTTTTTTTGTTTGTTTTTTGGGGGGCAGGAGGAAAAAGTCAGCTGGAGGCAGACAGGTGGCAAAGAAAATTTACACCAAAGTGGTTACAATTTGGCAAAATTTATAAGCAACTGAAAGCAGGATCTAGTAAGGGAAAGGGTCAGACAACCTTAGACATTCCTACTTGTGCCTCTATAATAAGGCAAGTTTTAAAGACTATCCACTTTTAGCTTCAATTTGTATAAACTAACATATTACTTGCAGTCGGGATTTTTCAGACATTTATTTAAAACTAAATCCTTTTAATATTATTTACTCTTCTTTTTTTTTTTAATAAATGAAAATAAATCCATACTTTTCAAATTGCCTCTTCCTACTAAACTTTATTAGAAGGTCATTTTATATTCTTCTGGTCATCTCAATTTAACACAAGGCTCTTGCTAAGAAGGTCAGTGAACCTGCTTTCCTTTTGATCTTGCATCCTTATGGGTGCTTGGATATTTCTTCTGTAAGAAAAGTTTTACTGGATGAGTCAGTGCACTGAGTCATAGGCAGCATGAAGCCTGTAGTGCTGTAGACTAACTAATTGGTAACAGTCTCAAATTTAATTAAAGCACAGTTGTCAATTCAGTGTTACTGATTGACATCCCATTGCAGCATTTTGTTTTTTGCAAACTTACTTTAATTGTTCTTTGGTATTAAATATTTTGTTTTAAGGTCTTGTTTCTGTTGAACAGATCTACAGTTGTCTTTGTGCTTTCTACCCTATTAATGAATTGTATGCCATTTGTTTTTAATTTATCCCTTGCTATGTCACATCTTTAGTAATTATATTTTTTACCGTGCTTGTGAGTTTACAGCCTTTCAGACTCCTTTGAGGGAAATCTTTTTTAGATTTAATTGTTTCATATTCAAGACAGTCCTGTTAGCCATGATGAATATATTCAGTGTGCTCTCTTTCACTTCCCCTCCCCCACTCTCCTCCACCTCCGTAACGTCATTGTGCACAGTTCATTAAAAATAAAACAGTAATTTTGTCCTGTGCTTATCTTCAGGATAGACTTCTTATACAAACACATTAAAAAGAAATCCTTGAATAGGTAGATACTTTTCCTTTTCGGTGTACCGCTCTGCACCACCAGTACACTATTTTAATCAAGTAGGCAGCGCCTGTTTATCCGAATGACAGCCAAAGGCCCAATTAGTGACCACACTTTCTGATGTCAGCCAACTTCTGCTCTCCTTTTTATCATCTTCCTTGTTTCTTCCTCTGTCTCCTCAAGGAGCATCACAGAAGCAGCTGCCTACAGCATCTTGTTTTGTAGCAAAAACCTCAAGGTCTTGGAAGGACAGTAAACCAGGGACTGTTGTCATTCTCTGCTGCATATAAAAGAATGTCTGTGGGAGAGGTAGGAAAAAGAACACTTCAGTTAGCTGTGGGCCACTTTTCTAGAATCCAGGTTTCATATTGTGCAGACCTCTGATGTGGATATTATAGTAGAAGAGCTTGAAGCTGCTTCTCACCCTATCCTGTTGACATATAGCACAGGCTGAAATTGGAGTAGTGAGGTAGAAGCCTCTCCACATGGAGCCATAAGGAGGAATTGTGGGATTTGGTGATTCCTTGTTAGTTCTTTCCATGTTTACTATTTTTCCTTTTGAGCGACCTCCTTTAGATCTAGAAGTCTTGCTAAATTGGACCATCTACTAGAGGTAGGGTGGATAAAAGTAGATTTAAAAAAATTAATCAGATATCATAATTTAAATTAAACACGTTTTTTGTTTTTAAGACTTATTTAAGATTAAATTTGAAATTATGACAACCTATATCAAGCCTTACACTTACTATAATCTATTAAAACAGTGTTTCCCAAACTTGGGACGCCGCTTGTGTAGGGAAAGCCCCTGGCAGGCCGGGCTGGTTTGTGTACCTGCCGTGTCCGTAGGTCCGGCCGATCGCGACTCCCACTAGCCGCGGTTCGCTGCTCCAGACCAATGGGAGCTGCTGGAAGCAGTGCTGGCTGAGGGGTGTGCTGGCCACTGTTTCCCGCCGCCCCCCATTGGCCTGGAGTGGCGAACCGCAGCCAGTGGGAGTCGCAATCGGCCAGACCTGCGGACTGAGGGGTGTGCTGGGGAAAGCCCCAGGCAGGTAAACAAACTGGCCCGGCCTGCCAGGGGCTTTCCCTACACAAGTGGCGTCCCAAGTTTGGGAAACACTGTATTAAAATAATGTAAAATTAATTAAAAACAAATAATGTCCAAGTAGGACATGTTTATTGCCAAAGTTTTAAAGAGAGTCAAACCACTGAGCTGGTGGCAGGCACTGGCTAAGCATCCGGAACCAGAGTCGGTTCAAGTGGTAAACCAGTTTTTCCCAGCTGTAGCCTCTTCTGCAGGTACAGAGACAATGTTTTCTTCATTTTCGTTTATTCAACTAGTTCAGTTCAATAACTAGTTCATTCAAAGTTAAGAAAACGTTTGGGAGTTTGAAAGAGAAGTAAAGTTTGTTTTCCTCTTCCAATTTATGAATAAAAACAAGTTGTGAGAGGATAAGAGAGAGTTGTTCTAAAACCTTGAAGGACATGGTATCCAGAAACAATGAATTCAGTTAACTAACTACAGATTCCGCCTTTGTTTAATAAATCAGCATTAAATGGAAAATATGTTTTGATAAACATGTTTACTTTTCTTATGTATCCGGCACATTTAAGGCAACTTTAGTTCATTAATGAAAAACAATTTCAAAATCTTTTTTTGTGCACTGATGTCTTCTAATTTCCATCCAATGCAGCTTGACACAAATCATAAGTAAAAATTTAATCTAGTAAATCAGAAAAACATCCATAAAAACTTAATAGAAAAATAAAAATTAAGAATCTGAATAAATATATGTTAAGCTTTAAAATTGCTTAAATAAATGTGTATAAACATAGTTTATGTTCCTGAATATTAAAGAAAAGAACTAAATTTAGTGCAAAGCCTATAGCTCAGGAGTCGGCAACCTACGGCATGCATGCCAAACACGGCACGCAAGCCAATTTTGAGTGGCACGCAGCTGCCTGCCGTGGTCCCGGCCCCCAGCCCCACTCAGCCCCCCCCCCCCCGCCCACTGCTCTCCCCTGCAGGGGCAGGAGGCAGAAGCTTGGTCCTGCGGCAGCCAAGCTTGCCCCCTCCCCCGCTTCTTCCCCCACCGTGGTGCTTTCCTGCCCCTCCCCCTCTCCTTCCCTGCGCCAATCAGCTGATGGCCCTTGCGCGGGGGAGGGGGAAGAGCGGCAGCCTGCACGCAGCTCTGTAGCGGACACAGAGAGAGGTAGGGACGGAGCCTTGGGGAAGGGGGTGGAACAGGGCATATCCCTTCCAGCCCCCTGCCATGAGCCGCTCAGGGCAGGGGGCTGGGAGCACCCCTACGAGCCCTCTTCCCTGACCCTCCCCACATGCCCCAGCCCTCTGCCCTGAACCCCTCCACCCCAACACACACCCAGCCTTCTGCCCTGCACGCCCACAGCCCCATCTCTCTGCCCTGAACCCCTCCACGCACCCAGCCCTCTGCCCTGACTCCCCCACACACATTCAGCCTTCTGCCCTGCACCCCCCATGCCCCCAGCCTTCTGCCCTGATCCTTGAACCCCCCCACAGCCTTCTGCTCTGAAACCCCCAACACACACCCAACCTTCTGCCCTGCACACCCACAGTCCCATCCTCTGCCCTGAGCCCCCTACACCCAGCCTTCTGCCCTGCACCCCCCCAGCCCTCTGCCTTGATCCCTGAACTGCCCCCCCACACACACCCCAGCCTTCTGCCCTGCACCCCCCCCCCCAGTTCTGGGATCCCGGCCGCAGGCCCTGCTCAGCCCGCTGCCGGCCTAGGTGAACAGAACCCCAGGCTGGCAGTGAGCTGAGCAGGCTGGCAGCATAAGATCAGCATTTTAATTTAATTTTAAATGATGCTTCTTAAACATTTTGAAAACCTTGTTTACTTTACATACAACAATAGTTTAGTTATATATTATAGACTAATAGAAAGAGACCTTCTAAAAATGCTAAAATGTATTACTGGCACGCGAAACCTTAAATTAGACTGAATAAATGAAGACTCGGCACACCACTTCTGAAAGGTTGCCGACCCCGCTATAGCTAGTTGCAAATCAGCATGTTTTAATGGTTACCAACCAGTGAGAATAAATATTTCTTGAGGAAAATAACTAAAAAGTGTAAATGCAGAACAAAATTAAAATAGTTGATTTAACTCAAGGTTTCCTATTTACCAAGTTAAATCAGGAATTGGTGATTTAAATCACTTTGATTTAATTCAATCCATTCTGCCTAGAGCTGGATGAAAGCAGCACTGGTGGTCTCTCACTGAAAATCATTAGGGTTCACAAGAAAGAACCTTTTGGAAGTTGCTCTGGACTAGCAAGATGTGTGATAAGAGACTTCCTCTTCTTTTATCACTCCAGTGGACCCAGAGAGACCCACTTAGGGCGTTGGTCAATGATCCTTTGAATAGGAAATTACAGCAACTGTCTAGTGCTTCTGTTGTCTCCTGACATCATTATTTACTCAGCTCTGAGACTTGGACTCTGGTTGTGGATTTTTGTTGTTTACTGTATCGCTGTTGGTCTTTACCCCTTCATAACCTACCAAATGCAACTCTTTAGTTGTCCTACCTGATTCTCCTTGCTCACTGGGATTTTAGCTTTGCTCGTCCTTTCATCCCTTCCCCTCTCTTATTCCAGCAATCCTTTCTACTGTCTCACTTCAATCCCGAGGTTCCCCTCAAAGTCCCCATTAAGTTTTTATAATGTAAGTTAATACATATACATTTGTTTTTAAAAGAATTACTTGGAACTCACGTAATGCATGCCTGCCATCATGTTGATCACTCAGTTTGAGATCTTGTGAAAACAGGCTTTCTGAGTGACCTTTGGCAAATCAACTCACCTATCTATGCTTCAGTTTCCTATCTGTAAAATATGGATAACACTCCCCTCACGTGGATGTTGAGTCGTAATGCATTAATTTATCAAGGTGCTTTATTACTATGCTGATGGACATTATAGGAATGCCTATAAAAGAAATGCATAATAAAATTAGGGCATTGAAATATTATCTAGAGCAGAGGTAGGCAACCTATGGCACATGTGCCGAAGGCAGCATGCAAGCTGATTTTCAATGGCACTCACATTGCCTGGGTCCTGGCCATTGGTCCAGGGGGCTCTGCATTTTAATTTAATTTTAAATGGAGCTTTTTAAATATGTTGAAACTTTATTTACTTTACATACAACAATAGTTTAGTTATATATTACAGACTTATAGAAAGAGAGCTTCTAAAAAGGTTACAATGTATGACTGGCATGCGCCACCTTAAATTAGAGTGTATAAATGAAGACTTGGCACACCACTTCTGAAAGGTTGCCGACCCCTGATCTAGAGAGATCTCCTGAACGTGCCCATTTTTCACAGTGTTTTTTTGCTCTCTGAAAAGGTTTTAAGCTGAAACATCAAGCTTTCTAAACAATCTTAGACATTGCATAGAAGAAATCTTTGTTGAGGGCCTCCCATTTCTGGTGGGACTAAGGAATATCTTCCTTTAGAGCTAAAGCGTCCTACTGTATGGAGAGGGAGGGCTTCAGCTGAAAAGTCATGAAACTTAGATTGTAAGCTCATAGATCAGGTACTGTCTCTTCATGTTATATACAATAATGACATTTAGTTGTTAAGTTCAGGAGGATAGCTGTCTGAAACTTGTGTACAGTCTCAAGCAACTGTAGCTTGGAAACACATTTTTCTGCTAATGTAGCCTTGAGTAAAGAGATAAAGGCACTGGTGCCTGTGCAGAATCTTGTTTTTCTCCCCCCACCTCATTTAATTTTTTAGCACTTAAGATTTCTTTAGGTCAGGGTATTGCTAGAAAGAATGTATCTTATTTTATCTAATCTAATCTAATCTAAATTAGATTTGGGGGGGAGGGATAGCTCAGTGGTTTGAGCATTGGCCTGCTAAACCCAGGGTTGTGAGTTCAATCCTTGAGGGGGCCACTTAGGAATCTGGGGCAAAAATTGGTCCTGCTAGTGAAGGCAGGGGGCTGGTCTCAATGACCTTTCAAGGTCCCTTCCAGTTCTAGGAGATTGGTATATCTCCAATTATTACCTTTAAATTGGTGTACTGAGATGAGGAAATGAGTTTTCTTACCTGTTAATGGGATTTTTGCATCTCAGTACACCTATTTGGAACATCCTCTGGTAGTGGGATTCTCATTTACTTTAGTCAGGGAAAGTATTCTGGAATCTTTCCATGCACCAATGATATCATGTGTTTTAAAAAAATGTTTGTGCAACACAAATACAGCTTGTTAGTTTTGCTTAACTTTGATAGTACATACTTTTTTCCCTTTTCTGCATTTTGATAAAATATATGGAGTTAGGTAAGCAAAGTATTGGAATGTTACAGTCGATGATTTTAACAAATGTTGTAGAAAAGTTCTCTTGGCTTGTTCTTCCAAGTGGACGAGAAAAACACATGAGATGGGAGCTGAAATACCATTTTTGAACTATTTTTTTGAGTCTCTTGTCTGCCTGTTAGGAGAGAATAATTAGAGAATTAAGATTTCATTTCAGCAACTGTTATGCAAAATTTCTGTCTTGGTGACCTAGGTCTATTGAGTGGGTAAGAGTAAATGCTCAGAACCTGATAGAGCTGGCATTTAGAAAATCCAACAGATAAAATTTAACACCCACTGAGGCATGAAACTGAAACAATTAAGGTACCGGTTTTAGAATGATTCCAGTCAGAGGCTTTAATTGTTAGGTTAATTTAACAAATAGTCCATGAGGCACATTTGGAAACATGTTCTGAGCACAGTGGGCTTTTTTGTTTTGTTAAAGGCTTTCCTAATTAATTTAGGAATCTCTCTTTCTCTCAGTAAGCCAACTTCATTAGGTTTTGTCAGTAAATAAATATATTAAAATAATTAAAAGCACAGTAGTGCTCATGAAGTTGTACATTTAGTTTTTGAGTTGCTTTTTAAAAGAAAATATTAAATATATTTAAATATAAAATATATTAAAATATTGTCATCCCAAGTTCTTTCCTCATCAAGAAAGAACAGACCTTATCTTACAATACCAAACTCAGTATTTTACTTACCTATAAAGACTTCAGCAGATTAAAAATGTAAGAAGTCTGATAAAGGAGATTTTTAGATTAAATATATTTTGCATAAAGGAGCATGACTGATGCATAGGAAAATCTTATCAGCTTAACGACCTCACCAGTGGACAGAACACATGAGGTCAAGTGTTGCTCTTTCTTGCCTCTATAAAACCCAATTGAAGTTGATGGGATGCACACACTGGAGTGCAAACATTTATAGAAGAAGAGGGACAGTCATAGCATGGGTGTTCGATCTCTGTCTGTTGCTGTGAGATCAGCTAGCAGTGCTGCTTCTATGCCATGTCTAGGCCTGCAGCGTCATTGGAAGTATTTAAGATATCCAGTTTTGATGGAATTTTCTCGGTCACATTTTCCATAATCTCTGAGATTTTGAAGTCATCTGCAAAATCACTAGTGTTCGAATGTTGGTTTCTTAGGTGTGAACTGGACTATTGCATTTTGTCCACTTCTCCAGCAGTAGTGGATTCATATTCTCAGTCTATTACCAGTGAAAACGGGTATGGAACTATTTCTTCTGTGTTGGCACAGACCTCCTCCCTTGTTCTATGTATGCTGTCCATGAGAGTATGCTTGGTGCTCACCTGTGATAGTGTATTTTATTCTCTGGACTTGTTAGCTGTGAAATCGACTGACTCTTCTGATATCTGTGATTGTACCAGAAGGAAACATTTTAGGGTGTTAGTAGTGAACCACAAGAGCCAGTGTAAATGCAGAAAGGCTAAACATAATTTTGTAATTGGTTACTTAAAACTTATTTATTTGATGAATGCTTCCCTACTTCTGATTTCATAGTGACATCAACACATTTCTGTGCTTGGCTCATCTTTGAGTTAATCTTTGCACTTCATCTTTAATGCTTTTCATATACTTGCTTTTTATGCATGCCTTTTAACCACACATCACAATTTAGATGTGTAAGGATACTGCATGCATGTCAGATAGATCATTGCTGCTTTGATGTATATAGCTGCTCCATCCTGGCCACCCATTGCAGGTTAAATAGAACTGTAAAAGATCTGTGAACCTTCTTGAATAGAAGAACTTGTCCACACTTACCAGCTACTTAAGATTGTCCTCTCATTTGCCCCACACAGGGACAATATTAAAGGTTTGGTTTATATCTTGATTGCTGTCTCATTAAGAAGAGAACAGATGCTCTTTGTAATGATGCTGATTCTGGTAGGACCCAACTGAGAGTGCCAATTCAGGACAAATTGCTTAAAGCAGGACAGTTACAGCCCAAGGCTGCGGTTTCTTTGCACACCAAGGCAAACCAAACCAGCCAAACAGTGAAGACTTTGGTTTCACCCCACTGGCTAACCACAAGTCACACAAGCAATTCCCTTAGATACTCCAGTTTCCCAGTATCACCACCAGTGCCACTCGTTATGGGGACAAATGGTTATGAAAACCAATACCCCAGTAAAAGAAAAAAATGGGGGTTCTCTCGATCCCAAAAGACCAAGCCCCAGACCCAGGTCAATATACAAATCAGATCTTACCCACAAATCATGCTGTTGCCAATCCTTTAAGATCTAAAATCTAAAGATTTATTCATAAAAGGAAAAAGATGTAGATGAGAGCTAGAACTGGTTAAATGGAATCAATTGCATACAGTAATGGCAAAGTTCTTGGTTCAGGCATGTAGCAGTGATAGAATCAACTGCAGGTTCAAATCAAGTCTCTGGAGTACATCCTCTGCTGGGATGGGTCATCAGTGTAGAGCTTCCATTTGTAGCAAAGTCCCTCCAGAGGTATGAAGCAGGATTGAAGACCAGATGGAGTAGCTGAAGAAACTTTTTATAGTCTCTTGCCATGTGGGCTCTGCTTTCTTTGTCCCAAAGACAAGCTGTCCATCACATGGCATGGAGAAACCTCAGAGGTCTGTCCATAGGCATGTCCCTGCATACCTTGTTGAGTCACAAGGTGTGTCTGCCTTCTCTCAATGGGTCATTGGACAGCTCATGGTCCTTAATGGGCCATCAAGCAGGCTAGGTAGAGCTGACACCAACTTGTCTGGGGTGTCACCCAGAAGCATAGCATAAGTTTGAAATACAGACAGTATGGAGCCAGTATTCATAACTTCAACTACAAAAATGATACATACATATAGACAGCATAATCATAACCAGCAAACCATAACCTCTCCATAGACCCCTTACAGGACAACCTTTATACAATGTTTGTTGCAAATATATAACAGTGGTCGCAACAGTGATCTATACAGTTACAGATTATGTCAATAACATCACACTCTTCAGTGCCTCTTTGTAGTAAAAGCATCCAAAGTCCTCATTGTTAAGTAGTAGTTTCAGAGTTATATGAAATAGTTCTATGGCAACAGCGATAGATGCTATCTCAAATTGCGTCTTCAGGTCGGTTTTCCTTTCTCGTGACTGATAAGTCTGATTCTGTTTCCTGAGCTGTGAACAGGTTAAAGACCCATACTGCAAAAAGATTTGTGGACTTGCTTAATAGAAGAAATGAAATTATCAGGATTTAAGAGTAAAGTGTCTGATCCCTGACACTATCAGAGATAATCAAAATCATTCAGAAAGATGGGGGACAATATGATTTGTTGTTGTCAGATTAGCCTCTAAACCAGAGGACAAAAATACTGTTAGTAGTCACTCTTAGAACTGCAGAAATTCTTATCAGATGTTCCTTTTCTCCCTTTTTATACTCCTAAAGAACCATAATCACAATATCTTATCTGATTTATATTAATTTGTCCATTCTCAGAGCATAGAGACCTGTTTTTCATAATAGCAGTCTGGTCCTCCATCCCATATGTGTTATCATGTAAAAGAGGGACTAATCACTGTTTTCTGAACAGCATGTTTTTTCAGTAGTACAGCCACTGTGTTCTGAATGAAATGTGAACTCTATTCCTTTGCATCTTTTAAATGTAGACAAAGTTCTCCCAAGAGGAGAATTTATCTGGAAAGCAAGATAAGGTGGTGGTTGTTCGAAGTAGCTGGTTTACTTCTCAGCAGAATATAAAAATCCTGCATAGATATGAAAGTTTGCCAGATGCCTCTGATCTGTAATAAGAAATATTAGTGACGGTTCACCCAAAGCTTCAGAAAGGAGTTTCAGGGCTTGGCTACACTTGTGAGTTGCAGTGCTGGTGGAGGCTTTCCAGCGCTGCAATTAGTAACTGTCCACACCTGCAAGGCACATCCAGCGCTGCAACTCCCTGGCTGCAGCGCTGGCTGAACACCTGGTCCGCTTGGGGTGTAGCGAGTGCAGCGCTGGTGATCCAGCGCTGCTCGTCAAGTGTGGACACACACCAGCGCTGTTATTGGCCTCCAGGGTATTAGGAGATATCCCAGAATGCTTTTAAGTAAATTACTCTCTTTTGTTTTGTTATGCAGCCTCTCTTTGTTTTGTTGTGAATTCGGAGAGCTCCCGGAGCTGCTTATCTAAACAAACACAGCTCCTGTTTGCTGTGATCAATCTGTAAGTGACTGTGAACAATCAAATGAGATAACCCCCTGCCTACTTCATTCACAGGGGTTGAGTGTTTGTTTGATGAGAGAAAGGGGGGGTGGGGAGAAAGGGAGTCCATGCTGCTTATCTGGTCTGCAGGCTGTTTGCAATTAAGAGTAAGGGGTTTGGAAAATTTTCTGATTTTCAAGGCAGGGAGCTAATACACAGTGTTGGCTCCAAAAATCCACTCTCTCTCTCTCTCCCCCGCTCCCTGACACACTACACCCCACCCCCCTCTTTTGAAAAGCACGTTGCTGCCACTTGAACGCTGGGATAGCTGCCCATAATGCATCACTCCCAACAGCGCTGCAAATGCTGCAAATGTGGCCACACTGCAGCGCTGGTAGCTGTGAGTGTGGCCACACACCAGCGCTGTTCCTACACAGCTGCACGACCAGCGCTGTAACTCCCAGCGCTGCAACTCTCAAGTGTAGCCAAGCCCTCAGTCAAAATGGATTCAGTGAAGACAACATCTTACAGCATATTGTATATATGTGCTCCTACTATTTAGTCTGTTTCTAATTCAGATTCTTTTTGAGCATCCTTAAATCAGCCACTTTACATAAAAGAATGTTTAAAACACAGTTCTACACTGAGAAGTGACTGTGAATTTGGGACCATCGTACTGAAAAGCTCTGTCCCCTGTGTGAATTCAGAATCATAATGCTTGCTTCAGTGACAGAAGGTTTTGTGTACTGCTTTTTACTTTTTAGCCCTGCACAGCCAAAACAGCTATGGTAGAAGGAGCTGGATTTGCTTCCTTATCATACATCAACAGAATAAATGGACACAAATCCGACATCAGGAATGGTAACATACAAAAGCCAGTAGGAAAACACTTCAATCTTCCTGGACATTCTATAACAGATTTAAAAGTAGCCATACTTGAACAAAAAAAACCTTCAGAAACAGACTTCAAAGAGAAACTGCGGAAATAAAATTCATTTGCAAATTTAACACCATTAATTTGAGCTTGACTAGGGACTGGGAGTGGCTGGCTCATTACAGAAGCAACTTCTCCTCTCCTGGAATTGAGACCTCCTCATCAATTATTGGAAGTGAACTACATCCACCCTGATTGTATTGGCCCTGTCAACACTGGTTCTCCATTTGTGAGGTAATTCCCTTCTCTTCATGTGTCAGTATAACAATGCCTGCATCTGTAATTTTCACTCCATGCAGCTGAAGAAGTGGGTTTTTTAGTCATGAAAGCTTATGCTCAAATAAATCTGCTAGTCTTTAAGGTGCCACCGGACTCCTTGTTGTTTTTATCAACAGAATTGTTAATGAAGTCCTAATTACAGGGCCAAATTATTCCCTCAGTTACGCCTATGAGGCTTCATTATAGGCATAAATGTTACCAGATTTTCCCGCTAGTTTGGGGTATGCTCATTTATTAGGATTACTCTTCGTGGGGGTGGGATGGGATGTTCTGTAATTCTATCCATGTACTGCTTGTGTTCTGATACAGAGTTCTATGTCTCCCTGCTGCAAGTCCCCTCCCAATGGAGTTATCCTGTAGGACACCCCCCCCACACACACACACACAGCGCGTCTGAGCGGACCAGGTTAATCAGCACTCCCAAGCTGACCTCTTACATGTCCCTGGAATCAGTAGGCTGGGTTGAGCAGCATTTCGAAGCTGTCACCCTCATAGGCCCTTGGATTCAGCAGGCTGGGTTGAATAGCACCTCCAAGCTGTCACCCTCTCATGCCATGGGCACTGCACCGGAATAGAGTACTCCTGAGCAGGCTGGGTCGCGCAGCACTTTCAATCTGCCACCCTCATATGTCTCTGGACTAGCAGACTGAGTCAAGTGGCACTTTCGGTCTGCCACCCTTATATGCCCCTGGACTCAGAAGACTGGGTTAAGTAGCACTTCCAAGCTGCCACCCTCATATGGCCCAGGTTCAGCACATCCCTATCCCCACTTTCACGTTACAATTGTACTGGTAGTAATCCACTTGATGAGCAAACCCCACAGGATTTTGGGCACTGCAGGGATCTTTAGCTTAGGTATGAGGAGCGTTGCTGCAGAGCGAATGATATAACTTTGGATCCATTTCCTATCTCCCCAATACTACTACAATATTACTATATTATAAAAGTGTCAAATAAGGTCTTTATGAAAGCTCATGATCCACTGGTGATTTAGTATCATTTTAAAATGCATGTATTGACACTATATGAGGAATTACAAAGACTCACTGACATAAGTCTGTGATCAAATAAAGGGAAAAACTGGTTTTCTCCTAGACAGCAGGGAAGGCAGCTATCTACTTGTCTCCAATGAAATTAAGCAAGGTGTTACCAAAAACAGTGGAAGTCCCATTTACATATGAATCTGCTGAGGGATGGGAAGTCCCCAGGAAGGGAAGAACAGCATGAAGTCATCCTGTGTCTGGGGACAAAACAGTGAGATTGGGAAGATATAAGGAGAAAGAAGAAGCCATTTTGGCACCTGTCAATGGACAGACACCTGGGGGCAGAGCTCTTGCAAGCTGAGAAAGATGGGTCCTTCAACCAAGGGAGTTGAAGTCTCTGGGAACTGAATATAAGTGAAAAACGTGCTTAGGCAAATATATTTCACCTAGGAAGACAAGGGAAGGTTCCTGACTGAGATAAAGTCAGCCATGGCTGGAAAGAAAAAGATTGGCAAGAAATCTACCTTGAACCAAGGCTGTAGCTTGTTGTCTGAGCCACTACAAAGCATATTTTACTTTTGTTTGCTTGTAACCATTTTGCCTATGTCCTTTTGTTAATAAACTGGTTTTATTTATACTATAATCAAACCCAGGGCTGTTTGAATGGAAGAGGATTGTTAACGCCAGTTAAAGTGATAAACTGTGCTTTTGTCTCTTTAAGGGAGCAACAAACCTTATTAATTCTTAGTATTCTAGGAAGGGCTGGACACTTCAAAGCAGACAATTTTGGGAAAATTTGGGACTGGGGTGTGTTGGGGTTACCCTGGAAGGAGTAACTAAGGCTGGTGAAGACCAGGGTGGGGCTGCTGGGTTTTAGGCAGGCTGCTGGAGTCAAGAGTGGTGAACCAGGGTTGCACAACACACAGGCACTCAGTACATGCTTGTATGTTGTCTCGGAGTTTCTGGCCTTAAAATCCAAGATTCTATTAAATTATTTATTTCTGAATATTGGGCATTAAATATTTGTGGTAAATTGTTTGTAATCAATCCATAGAGTGGAAAAAATTGAAAATTGAAATATATTTGAGAAAATTGTGATCTGTTTGCAGTTGTTCTCAAAGCAGAAAATGCAACTAAATATGTGAGTAAAGCAAAGAGGTAGATGGTGGATTTCAAATAAAAGGCAGAAAAAAAATCTTAAGAGAGATAGGTCTTTAGAGTTTTATCAAGTGCTGAAAAATTAACTCTTTTAAACTTTGAACTTAAAAGACAATTTAGTGGTACAGTAAAAGTAAACACTGACATATCACTGAATTTTTAACCTATTAAAATGGAAGTTTTATTTAAATTGTAAAAGCAAGGATGAATCATTAAATGTTTTATAGGCATTTACTATCATTTCACTAGTTGTTAGTCCTCTCTAATGATTAATAATTATGTTAGACTACCTTTACCTGCCTGTTCTGAAGAGAGATGTATTTCTCAGAATTATGGAGTTGCTGGTTGCTTGTCCAAATTTAAGGTTGCAACCACGGGCTCATTGGAAACCAAGTTTTCAGTGCCCTTAACTTTTTATTGCATGAATTGACATAGTAGGCTTACTCTCAGGCCTGAGGAGGGTGTTGTTCCCCAGTAATTTAAAGGAAAGTGGTCCAGCAGTTTAAGAGTTAAAATCAGGTGAACCAATATACCTTTGTTTGAGTGGACTGTAGTCCCACTTTTTATGTAAATTGCTTATTGGCATCCAACTTCATTATTTTATCTTCTATATACAGTCCAGAATTACTTCTTGAATTCACACGACCCCTACATCTCAGAAAGTTTAATCTACCTCTTCTATTAACAAAATATATCCTTAGCAGAACTTCCAACTATAGCACCTTATTAACACTTAATGGTAGATGTGAAATTACATACCATAAAAATAGCTGTGGCTTTACTGGTATCCACAAGTGAATTTATACGTGAATCATAGGCAGGGATAAAGGGTCATAGTTACAGTAGTTTGTATGATATTCATTGCGAATTTCTGGATTTGAGACATCATTGTGCAGTTGTCTCAACTGTTATTAAATAGAAATGTGTACTGTGCTATCTAGATAACCTGATAATTCCCAAATTTCTGAACCTTTATTGTTTTAATGTTTTTGTTCTGCAGTTTGTATTGGTGTCCTCCCCCTCCACCCGCCGAATAACTATTCATTGTGAATCAAATGATTATTTAAGCAATAAAGCACAGTAGGAGGTGGCATTATGAATGTGAAATAATCATTTTCCTGTGGTGTCATGAGACAAGAAGTATAGCCTTTTGCTTTAAATCCTCAAGGCTGTGATTATTTTCTAACTGTAGTCAATGAAATTCCCTTACTAGCGCTATAGTAAATGTTTGGAGAAGTAACATACATTTCCGCGCTTGAACTAAGATGTTGCCCATAATCAGAATACTGAACATCCGAGCTGTATCTTTCAGACATTAACATCTCCCTTCTAAAGCTGATGAACAGTCATTCAAAATGTTCCTACTGAAGGAGTTTATAAATGCCTAGTGTGAAATCCTGGCCCTTCTGAAGCGAATGGCAAAACTCTCATTGGTGTCAGTGGGGCAAGGACTCAGTATATAAATTAGTAACTAGTAATTTAAAATTATGTAAATAGTTATTTAACTTGATTTATTTTTAAGTTACTAATTTACTTTTAATACTTTATAAAAGTTACACCTCCATCCTTTCTTTTAAAATATTGTAACTTCTAAAATTTACATTTAATTTTTATTTGTTAATTGATTCATTGTGGTGATTGGCATAATATTTGTTTTGGAGTTAATATTTTTTGTCATGGAATTTTATATAGGCTTTTCTTGAAGTAATTACACTGGTAGTTCCAACAAAATAGTTTACAAGAGAGAGGAAAGGTTGGTGTGCATCTTTAAGAAGAACAAGCATTGTTGGAGGAAATCAAATTACAGTGTATTATACTACAAAGAATATAGCCACAAGTATGAAGATTACTTTCTTAATTAGCCAATTTGTAAAGTGTGAAAATGCCCTGACACTCTCACCAGCTGAATTCTTTGGGGTTGTCGAGTGCAAATCAGGACAGAAATTTGGTCCAATAATTCTATCAGCTGAACTCCATTAATAAACTTAGCATGGTTCAGAAAATGTTTTTATGGGGAGATGGAAGAGGTTTCTCCAGGACAAGTGAATTAAAAACCCCGCCTATAAGAGTATACAGTGCAGCACATTGTGTCCTTTGCAACTTCAGTCTTCCTTTTAGTGAGTGTTTGAAGGTGTGCTCTGTCCCTAGCCTCTGAAGCTGGGAGTAGATGATGGGATAAATGATTGCCTGTTCTGTTTATTCCATCTGAAGCATCTGGCATTGGCCACTGTAGGAAGACAGGATACTGAGCTGGATGGGCCATTGATCTCACCCAGTATGGCTATTCTTATGTTCTCAAGATTTTCTCTGCATGTCTCACCTTTTGTGAGTTGTCTTCACCATTCCACCCTTGAAAGAAAAATGCCCATCTAATCGTCCTGGCCTTTACAGCTGTACACCTCATTAGTTTTCTGCTTTTGTCTCATTTGACTCGTTTCACCACTTCATCACTTCACTTCACCACTTCACTGGTTTTGGCCACCCATTTGTTCACTTTTCTCACATTGGTGGATGATCTTTTCCCTAGGCAAGTATCTATTCTGGTGATGGCAGTACATTTATTAGGTGCCCTTGGTTTGATGATTTTTAAGGTGGTTACACACTTCACCTAGGGTTGATGTTGCTGCTCTTGAATGGTTTCATTCTTTTCTCTTTGGGAGATCTGAGATGTGAGCATTGGGCAAATTCTTGTATACCGCAAGAACTCTCTAATTGTTTTTTATTAGTAGTAGTAATACTAATTTATTCTAGAGGCCTGGAGTCCTCAATCTAGATCAGGATGCCATTGTGCTAGGCACTGTACACCAATGTAAGGAAAAGTATGTCTCAGCATGGATGGTGGTGTCTTCAATATGTCTGTGACACCCAGCTTTATATTTGTATTTTGATTCCCACCCAGCAGTTGAATGCTTTTCCTAGTATCTGGCATGGGTTGGGGCTTGGATGAAAGCAAGATGGTTGAGGAGAGCAAATAAGATTTAGGTGGTGATGGGGAAAGCAACTGGAAAATTCAAAAATAATTCTCTGTTTCAGAAATGGAGTTTAAGCATCCTCCTGTTGTTACTTGTGTTTACAGCCTGGGTGTCTGGTTAGAGTCTCAGTTATTGCTGGAAGACTATCATTCTACTACAGCTAAGGCTGCTAGACTGCATTTTATGATTTGTCTGGCTTTTCTTTCCAGTGTCGACCTCACCACCATGATTCATGTCTTTATCACCTTGATATTAGATTACTTTAGAGCAGTCTGTTTAGGGCAACACCTTTAATCATCCGGAAGCTGAAACTAGTGCAGAATGTAAATTAAGGTAAATTTAGGTATATGCTGCTTGGTAAATTGAGGGTATGTCTACACTGCAATTAAATAGCCCCTCATGAGTCACAGTTGGCGTAGGCCAGCTGCAGGTTTTTAATTGCAATGTAGACATACCCTTAGTGTCTGGTCAAGAGCATGTTCAACCAGTGCTCTGTGAGCCACACTGGATACCTTTGTGTTTCTGGGTGGAGTTTAGGGTGTTGGTATTGCCTCTGGTTGAGATCAGTAGAAGTGCTCAAACTGGAGCCTCCTCATTATGAAAGAGAAGGATCTGTTGGCAGGGCAAAGTCATTCTCTGTGCATGGCTCCTTTCCTTCTCATTTGAAATAGCTCAAATCTGTTGTGCCTTGCAGTATGCTATAAATGTAATTTGTTTAGGTGGGCTGATGAGAAATAGGGGTGAAGTATAGAAGAGGTGTGGAATTGGTTCATTTTATTTTTATTGGTGTTGCCTGATTATTTAGTAGTTATGGGTTGGGTTAGGTTAGTATTATGGGGCTGCTGGTGTGGGTGTGTAGGGTGGGTTGGTTGGTTTGTTTTCAGGTTGTGGTGTCTTCCCCCTCCACCCTTTTCCCCTGTGTATGTATTGTATTTTTAAGGGGTGAGTAGAGTGCTCCATAAGCATTTGTTGGTTTTGTTTATTTAGATTTATAAAACTGAAACTTAGGACAGGAGAGAAAGGGAAGTAAGAAAACTCATTATTTCTAAATGATTTGGAGCCATCAAGTTATGCTCATTGGTTTGTTGAAGTGAATGGGATTACTGATAGGTTTAAAGTTACGAACGTGCTTAAGTGCTTTGCTGCACTAAAGCCATTGTAAATTTACACAATTCTGTGAATCTATTACTATTTTCATCATTCTCTTTCCTCCTATCCTTATCGCTCTCACTTGTTTGATCTTAATAATAATAATAATAATAATAATGGCACCGTCGCTTTTTACAGAGCATGGTGTGTGCTCCGATGAGGTCTTTGATGGCTGCTGAGTCTGATGTGCGAGTGACAGTCCTGTCCAGAGGTAGGGCATACCCATGCACTAGCAAAGCTCTGAATCCGAGCAGCAGATTCTTTCCTCCTCTGAGCCTGGTCATCACAAATCTTGATCCAGAATGGCATTCTGCACTTCTTTCCCAATCATCCACAGAGATTGCAAAGGATACTAAAAGTCATCCTTGCAAGCATCCCAAAATCTTCACAGTGATCTGCCTCTCTTTCTAGACCCTCTGTGAGCTTTAGAGTACAGCACACTCTTCAGGATCCTGTAATCTGGCATTCGCTTGACATGTCCAAACCACCCAAGTCTTTTCTTACTAATCAATGTTCTCATGAACAACATACCAGCACGATTTAACACTTCCACATTTGTCACCATGTCTTGACATCTTATTTGAAGAGTTTTACACAAGCATCCTGGTATGGAAACTGTTTAGCCTTTGGTATGTTTGGCATAAGTTGTCCAGGTTTCTGAGACATATTGAAGATTTGGATAAACCACACGTCTCATAAATATGGATTTTCACTTTAGTTGACAATTTGTTAATGTTCCAGGCTCTGTCTTGCAAAAGACCAAAGTTCCTGGCGGCTTTGCTGATCCTACTCGTGATCTCAGCATCAAGATATACATTGCTGGTAACAGTAGAGCCAAAGTAGCAAAATTTATAAACAGCATCTAGATGAATACCATCTAAGGTGGTATCTGGAACTGGTTCTGAAGAGCCTTTGTGCATGATAAGTCTTCTTCAAGCTTATTGCTAGCCCAAAGATTTTACATGAATCAGAGAACTTGGTAATAAGATCTTGTAAGACACCAATACTGTGAGCCACAAGGGCCTCATCATCTGCAAACAGCAGGTCTCTTATTATGATCTCTTTCACTTTTGTCTTAGCTCTGAACCTTTCAGTGTTAAACAAACCTCCATCATGTCTAGTGCTAAGATAGACTCCCCTTCGAACATCGCAGAACTCATGTTGAAGCAGAAATGAGAAGTAAATATTAAACAATGTAGCAATGTACCTCCTTGAACCTACTGCTATTATCCTCATTCTCTTCCCTCCTCTCCTCATCACACTCATTTGTTGGATCTTAAATGACATGGTAAACTCCTTGGGAAGGAACTGTATCTTCTTTGTCTGTACAGTGCCTAACACAAAAAAAGCTCTGATACTGATAAAGCCTTTGGATACTACTGTAATACAATCATAAATAAGCATGTCACCATAATTATTTCCCTGTATGTTTTGGTAAGACTATATACTGTTTGCAGGGATTTCCTTACCACTGTGTTCTCCAAACTATGGGATGGTAATTAACATTGCTTTGAGTTCAGTGTCAGATTGGCAGAGCCCCTGGGTTTTTTGTTTTTGTTTTTGCCTTCCTCTGCAGCATGGGGCACTGGTCACTTGCAGGTTCAAACTAATGTAAATGGTGGATTCTCTCTGTAATGTGAAGTCTTTAAATCGTCATTTGAGAACTTCAGTAACTCAGCCAGAGGTTATGGGTCTGTTACTGCAGTGGATGGGTGAGGTTCTGTGGCCTGCAATGTGCAGGAGGTCAGACTAGATGATCATGATGGTCCATTCTGGCCTTAAAGTCCATGAGTCTAGGCGTATTTTTCTTCCTGCATTTTAAGATAATAGTGTGTTAAATGTGGTTGCCAAGTAATGTCCAAGATGCAGCATGTATTTAATTTGTATAATTGCTAGATACAGTGACTGTGTGCTTTTTTTTATCCAATAAGAATTAACAAAGGTAAGCTAAATCAGCTCATCATTTTGTAACATAATATCACAGATAGTATTTACTCATAAACAAAGAGTGCTGTCAGAATGTGAAAGGGTTAGTACATTGCCTTCTGTTCTTTCCAGCTTTTGGAGAAGGGTAGATAGTGTCTATATTAACATGCTAAAACGATTAAGTTAAAATTTTTTATGTAGAATATAATGTATGGTGTGTGCTCATTATTTAAGGCAATGCACTCTTTATTCTTTATGCAATTAACTGCCAAAGGTCTGCATTTAAAAAATAAACCAAGAAAATCCAGAATTGATTTGTTTAACTCAAGATGACATCTTGGAATTCAGTGGTCTTTAGAATCATGTGTATTGTGTTGCAATATGTAAGTAACAAGATTAAGGATGCTGTCTGCATTAAAGATGAACTGAAAAGCTTTTCAACTACCAAGATGAGAGATTGAGGTTCCCTGTTCCTCCTGCAGTGATTGATGCCATCACTGCCAATGTTTAAACCATTTTCAGGGAATCGCCATACTTAGTATGGTTGTGTGTGGCTCATTGAGTAAAAATGTGTACACCTCATGTGAGCCAGTAGCAAAGCTGGGACTAGAACGTGGGAGTCCTGATTTTCAGTCCTATGCTTTAAGCAAGAGACTCTGTTCATTCTATATTTAATGTATTGAATGAAAACATTATAATCATGTCGGATTTTAAAACTCATAATTATTTGTTGCACATTAAAATTGATGGAATTTTTTAAAGATCTGTATTATATTTTGATAGCAATAATAATGCAGTAAAGAGTATAAAAGTGAGTGATAAGCCATGCTATTCTTGCTAGAAATTTGAACTTCATATTTGTGGTAAGAAATTAATCTGGTTTTAATTGCCCCATGAGTCTGAAATATATTCCTTTTGTAAAGCTGACCTCACATAAATATAAATCACTATAACTGCCTGTTCTTTAATTATGCATTAGTGTATTGTACCTGCATACCTGATGAGAATGAGTATCTCAAGTTACGGTGTATTGGAGGTCATTAAATCTTCTCTGTTCTATGATGTCCAGTAGCACTGCACTTCTAATTACTGAAAAATGTACTATATTTGTACCACTTCCTTTACAGTAGCTATGTTTAGCTACAGAAACATGATCACTTCAATTTATAAGGAACTGCATAGGTTATTTTGGCAACACTGGAAACAAATGCTGTAAAAACATACTGTAAAATTACAGAAATAATTACAATGTTTTTGCCATCAAGTAATTTAAAAATACTGTAGTGGGAAATCAAAATTTCTGTTGCAATTATTTCGAAATAGTAGTAGTTTACAAATATAAGGCTAAAGTCTATCCCAGGGCATTTGTGTCTCGAGAAACAAAAACAGCGCACTCATATTCTGTGAAAGGGGTGTTGTTGTGTACCTGCTTTCTTGGTAGCAATAGCCTCTCCCCATTTTCCCTCCCTCCCTCAAGCACAGGTTATTGCTGCTAGGAGTACAAGAATTAACAAACAGGACCCAAAGAGATGGCAGGGCTGACTGGCTAGACCCTAGACTGGGAGTCAGAAGTCTTTGGTTCAACTTGTGGGTGTAACACTGAACTGTTGTCACCATGGACACCTTACAATTTTTCTGTACCCCTCTTGATGAAATTGACCTTAAATTTTATTTATTTATTTATTTATTGATGCTCTCATGCCTTGTGACACATAAGGCAACCAATCTGTCCACCTCTGTCTACCTAATACCGCATTTCTTGCTCCATTATAGGGCTTTTCTTTACTATTGGGGTAAGTCGAACTAAGTTATGCTACTCCAGCTATGTGAATAACGTAGCTGGAGTTCATGAAGCTTAGGTTGACTTATCCCGATGTCTTCACTGCACTGCGTTGACAGGAGATGCTCTCCGGTCGACTAAACTTACTCCTCTCGGGGAGCTGGAGTACTGGAGTTGACCAGAGAGCGTTCTGCCATCGAGTTAGTAGGTCTTCAACTAGACCCGCTAAATCAGTTGCAGCAGCGTCGATCTCCCGGTAGTGAAGACAAGCCCAAAGTCTGTTTCTGTGACAGGTGCTTCTTTCTCAGTGGTTTTCTTGTGTGTCATCTGTTGTTCCCCCTTGTTTTCTGTCTTCCAGAAGGTGGTATCCAGTCAAAAGCTTGTCTAGGAATGCAGTTTTTTGATCTCCTTACAACATGTGCAAACCTTTTCAGCCTTCTCTCTCAAATCATTATCTCTAGAATCTTCTGTCCAGTCCTTTGTAACACTCAGTATTGGTCAGTTTATTGCACCAGTATTCTTTGCAAGTACCTCTGATGGAATGCATTAAGTTTCCTGTTGTGAGTTTCTAGTATTTGCCAAGTTTCAGAAGCATATAACAATGTGGGTATCACAATGGCATTGTACAACTTTATCTTGGTTCTTACATTCTAAGCCTTTGTCTGCACTGGGGTTTTGGCCACTGGACTATCTGGAAATCCCTAGTGCAGACTATCTTTTTCAGGGTAAACTGTACTAGTACTATACTGGTATAAATCATATATTATGCTGGGGGCTTAGACTAGTGCAGCTGCATCAGTGGCTAAAAATCAGTGTAGGCAAGGTTTAAGATCTGACTGAGACCTCTTTTGAGTGCAGCTGAATTCTGATGATGTTATGAATTAGACAGATAGTTCTTGATTATGAATTTGCAATAATTTTGTAAGCCAATTAAGCTTACAACGCTAATGGCCTTTATTATGCATTTTGATGTGCTGAATTCAGATATGACCATTAAAACAACTGATTGGCTACTGTTTCTAAGAAATTTAAGTTTTTACATTTTATGTCTATGTATATTGTGTAGATAGTAGAGTTTTAATCATAAATTGTATACCTAGGTCTTTTCATGTGTTTATGGTTGCTTTACATGATAATATTTCACCTGTCCTGTTTATGTAATACTTTACAAATCAGCAAAAGGGTTATATAACTAAAATTTATTATGAAACAAAAGGCAAAAAACTATTATGTACATAGTTTAGTCCTATTCAGTGTCTACTCGGCGCTTCTTGGCTTGTCTTTTGTATTCATTAAATGGAGCATCTCTTGTCACTGTCCAGCAATAGTCTGCAAGCATTGATGGGCTCCATTTGCCCTGATAGCGTTTCTCCATTGTTGCAATGTCCTGGTGAAATCGCTCGTCGTGCTCGTCGCTCACTGCTCCGCAGTTCGGTGGAAAAAAATCTAGGTGAGAGTGCAAAACATGTATCTTTAGTGACATGTTGCAACCAAGGCTTTTGTATGCCTTGAGGAGGTTTTCCACCAACAACCTGTAGTTGTCTGCCTTGTTGTTTCCGAGAAAATTTATTGCCACTAACTGGAAGGCTTTCCATGCCGTCTTTTCCTTGCCACGCAGTGCATGGTCAAATGCATCATCTCGAAGAAGTTCACGAATCTGAGGACCAACAAAGACACCTTCCTTTGTCTTAGCTTCACTTAACCTTGGAAATTTTCCACGGAGGTACTTGAAAGCTGCTTGTGTTTTGTCAATGGCTTTGACAAAGTTCTTCATCAGACCCAGCTTGATGTGTAAGGGTGGTAACAAAATCTTCCTTGATTCAACAAGTGGTGGATGCTGAACACTTTTCCTCCCAGGCTCCAATGACTGTCGGAGTGGCCAATCTTTCTTGATGTAGTGGGAATCTCTTGCACGACTATCCCATTCGCAGAGAAAACAGCAGTACTTTGTGTATCCAGTCTGCAGACCAAGCAAGAGAGCAACAACCTTCAAATCACCACAAAGCTGCCACTGATGTTGGTCATAGTTTATGCACCTCAAAAGTTGTTTCATGTTATCATAGGTTTCCTTCATATGGACTGCATGACCAACTGGAATTGATGGCAAAACATTGCCATTATGCAGTAAAACAGCTTTAAGACTCGTCTTCGATGAATCAATGAACAGTCTCCACTCATCTGGATCGTGAACGATGTTGAGGGCTGCCATCACACCATCGATGTTGTTGCAGGCTACAAGATCACCTTCCATGAAGAAGAATGGGACAAGATCCTTTTGACGGTCACGGAACATGGAAACCCTAAGATCACCTGCCAGGAAATTCCACTGCTGTAGTCTGGAGCCCAACAGCTCTGCCTCACTCTTGGGTAGTTCCAAATCTCTGACAAGGTCACTCAGTTCACCTTGTGTTATGAGGTGTGGTTCAGAGGAGGAGGATGGGAGAAAATGTGGGTCCTGTGACATTGATGGTTCAGGACCAGAAGTTTCATCCTCTTCCTCTTCCTCGTCTGACTCAAGTGAGAATGATTCTGGTGCATCAGGAACTGGCAGTTCTTCTCCATGGGGTACTGGGCGTATAGCTGATGGAATGTTTGGATAATGCACAGTCCACTTTTTTTTCTTTGACACACCTTTCCCAACTGGAGGCACCATGCAGAAGTAACAATTGCTGGTATGATCTGTTGGCTCTCTCCAAATCATTGGCACTGCAAAAGGCATAGATTTCCTTTTCCTGTTCAACCACTGGCGAAGATTTGTTGCACAAGTGTTGCAGCATATGTGTGTGGGGCCCACCTCTTGTCCTGATCTCCAATTTTGCAGCCAAAAGAAAGGTGATAGGCTTTCTTAACCATAGTGGTTATACTGCACTTTTGTGATGCAAAAGTCACTTCACCACAAACATAGCAGAAGTTATCTGCACTGTTCACACAAGTACGAGGCATCTCTGCTCACTTTGGCTAAACAGAAATGTGTCCCTTTGCAAAATCAAACACTGACAAATAAGAGAGCACGACACTGTATGATTTCTAGAGCTGATATAGGGGAATTTGTTCAGCAAAGTGATGTAAGCTTCGTTATGATTGCATCATCCATGACTTCTAGGAATAATATGATGGAATTCATATCATGTATGACGCAATACCAGCTTCAGATTGCATCATTCATTGTTTTGCCTAAAAAGCAAGTACTGTCCAAACCCAGTCATAGATTTATTCATAGATCCAGTCAAAGATGTATTTTAGTCATTTCTGGTTTAAATTGAGATCCCTTCCCTTTATAACTCACTTATCCTTCGCTATTCCCACGTCAAGGGTTGTATATAGTGACCCAATAGCATATCTTGAAAACTAGAGCCAATCAACAATTTTAAGCATCATTTTCGTTCTCAGTGACCCAGAATTAGTAAAGTTGGCCTACATTTATTTCAGAAGCATTTTGTCTGTAGAGCAGTGTAATTTGTGGGTGTTACAAGGCAATACGTTATCTAATGATTAGAGAACATCTGTGAGATTTATAGCCTGTAAGTTTTATGCATGTTATAGTGAACAAGGACTGTAAACTTGAATCCAGCCATGAATTTCAGTTGACAGGGAAAAGACTCCATATATCTCTCAAATGAAAAGCGATCCTACTTCCATAGTCTCTCTTAAATAGATTGTTTGTACCATAATAAGATTTTCCGAAATCAATACCAACGTTTTAGATTGTTCTGTGTAACTGAGCTGGTGTAAGTGAGTTTGTACACAGTTGGCTGTGGAGTAGTAATAGATGTTTTTTTCTGCACCTGAATTAATTTCTATCAGATATATTTTTAAGTTTCTAATTAATGTTTTTATACCATTCAGTTTGCTAATACAGCCAAATGTGTGAACATAAGAAGGCTATCATGCCTCTTCCTTTATACTATTTATAGTACTTTTTAGATAAATTTTAGAATTATCTATAAGGTTAACTAGACTTTTAAAATGAGAATTTATTGTAAATTTGTTGATAAAAAGGGGATTTGAGAAGACTTCTTGTTTGGCTATTGCATAGTTACACTTCTATAACACCTTTTTAATTATTTAAATGTAAAGTTTATCTTACAGGTATTTGTTACCTTGTTCTGGGCTATGTATCTGCTTGGAACATATATTAGTAAAAAAGCGATCTTCTTTTCTAACTTTTCTTATTTTACTTTTCCATAAATGTGACCTATTTAATTTGTAGGGTTTTCAGGAGGTATTGTTGTAATGACTTCCACCTAGAAACTAATGACCAATAGCAGAACAGAAGGATTTTTTTGCACACATATCAAATAAGTTTCTCAATGAAATGAATATTTATTCATTACAAAACTATATTGTAGCTTGTAAAAAAAAATAGCTAGACAATCCCTCTTCATAGAGAAATATTGTCACTGATCAAAAAGGTATCCCACAGTTAGAAAAGAGAGTTCACAAAATGTTGGCTGCCTTGACATAAAAAAAATTGTGTGTTGGTGAGTTAAATAACCATACTGAAAAAGGCACTGAGGTAATAAAATGGTAATTTAGGAAAAATTACTAATGAGAATTTTAGAATATACATTAATTTACTGTGGACAATTAATATGTCAGTTATTTTCCAAGCAATTTTAATTGAAGAGCTGCATCACAGAAGTTTTATGAGGATTAATGATTGTTTACTCAATACTTTGAAGCTGTAGAGTGCTGTGTAAGTGCTGAATTTGATAATTATCGTTAAAACTCTGACTTTCAGAGAACAAAAATTACAGGGAAGGGGGTTTGCTCTTCCTAAAATAACTAACTGCTGATGTTTTCCAAAACAATATCTTACACAAAAAGTAGAATTACAGTTGAACCCTGTTATGTCGCCGGCCTAGGGGTTTGCCAAAAAGCGTCGAGATAACCGATGAACGAGATAAACAAAAAACAATATGGCGGCAATACATTAACATGTGCTTGAAATTTCTTTATGTACATGATGTGCGTTAATAAATGAGAATGTTAATGCACATGTTTTTGGAGGTTTTGGGGACCGGGGAAGCGGGGCCGGGCGGGCGGCGAAGCGGGGACTGGCGAAGCGGGGCCGGGCGGGCGGCGAAGCGGGGAGCCGGGCGGCTGGGGACGCGGGAGCGGGCGGCTGGGGACACGGTGGGTCAGGGGCGGGAGCCGGGGGCCGGGCGGCTGGGGCGCAGGGCTGGGCGGCCAGTGAGCGGGCGGCTGGGGACGCGGGAAGCTGGGCGGCTGGGGCTGGGGGGTCGGGGATGCGGGAAGCCGGGCGGCCGGGGATGCGGGGCGGGAGCCGGGCGGCCGGGGACGCGGGGCCAGGGCAGGAGTCGCGCGGCTGGGGACGCGGGGCCAGGGCAGGAGTCGCGTGGCCAGAGAGGGATGCGGCAGGAGCCGGGCAGGGCCGCCGCCGGAGTTAGTAGTTTACCGGTAAGTGGCAAATTCGGCCCTCTTCTGTGCTCGAGATATTAGGGTTTGGCGAGATTAAAGAATCGACATAACCGATGAGAAACCGATAAGACAAAGAGGGAGTTTGGCGGTTCCACTTCTAAAACGTCGACTTAATACGATTGGCAAGTTAACCGAGGTCGAGATAAATGGGTTCGACTGTAGTTCTGTAGATTCTGAGCCAAAGAAGCCCATGGCCTCTGTGGCCAGCAGATGTGTTGAATAGAGTATGTTCAACTATAAGCAGCTCTTTAAAACTCTCCCAAATATCCACTTGAACTTAAAGAGTTAACATTACTATAACTCCAAGTTGTGTTTTCCAGTTTTAAACCATATGTAAAATATCTTGCAATTTTTGAGAATTTTCCATAATATATCTGTGATCATACTTTGATGTAAAAGTTCTATTAATATTCCCATTATGATCCCCATACCCCTCTTCTCCAAAGACCCCTAATTTAGTTATATATATTTTTATGAAACATAGCATATTGTCTAGTCCCATGAGTGATTTTGTTCTTTCCTTCAAGAGCTGGTTGAAATAAATGGTGCTATCTCTTAGCTAGTCTGACAAAAAAGAGGTATTGGAGCACATTCTTGTTTGGCTAATCTGCAAAGTTAAAACTTTGTTTTCTTTCAAAGGTCTGAATGATTGCTTTATAATTATGAAAAAGTAGCACTCTTCAACATGATTATCTTCTGATAGCTGTATAGTCTGATATGTACTGACATAAGGCCTAATCCAAAGCCTGTGAAGTCTTTGGGAATCTTTTCATCTACCTCCAGTAGGCTTTGCAACAGACATGCAGGGTATAGGCTATGGAAGAAATGTATTGGTATGTTCTGTGGCTGAACAACTCCAACAGTGACAGAGATTTGGATTAAATATTGATAAAATGTATTAGCTGAGTTCAAAAAACCTTATCTTTTTCATTTTGCTTGTAAAATCATTTGCAGTATAGAACAGATCCTCTCCCTCAGATGCAGTTTCTTATGATGCCAGTGCTAGAACGTTGTCTGAATGTACTGTATTTACTTGCATATTACTTTGCTTATTGTCCACCATGGAAAAAAAAGTGTTAACTGTAGCAGAGATTAACAATCTCATTTTAAACTTTCATTGACCAGAAGGCTAGATTTTTATCATAATTTCTGTATTTTCTATAAAATAGTTGAATTGCATTTTATTTTTATGTAGAGACTTTCAAAGCCTGGAAAACAGCTTTAACTTTAAATCCTCCGCTGAGTACGGAATAGAGAACAAAATTCTATAGTGGTAGTGGAATCTTTAAAGAAATATAGCTTCTCTTTTCAGTTTCATCAGTTGATCAATGGTCTTGTTTTGCTAGCAGTTTAATTAATTGCTGTTTCCTTTTGTGTCCTAAAATCACAGCAGGGAAGGGGGGGGGAGGGAGAAAGACACCTCAAATTAGACAAAAAGTTAATGATTAGAAACGTGTACTTTTTCACTTTAATATGTTTTTCAGAATTAGCCTGATGATGTACTTAGTTATAATTGGTGGGGTGGGAAGTATTGTAAGCATCAGTTTTGCATTTGTGTATATGATGAGCAAAAATTATATACAGAAGGAAGCAAAAAGATAAGCAGAAGAGGAACACTCTTTTATAACTTGTTCACCTTGTGGTAGCATCTTGTGTTTCCTTAAAACTTAGGTTCTGTGGAGTGGAGTGGAGTGTGTGCGTGCGTATACAGATTAGATTGGTAAGTAAATTTAAATTTTAATTATCTACTGGAATAAATTATTTTTTCACTGAAAGTTGCACACACACACACACAAAATGTAAGTTAAGCCAAATAAAATGTATTATGACAGTGACTATAGGCATAAATTTGAGCTGTCTGATTTTGTAATGTATATGAGCTTTGAATGTCTTTATTATTTTTTCAGAGATGCTATACACTTGAGTCTCCAGTGCAATGGAACATTCTGGTATGCATATAACACCTCTGAAAATCAGGCACCATAATACAGACTGATAAAATCTTGCTTTACTATTCCTTGCTATAACACGTGGCTAATGAACAGAATTCCTTATTTTGTAAAGGCATAACTTTAATCTTAAAATCACCTTCTTTCATTTTATATATTTTTACCTATTAAAAATATTTTTTTAAACTTGATTTTTTTCTCCAGTCTGTTTGTTGTGTGCATTTTAGAGCACTTGTGTACTTTTTCAATGTTTTGGTGGGTTATTCCCTGGGAAAGAAAGAGGTTTTAAAAAATTGTGGTTATATAACCACAGAAATTGGTAGCAAGACATAAGGTAATTTCTTCTAAGTTTTTTTTAATGATTACTTTTCAAATTAACTGTTTTATAAATAATGAAATGTGCAAAAAGTGCTATAAATTGTTTTATGACCATGTAAGTATTTCAACTTAAATGATATACAGGTGGTGCCTAGACCTCTTGACAGCCTTCTGCACAGAGATGAATTTCACCTTAAATATATTAAAATATTTAAATAATGTGTTCTCATCTTGATGTATATGGAATTACATACTCATATCTTGACTAGTTACATTTTATGTATCTTTATTAAATAGAAAAGATTTGTACATGTTTTGTCAAGATACTGTATGTGGGTGTAGAGATTGTAGTTATTCCACTCTAATGCATGTCAGCAACTTTCAGTGAAAAAATAATGTATTCCAGTAGATAATTAAAACTTACTTAATTTTCTCTTTCTACATTCAGTCTTGGTTTTCTTGGGTCTTATGATTTAATTTTCAAAAAATTATAAAGGGTTACCTGCCCTTGTCAAGTGGTAATGATGAAGAACACACACGTGCAAGGTGGTCATATTACCATGTTTTAGGATTACAATATTAGCATTATTGTTTTTGCTTTTTTTTGAAAAAGGCTGATTTTCATGTTGCCCACATTCTGTATGTTGTGACTTCAATGAATAAATAAGAAGTTAAGGCACCCATGCCTTCTTTAAGGCTCATCAACAGGAGAATTCAATCTTTAACAGCTGAAGAGCCATTTTAGAATCAGAAAAAGTCAAACTATAGAAGAATGAAGCATGTTCAGAATGCAAGAAGATTTGTAACAAAATTATAAGATAACTATGCCAGAGTAAACTGCAGATTTCGGATCTAGATTTTGAATACTCTAAGTAGCCATAGCTTTTATGATCTGGAGTTTTGTTTAAGCCACCACATACAGATAGGGACCATCTACAAAATGTTGATTTGGTGCTGCACTTGGGTGGAGGTACCTCACTCTGCTGCCCAAGAGGTTTGCGGCATTCAGACACAGAGGGTTGGTTTTGGGCCTGTCTCTAAAGGTAATGGTTAATTGAGTTGTCCAAACAGGTAAATCAATTTGAGTAGTATTATTTACGGCTCTAACAGGCAAAGTCTCTCAGCTCTTTTGAAGAAGTTAAATTCTGTTTAAATGTTCCTTCCATACGTGTGCCTTTCTGTGGTTTCATTTTCAGTTGCCCTTTTTCTCCCCAAGGTAAATTTGAATTCTCATGAAGATGTTGCAAGAAGTCTTTATCAAACGTGAGAGGAAAGGGATATGAAGTTGGGGTCTCAGGATGGGCATTACTGTAGAATAGTCTTCTGGATGGCCTTCACCTTTGCCAGGTCCCGACTCCGAGCCTATGCAGGAACTCCTCACTTAAAGTCGTACCGGTTAATGTTGTTTTGTTGTTACAAATGTTGTTTGTTGTTTTGTTGAACTGTTGATCAGTTAGGGAACATGCTCATTTAAAGTTGTGAAATGCTCCCTTCTAATGTTGTTTGGCAGCCGCCTGTTTTGTCCACTGCTTGCAGGAAAAGCAGCCCGTTGCAGCTAGTGGTGGTGGAACCAGGGTGGAACAGCAGCCCCCCTATAAGCTCTCTACTCCCCTAAGTTCCCTGTGCAGCAGCTGTCCCTCCCCCCACTGCCATGTGCTGCTCCTGCCTTCTGCCTTGGAGCTACTCCCAGAGACTCCTGCTTGCTGTACGGGGGGAGGGGGAAGAGGGGGGCTAATGTCAGGGTGTCTCCCCCTCCCCTCTGCTCCTTCACCCCGCTTACTCCATCTTCCATAGAGCAGGGGGGACACATGATGGTGAGAGGGAGCTTCTAGGCAGTAGCTGCAGTCTCAGCAAGCTGATTTAATTAACAAGGCAGTGTACTTAAGCCTGGGGTCAGCTACTTAAAAGGAAAATGCTCATTTTTTTCTCTCACACACAGGGTGTGTGTCTCTGTCTGCCCTCCCTCCTTTCCTGCTGCCTTGTACAGTGTTGTGAGAGTTAATCCTTGAGGGCTCAGTCAAGTGCTAGTTAATTTAGCAGTAAGGCATTCCCTGGGAAATATCCCACCCTCTGACTCCTCCACCTCAACCAAGCTTCACAATCATCATCACTGTATACCTGTATTTTATATATGGATAGATAGGTAGAGATATATATAATATAGTCTTTTCTCTGGTGAAAAAAATTTCCCTGGAACCTAACCCCCTCATTTACATTGATTCTTATGGGGAAATTGGATTCACTTAACATCGTTTCACTTAAAGTCGCATTTTTCAGGAACATAACTACGTTAAGTGAGGAGTTCCTGTATTTTACAAAGACTGAGTCTTGGGAGCAGGGGGTGTTTCCAGCCTGCTGGTGTGGAGAGACAGCTTTGACTCTTTCTGTATTTTAGCATCTTTGGATCACATAGACACATAGGTGCTCTATCAGTATTCTGGAACTATTTGAAGTTCATTTGGCCCTGCACACATGGGAGATTCTTCGCAAAGAATCCTTTTTCCTAATCTGCTGCAGTTGTGTCTAAAGGTTGTTGCTTAGGGTATAAGTCCTCCATTTTAATTTCTTGGTGGAGAAATAAGTTTTAACCCAAGGTGGGATCAAAACTCATGCTTGAGCACATGGCTGAGTATCCCCAGGGAGTGGAGCTTCCACTGAGAAGTGTCTTCAAAGTTGTATCTTTGTTGGGGCTCATCAATGGTCATTCGTTCACTATGTTCTTCATGCCTTTGTGTAAAAAGGTAGGGAAATGGATACTTTATTCTTTTCCTTTATTCTGAGACTTCCCAGGAAAGTCAGATAAAACATGGAGCAAATAATTACGGAAGCCCAGACAAGAATGTCTTGGACCTTTTTGAGCCTCTCTGGTTCATTAGAGACTTCTATTCTATTTGGATCTTTTATTTCAAGGTCTGATACCCTTTGTCAATTGTGATGGCTGGAGATTGTACAGATTAGGTGTGTGAATGAATTTATCTGCACAGGAATAGTACTTGGCTATCAATTATAAAAGAAAGGCTTATTCTCAAATACATATATCTTTACTTACTGGAAAAATTGTTAGGTACCAGGAAATGTTTTCAAAATATTTTACTTTTTGCAACAATGCTAACTTAACTTGTATCCCTAGTTTTTTTTCTCTGAGTTCATGTCTCAGTTGTAATACAAGCAAAGTTAAAGTACGTGATTTGAGCTCACATCCTTCTGTTTCCCATCTGTCTTCCCCTCCTCTTTGAAGAGGCCAAGATTTTGGTTAGTGTTAGGTTTAATTCTGAAAGCAACTGTGAGTTCCTCCTTTGAGCTATCTTTTAGCTACTCTATGTAAAGCAGGATTTTTGGCTGTAATAAGGATACAAGGGGGAAAACGAGCTCTCTGTGCAATAGCTTCTGGGGCGGGGCACATGCCAAAACAGATATTCTTATTTTATTTGTTCGGTACATATTTAATAAACCAGTGGTTCTCAAACTTTTGTATTGGTGACCCCTTTCACACAGCACACCTCTGAGTGTAACTCTCCGTATAAATTAAAAACACTTCTTTATATTTAGCACTATATAAATGCTGGAGGCGAAGCAGGGTTTGGGGTGGAAGCTGACAGCTTGTGATCCCACACGTAATAATCTTGTGACCTTGCTTCAAGGAGTTTGGTAAAGTTGATTGTTGTATACGTAGATTGTATAAGTAAAGTTGATTGTTGTAAAGTAGGGGCATTGCCAGCAGATCGAGAGACCTGATCATTCCCCTCTATTCAACATTGGTGAGGCCTTATCTGAAGTACTGTGTACAGTTTTGGGCACCACACTACAAGAAGGATGTGGAAAATTGGAGAGTCCAGCGGAGGGCAACAAAAATGATTAGAGGGCTGGAGCACATGACTTAAGAGGAAAGGCTGAGGGAACTGGGATTGTTTAGTCTGCAGAAGAGAAGAATGAGAGGGGATTTGATAGCTGCTTTCAACTACCTGAAAGGGGGTTCCACAGAGGTTGGATCTAGACTGTTCTCAGTGGTAGCAGATGACAGAACAAGGAGTAATGGTGTCAAGTTGCAGTGTGGGAGGTTTAGGTTGGATATTAGGAAAAACTTTTTCACTCGGAGGGTGGTGAAGCACTGGAATGGGTTACCTACGGAGGCGGTGGAATCTCCCTCCTTAGAGGTTTTTAAAATCAGGCTTGACAAAGCCCTGGCTGGGATGATTTAGTTGGGGATTGGTCCTGCTTTGAGCAGGGGGTTGGACTAGATGACCTCCTGAGGTCCCTTCCATCCCTGATATTCTATGATTGTTTGTTTGTCATTTTAACCATCACATATTCCTAAAATACCCCCAAACAAACAAACACATAAAAAACCTTGTTGTGGCAGAAACTATAAACAAACGAGAAAACTGGCAAATACAATAGAAACAGTGAAACCTATGTTGCAAAAAGTGTTGTCAAATGCAGTCTTGTTAAAAATAAACATAGGTGTACACTGTAACAGAAGTTGGTAAAATATTTCCAGACATAGGTATGTGTGGGATGTTCTGTTTTATTGTTGTCTCTGTTGACAGTGTCTTTTAATTTATGTGGGATTTTATTCCTGTTTACCCTAGGCTGGAATTAAAATTGAAACCATTAAACTTTTCACAAATATGTGAAAAGGGCTTCCACCCATTGTTTACAAATTTCTGCAGTCCCTTCATTTGTGGAATATACTGTTTAGAGTGGAGGGTTAATAGAGCTATTTCTAAATTAAAGCGTGGATTATATTTTTAATTTTTTCAGCCTTCAGTTTACTTGGACTTTCTATCAGAATTTTTTTTTCACTTTTATTGTGTAAGATGTTAATAATATCTGTGGAAGAATTAGTAAACTTTTATTGAATTTTTAGACCTATTTGTAGCATAGTATTTTAGTGAAGAGAAAAATATATTTAATATATCATCTTAGATAATGCTTTAGTATGAAAAGCAGTTAACTCTCTATTATCATATGCCAGTAATCCACCTCAGGTACATGAGAAAGTTAGCCCTGAATGTGATGATGCTTATATAAAAACCTTTAAAGTGAATTATGATTGACATAGTGTCAGCTGTTTACAGAATACATGTCAATGTACAGTAATGCCTCACTTAGTTGTCCCAGTTAATGTTGTTTTGTTGTTACGTTCTGATCGATTAGGGAACGTGCTCATTTAAAGTTGTGCAATGCTCCCTTTTAACGTCGTTTGGCAGCCACCTGCTTTGTCCACTGCTTGCATGAAGAGCAGCCTGTTGCAGCTAGCTGGAGGGGGCTTGGAACCAGGTGGACTGGCAGCCCCCCCATCAGCTCCCCGCTCCCCTAAGTTCCCTGTGCTGCAGCCGCCCAGCAGGCTAGCAATTGCAGCCGTCCCTCCCCCCACTGCCATGTGCTGCTCCTGCCCTCTGCCTTGGAGCTGCTCCCAGAGACTCCTGCTTGATGTGCAGGGGGGAGGAAGGGGGGCTAATGTCAGGGTGTCCCCCTCCCCCCACTCCTGCACCCTACTTACCCCTTTTCCGTATAGAGCAGGGAGGGGACACCGACAGGGAGAGAGCTTGGGGCAGCAGCTGCTGTCTCAACTTCCTGATCCACTTAAAAAGAGAATGCATTTAAGAGTGGGTCAGCTTACTTAAAGGGGCAGTGTGCATCTCTCTCTCTCTCTCTCTCTCTCTTCCACACACAAGGTGTGTGTCTGTCTCTGTCTGCTGTGCTTCTCCCCTCCCTCGTGTTCATGCTGCTTTGTGTGAGAGGCTACATTAACAACAACGTGTTAACCCTTGAGGGCTCAGCCGAGTGCTAGTTCATCATTTAGCAGTAAGGCAATCCCTGGGAAATATACCTCCCTCTTCCACCCTCTAACTTCACCACCTCAACCAAGCTTCATAATCATCATAGCTGTGAACAGTATTAAATTGTTTGTTTAAAACTTACACTGTGTGTATATCTATATAATATATAGTGTTTTGTCTGGTGAAAAAAATTTCCCTGGAACCTACCCCCCCACCCATTTACATTAATTCTTATGGGGAAATTGGATTCATTTAACATCGTTTCACTTAAAGTCACATTTTTCAGGAACCTAACTACAACGTTAAGCAAGGCGTTACTGTACATCCAATACAATAAAAGGAGTTGAAAAAAAAAGTTGTAAGGCTGCTGTAACAATAAAAAAGAGGAATAATAATAGCCTTTTAAGTGGGATAATCATATTTTTCTAAAGGCAAAAAAGTGACTGAGCAGACACATGTAAGATTTGATTTAAACTGAGCTTGTAGCTTCTTTCTCTAATATATGATTATTTAAAAATATATCATGTAAATGAGCATGAAATACAAGATTGCAAATAAAACCATTTCCATTATACATGTTTAGAAAACAAAAGTAATTGACAGCAATTACAGGGCTTGGCTGCACTTGCGAGTTAGAGCGCATTAAAGCAGCCCTGGGCTCCCTAGCTCACTACCTGTCCACACTGGAAAGGCATGTAGAGCGCGCTGACTCTGCAGCGAAAGCACTCCTGGTACTCTGCCTCGGCGAGTGGAATAACGTTTGCTGCACCATGGCTACAACGCCCGGGTGACAGCGTGAACAAGGTGTTGCATTACTATGCTCTGATCAGCCTCCAGAAACATCCCATAATTCCCTTAAGTCAAGTGGCCACTCTTGTTTTTCAATCGCTGCAGGAATGTGGATACGCGCTTTCAAAGCTCCATTTCTGACAACCGGCATGTTTATCTGCTCCGAGACAAAGCAACCATTACTTTGGAATGCTGTGTGTGTGAGAGAGAGAGAGAGAGACGCAGTGGGGAGAGGGAGTCTGCTGCTGTCTGAACTTACAAGACAGCATGCTGACATGCTCTCACCTCCCCCCCCAAAAAACCCACTCTCTCTCCCCCACATACACACAACACAATCCCTGTCACACTCCACCCTCCCCCATTTGAAAAGCACGTTGCAATCACTTGCATGCTGGGATAGCAGCTCATAATGCACTGCTCCTAATATCACTGCAAGTGCCACAGATGTGGCCACGCCAGTGCGCTTGAAGCTGTCACTGTGGACAGACTACAGCGCTTTCCCTACTGCATTCTACAAAAGTTATTTTAACTCAAAGCGCTCTACATCTACAAGTTTAGCCATACCCTCATATTATGCATCAAATTAGTCATGTGCTGGGATGTTCATTTATTTTGATTAGAAAAAGGGTCACTTACTTTCAAGTTTTTGTTTTTTTTTAAACTTAGACAACAGTATATGTGAAATGAAGAGAGTTTAACAGTACAGTGAACCACAGATTTTAGATACATTTGGTTGTGTCTGCTCTTAAATACTGTATAATGATGAAATGTTAATAATGTTAAGAAGAAAGTCTGAGCAGTTTATATGTACTGAAATTTTATCATATGTATCAGAGTGACTACAGGGTATTACAGATGTCCGAATTAAGTGTGTGTCTTTTATTTGTAACCTACATCTAAAGAGTATAGGAGATTTCTAGGCAACAAAGCTATTTTTCTGCTTCCTTTTGTCTTTTCCCTTCTCTTTATTGTTGACAATCAGTCAGTTTAGACTCCACAGCTGTTTTTTTTCTCCAATTTTATTGGCCTCCAGAAAGTGTCTCACAATTCTGATGATGCCGCTCTGCTCAGTAGTTTGAATTCCGCTGCCCTGCAGCCAACCCACCCTACCCCCTTGCAAGCCCTGGGAATTTTAAATCTCATTTCCTGCTTGCTGGCATCCCAGATGAGCTTCCCGGGTGAGCATGGCTGGCTATCGCACCAAACACGCTCCCGCTTGGACCACCCCTGAGTTGTTGGATCTGATCAGTATATGGGGAGAGGAGTCTGTTCAGTCGCAGCTGCGAGTGACCCATAGGAATCAGGACATATATGGGCAAATTTCTCGAGGCTTTTGCGAGAAGGGCTATGATCGGGACACGCAGCAGTGCAGAGTGAAGATAAAGGAGCTGAGGCAAGCATACCATAAGGAGTGGGAGGCGAACCATTGCTCTGGTGCTGCACCTAAGACCTGCCACTTCTGTAAGGAGCTGAATGCTATCCTCAGTGGTGACACCACCTCCATCGCTGATAGCCCCATGGATACTTCAGAGGCAGCAGAAAGAGGGGGTAACCCAGAGGCTGAAATTCTGGATGAAGAAGTCAAGCTAGAAGAGGATGTGGTGCTCCCACTGGGGTTGCCCGGTGGGGCAGGCAGCCATGAACTTTTCTCCACTCCAGAAGTGCTCAATGGGGAGAAGGAAGCAGATGAGACTCCGGGTAAGTTGCTGTGGCTTGTGTAGGGAATTGAAAAGTAGGAGGTAGGTCGTGTTTTCTGTGAGCTGGACATTGCCCCATGTAGCTAATCTGCATGGCCAAGCAGGGTGTTGATGGACATCGAGACCTTCAAGGAATCGTCCAGAGAGAGGCTCTGGAAAGTTTCAAAGAGGTACTTGTTAATTCTCTGCCGCAGATTCCAAGGGATTGTAACCTTGTTAGTTCCCCCATTGTGAGAAACTGTACCATGCCATTTAGCAATCACTGGAGCTGGGACCAAAGCAGCACATAGCTGAGCTGCATATAGACCGGGGTGAAAGCCGCAAGCATGCAGCAGTTGTGCCTTGGTTTCCCGCAGCAGCGAGATGTCAGCCAGCAGGTTGGCTGCCCATGAAAAAGCATGTAATAATTTTAGAATAAGTTCCCTGTAAAGCTGCCCTGCAAGCCATGACTGTTTTGTCCATACGCACAACCGCCTTCCCCCCACTCCCGACACTCACCATGATTGCAGTGCTCGTGGAGCTGTGTGCCTGTCTAGAGTCTCAGAAAGTGATTTCTACTAGCAAAAGGCCCGTGTTACTAAAATGTTTCAGTCGTTTGCTGGAATGTAACAATCCCTCTTCTGTTCAGCACAGACCTTGAGGAACACACCACGCACCCCCGTCGAGTGGCTTCGGCAGATAAGGAAGAACCCTAGGCGCAACAAAGAAGACGTGTTCCGGGAGGTGCTGCAGTGCAATGAGAGATAGACCAGGGAACGCAAAAGTGCTGGGAAGCGGAAAGGCAGGACAGAAAAGAGAGTGCTGCATTTGCTAGGCAAGCAACCGAGCGGATGATAAAAGTTATGGAGATCAGACAGAGATGCTCAAGTCTCTGATATAGCTGCAGATTGAGCAGATCCGTGGTCGACCTCCACTGCACACATGCAGATACAAAATTCTTTGCCAACCCCATCCTCCTCTATGCCCACACATTCCTTTTCAGTTCACAGCACTCGTGAGTTTCCCCATCACTCCACCCCCCTCACAGCTTGTACAATGACCAATGGGGCCCCTTGGCGATCGAAATACAAAAGGAGCACTTAAAGACGATAAAGTCATTGCGGAGAAACTAAATGGATTTTTTGCTTCAGTCTTCACGGCTGAGGATGTAAGGGAGATTCCCAAATATGAGCTGGCTTTTGTAGGTGACAAATCTGAGGAACTGTCACAGATTGAAGTGTCACTAGAGGAGGTTTTGGAATTAATTGATAAACTCAACATTAACAAGTCACCAGGACCCGATAGCATTCACCCAAGAGTTCTGAAAGAACTCAAATGTGAAGTTGCGGAACTATTAACTAAGGTTTGTAACCTGTCCTTTAAATCTGCTTCGGTACCCAATGACTGGAAGTTAGCTAATGTAACGCCAATATTTAAAAAGGGCTCTAGAAGTGATCCCAGCAATTACAGACCGGTAAGTCTAACGTCGGTACTGGGCAAATTAGTCGAAACAATAGTTAAGAATAAAATTGTCAGACACACAGAAAAACATAAACTGTTGAGCAATAGTCAACATGGTTTCTGTAAAGGGAAAGCGTGTCTTACTAATCTATTAGAGTTCTTTGAAGGGGTCAACAAACGTGGACAAGAGGGATCCGGTGGACATAGTGTACTTAGATTTCCAGAAAGCCTTTGACAAGGTCCCTCACCAAAGGCTCTTATGAAAATTAAGCTGTCATGGGATAAAAGGGAATGTCCTTTCATGGACTGAGAACTGGTTAAAAGACAGGGAACAAAGGGTAGGAATTAATGGTAAATTCTCAGAATGAAGAGGGGTAACTAGTGGTGTTCCCCAAGGGTCAGTCCTAGGACCAATCCTATTCAATTTATTCATAAATGATCTGGAGAAAGGGGTAAACAGTGAGGTGGCAAAGTTTGCAGATGATACTGAACTACTCAAGATAGTTAAGACCAAAGCAGATTGTGAAGAACTTCAAAAAGATCTCACAAAACTAAGTGATTGGGCAACAAAATGGCAAATGAAATTTAATGTGGATAAATGTAAAGTAATGCACATTGGAAAAAATAACCCCAACTATACATTCAATATGATGGGGGCTAATTTAGCTACAACGAGTCAGGAAAAAGATCTTGAAGTCATCGTGGATAGTTCTCTGAAGATGTCCACGCAGTGTGCAAAGGCGGTCAAAAAAGCAAACAGGATGTTAGGAATCATTAAAAAGGGGATAGAGAATAAGACTGAGACTATATTATTGCCCTTATATAAATCCATGGTACGCCCACTTCTTGAATACTGTGTACAGATGTGGTCTCCTCACCTCAAAAAAGATATTCTAGCACTAGAAAAGGTTCAGAGAAGGGCAACTAAAATGATTAGGGGTTTGGAGAGGGTCCTATATGAGGAAAGATTAAAGAGGCTAGGTCTCTTCAGCTTGGAAAAGAGGAGACTAAGGGGGGATGTGATAGAGGTATATAAAATCATGAGTGATGTTGAGAAAGTGGATAAGGAAAAGTTATTTACTTATTCCCATAATACAAGAACTAGGGGTCACCAAATGAAATTAATAGGCAGCAGGTTTAAAACAAATGCAGCACACAGTCAACTTGTGGAACTCCTTACATGAGGAGGTTGTGAAGGCTTGGACTATAACAGTGTTTAAAAGAGAACTGGAAAAATTCATGGTGGCTAAGTCCATAAATGGCTATTAGCCAGGATGGCTAAAGAATGGTGTCCCTACCCTCTGTTCGTCAGAGGATGGAGATGGATGGCAGGAGAGAGATCACTTGATCATTGCCTGTTAGGTTCACTCCGTCTGGAGCACCTGGCATTGACCACTGTCAGAAGATAGATACTGGGCTAGATGGACCTTTGGTCTGACCCGGTACGGCCGTTCTTATGTTCTTATGTTATGATAGCTGAAGCTACACACAGTTGTGAGGTTTTACTCTTTTTAACAATAAATAAAGGCTAAGTTATTTAATGGTACAGCGTTTTTGTTCTGTGTTCTACAAAAGTGTATAGCAATCAATTCACTCTCAGGAACAGGCTTGTTGCATGGCTCTTGAGCTCCAAAATTGTATATGGATGCACCAGGGAAGAAACTCCAAAGCAGACATGTGTTACTGCCCCTCATTGTCAACGTGGTTTCTCAAAGCCTCTCTGACATTATTAGCAGCCCTCTGGGCTCCTCTGACAGCCCTAGCATCTGGCTGTTCAAACTGTGCAGCCAAGCGCTCTGCCTCAGTGCTCCACACCTGAGCAAACATTTCACCCTTAGATTCACACAGATTATGCAAAGTGCAGCACACAGCTATGACCACGGGAATATTATTCTTGGTAAGGTCTAGCCTGCCATTGAGACACCTCCCAGCAACCTTTCAAACAGCCAAAGGCACATTCGACTACCATGCGGCACCTGCTCAGCCTGTTGTTAAAACGCTCCTTGCTGCTGTCCAGGTGCCCTGTGTAAGGTTTCATGAGCAAGGTTTCATGAGCTGTAAGGGGTAAACCGGGTCTCCCAGGATTACTATGGGCATTTCCACATCCCCAACTGTGATCCTGTGGTCTGGAAAGAAAGTCCCCACCTGCAGCCTTCTGTACAGGCCATGTTCCTAAAGATGCGTGTGTCATGCACCTTTCCAGACCAGCCTGCACTGATGTCTGGGAAACGCCCCCAGTGATCCACAAGCGCCTGCAACACTATGGAGAAGTATCCCTTCCTATTGATGTATTCAGAGGCAAGGTGGGCTGGTGCTAAAATTGGAATGTGTGTGCCATCAGTCGCCCTGCCACAGTCAGGGAAACCCATCTCTGCAAAGCCATCCACTGTTTCATGCACATTTCCCAAAGTCCCAGTCCTCCTGACCAGGATGCGATGTATTGCCGTGCACACTTGGAGTAATACAACCCCAACAGTGGACTTTCCTACTCCAAATTGATTTGCAACTGACTGGTAGCAGTCTGGATTCACCAGTTTCCACACAGCGATTGCAACACGCTTCACTACCAAAAAGGTAGCTCTCAATCTGGGGTCCTTGCACCACAGGTTGGGGGACATCTCAGCACATAGCTCCAGGAAGGTTGCTTTACACAGCCTAAAGTTCTGTACCTACTGGTCTTCATCCCACACCTGGATGACAATGCGATCCCACCAGCAGTGCTTGTTTCCCTAGCCCAAAAGCGATGGTCTATCATATGCATCTGCTCTTTGAATGCACAAGATAAGTTGCTGCTGTCAATATCACACTAGGATGAGTATGCATCCGAACAAGTGAGCTGTAGCCCACGAAAGCTTATGCTGAAATACATTTGTTAGTTTCTAAGGTGCCACAAGTACTCCTGTTCTTTTTACTAGGGTGACTGCGATTTATCCTCTGTCAGTAACTTTGTGAGTGACTCTGTGAGTAACTGTGCTGCCATGCACAACATCCTCATGACAGTTAACATAGGAGAGAAGTATGGGATCCATCATCTCTCACTGCAGATGCTGGCGCGCACTACAAGAAACTGACAGTTGGAAAAATGGTGCGAAAGAAAGCCAGAAACCATTGGAGGGCTGGGACACAAAGCAGTGCATGATGGGACATTTTGCACATCCCAGGATGCGCCATGCTCTGTTTCCGCATTCTCATAACACCTAGTGATGGATGGTGGGCACTGTGGGATACATACCCATAGTCCATTGGTCTCGCTGTCAACAATGGTGCCCCGAAAGTGGACATGATCTGTTGACAGAGGGAGCAAATGTAGACAGGCTTTGGCTACTTTGCTTTTGTCAATTTTTCCTTGTCTACGTTAGTTTCATTGACAAAACTTGCCAATGTAGACAAGCCCTTATTGGACCAGCTTCTGCTGGTGAAAAAGACAAGCTTTTGAGCTACACGGGTGTTAAATGCCTACTTTACCTTGAATAATAGTCTCTTGCAGTATGTGTTAACTCCTTATCCATTCCTACTTCTGTTTAGCTGTGACAGAGTTTATCTCCCTGATCTAAAGAACAGCTCTTTGTGTACAAAGATACTACTTCATCCACCTTTTCTCTACTAGAATTATGATGACCATCTATAATGTATTACATAACTAGCAGAAGCACAGTCACCTTAACCCATTACAAACAATTCAGTTCAGCTTTTGTCCACACAGCAGTTTTTCCTGCCAATTTTCCATACAAATCTCTTTGTATGTTCCTCTGTGTGCATCTGCACTTGCCATACTGCCTAATTGTGTTTGTCCATTGTGTCAAAATCTAGGCACCTGTCTCATATTGCCTGTGCAGGGTATAAAGTGCCTGGAGGCTATGCATGCACCAGTAGCTTGTGAGACAACGCACTCTGGGATCATATCACATAAAGAACTGGGAGAAAGGAGCACTGGACATGTCAGTTACATGAATGTTATGAGGTACTGTCTGCACTGCAGTAAAGAAGAGTTCTGAACCAATTTCGTGCAGGGAACCATTATTCCAGCCTAGGCCTCCCTCGGGGTGTACCAAGCTGTGCGTAGACAGACTATATCTAGAACCGGTTTTGCCAATAACTGTTGTTTAGTTCTATTAAAAGTTTGTTAATGTGCACAGAGTATTACTGATGAAAACTATTTACAGAAAGTAATTATAGTAAAAATATTATGTGTTCTGGGAGGAAGAATTGTTACGGTAAAAAAATATTTTCTCTTTAATGGAACAGATTGTGTGTGTGCATGTAAATGTGAAAAATATAAGAAATCTGTTGGTCAGTCCAGCTTTTGGGGACCAGCCAAATAGTATCACCTCTGACCATTTGTACTAAATATGTCATTGTGAATACAAGCATATCAAATATCTATGGCAGTATACTACAGTAGAAAGTTAGAGCAAATCATAGTTATCTGAGCACAATCAGTCCAGGGCCGGTGCAAGGATATTTTGCGCCCTAGGCGAAACTTTCACCTTGCGCCCATCCTCCCCTCCCCACCGGAGCATCGCTTATTATAAACTTTCAAAAATGAATACTGCATAATGTGGTATTGTTCATTAGAATTAATACAAAGGGGTCAGAGGAGATAATCACAACGGTCCCTTCTGGTCCGGGGGAACCTATGAGCAAGGAGGAGGCTAAGAATGCCCCCCAGCTCACAGGGTCTCTAAACGTTCCCAGGCTCTGAGTACTTCACCCTCCGGGGGCGGGGGGGGGCAGGGGGCAAGGAGGGCAGAGCCAGGCTCTCTCAGAGAGCAGGTGAGGCCGGCTCCCTGCATTGGCACAATGCCACCGGGGGGGGGGGGGGGGTCGGTGTTTGGAAGCGGCATCTACACCAGCCCTTTCCCCTCCATCGTGCTGCAGGGTTTAGTTTCACTTTCCCTCGCCCCAGGAGGCTGTGCCCGGCCCCAGGCGCAGCATGTTGGAGGGCAAAGCTTACCTGAGCTCGGGACCACGTCCTGCCTCCCCCAACGGCTCCATCCCTCAGCCACGCTGGTCGCTGCGCCCGGCCAGCTATCTCCTTCTTGCTCCGCTACAGGCTCCCACTGACCATCCTGCATGGCACCCCTAGCTGCGGGGGCGGGTTTATTTTGGAGGCCTCGCTCCCCACCCTGCCCCGCTCAGCTGACTTCCGGGATGCCGGACACCGCTTTTTGGCACCCCCAAATCTTGGCGCCCTAGGCGGCTGCCTAGGTTGCCTAGTGGTTACACGATCCCTGAATCAGTCACAAGAGAGGTTGAATCCTTTAATACTTTAATTTTAATGTATTTAAAGTCAATATGTTAAAAATCAAGCAAACTGAAAAAACACGTTGAGTTGTGACAATGAGCAATTTCTGCTGTGAATAGGAGAGAAATTTAGACAGCAAGACTAAAATGTTTGCGGAGTTTAGGCAGAATGAGTCATTATAGTAACACCAAGGCTTTGATAAAATGAAGGAAAAAATAAATTTATTGCAACATATTGTTTTGTTTGTGATGCAGCTTTTTTGTTTCTGGGGATTTTTTCTTATATAAGCCTATGAAATGGGTACAAATAAAACAAGAAAATGTACTTAGTAGACATCTACTAGCAGTGCCTGGCAATGAAATGATAAATCAAGTAGTTTGGTAGCACTAGCAGGCAAGCAGGTTCAGAAACGCAAGCAGACTAGTAGGCTAACCCTCTGTATTTACAGGCATACACTGTGATTCATTTCAGATGTAGAAAATGCATTATTATGACAAATGTCTTCTTGTCATCCTATTGAGCAGGAAAGATTGGTAAAACCTTAGAGAAGTGTGTGATCTAGTCTTGATTGATTTGGAACACACCAATGATACAGTGGTCTGTCTTACCAGTGCACAAATATGTCATTGTTGTAAAACAAATAACAATTTATTGTGAATTTTTATTTTTGTCAGGATATCCAGTATAACAGTATGTCAAGATAAATTGTTATCTTGACATTTGATATCTTAATTGTGTCAAAGGGACTTTTTTTTTTTAAATTTCAGGGAAAGGTGCTAGGTATTTTCTCTGCTTTTGACCAAAAATCTGAAAGTTTCCACTGGTTTGGATGCTGGATAATCATGATTTACTTTTTCTTATCTAAGTCTGTTGAACTAATTCAGTGTCATTTTGGTTTTTTGTCTTCTGTTTCCTTTTTAATCCTATTAAAAGGAGGAAAAGTGCATTAATTATTATTGCAAGTCTTTCCTAATTAAAGAGGATCATGCATTTTTTTCTGGTTTCTGGACTGTGGAAGGTGAGTGCCTGCTAACACACTCAGGAAACATGGTCTTGGTTAAATTAAGTATAGTCAGGTATTTCTTTGAAGCAAATCTCTTTATTTATAAAGAATGTATAAAGTGCTGTTTCCTGCTACATTTGAATAGTTTGTGGTTTGTGTGCTACAACTAGCATAATAAGTAGTTAGGTCTATATTGTATTTTTATGTTGCTTTTACATTGTTATTTTTAGTATAGTGATGCACCTCTAAGATTGACCTGCTCTCCTACTGCCCTATTAGACTGTAGGTCTTTTGGTTATTGCCTTCATTCTTTGCTTTATTTGTATGAGCCTCATAAAGTCTGTAAAAACGTACTAATTTTGCATAATGTATGATGTAACAAGTTCCAGCTCAGCATTTCTTGAATATGTTGTAGCCCCTTTGTTGATGTCAGGCAGTCCTTTGAAAATGTCTTTAAGGTTGAAGCAGAGGGAGAAAATTAATATTACAAAAATGTAAGTATGGTCATGATTATTTGAAAGAATTAATGAGTATAACAGAAACTATATTAGATACAGTTCTGAATTTCACAAAATAGAACAGAGCATTCTGTTTAAAAGAAAACACACACATCCATATTAGTGAGAATGGAAAGCTTGTATTTTGTGCAGAATTTTCAAGATCAGTTTTAATATTGTCGTTTCAATATGTGACTCTTGGGCTGAATCAGTACTGCAGGGCTTAAAATAATTCAATATTTTATCATCACATTTTTTCAAATCTCATTTTGTTAAAAATTAGAAGAAAACTAATTACAAAGCCAACAGAGATGTAGAGGAGTAAATTCTGCTGAAAGCTGAATGTTGTGGTGAGAAGAATTACACAGTAGTTTAAACCACAATAGTATGATGTGTCATAAGGTATTTAGCATAAGATTTCTTTTCAATAGAAAATAATCTTGTATACAAAATTAAGAAAATGGAGCTTTTATAGCTGTATAACTATATTAGAAAAAATGTCATAAAGTTTCTATTTGCTGCCATCCATGTATCATGAAAGACCTGAATATTTTCTAAAATGTACAATCACAAACTGAACATAAAATTCCTAAGGGGACGTCTTAACTACCTTAACTACAGAAGTGAAGATTTCATGTTGTAATCTTTTCTGGTATTTATAGGACCATGGGGATAGAATGTCATTTAGTTGTATTTGATTAGAAATAATCAGTTTAGAGTAGCGGTTCTCAAACTATTGGGCGGGCCTGCTAAGGAAGGAACGAGAATGAGTCAAGGGAGGTGTAAGCTGAGTGCTGTTTTTTTCTTCTATTTAAAGAGCTCTGGCTGTCAGTCTTTGATGGCTAGGGCTCCTGCAGAAGGGCCGTGCACACCTGAGAGGTGAGGATAAAGGGGACAGCTGGAGCCCTGCCGCTTGGGCTCTCCTCCACCCTGTCCTTCCAGCAGTCCCTCACCAGGAGGCGGCAAAACTCCGTCTGTCAGCCCCAGGGTGGCGGCAGCAGCAGCACAGAAGTAAGGGTGGGAATGGGGCACTAAGTCAGCTGTGAAAATTGATATTGACAAATATCACTTTTCACATTGCCACCCTTATTTTTGTGCTGCTGCCAGCGTGGTGCTGCCTTCAGAGCTGGGTGGTAGTATATGTACTGGAGGGGGTGGGGGGATGTAAACAGCTATCGAGACAAAGAAGGGAAGTCCAATCAAATATGTTTGAGGACCACTGAGCTAGAGAGAAAGTGGAAGACAAATTTGTAAGTGACTTTTCTCTACTCCAGACATGAATGGAGGCCATAAATAATATATTGTGAAGTACTGTACTACTGTAATTTAGCTTGAACTCTGATTAATGCTCCAAAACACTTTTGTTAATAATAAAAAAATATTTTATTTTGCTTGATACGTTAAGGTGATCATTTTGTTTTCGGAGCCAGATTTTCAAACTTGTGTTTCTGAGTAGTACACCCAAAATTGTGGATGACTCGTTACTAGTGCACACTTACAGATTTTTTGCCTGTACCATTCAGGGATTGTGTGTGGAAAACTGTGCACTTTGTTTCTGAGCCAAAATGTACTTTAAACTGAAGTGGCCTATAGTGCACCTGGTTGGAGGATCAGAGAACAGTTTCCTATTGTTTTTTTGAGTGTAAATTCAGTTTTTCGTGTTACCACAGTACAAATGAGTAAGAACAATAAAGCACCTTTGGCAACCTGTTACTGTGGTATCAGAGTGCCAAATCTTAATTTTATGCACTAACCACAAGCTCATCCTCATTCTTTTCTTTTATCTTTTTTGCACTACTGATTATAGTTTTGTATTAACTTATATATATTATTTATAGTATAGCTCATTAATAGTCAATGTCACCAAAGGATTGACTAAGCTTTTGTTGAAGTATGTGTTGAGCCTTGTTGACACATTTCATCCTATTGGAACAATTAAGTTCAATACAAGTTCACTTGTATTGAAAAGAGGGAAAAGGTGTGTTTGACACACATTTGCACAGAGCCAGTCTAGTAGTCCTCAGTGAAATATCAGATCTACAGAATTTAGTTTAGTGAACATTTAAATGTTGCCGTATTATCTGGATGTATGATGGTCAGTGTGACTTCAGCAACTGACTTTTCCACTGTTCCTCCCAGATTAAATTATACTAAACACCTGGTCAGAATTAATGAGAGAAAAGATGAAGGATCAAAATCTGTATAATAAAGTTCCAAACATCAAGTCAGTTAAGAGAAGGAGGCCTCTGGAGAAGAAATCATACAGGGAAACAAACACAGTGGGGGTTAATCCTTTTTTTTTTTTTTTTTTTTAACCACAAAGGATTCTTGTGACTTAAGTGCGATAAAATTGCAGCTGCAAATATTGTGAAGGAGATATGAACTATAATTGTGCTTTGACTTGGTTATAGAACTGTTTGTGGCCGTTTGGACTGTCCCTGCCAGTGTTGTAAGACTGAATATTGCCCTATTTGAAGTATTTTTTTTTTAAACTTGGAGAATATAATTCTATTTCTAGTATCAAATAAGAGTGCTTGTTTGTTCCAAAGGCTCTTCCTATATGCTTGCTTTTTAAAGCTAATGTTTACTTCAGAAGTGATTCATGTGGTGTTAGGAAATTCTTTCAAATTCTTGCAAAATCTAAATCTTTAAACTAATTTTTAAGTGACACTGAAGATTATTGTGAGCACGTTGTTTCCTGTTCAGGTTAATCCTATGTAGGGAACAGAAAGCACTGTTAGTTTATTCTCACATAGTTCCTTCATATTTTTCTGTGGGGAGTTGAGACTGTTCAATAGGTTATTAGAATCATAGTTCTGGAAGAGACTTCGAGAGGTCATCTAGTCCAGTTCCCTGCATTCATGGCAGGACTAAATATTATCTAGGCTACCCCGACAGGTGTTTGCCTAACCTGCTCTTAATAATTTAAAATATCAATTTTACTTGTCATCATTTATGCTGTCAAATTTAATTTTTGCTATTTGCAAAACTAAACTTAGACAAATAAAACAAATTAACATTGTTCACTTTGTTTTTTGTCATTTCTTTTAGGAATAGGAATACCATATTAGACTGTGAATTCCAGTTTCCTACGTAACGAGTATTAGGGCTTGGCTACACTTGAAAGTTGCAGCGCTGGGAGTTACAGCACTGGTCATGCAGCTGTGTAGGAACAGCGCTGGTGTGTGGCCACACTCACAGCTACCAGCGCTGGTGTGTGGCCGCATTTGCAGCATTTGCAGTGCTGTTGGGAGTGATGCATTATGGGCAACTATCCCAGCGTTCAAGTGGCAGCAAAGTGCTTTTCAAAAGAGGGGGGTGGGGTGTAGTGTGTAGTGTGACAGGGAGCGGGGGAGAGAGAGAGAGAGTGGATTTTTGGAGCCAACACTGTGTGTTTAGCTTCCTGCCTTGAAAAAATCAGAAAATGTTTCCAACCCCTTAGTCTTAACTCTTAATTGCAAACAGCCTGCATCCAACACGACTCCCCGCTGTTTCACTCACTCCCTGCCTGCCTCTCATTTGATTGTTTACAGCCAGGTACAGATTGATCACAGCAAACAGGAGCTCTGTTTGTTTTTTAGATAAGCAGCACCGGCAACGGAGCTCCGCGCGGAGCTCGTTCACAACAAAACAAAGAGAGGCAGCATAACAAAACAAAGAGAGTAATTTAGTTAAAAGCATTCTGGGATATCTCCTAATACCCTGGAGGCCAGTTAAAGCGCTGGTGTGTGGCCACACTTGACGAGCAGCGCTGGATCACCAGCGCTGCAATGCTTATTCCCCAAGCAGACCAGGTGTTCAGCCAGTGCTGCAGCCAGGGAGTTGCAGCGCTGGATGTGCCTTGCAGGTGTGGACAGTTACTAATTGCAGCGCTGGAAAGCCTCCACCAGCGCTGCAACTTGCAAGTGTAGCCAAGCCCTTAGATAGTTGAGAGGATGGTGCAAGAAATGCTGTATTGGACAATTAGGATCTATTTAGGCCCCATGAAATAACTTGTTCATTAGCGAACATTTTTCCTAACCCCTTGTCAGTTAGTGATTCTTTATGCTCTAAAACTTGGTGTTTTTTATTTATATCCACAGTTTTGTTAGAGAGAATACTCTCTCTCTCTCTCTCTCTCTCTCTCTCTCTCTCTCTCTCTCTCTCTCTCTCTCTCTCTCTCTCTCTCATATACACACATACATGACTGTGGATTTTTTTATTCATATAAATGTCTTTTTATTTAATTCAGCTAAACTCTTGGACTCAATGGGTTATGCCACTGAGTTCCACAAATGCCTTGTTGGACATTGTTATGTAAAATGTTTTTATTTTCAGTCACACATTTGCTGCCCTTTAGGTTAATTGAATATCCTCTTGTTAGGGTAGAACATAAATCATAGTATCCAATTTACCATTAATTATTTCATATGGTTGAATGGGTCCCAAACATTAGGAGAGTGCTGCAAAGTGTGAGTAGGAAATGTGGTAGGGATGTTTGAATCACCATAGCTCCTCTCGGTTAGTTCCCAGGCAAAGTCTGTCTGTTTGCGTCTCTTCTGTTCCCTGCTCCCTAGTTCATAACTGTCTGCCTTTTTATAAGGTTGCTGGCTCTAAGGCTGTGCCTACACTGCCACTTTCAGTGCTAAAACTTTAGTCGTTCAGGGGTGTGAAAAAACACCCCCCTGAGTGACAAAAGTTTTAGTGCTGAAAAGCAGCAGTATAGACAGCGCTTTATTGCCGGAAATCACTGCAGTGGTAGCTTTGTCGCCTCGTTCAGAGTGTTGTTGTTTTTTATCACTGGGAGAGCTCTCCCTGGCAATAAAGCGTGTCTACACTGCCCACGTCACAGTGCTGCAATGTGAGCAGTGTAGACATACCCTAAGCATTTCCTCCGGCTTAAAACCACTCCTGGGTCACATTTCAATCAGTCGCTCAAGGCCCACCTGGAACAAAGCACTCCCAATTCACACTTTTTAAACAAACAAACACTTGGTCAAACAGTCTCTGCAACTAGGACCAGTCAAACAGTAGTCAAACAAAAGGTCACAGCAGACAGAGGCTCAGATATCCACCTCACAGCACAGCCCCCCAATGCAGCACCTACCTCAGTAGCACTCATCATAGCTCCTCTCGGATAGTTCCCAGGCAAACTCCTATTGGCAATAAAACATCCAATTTGCTAATACGTGGAGGATATAAGGATAATAACTAGCAGCCAACATGGATTTACTAAGAACAAATCATGCCAAACCAGCTTGATTTCCTTCTTTAACAAGGTAACTGGTTTGGAGGATAGGGAGAATGTGGTAGACATAATATACCTGGACTTCAGCAAGGCTTTTGACACAGTCACACCTGATATTTTGATAAGCTGGAGAAATGCAGGCGCAGCGGAACTACCATTAAGTGGATACATAATTGGGATCTTGATAAATTGGTGAACTGGGCTACAGACAACAACATGAAATTCAACGAAGACAAATGTAAGGTGCTACACTTAGGGAAGAAAAGCCAAATGCACAAATACAGACAGATAACTCGCTTGACATCAGCACTGCTGAAAAGGATCTGGGAATTGTGGTGGATCACAACCTCAATATGAGTCAACAATGTGATGCTGTGGCAAAAAAAGCAAATGCAATATTAGGTTGCATTAACAGAGGCATAGCTTGCAAGTCATGGGAGGTGATAGTACCTGCTGCTTGGCACTGGTTATGCCTCCGATGGAATACTGTGTCAAATTTTGGTCACTAATGTGTAGAAAGGATGTAGAGAAACCAGAAAGGATCCAGAGGCGAGCTGCAAAGATGATCAAAGGGATGGAACTCAAGCCATTTGAGAAATGGGTATGTTTAGTTTGGAAAAGAGGAGATTAAGTGGGGGACATGATAGCAGTCTTCAAATACTTGCAGGGCTGCCATAAAAAAGACAGAGAAAAGTTGTTCTCTTGCCACAGATGGCAGGACAAGAGGCAATGGGTTCAAATTACAGCATAGCAGATTTAGATTAAATCTCTGGAAAAACTTCTTAACTGTAGGGCAATGGAACAGACTGCTTAGGGAGGTTGCAGAAGCTCCTTCATTGGAGGTTTTCAAAAAGAGGCTGAATAGCCATCTGTCTTGAATGGTTTAGACAAAATAAATCTTGCAGCTTGGCACGGGGTTAGACTAGATGATCCTTGAGGTCTTACTAAATTTTAAAGATTTTTTTTTAAACAAAGCCTAAATTTGGATACTGAACTACCTATCCATGCCTCTTTAAAAAATAAATAAATAACATTAAATTAAAATTAAAAATCCTATGCTGTGTTCTTATCCAGGACAGTAATTGTAAATGGGAGAGGGAGAGAAAATTTTGAAGTTTAATTATATTCATCTTCATGAATTTGAATGGCTAGAAATAGTCTGTAAGAATTATTACGCAGACTACCTAGACATTTGTATCTTATTTCACCCATTTTATCCAAGCTCAATTGATTGACAGTTCATCAACATATTGATTTTTAGTATTTCATTGATAATATGTAAAGTTCTTCCATGGCTCGTATGTTCCTGTGTATCCTAGGTCATTCCAATGCTCTATGTATATCAATTCCTCATTTGGTTCTGACTTTTTTTCATGTTATGTCCCTTGCCTGTGAACATTCTCTTTTTGGCAATTCAAAATGTAGATTTCCTCCAAGTTTTTAAAAAACAAATTAAGGGCCAGGACTCATAAGGTGAAGTCTCAGGGAGTTGTGCATGTATATTATGTCACAGAAGTCTGCCTTTTAATCCTGTTTGTTTGTTCTCTTCTTCTGTTGCTGTGGGTATAGCTGTTTTTATTATTGTGTGTTAATGGGATAATATAAAATAAAGTATTTGTCCTTTTGTTTTTAAGTGCTCCTATTGTCTTGATTCTACTGGTTATTCACAAGATTAAAGGAGCAACATTAAGGAGTGTGGTTGTAGCACTTGTCAGTGCTATTACTAGAATTTAGTGCAACTGTTTGTATATCATCACTTTTGTTTACTTTGGCCATTTGCACCAGCAACTGATCTGGCCTCTCAACTTTTACAGTTTCCTTTAATAGTATATGAAATTTGATACAAGTGGCTTGACCTTTTTGAAGCGTCAGGTATATATATATCACTGGTCTGGACTTTATTCTTGTCACAGGGTGGCTGATCCTGGTGGATAGATGAGGCTCATCTCCCCTGGACCTGAGCAGGTGAGTCCAGTCCAGATAATTAAAGGGACCTGGACTACACCTGGACCTGTAAAGGGCTGCTAATGGGCAGTGAAAGGGGGATTGATTGAGACAGGTTGAGCCTGTGAGGGAAAGCCACAGTGCAGGGGAGCTAACTTCTGTGGTGCTTCCCCGGGAGCAAGGAGCCTGGTGCTCAGGAAGACAGCCTAAGGGGCTTCCCCAGAGAGGGAGCAGAACTGGTCAGAACTGGGAGGTGGCCAGAGGCCCTTAAGAGAAGTGGAGCTGAAACCTGAAAGTAAAGACTGAGTTCAAAAGACTGTTTTTCTGTTTGTGTATTCGGTTCTAAACCTCCTTGAAAGAGATTTGGTGTGGCAGTTCATACTTGGAGCTGGGGAGTAGCCCTGCCCAGTGACAATTCTGTTTGCACATTACAAGTATGATCAAGTCATGATCACTTATACCTAAGCTACCATTAATTTTGAGTTTTATGATCAGTTCTTCTTTATCTATCAAGACATGGTCTAATATAGAATTGCCCCATTTTGGATGCAACAATTTTTGAGTTAAGAGGTTGTCATCTATGATATTTAGAAATTCCAAGGATGTTTTAGTGCTAACAGCATGAGACCTCCAGCATATATCATCAATTTGAAGTCACCCAAATTCACCCAGCCTTTTTCCTACCCATGATAGGTCCATAAGGAGACACTCATCCTGTTCCCTAGTGAGAGCTGATGGTCTGTAGCAGACATCAGCTAAGGCCTTGTCTACACTGGCAAGTTTCTGTGCAGTAAAGCAGCTTTCTGCGGTGTAACTCCGGAGGTGTACACATTGCAAAGCCACTTAGTGCTCAGAAACTGCACAGTTGCAGCACTGTAAAAAAAAAAAAATCACCCAGTTAGAGATGTACAGCTTTCTGCGCCAGGGCTACAGCACTGCGGTGCCAGTGTAGATACCCTGATCACTTACAGCACTGCGGCTGGCCTCTGGGAGGTGTCCCACAATGCCTGTTCTCACCTCTCTGGTCATCAGTTTGAACTCTACTGTCCTGCCCACAGGTGACCAACTGTGAGCCCCACCCCTTAAATTCCTTTGGAATTTTTAAAGTCCCATTCCTGTTTGCTCGGTGACGCATGCAGTGGTCTGAGCGTGACGATGACTGCTCAACGCACCAGGCGATCCCCCGCTTGGAGCAATGCCGAGCTGCTGGACCTCATCAGCATTTGGGGAGAGGAGGCTGTCCAGTCCCAGCTGCGCTCGAGCCGTAGGAATTATGATACCTACGGACAGATTTCACAAAACATGACAGAAAGGGACCATGACCGGGACACACTGCAGTGCAGGGACAAAGGGAAGGAGCTGCGGAACGCCTACCGCGTAGCATGGGAGGCAAACCGCTGCTCTGATGCTGTGCCCAAGAGCTGCCGGTTCTACAAAGAGCTGGACACGAAACTCGGTGGTGACCCCACCCTCACTACAAAGGCCATTGTGGATACTTCGGTGGCTCTTGTGCCAGTCGAGAGTGGACCGAGCCAGGAGAAGGAAATCTTGGACGAGGATGTGGAGGGGGAAGGGGACCCAGAGGCAGAGGATGACTCGGAGGTCAGAGATGCATGCAGCCAGGAGCTCTTCTCTACCCTGGAGGAGGCTAGTCAGTCACAGCTGTTGGAGCTTGGCAAAGTGCAAACAGGAGAGAAGGCCCCTGGTAAGTGGCTTTGATTTTGGGAATCACTGAAGTGAGTTGTTGGGGGAAGGAGAGTTGCAGAAAGCAGGCTTGTTGTCTGTATGATGAACATACCACCACATGCCTAGTCTGAGCAGCCAAACAGGGTATTGATTGACTCCCTCACTTCATGGGAATCTGTCTCAGAGATTTCCATGTAACTCTCTCGGAGATACTGGGCAATCCGCTGCCAGAGGTTCTTTGGCAGAGCTGTTTTGTTTCTTGCCCATTAAGGGTAACTTTCCCATGCCTCTCTGTCGTCACTGGGGAGAGGAAGGCATTGTTGCACACAGGTGAGCCACATAAGGGCAAGGGCGGAAGCAACAGTCTTGGAGAAGACCCTCCCTTGATTCCCTGCTCACCCTCAACAGCGAGATATCTCCCATAATGAACACAGCCTGTGGAAAATGTGGGGACAGTAATGATTATAAAGCCCCCACTACAGTGCTGGCTCTTCCAAGAGCCATGTGCCCAGTGTACAGTATGGTCCTGGAACACTGATTTCCCCTGCCCCTGTGGTTACTCACCATTTTGGGGGTCTTGTGGCTCGTGTGTTTGCCTGGGGTCAGCCAGTTAGTGACAGGTATGTGAATACTGGCTGTGTTTTAAATCACTGAATCAGTGGTCTGTGTGTTGCAAACAATACTGCTTTTGTAAAACGTTGCATTTTGGCTTCACAGATATGACCTTGAGAACCCAGCTTCGCTCTTCGTTATTGCCAGCTGAACGGCTGTGCAGAATTAGAGAGCAGCCATGAAGAACTAAAGAGGACCTTCTGAGTGATGTCATGATGCACTCCGTGGCCAAAAAACAAGAATTGAAGGAGCGGCGGGAGAGCGAGAAGAGGGACTGAAAGGAGAACGCAGCATCCCAGAATGAAGCCACGGAGCAGCTCTTAAAAGTTATGGAGTGCTAAGCAGACACACTCTAGGCGCTACTAGCACTACAAACCAAGCAGCTCTGCACCCGCCCTCCCCTGCAGCCGCTGTCACAAAACTCTTTCCCATGCGCCCCCCAGACACTGCCAACACACTCTTATCAACTTCCTGGCTCCAGTCTGTACCCGCTGCATTCCACTCCTGCCCCATCACAGTCCAGCCCTGCGGACTCCCAGTACCCACTGCACTCAACACCTGTCCCTCTGCAGTTTAGCCCTGCTAAAGTACAGTACCCACTGCGCTGGACTCCAAAGGATAAGGTTGCATATGATACCTGGACATACACAAATCTTTAACTGTCCTGGGACCCCACCTCCTTCTGGGACCCTCCCTTCCCCCGTCCCCCACAGTGCTGATGGGTTTTTTTTGTTTGTCTCTCTCCTCCAATTGTTGTTTTTTAATAAAATAATTATTTTAGTTTGAAAGCAATCTTTATTCCATTAATTAAAATCAAACAGAGCTCTGCAGAGCAACAGACAATTTTCTTAAACCTTCATAGTGAATCGTCTGCACCAATCACAATCACCTCCTAGCATTGCAAACACTGCACTCCTGAACATAGCAACAAATATTAGTGGATTTCAGATTCAAATTGCTGCGCCAAGGCATCCCTGATCTTTATGGCCCTGCGCTGCACCCCTATAATAGCCCTGGTCTCTGGCTGTTCAAATTCAGCCTCCAGGTGCTGAGCCTCAAGGTCCAACCGTGAGTGAAGCTTTCACCCTTCCCTTCACAAATATTATGGAGCATAAAGCACATGGCTATAAGCATAGGAATATTGTCATCGGCCAGGTCCAGCCTCCCATATAGGCTGTGCCAGCGGGCCTTTAAATGACCAAAAGCACACTCAACAGTCATTCTGCACTTGCTAAGCCTCTTGTTGAACTGCCTCTTGCTGCCTTCAAGGTGCCTCATGTATGGCTTCAAAAGCCACGGCATTAAAGGGTTGGCAGGATCTCCCAGGATCACAGTGGGCATTTTCACTTTGCCTACGGTTATCTTCTGGTTATCTTCTGGTCCAGGAAGAAAGTCTCTGCTTGCAGCTTCCTGAACAGGCCAGTGTTCCGAAAGATGCGTCAGTCATGCACCTTTCCAGACCAGCCTGCGTTAATGTCCGTGAAATGCCCATGGTGATCCACAAGCGCCTGGAGAACCATAGAGAAATACCCTTTCCTATTAATGTACTCGGTGGCTAGGTGTTCTGGTGCCAGAATTGGAATATGTGTGCCATCTATTACCCCTCTGCAGTTAGGAAAGCCCATTTGTGCAAAGCCATCCACAATGTCACACACGTTGCCCATAGTCACAGTCTTTCGGAACAGGATGCGATTAATGGCCCTGCACACTTCCATCAACACAAATCCAATGGTCGACTTTCCCACTCCGAACTGCTTAGCGACCAATTGGTAGCAGTCTGGAGTAGCCAGCTTCCACAGTTCAATCACCATGCGCTTCTCCAACGACAAGGCAGCTCTCATTTTCGTATCCTTACACCACAGAGCTGGAGTGAACTCATCACATAGTCCCATGAATGTGGCTTTCTTCATCCGAAAGTTCTGCCGCCACTGCTCATCATCCTAGACGTGCATGACGATGTGATCCCACCACTCAGTGCTTGTTTCCTGAGCCCAGAAGTTGTGTTCTACTGTGGTCAGCACCTCTGTGAATGCCACAAGCAATCTTGTGTCATAGCTACTACGCGTGGCGAGATCAATGTTGAACTGCTCTTGCCTCTGTAGTTTAAGGAATAACTCCACTGCTGCTCATGTTAGTGAGAACGAGTAGCATGTTGGTCAACAGTGCGAGATCCATTCCTGCAGAATGAAGAGGCAGAGCACGCAGTACACAAACTGTACTGTGTGTTCAGTACAGAAGAGGTACAAGTAAAAGCTGCAGACCAGTGGTCCAAACATCAGTTATTTTCTTTTTCTTCTATAGGACTCTACTAAGGCCTGGTCTACACTAGGATTTTATGTCCAATTTAGCAGCGTTAATTCGACTTAACCGTGCACCCGTCCACACCAGGAAGCTAATTAGTTCGACCTAGAGGGCTCTTTAGTTCGAATTCTGTACTCCTCCCCGACGAGGGGAGTAGCGCTAAATTCGACATGGCTATGTCGAATTAGGCTATGTGTGGACGGAAATCGACCTTAGTAGCTCCGGGAGCTATCCCACAGTGCACCACTCTGTTGACGCTCTGGACAGCAGTCCGAGCTTGGATGTTCTGACCAGCCACACAGGAAATGCCCAGGGAAAATTTGACACGCTCCGGCGCCTTGTGAATGTTCTGCAGGACCGCAGGCAGGAGGACAGAGCCCCCCTGCACTGTATCTGCAACCGCCCTCCCCCGCCACAAAGTCCCAAACCCCCCTCACCCAAAGTAACAAGAAGGAGGGGCGACAGGGGCCGTGAAAACTGTCACTGCACCCCTGCAGAGTGCACAAATACAAGAAGGCTCTCATTCCCTAAATGTTGAGAAGTCCTTCCCTTCCTGGCTCACCGAAGCCCCAATCCCAGTTTCATCCCCTAACTCTGTAGTTAATTATTAAAAGTAGTTTGCTGTTAATTACTATTTCTGTCAAGTTTTTCTACAGAAGACTGTCTGTGAAAGGGGTTGTTAATTGCATAGGACAGTCACCTTTACCAGGGTACAGACACGGGGGCAGGATCAGCAGCAGGTCACACACACAGTGCAGTCAGTAGGCACCCCAGTCGGTCTGGGAGGTGTTTTCCATGTTCTGTGTGGGTGGGGGGTACGTGACTTTGTAGCATGGGAGGGCGGTCACAGAACTTATGCAGCGGTCCTTGTCCCGGACCACAGCGCCATGCAACAGGGGAATCTGTAACCGTCCTCCCCCGCCACAAGGTCACGTAGCCCCCGCACACAGAGTCCCGAAAAGGAGGGATGGCAGGCTCCGTTGAAACAACCAGTCCGGCACTGCAGACCGCTCTAGGAGTGGAGCCTGTCATTCCTCGAGTGTAGAAGCGGTGTTAACATCACTGCACATCCTACCCACCACAGTCTGCGTCCCTGTTTCAACCTTTTAACATGAATTCATTAATAAAGAAAACGTTGTTAATTAACAATGTTCCATTAACTTTATTTTTAAACGTGTGTTGGAAGGGGGGTGAACGTGGTGAACGGGGTATGTAACCGCAGAAGAAAGTCAACAGTAACTGAAGCAGGGGCGGGTTCAGCTTCTCTGTAAAGAAACTGAACAGTCACAGGTTACCCTGCTCCCTGAGGAACCCAGCTTTCAAAGCCTCCCGGGTGCACAGCGCTTCCCGCTGGGCTCTTCTAATTGCACGGCTGTCTGGCTGAGCGTAATCAGCAGCCAGGCGATTTGCCTCAACCTCCCATCCCGCCATAAAGGTCTCCCCCTTGCTCTCACCGAGATTGTGGAGCACACAGCAAGCTGCAATAACAATGGGGATATTGGTTTCGCTGAGATCCGAGCGAGTCAGTAAGCTCCTCCATCTCCCTTTGAGACGTCCGAAAGCACGTTGAATGATGACAGTTACCCAAGACCACCCTCGACACATTTTTTCCCCCAGCATGCATTGTGGGGAAATCCCAGAATTCAAATGGGCAGCGGGGACTGCGGGAACTGTGGGATAGCTTCCCACAGTGCACCGCTTCCAATGTCGACACTTGCCCCGTTAGTGTGGACTCACAAAGTTGAATTAGTGTCCTTAGTGTGGACACACAAATTCGACTTTGTAAGGTCGATTCCACAAATTCAAATTAAGTTAAATCAAACTAATCTGGTAGTGTAGACATACCCTTAGCTTAAAGGAAACCTGCGTTGCAGCTAAACCCAAGCAGTGTGTAGCCTTTGAATGAGAAATAAGAAGAGGTGCAACAAGAGAAAAGGAGAGAGGTTCATGGTGCAAAAAGGAAAAAAATATACATATGAAAGGGGAAAAAGTGAAAAGGGGAATAAAAAGCAGATGCAGAAAAGTGGAAAGAGACAAGAGACAGCTTTAGTAGTGGCAGGATGTGACGTGTGGGGACAGCTTGTAAGGGAGTTCATTTGCCAGCCCATCACAAGTTGGGATCCAGAAAAGAACTTGTGAACTACTGGTGTTTTGTACATACCCATCATCCTTCCTTTTAAGCACAATCCTACAAGTTGCTGAGTAAATCCTGTGAAGTGCTTAGACCCTTCAACCTCCTTTGAAGTCAGGAGAAAGGGAAGATATGATGTTGCAGGAAGTGACTGACCTCATCTTCTGCATAGAGGCTCCCCTCCATGTGGGATCACAATCTGAGCAAAAGAAAATAAATGTGAATTGGCTTGTGCTGTTCTTTGAAGCATGTTCAATGAAAATTGCTTTAAAATGTTTTCAAAAAAAGCTTGTGAAATGGATTTAATATTTATTCTTCCACACCATATTAGAGCGGTTAACTAGAAAAGGCTTAAATCAACAGTAGGTTTCTTTACCTTATATTATTAAGTAACAGTATTATTTCTTTTGCATTCAACAGCGTATGCTTGATATGACGTTTGGAGCAGGAGGTCATACTACAGCTCTTCTACAGAAAGTAACTGATATTACAATATATGCACTAGACAGAGACCCAGCAGCTTATAAAATAGCTCGGCAACTTTCAGAGTCATATCCGTAAGTAGAATTCTGCTTTTCTTGTCTTATCTATGGTATTTATGGGGTGTCAAGCACCATACTTTATCTTTTGTGTATACATTTAAATGGTTATAGTACTACAGTATGTGCCTATTAGTTTCATTAAAAGAAAGAAACCTACCTTAAGTCACTTTTGACTTTTTTGCATGTAAGGCTTAAATTTTTATGAGACTACTTGAATTTAATGCATTTTCTCTGCTGCTACCTGCCCTGTGTGCTTTAGCTAGTCACTGCAGTGTTTAAAACTGAGTGTGATCAGTTTAATTTGGGACTATTCTAGTAACAAGCTTGTATTTAAAAATTTTTATTGCACACCAAATTAGTTTTGCCACAAAAGAAATCTTTCACAACAAACAAGAAATTGATTTAATAAAAGTTTAGTTTTTAATTAAATTATGAGCTAATTTAGCTGTGACTCATTTACACTAGACAGATTCATAAAAAACAAATAAAGATAATTTACTGAGTTTCAGTATTATATTTCCTGCTGTACTTTGTGACTTGTGCCGCTGGCTTCAGAATTTAGTCATCAAGTAAACAAGGTCACAATCTTGCGTCACAGGATCTGCTAACACAGACTCCTGTGCCCATGTATTACTCAGATCTTAATTTGCTAGGCAGAAAAGGACAGGAAATACAATAGTGCTCTTAAGAAATGTATTTTAATAATTTCTTTGTTAATATTACAAATGTTATATTCTTTGATTCTTTTTTTTTTAATAAAGAGGTGACATTCAAATCTATGGCAAAAATGCTTTTAGATTAAATGTTGAAGTCTTTCAACTTCCTTTCTCTTTGCTGCACATAACATTTAAATTAAATTTCTATGGGAAAACAGAATAGTTTATATGCGCAATTCACGTCTCACTTGTAACACAAGCATCTTTTTTTTGTTTGTTCTGAAACTCTTAATGTTCATCCCAAAGCAGTTTACAATAATTACATTAGTACAGGTGACTGGGATAGATTATATAGTTTATTTCTTGATATCATTTGGTGAAATCACATTCTGAAGCATGAACACTATCTCTGTGCACTCAATTTTATGCCTGATATTTATGCTGCCCCACGTAGCAGTGCCACATTACTGTTTGGAGTTCCAGGAGACCTATTGCCTTGTTTCATGGAACTTAAAGATAACTGTGAACTCATCAGATGACATGGATAACTAACATTATCTTCAAAAAGGAGTCAAATCTTTGAACTCGCCTTGGAAGCAGTGACTGACTGGGTGAGTGAAAAGAGCCAGAATAGTGCTTCTACATTACTATCTGTATTGGGCACGGGTATATGTGTGAGCTAATAAATTGGATTCAAAGCATAGTGGATGGAGAGGAAACAGTAATAGATAAAGAAGAGGTGAGAGACAAAGGACAAGAAGCAGATGGGGGAGGAGAATTAGAAGCCAAGATGGCTTACAGTTCATGGAAGATTCTGGAAAATATATTGGAAACTGAGAAGCCAAGTACACAAACTGGAGAGCACAAAAGACAAAAGGAATTCTCAGAATCAGAGCCTGTTTGGTGAAATAGGTAGAACAGATGAAGTATATTAGGGGACAGCAGAACGTTAATTTGTGGGTAACTGTGGGCTGATAGGGAGCAGACATATGCTGTGTTGCCTGGAGTAGTGGCAGTTAGATCAAAATACTAACCAGGCAACTCACCAGAGGTTGTCATCATAAGTTTCAGTGGTGTGTGCTGACGTAGCATTGCTTCATCTTCAATGATGGGCCAAAGTAAAGGGAAGAGAATGAGGACAAAATAACAAGGTAACTGAAGGCAGTTTGGCCTCAAGTAGCAGTTCCATGGCCAGCCAAACAAAGAGCATATAGGCATGCTTGTACATAAATCTGTGCAGCTGAGTAGGCACATTTCTAAAACTATTATTATTTTGACTTGACCAGGATGTGGGAATTGCTTTGGTATAAAAAACAAATAAAACTGAAATGCCTGGGAGCTTGTTCTGGAAAAAAAAATTTTTTTGCAGGAGGGAAACTTCCAGCATTTTAGAAGACTTTACAGTATTTCAAAAGAGATTTTATGTAGTCTCTGTATAACCTGTGTATTAGATTTATCTTTCGTCCGGAGACACCTGGCTTGGGCATCTCATCTTTATACATTCTCCGCAATCCCAAAGATGCTGCTGCTTTACTGTTGAAAGGCTAGGGGCCTCAGCAACTCTCCTGTTGCTTCCGCTTCAGTTCCCCTAGCTGTTGAGCCCTCACCTCCTAGCCAAGATGACTTCTGGAAGTGCAGAACTCTCCCAAGTCAGGCAGGGGAGGCGGAGTTTTAACACAGGGAAGAATTAGATCTGCTTCTCTTTACTTTACTGCTGGTCATTATTACCCCAGCCTTGACCCTGTTCAGCAACCATTAATATCAAGGGGGAGGACAGTCCAGACATACAATCCCTTAACAGCCTTCCTCTTGATATTACATTGGGATAGTGAGCAGTCCCAATGCCTCTGATTTTAATTGCCACGACAGATCAGAGAACAGCAGATAGTGCAGATTACAACAATCCTATATTAACGTTGTAAATAGTTAATTAAATACAAAATAGCTATATTAAAAATACTTCATTTAGGTTGCAAAGTCAAGTACTTGAAAGTTAGGAAATGCCAGATATAGGGGCGTCATCTTAATTTTGCCTTCTCGTAAGTCAGGGGGAAGCCTGACCATTCTGACTCTCTCCACCCCTGGGAATTGGCACTCTTGTCCCATATGGTGCTCCCAGAGGGGAAATTGGCCACCAGCACCACATGATGGGTCTTGTGGGTGGTTGAAGGAAGCCTGGCCTCTCTCTTCCCCACCTCTGGGATCTCTGTCTACATATGGAGCCCCCAGTGTGGTGATAAGAACAGGGGTGGAAAGTTATGGGAGGAAGTCCAGCAAGGCTTCTCTTCCCTTCCCTCCCCCCCAGTAGGTATGGGTTTCCTGCCCCATGTGATGCCCACAAAGGAGCCTATATGATGAGTCCTGGAGAGGGCAGAGGCTGGCTTTTCTCCCTCCCCTCACCACACTGGCAACAGCTATTTAGACAGCTCCCACATGTTCTCTGTATGTTCGTGATGGCATTAACTCAGTTCGAGGCCATGTCTACTATACAGACGCTACAGTGGCATAGGTGCACCTCCATATCTATGTTGGTGTAACGCCATAGCATAGTCACAGACTACAGAGATGGAATCTCCAACTCCCTGACTCTCAAGGGTGCCACTAGAATAGCAAAACCTTTCCTGTTAAGTCTTCTGTACCATTTTCTATACAAGTATCACAAAAGGAAATAAATAGACTCAGCTAGTCCAAATCTTACATGCAAGAGATCAAGGCAGCATTCACAAAACAAAGAGGAAGACACCCACGCTGCTCTATAGATCGATAGTCCTGTGACTTAAAGTCCATTTTCCCCTAATGAACAGATATCCTACTCAGCCTATTTTATGGCGGGGTTTGCTTTCCCAACTAGATGAAAAGATTTTAGAAGCGCTAGATATTATTCTACCCATAGAAACAAAAACTGTATTTGTTTCCAAAGTGGAATTCTCTTTTCCCATCCCTTCTTCACTTTTGTTTACATAAGACATGCTGATGTCTAATCACAGTATTACAGCTGATGTAATTTATTATGACAATGTGAAATGCAGAAGGGCTTCCTCGCTCCTCTTCGTGTCAATAAGTTGATGTGAAGCTATTCATATGGGCACTGAAGTTGAGGCTCTCTATAGACTCAAGTCCATCAAAAGAATCCTTGTGGATTCTTTCTGAAGTAGCATATCTCGCAACCACTGTTTGAGAAATCACTACTTGACCAGCTGAGATAGAATTAAATCACACACTTAAATAGTTCAGAACATACAGATGCAATCTTATGTTTTGTTTTGTTTTGTTTTCTCCCTACATCTCCCATTTATACAGCATTGGAATGAACTGTTGGGTCATTTCTCCAGAGAGATAATAAACTACTGAACAAGATAGATACATTTATGTTCATAATTCAGATTGCCATCTTTAAGTAGGAAAACTGTTTCCTTATGGCATACACAGCCTTTATTAATCTCACTAGCTTTGGGGTGTCAGTTCTGCTTCACAGTTGTAAATGAATGAGCATTTTTGGTGTATGTATAAATTAAAATACATTTTGACTGGACTGTTCAAGTGCTTGCTCATATACATTCCATGTTAGGTCTGTGCATGCTGTGTGCACTGTTGCCAGAGATTTTTCCCTCAATGGTATCCATTCAGCTGGCTCTGGTGCCCTCTGGAGCCAGCGACTAATGCAACAATATAAGGGGCACCGTCGGCCCTTACCCTCTCAGTTCCTTCTTACCGCCCTTGACAGTTGCTGGAATGACCCTTCTTACTGTAGCAAGGCTTCTTCCTAGTGATTTTTAGACTCCTCCTTCATTCATAGTTATCATAGTTTAGTGTGTATAGTTTTTACTGGTATAGTTAGTGTATATAGTTAGTTCCTATCATCGAGAGACTTCTTTGCCCCAGTCACCAGGCTTCAAGCCTTGTTCCTCTTGTGGCAAACCTATGCCCGTGAGTGACCTGCAGTCTAGCTGCTTGAAGTGCTCGGGGGAAACCCATGTGAGAGACAAGTGCCAGATCTCTTGGGACTTCAGACCCCACAATAAAAAGGACAGGGACATCAGGCTGAAGATTGTCTTCATGGAAGCCATCCTCAGACAAGTCTTCAACTACGTATCTCCCACCAGCTGGCTTTGCTAGGGAGATATTATTTTAATCTGTGGGACTCCCTGACTAAATTAAAAAACTCCCTGATCCCAGAGTCAAGGCAGGGTAGAAGAGACTGCACCCACCCCTAAACCTCCCTCTCCCATGGGGGACAATGCCCCAGGGCCTCCTCTGGTCGTACAGTCATTGTCTTCATCCCTGGACGAGGCAGTCATGGGGACTCTCGAGGGCCAGCCCGCCAGATGATTTTAAAGAACACCAGGCCCTGCTTCGATGGGTGGCCTAGAACTTGGGTCTAGAGGTGGAGGAGATGGACGACCATACGGATGCCTTGTTCAGTGTCCTCTCAGCCTCCATCCCTGCCCGTGTTGCACTAGCAGTGCATGACAGCATCCTCAAAATTGCGAAGGCCCTCTGGCAAACCCCGTCATCCATCCCTCTCATCTCCAAAAGGGCTGAAAATAAGTACTTTGTCCCGGCCAAAGGGTTCGAGTACCTTTTATACTCAGCCACCTCCAGGCTTGCTGGTTGTCTCTGCAGCTAACAAAACAGACAAGCAGGGGCACACCAGCTCAACTCCCAAAAATAAAGAGGCCAAAAGACTGGACCTTTTTTAGAAGAAAAATTCCACTGCCAGCCTGCAATTTCGGGTGGCAAGCCATCAGGCCCTCTTGGACAGATACAATTTTAATTTATGGGACTCCCTCCGTAAGTTCAAGGAATACCTCCTGCAGGGTTTGGGCCAAGAATTCGGCACCCTAGTAGAGGAGGGCATCGCAGCGGCTAGGTGTTCTTTCCATATGGCGTGGGACGCTGCAAACTCAGCAGCCAGGGTGGTCACCGTGGCAGTGGTTATGAGGTGCAGCTCGTCGTGTTAGACCGCCGGCCTTTCCCAAGAGACGCAGACCTCAATCCAGGACCTCCCATTTGATGGGAATGGTCTCTTTTCCAAACAGACAGATGCGATGCTGCATGGATTAAAGGACACTCAGGCCACCCTTTGCTCACTGGGCATGCATATGCTGCAATCTGCACGGAAGCAGTTCCAGCCACCCCCGCCACCAAGGCCTTGGCAGCCTCGTCAGGGGTTTGCAAGGAGAAGGGATAGAGACACGAGTTTCAGTTGTCGCTGCCCTTCCTCCTCCAACTCACCTGCGCAGCCCAGCCTGGCAAAGCATCCTGGGGGCCAGAAGCACTCATTTTGAAGTTGCGCTGGAGAGCAGTGCCCCAGTCAATTTCCCAGATCCACCTTGTTCTTCCTCGACCATCTTCATCCCTACCATTCAGCCTGGTTGCAGGTCACCTTGGACCATTGGATGCTGAACATAGTATCTCGGGGCTATTCCCTGCAATTTTTGGCTTCCCCTCCCTTCCACCCACCCTCTTCACCATCCCTTTTCAAGGACCCTTCTCATGAGCAACTCCTCATTCAAGAGATTTAGAACCTCCTGTGCCTGGGGGCGGTGGAGGAGGTCCCTTGGGACATGAAAGGAAAAAGGTTCTATTCCTGCTACTTCCTTATCTTGAAGGCAAAAAGGGACCTCAGACCCATCCTGCATCTGCGTTTCCTCAACAAGTCTCATAAAAAGTTGAAGTTTTGCATGGTCTCCCTGGTCTCCATTATTCCTTCCCTGGATCCAGGCAGGCAGAACAGGAAATGCCTATCCAAAGAGCTTCCTCTCCAGTGCCTATCCAAAGTCATGGCCCACCCAATCACGAGAAGCTCGGGTGTGACTCAAGCTGCTGGTTCACATGGAAGCTTGTACTTTTGTGCATTTGCAATAGTCAGTCCTAATGCTGTGGTCTTTAAATGTTATTTAAAGTTGATTACTATAGAATATTATTTGTATTTGTTCTCATTTTACTATTTTAATAACCTTAGTAAAATCATATTTTAACTGTGGTTATTTTTCATGCTTAATTTTTGCACACACTCTAGTATCATGAATACTGAGCTATGAGACCCTTATTGCCCAAACTGCAGAAATATGCCCAGTGGAACAGTAAGAAAAGATAAGTAAAGCTAATTCATGGTATTTTTCCATAGTCAGCAATTATAAGTGTAGTCTTCCTCATGCTTTGGCAAAAGACAGCTGGAGCTGTAAATCACCAAGTAAGAACATCATATTCACAAAATCAAGAAAAAATAAATTTGTTCTTTGCATTTTAAATATGGTTTTTAGCACCTTGGTAATGATTTAGTAAGAAATAAAAAGTAAACAGTGTACAATTCCAACTTCAGTTCTTGTATACATTTAGTTCCTTTTCTGTTTCAAGCATAGTCAAGATTCTTCCTCATCCCTACCCCCCGCCCCAAAGTGTACTGATGCTTTAATAAGGAAAAAATGGGTCAGATCCTGTTAGATATTCAGTGTGTGGGTGGGAATCCTTTGACGTGCTTTCTGGGGAAGCCTCTAACTTGGCAATTGCTGAGATTCCAGAAGAACAAGATAAAATTCTGTCAACAGCAATATATATTACAAATAAACCCTTTTACTCCCACTGAAAGAAAGAGGCTAGAAAGGTGGCTGAAATCTAGCAATTAACCAGTAACATTGCATGCTTTTAAGGACGAGAAACCTACGCAGAGCCTACGCACAGGAGACAATGTGTTCTTTATATTACACTATGCTGTATGAGAAATCATGGCCCAGAAGTAAGAATAAGTAAAAGCAGTAATATAGAATTCCATACTTAAATGAACTATAATATATATTTTTATTGGCAATCTAAAGTGTTTGTGTGGTGGCGGTGGTTGCGGGTTTTAGTTTCAATGTGAAATTAAGTTTATATGATTGGATAGAATTCTAAATTCAGTAGCTTTGAATGTCTGGGGAAAATTTAGAATACAAATTATAGTGCCCTAGAGGGAAACCAAAACGCTGTTTATAAATTACAGTAAATGCATTTTAGTTAAACTTTTACCTATATGTTTGTGGTTTTTATCTGTGTGTTCAGTGTTTTGGTTTTGATGCTTTACTTTGTAGCTTTGTTGCTTTTGATTACAGGAGGAAGGATGATATTTTTGTACTCTATAGGCATGGCATATTGAAAGTAATCATGTTTATATGTATTATATACTATTGCTGTTACATTTAGCTCCAATCCTTTCTGAAGTAAAAGTTATCACTGTCTGTGCAAGCTAACTCTGGCTGTCTTCTCAATAAAGATAGGATAGATAAATTGATGGGACAGTGCCATTAAGGTCTCTCAAGGTCACCTTCAAATGTCACTAAATTAAAGGCTAATAGTGTTTTTCCGCTGTTTATTTTTTATCTTTTCCTAAAGGTTGTGTTGAGCTTCTTGGGTGCTACTCCCTCCTCTGTTGTCGTTCTAAATTCCAGCTGTCTAGACTCCATCATGTATAGAGTATTGCTGCCTGCCTTCAGACATAAAATATCACCCCCTTTAATACTTTCTCTGGTTCTCTATTCAGAAGTCCCCTAATTAATAAAACGCTGTGTTGGCTTAAATCAACCTACTTCTAACAGACCTTACTTGCTTGTCCTCCCTTTCTACTCTCTGTGTTCTCTTTATTGCTGGCCTTCTTCTGTCCCTTCTCAAAATTTCACCACTATTTGAGTAACAGCCTTCACTTCTGCGGCCATATATGTTTCATCCACCCTACAACCCTTTTCAAATCTCATCTTAACCTATTCTCATCTATGCCTCTTAATTTCTTTTTCCCTTCACTTACTGACTTCATGATTTCATGCTTTAATTCACTGCACAGTTTTTGAAAAACTTTTAGGCCATCGGCCAGTGAGGTTATTTGAATCCTCCGTCTTGTCCAGTGAACCCACCCCAAGGAATCTTCTGGCACACACTACTCAGAAGGATTTTGTATTCTGAAATGTTGTGCCCTGTTGAACAGCTCCTATGATGGTGAACCAACCCATATATTAAATGGCAAAAAAAATTGTTAATGCATAGTTAAGGTTGCCCGTCGATAGCCTGTGCCCTTCCGCTATGTTGAGTTCAGCAAAACTCAAACGTGTGAAAACCAGGGAATATAGAGTTAAGGTAAACACCTACATAGCCTTAACTCTGCTTCTCCCCCCAGAGCTATCAATAGCTGTTTGGATTTTCCTGAATGAACTCCAACTGCATTCAGTGTGTTAGGTGTAGCTGTATTGAATGGTGGAGGAATAAGTTGGAGCATCTTGGATGAGCTGTGATTGTGATCTCAGGAGCTCAGTTCTGAGTCACCCCATGTGTGTTATCAAAGGAAGGAGGCATATATGCAGCTTGATGCTCTAGTCCACATCATTTCAATGCACAATTGTGTAGATTATGTCAGTAGCAGGGCACTGGGGTCTTCTTACCATGGGTATTGTCAGTAGTGAGGTGAGATGTGAGAGTGGTGTATGGATTTTATGATGAGTCAGGGAAGTATAGGTTTAGCTGTGTTCAAGTATGAAAGGGCTGTAAAAGGTTATGAAATGGTTGTTTAAATTTTACAAGTGTGGTAAAAGGGAGCAAGCTCAGTGGTTGAGCATAGGGCAAGTGCAGCAAGCACCTGCCTATTACAGAGAAAAGGAAAAGTGGGAGTGTGTGTTGTGGGCATATTGGGGCATCACTCAAAGAGGCAGAGATAAGGTTGTGTGGGCTTTTACCTTAACTATATTTCCTGGTTTTCACAAGTTTGACTTTTGCTGAATTTGATGTTCTAGAAGGGCATGAGCTATCACAGGGTAACCTTAACGCTGTGTTAATGAAGATTTTTAAATTTAATTTCCTGGTGTTTTAAACTGCAAGAAAAATGTTTTTTGGTAGGAATTAATGGTCATGTAGGCAGTTGTAGTTCGCACCTAAGTTTACAGTCGATATACTACAGTTGGTGGTGCCCAGAACAGGTCCAAGTCCTGCCCCCTCCCCCCCCACACACACCTGCCTTGTAAGCCAATATATATTTTTTAAAATAATGTAAAAATGTGAGGTCTCTTGGGTGGGGGATGACGGGTTTGGGCTGTGGGAGGGGCTTGGGCAGAGGGCTGGGGTGAGGGCTGCAGGGTTGGGCCGGGGATGAGGGGATCACGGTATGGGAGGGGGCTCAGGGCCGGGCAGAGGGTTGGGGTTTTGGGGGGTGAGCGCTCTGGCTGAGGGTGTGGGCTCTGGGGTGGGGTGGGGCGGGGCTGGGCCAGGGATGAGGAGTTTGGGGTGCGGGCAGGTTGCCCCTGGCTGAGGCCAGAAAGGAGAACTCCCTCCAGCCTTCCCCCCACTGGCAGCAGTGAGCTCCGGGGAAGGAGCCCCCTCTCTGCCCCCTCACCCCCCTCCCGGCAGCACACTCACCTCGCACTACTGTCACTGCATGTGCTCCTAGGGCCCCCTCATGTCCAGGAAGCCCCCTTGCCTCCCCTATGTTGGATGTGGGCTGCCATCATGTGTGTGCCTCCTCTCCTGCTTACGCTCCTCATTGTAGCCTCACTGTGGGTGGGGGATGGGGCTGACCCTTACCCAATGTGGGGCAGGAGCAGCGACTGCAGGCGGGGGGGGGGGCTGTGCTGGTGGAGGGTCCCACCAGAAAAGGGAAGAGTCCATCCGTCCATCTGAGGCGGAAGGGCAGGGGCAGGGTCAGCCTGCCCTGGCACTAGCGGTTGGGGGGCGCTAGGACCCTGCAGCAGCAGTTGATGACAGGAGCCGGCAGAGCTGAGTGCAGTTCAGAGCTACAGGGTGCAGCCACCCACTGCCCAGGGCGCAGGCAGGGACTCTTGGGGAAGGTGTGCGGGGGCAGCCCCGGCCCCGAACACTGGTGGAGTTGGGCCCCTGGACCCTGAATAATTCTGGAGCCTGGGCACCATGAGCCTATATAACTTGCCAGCCCTGCTCTCCCACCATGTCATCCCAGTCCGCCTACCCCATACAGGGGTGATCTATATCTAGTTTCTGGATTTTATATGTCTAAATTTGTGTTATCTTCAGCCCCTTTACCCCAGATCCTAACTCACACGAGGGGGTAGGGCGAGGGGCTCAGACCCCTGCAGAAGGGTAGGGCTCCCCTAGATTCCAGCACACATGGAAGGGAAGAATTCAAGGCTAACAGGCTAACTTCACCCCTAAACTCCCAATTTCTACTGCTTATTCACCAACCTCCACATCTTATCTGCTCCCACTTTGTACCTCTCCCTCTTACCTAAGCCCTCTAACCCCCCTAACATCAATGCAATCCCAACTCCTCTCAACCTTATTCCCTTCAACCCCAACATGGCCCTTCCCTTCCTATTTTTCTTACAGAAATAGTTTGATTACATTTTCCCATAATTAACATCCCCACCACCTGCAACAGAGACAGATTTTAGCAATATGCCTCCCAACTTTTTCCAGATTTTTGCCCAAGGTGGGACTCAAACTGAGAGTAGCTGGCTGGGTCAGATTCAAAAGACTACTGCTTATCCCCTTGAGATATCCCGATGGTGAGAAACACTTTGAAGACTAGCAGTCTTGTCAAATCCTTTTTTCTGTGCATGCTTAGCATAATCGGTTAGGCTTGAGAATAAGCACATGCTTGTGACGAACCTAACCAGAGAGGCGCAAAATATTTTTCAAATACTGTTTTAATTTGATTTCCACTACAGGGCTGTTGGTGCCATGCACTCTGTTGGGGTAACCCTCAAACATTGGCGACTCTGGTATGATGATATGAGCCCTAGTTTGATCTGTGTGCGCAAAAATGGTCACCAGAATTTGTCAACTTTAAGAAAAGCTGGTTTTGTTTGTTTGGGTTTGTGAGGAGAGAATGGGGGAGGTTTGCTGTATCACCGGGACCCTTTTGTTCAAATGGCCTCAAATTTGGATCACTAACAAAAACCCCACACACCATAAATTTCAGGGCAGTGTGAGTAACTATGTAGATTTTAGAGCACTTAGAACAGTCAGACTTTAAACAGAAAGCTGATCTTAACATTAACTATAGCAAAGTTGTCTTTCTGCTATAATACATAGTGTAAAGTGCTTTGGAGACCCATTTGGGGAAAGGCTATACATAAATGTTAGATCATTATAATTATCTGTAATCTTAACATAAAGTATATCATAGTGACACTGTTTCATCTGCACTCAAATTCATTGACATCGTAGTACAGAGGAAACTTTTAACATAGCAAATTAATTATTAAATGAAGGTGGCTGATTACCTTCTTGTTTTATTCGTGGTATCTGAAGAGGAGAGGAGAGAACATTCAATTTTTGCTTGCAATTTTGTTGTAGAATCTTTATTTTGACCCCCCAAAATTTCCCCTCCCAAGAAGCATATAATACAGTGTTCATCCTTTAAAGAAACCCATCTTATTACAATTTACATTACATGCATGTGTTTACTAATTGTATGTGCACTTAGTATCAACCCCTTCTTGCATAACTAACCGTACTAAACGTCTCAGCTGTTCCTTGGTGTTTTTTTCTGAGTCACTCTTAATTAATCAAATTTGACCATTAAGGAACCTACCAATAGGAAAAAAGTGCAATATTGTTGTGAAAGCTTTCTTACTTGCATATATAAATGGTAGTACATTTTTGCTAGAGAAATGTATAATTCAAGCTCCCCTGGGGCGGTAACACCTCTTAATAACAGTGCATGCCTCCATAACAGTATCCCAATAGTCGATCTGTCAGTGTCAGTCTGGTTAGTTACTAGCTGATAGAAATTAGATGGTGAGCTTCTAGATGGCAGTGATGGTCAAAGGCTCCTCCACACTGAGGAGAGGTCTCATGTTGGTGTTTTGACACTGCAGCTCTGGGGTGAGCTCTCCACCAATCTTGAGGAAAATTAGTCTTTCGCATCCTGAAGTTTTGCTGCTACTGCTGGTCATCCCAGTTCTTCAGCAGTATCCTTTCCCACCAGGCAGTGCTGGTTGGCTGAGCCCAGAAGCAGTGCTCCACCAAATGAAAATGTCATGCAGAAAGAAGTAATTTCTCAGTTTCCCATCTCCGTCCTCCTCTTCCTCCTCCAAATAATTGTCCAGCATCATGGTGGCTATGCTGGTGGCTGCCTCCTGACTCTTCCAAAGCTGGCTGCTTGACATCTGGGCCATCCTGTTCATATTAATGGCTGCTAGGATTGCAACACTCAGCTGTGTTTCCTTCATGCTGCCTCATAACAGTTTGAAAATGGTGCTGTATTACTAGTGATTAATGGCTCCATGTCTAATCGGCAGCCGGTATTAAGCGGAGTGCCCCAAAGATCGGTCCTGGGGGCGGTTTTGTTCAATAACTTCATTAATGATCTGGAGGATGGTGTGGATTGCACTCTCAGCAAGTTTGCAGATGACACGAAACTAGGAGGAGTGGTAGATATGCTGGAGGGTAGGGATAGGATACAGAGGGACCTAGACAAATTAGAGGATTGGGCCCAAAGAAATCTGATGAGGTTGCAAGAAGGACAAGTGCAGAGTCCTTCACTTAGGATGGAAGAATCCCATGCACTGCTACAGACTAGGGACTGAGTGGCTAGGCAGCAGTTCTGCAGAAGAGGACCTATGGGTTACAGTGGATGAGAAGCTGGATAAGAGTCAACAGTGTGCCCTTATTGCCAAGAAGGCTAACGGCATTTTGGGCTGTACAAGTAGGAACATTGCCAGCAGATCGAGGGACGTGATCATTCTCCTCTATTCGGCATTGGTGAGGCCTCATTTGGAGTACTGTGTCCAGTTTTGGGCCCCAAACTACAAGAAGGATGTGGAAAAATTGGAAAGAGTCCAGCGGAGGTTAACAAAAATGATTAGAAGGCTGGAACGCATAACTTAGGAGGAGAGGATGAGGGAACTGGGATTATTTAGTCTACAGAAGAGAAGAATGAGGGGGGATTGAATGAAAGGGGGTTCCAAAGAGGATGGATCTAGACTGTTCTCAGTGGTAGCAGATGACAGAACAAGGAGTAATGGTCTCAAGTTGCAGTGGGGGAGGTTTAGGTTGGATATTAGGAAAAACTTTGTCACTCGGAGGGTGGTGAAGCACTGGAATGGGTTACCTGGGGAGGTGGTGGAATCTCCTTCCTTAGAGTTTTTTAAGGTCAGGCTTGATAAAGCCCTGGCTGGGATTATTTAATTGGGGTTTGGTCCTGCTTTGAGCAGGGGGTTGGACTAGATGACCTCCTGAGGTCACTTCCAACCCTGACATTCTATGAATCTATAAGCTTAGTGTTTTCCCCTAGGGAATTAGATCAGCAGACTGGGAGTCAAAGGAGATCCAACATAGATGTCATTGTAGGATCAGGGCCTTAATGTGTGATTTTTTCTCAAAGTCCAAAGAGTTCACACCTCACTTCCCTTTTATAGGTCATTGGCCACTGAGCAGGGCAACATCTGCACTGGCTTTTAAAGAACATCAGCAGTTCTTTTGGGTACTCTAGAAATCAAGATGGATATTGGAGTTTCCATTAAAGGGAGTAACTAGATTTACTCTGCATTGTGTCAGTTAAAATTGTAGATAAAACCACAAAAGCAAGAAAATGAAAAGTTAAGCCATCTAACACATCCCTCTCTTCCTCCACCCAGAAACATTCCTCACCACTTGAACTGCTATACACCAGAAAATGCACCATGAGCTAACATTGCAGGTAGATGCCTAGAGGGATTTTCAAAAGCACCAGAGCATATTAGATACCTAATTCCCTGATTGGGTGCATTGAAAATCCCACAAGGTGCCTGTCTGTAATTTAAGGTGCCTAAATACCTTTGAAAATCTGGCCCCACAACCTTAACTGTCTCAATATGGATGCCAGCCTCTCAGCCTGTTCTTTATGATGTTTGTCAAAGATCTGCTGTTCTGATGCAACACAGATATGGAACTAATAGGTCCTCTAGCTGGGAAGAACCAAGGATAGCAGGCTAAAGGCATAGCTGGAGGATTGATGGACTCTTTAGACTGAAACCACAGAACATTGACAGCCACAGTCAGGCAGAACAAGGGAGCCACCAAGCCGGGGGTCTGTCAAAATTGTTCTAGTTCACTGGGTTGCGTATCACAAAAGAACAGTGTTGTAGTGCTCTTCTAAATTATTTATAATGTTTTTCAAGTGTTGCCTCAGAGAACATAAATGGCTAACATAAAACCTGTTATCCATTGGCTACACATTGTACAAAAGTTTTCAACGATGTTGAAAAATGCCTGTTTTTCTTTGGTAAGGAATTAAAAAAATTATATGTTACCAGAAACAGACTCTGACTCTCATTGGATACAAGCTTTCTTGGACTTTCTATGGTCCATAGTTGATAAACAAAAGAAGCCTGAAAAATCATGTCTCACAAATTCAGTTTTCTTAAAGGTTTCATTAACATTGTTTATAACTATTAAAACTAAATCAGTGAACTTGAAAATCTTCAGAAAATTAGTCTTTATTCCTAGATTATGTGCTGTAAATCTGGAGATGATGAAACGCTTTTTTCCTGCTCTAAATGAAGACTGAACCCAGCCTTAATTAGAGATACCCACACCTGAAGTGCAACCACCTGTAGGATAGAAGCACAGCAATTGTTTAATAGAGTACACCAGCACTATATAATTCATAATACTAATATTTACTGAGAATCAACAGGGTTATTGGTGCAGCACAGACATAGAGGAAGATACCGTCCTTATCCCAGGGTTTTGTAATTTAAATCAAATATAGAAAATAGAGTACAGAGTAAAGGCAAAGTGAGAGACACATTGAAGATCCAGTCTTTGAGAAGTACAGTATTTTCTTTCTACAACATATTCTTTCTCTGTCTTTGTCTCTCTTTTGGGGGATTAATGATGAGTTCCACAAAACAGGGAGACAGGGAGAGATTTGAAAAAGGAAAGGGTTAGTGCAGGGGTCGGCAACCTCTGGCACACGGCTCGCCAGGGTAACACACCTAATTCGTTTCATTCTGGATTAAATGTTTATTAGAAATAAATATAAAATTATATTAGATACAGTTGAAACAAAACTTTTAATAGAAGTAATAGTAACATATAGAAATAGTACTAGAAATAATTAAAATAATAGAAGCGAATCAACAGTCTGGCAGAACAGCGTGTGTGTGTGTATATATATATATATTTATATATATGGTGAATTCATATCATTCTGAAATTAAAATACGCCGGTTTGGTTAGGTTAGTGAAAAAAGCATTAGTTTTAATACTTACTATTTTGGTATTGAAAAATCTTCAGTACAAACCAGAGTACTCAGTGTGAGGGATGGAACTGCTTTTGACCAGACACCATCGCGAGGATATCTGGATCGATGTTTGTGATCTTAAGACGAAGATGGGGCTCCACGTCAATAAGATGGTTTCGTTTTTTTTGTTTTGATGCCAACCAGCGCGGAGAATCCGATCTCACACAAATACAATGTGGGAAAAGGCAGAAGATACTTGACAGCTTTGTCCGATAGAGCTGGATATTCAGAGCTAACCCCAACCAAAATGACATCAGTGTATTTTGCTCAAATTTTGTTTTCAGGAAGCTATCTGAAGCCAGCTCCAAGAACTGTTCTTCTTCTGAAGCAGAGAGGTTATTTGGCAATGTTTGAACATTGATGATAAAAGGGTTCCTTATTCATTCAAAGGTGCCTTCCGGTTCAGGGAAATACTTACGAAGATCTTTCTGCAAGCTTTCCAGATGCTGCTTCATGATTTGCAACACATCACTATCAAGTTCATTAGTCAAGTTTATTACTAAGTCATGAAGAGATGGAAAGGAATCCAGTTCACAACCACTAAGACATTTATGCCACAGTTTCGATTTTGCGACCATGGCGCTCACTTTGTCTTGAACATGGAATATGGATATGAGTTTCCCTTGCAAGGATAGATTGAGGTTGTTTAAATGAGCAAAGATATCTGCAAATATATGCTAGTTTGCATAGGCGTTCAGAGGGCGGCCTTTCACAAAACTGATTATTTTCACAGCTTCATCCAGTACTTGCTTTAGATCTGCCTGCATGTTCTGAGTGGCAAGTGCTTCCTTGTGAAGGTAACAAGGAGACGATTTTGCTTCTGCCGCAACAGCTCGAATACATGCAACAACTCCTTTCTTTGAACCAATCATGGCTCTGGCGCCATCTGTGCTTATTCCAACACAACGACTCCAATCCAAGTCATTATTTTTGATAAAGTCATCAATAACTTTAAAAATAGCTTCTCCAGTTGTATGTGTTGGTATAGGTTGTCAGAACAAAATATTATTGTGGACTTCATTATTCAGCTCATATCTGACAAACAACAAAAGATTAGCTAAATCCACATCAGTGGATTCATCCGCTTGCTGTGCATGGTACCGACTCTTTTGTACACTTGACAATAATTGCTGCTTTATGTTTTCGGCCATATCTGTGATTCTACGATGAACAGTGTTATTTGAGAGGGGGGACACAATCTATAGCTTTGCTAGCCTTGTCTCCAATCATCACTTGTACCATTACTTTGGCTGCAGGTTTTACTAATGTCTCGCCAGTCACTTCAGCAGCTCCAGACTATGCAATTAAATATGCCACGCTATACAAAGGTTCCAAAGCTTTCAGATTTTCACCTCCTGTCACATTACGAATTGTTTTCTGGGACTTTGGGACATCTTTGCGCCTATTTTCGAAGAATTCTACAGGTTTTCCCTCATATTCTTTGTTTGCTATTGAAATGGTTTAGGTTGGATGGTTTCATACTTTCATTTGTGAGGGTCTCGTAACAAATCACACATATCATCTCCTCATCTCCAGTCCACGAAAATCCCAGTTTAAGATATTCTTCAACATATTTGCAGGCTTTTTTTGTTTTCTTTGCAACTGATACGTCCAGTAAACTTACAGATGGTTCACACAGTTCACTAATTTTGTCATCACAATTGTCTGATGTAGCCATATCACTGCATTTTTTGGCATAATTATCACTAACATTCATATTTCCTCCATCATTTTCTTTTGTACATTTCAAACTTCCCGTTTTTAACCAGCAATCCATTGTAAATGGGTTTAACAAAAACAAAAAGAGAGAAATTTTGTATATTAATACACACTACTTGCTACGTTCTTTAGATTACTATGAGTAGTTATTCACTTTTATCTTTTATCCATCAGTATGACTTCTGCGCATGCCACAAAGGCAAGCGTATTGCTCGAGCAACTGTAACGCGCACACGTGGTTTGTGTCGGCTCTGCTGTGCTATTAGATGTTACTGAACGTGTTATCATATTAGTTACAAGATAAACCTGTGTGTATTTCTACTGTACATCATTCTTATATATTAAATTTTAGTTAACTGTTTTCTGCTGCTAAAAAAAACAACTATGATAAAGTAAAATAAAAAATTCTGCTGCGTACCCCTTGAAACCTTTTCACGTACCACCAGGGGTACGCATACCACACTTTGGGAAACACTGCAGTAGTAGATGGGGAGCCAGTGGAGATACTCAAAGAGGTAAGTTACTTGATTATTTTGTGGAGGGAAAATGAGTTGAGTAACTGTTTTTTGTATGGACTGAAGCAGTTTGGGAAGGCTGTTTGGGAAGCCAGAGAGGAGGATATTGCATAATCTTATCATGGTGGGACGTTGAGGGTTATAGATAAAATGTAAAATCAACAGCTCACAACTCCATCAGCACACATCCCGTAGCACCATGTCCATCAGCACACATCCCGTAGCACCATGTCATACCACTGTTTTAATACTAACTGAGAGGGAAAATGCTACCCACTTGAATCACCAAAATCACCTCCTGCAGAACTACTCTTTTCTCCTGGATTTAGTATTGCCCTGGCCTGATCTTGCTTTATTTTATGAGATCTGTTAACTTATGCATGATGTGTCATGGCTGCAGACCATTTGCAACATTAGTGGCTGAGTTTGTTTCATGGAAGTTTTATATAAAGAGAATTCCTCACTTGTATTGGTCAAGTCTCTAAGATCTAATGAAAAATAAGGTATCTCTTAAGAATGTTGTAGCTCTACAGGATTTGAAAATTGGTCTGTGTTTACTGAGGCACCACAGTTCTGTTGAAATTGTAGCTGAGGCCATAATACAGGAATATATACATTTGGGGAATAAGTAAATGCCTTCCAGGCCATCAAGACTCATTCCATTTACTGTATTCTGTTCACCTTTCATAACCTATTTTTGGTTTTTGAATGACACTCAAGTGTTTTTTGTCTTAGCAATATTGCCTGATAGGCTATTTCAGTCATTGAAAAAGTGCTTTCTGACATCTGTCCTGAATTTGTTTTCTTTCATTTTCATTCATTACATCTGTTGTACCAATGCCAATTTTAGGATTGTCTCCAGTCAGATGAGTCACTGATTTGGGAATACACAATTTACAGCCATCTTGATCTCTTGAAAATCTTGAGAGAAGTAGCATTCTAGCATTATTTCACAGGGAAATATCACAGGAACAATATTCTCTGCCAAGATTTCAGGTGAGAATGTCTTCTGTAGGCTAGACCAGAATAACAAAAGTTTTGATTTGGTTTGGTTAATATGAAGCAATGAAAAAATATATTTCTTTCCTTCACTAGGGATATTCTGTATCTACAAGTTATACAAAGGCTGTATCTGTTGTATCCTATATAATAGACTAAAAAGGATTGACTTTAATACTATGTGTTTTTTTCTCTAACTACACTTTTATTAATCATTTACCTTTAAATCTGAAACAGAAATAGCCCTACAAATGAAACACACACTTCAGCTTCTTTAGTCTCTCACAGTAAGGCTGGTTTTCAGACCTTACGTTATTCTTGTAGCTCTTTTCTGAACCTTGTTCAGTTTGTCAACATCTCTTTTGAAGTGTGGACATCAGAACTAGACACATTATTCCAATAATGGTCTCACTAATGCCATATACAGTAGTAATATTACCTCCTACCTTCTACGCAACACTCCACTATATACATATCCAAGGATCACATTAGCTCTTTTAGCCACTGCAATGCACTTGGGATCTCATGTTGAGGACTTTTTATTCCCTGACCATGACTCCTATATCCCTGTCAAATTCATTGCTTTCCAAAATGAAGTCCCCCATCCCGTGTGAACTGCATTCTTTGTTCCTACCTGTATAAAATTGCATTTGGCTATAAATAATATCAAAGGCGGCTATTCAGCAGCTGACTCACATCTTAACTAGGAATATTTTCCACACCATTGATTAAATAATATATGCTATTTCCCACATAAGGTGTTAATTTTTTGAATGCTTATACTATTTATGATTTACCATTAACACTTTAAATACTATTAGTAACCCATTTTATTAAATGTTGTCTGGCAAACAATTAAAGTAACCAAATAGGCCACACTACAGTGTTTTAACATTGTTGTAAGCAATGTTGATTGGAAACACCAGAGGAACATACAGCTTGGCAATATCAGGAAAAGGGCCTTTTTTTAATTGAAGTGAAGGTGCCTTGATTATTCTAGCTGAACAACGTATTGATGTGAGTATGGCTCTGTATCAGCTCAGGGGTCTACTCACATGGATCAGCTTGCAGTAACAGGACCTTCCTTATTATCATGGACATTCTAGACTCCAATTATGGATGATATTGTGATGCAGAACATTCATTTAAATACTAGCAAGGTGGAGGAATAAATGTGGAATCAGAAGAAGTGAAACAAACAAACAAAAAACCCAACCCAGTATTTTGGTAGCATTTGTCATAGGATTACCACCTAGATTTTCAATTTACGATTTTATCATACTGCTCATTTCTGATACTGAACCTGCTATGGCACAAAGTATGCAGTGATCTTATGTCTAAATTACTAGAAAGTGAAGCCATTAGACCTATACCAGAATTGAAAAAGTTTTTGATGTAATTTTGCCCAAGCAAATTTGTTTTTTCACCTAGTGTTGAAACAAAAGGGATCTCATGAATTTTTATAGTATTTTGAACAACAGTTGTTTGAAACCTTTCCAGTATGCCAGTCACTTGTGGTAACTGTGAATAACAAGCCAGGATTAATTTTTCCTCACAATGATATAATTCTAAAATACCCAAATACTTTTTTTTTCCCTTGGTGCCACTTCAGATACATCAGTGAAATACCTTCTCTCTGCTGCGATGCTGAAAGAAACGAGCTAACCTGTAAATAACTAAACTGAGGGGCAGTAAGGAAAAATCAATACTAACTTATCTATTGATGTAATAACAAAAACAAATCTACTTTATATATATGAAAATGAATATTTATGCATATAAAAACCTATATATAATTTAATTAGTTCATCTACCCTTTGTACATTACTTATCTTCTGAGGCCTGATTAAGACTTAGAAGTGTTACTTCACCACCACTTCAGTTAGGAGTGTAATTTTTTTTTTCTAAACCAAAATAATTACACTGGTAAACGTCCTAATGTGGATGCAGTTATACTGGTATAAAGGTGTCTTATTCCAGTATAGTTATTTCCCCTCTTCTATGGGAATGGCTACATAGAAGCACCTTTATATCAGTAGAGCTGTCCCTGCACTGGGGATGTTGTATTGCTTTAACATTAGAAATATATTTAAAGTGGTACAACTTTCTATTGTAGACTGTAAGCTTTTCTGGGTGCTCAGCACAACAGGGTCCTGAAGCTGATTAGGCTTCTGGGCCTCACTTTGTAATATAAATTGAAATAGTTGTAAGTACTGTGCTTCTGTTTCTATGCAGTACTGAGAATCAGAATTGTAGTCTTTGTTCATTATTTTTTTTCTTAATATTGGCATTGAGTGTTTTTGAAGTTAACTGATCCAAGGGAACCAATATGATCACCTACAGATACCTCTGAATCAGATCTTGGAAAACAGAAGTTCAGGGCACTCACAGTTTTGGACAAGTGGGTTTCAGACATAGTCATCAAAAGATACTCCATAAACTACCAGATTTCCTTTCCACAATGGATATTTTTTCCAGCTGTGTGTCTAGGATCCCTACAAAACATGCTTAGATGGTAAAAGCAATGGTAGCACCCCTCAAGGAATAAAGAGAACAAAAATATATATATATATTTTCTTCCTAGTCTTGAAATATTCAGGAGGGATGAGAGACCATGTGGATCCAAAAGATGTTTGCAGGTCATTCGAGAAAACAAAACTGAATATGCATTAGTCGAAATCCATCTTAGAAGCTATCTCAAGATCTTCATTTAGCCTCAAAGAGGCCTATGTATACACATCCCTATTAGTCCCTTGGGTTCTTTCATGACCCAGACAATTATCAAATCAAAACATTACTCTTCAGCTGTTTAATGTCCTCAGAAGTATTTACCAAGTGCTAGTTGTCCTGATAACTGTGCTCTTGCAACAGGCTACACAGTCATCCTGAAAAGAATGCCATCCAGGGAGAACATACTGGATATGGATTGTACAATCAGATTATCTCAGATCCATCATCTCCCAATATATTTTCTGAAAAAGTCAGCTCCCTCCCTCTCAGAGCACCTTGGAGTCATCACTGATGCTAATTTGTACAGAATATTGCTCTCCGTGGTAAGAAAGACTCTAATCCACAACATTTTTCTCTTATTTTCTCCTAAGAAAATCCATGTTGATGCTACCTTCCAAAAAAAATAAACTTTAAAAATCCAGGCAATTTTTCTTCTTTGGCATGTTGCATTAACAGTTCATTTTATGACACTTATCATTCACACATCAATAAGGAAATGACAGTAGCACAAAAACTTGTAAAAATAGTCCCAGAGGAATTTTGAGGGTTTATGTACACAATTCGGTTTTTATTCTTTTCATGTTTTCATACACAAAAGATTTCACATCACTTTTTCAATCTGCAATAAGTATCGCATCTAAATATGTAGCTTCCATGTCCAAGGTCTAGTTGCCTATTGTTCAAATTATTCCTTTTTGGTCTAGCCATTCTTATGCTACAAATGCTGCTATTCTTACCCTAGGAAAATATGGATAATACGTATAAGTGACATAGACCATGAAAATGGATTACCTTGAGTTTATGAACAGGTAATTCTATTTTTCTCTTAGTCATAATAATAAACATCATTTGCATTTCAATTTGATCTTGGCCTCTGTGACTCAGCTGTGTCAAGTGTAATATGGAATATTCAGAAGACTAAAAGTAAAATCTGCCAGTGAGTTGCTGACTTAGAATTTAGAGAAGTGCAGAATATAATAATGCATACTGATGTGAAAATAGAGACTCAGGTGGAGGGAGTTTTGTACAGCTTGTTTTTGAGATCTAAGTGGGGAAAAATACAGGATAAGGCTGCTAAATAGATGAAATAGTTGTGACCCTGAGCTCACTGAAGTACTAAAGTGCCTCAACACACCCAACTCGAAACACAAAGATTTAGAAGACTATTATAATAGTGACCGTAATCTTAATATTAGGAATAATCCATAATATTAATATAATTAATTATTTACTCTATTGAGCTTTTTTTTTTTTTTAAACTTTGCTGGCATGGAGAAGATAAAAGCAATTTTAAGGTACAAAGTGTGTGCACATTCTGATGATGGAACACTCTCTGGACTCTTGCTCTGTGTCCATTCCTTTTCACCTTCCTCCAGTGACTGTATATGAAAATTGGTGACTGATGTAATGTTAGAAACTTTATTGAATAGAAGTGATTAGTGCATTGATATATGTAGTCAGAGAACTGTTAGGAATACTCTGCCTGAAACACCACCACAACCAAGTGAAGAGTTCTTCCACACAGGTTGACAAAACACAGGGCTGCCCTAGATTTTGCAGAGCTCTATGCAAACTGATATGCAGGATCCTATCAAGCTCTCTCCCCCATTTATGGCAGGGGTCACTATGTAATGTGGCAAGGCACCTTCTCGGTCTCACCAGCCTCAGCTGCTTTTAGCCTTGGCGAGACAGGCTTGGGTAAAACAGTCCCTCTGGGTTGCACAGGGGAAGTCCGTTCACCAGTCTTTTGTGCTTGTTTTTCTCTCTTATGGGAGGGAATGCAGCCTCCCCTCCTGGTGAGTCTCACTGCTGCTAACCTACTGGCAGCATGTCTCCTCCTCTTCTCCCAACAGGAGAGGGTTTAAAAAGGTCTCAGGAAGCACTTAGTTGGAATCAGTTGATCCTAATTGACCTCCGGTAACTCCCTCTCAGCTGATCCTAATTGATTCTCTGGTATCCCCTTCTCAACTGAACCTGATTGACCTGTAGTTACCCCTCCTCCGTTGATAGGCAGGAGGGCCTTTTAACCTTCTGGGTCTGTTTTCTACACATACACCCCTTGCAGCTGTCTGTCCTGAGTTTATCACAGTAAGTATATCCATGATGCTACTCCATGTTTTCTTTCTGCTTTCCTATAATCACTCGTACTGAAGTAACTGCCTCCTTAGCAGTTAATGAACATGAATGGGCTTTGACTATATGGACCGGAAAACCAGTAGGTGGAGCTTTCCAGATATAGAGCAGCGGAATGGTATGCTGCATGTATCATCACTTTTAATAGCGTTTCAGTCCAGTCCTCTTAAGGCCTAAAAATTATGCAGTCACCTTTCATTTTGGGGGGAGAGGGGGAATTATTCTTTATAAAATATTTTTTGATAAAACAACTGAGAGAGTCCATGCACAGAACAAGACATCCTGTTAAGTCCCTTAATTACTCTGTCAGAGTAGCTACTTGTGACAAACAACTGCAAGAAAGGGCCACCTAAAGATAATATTGAGCTCCCAAGGGAGGCCACCCAGTTTTAATGTGGAGGAAAAGTCTTCAACTCTGATTTGGAACATTTATTAATACACATAGAGTTTGGAACTAGGCCAGGAAGGATACTGGACCATTTATTGGAATGGTTTGTCAAAGGTAATAGTAGGAGACATATCCATATAACCCCTGACTCTGAATCAATAGTGAGTGGAAAACATAATCTGAATTTGTTGGTTTGGCACCTTAGAAAAAGATAGTTGATACATTGTTGATTCCTAAATGTGGGCATGAAAAGGGTATTGTATTCATTAACTAGGTTGTTGAAAGAGAAATAATTTTATTGAAAGCAACTAAAATTTATAGACTGGATGAACAAAGATCAAGTAAGCTGAATTATACATAATTGTACCCTCTGGTACAAGTCCAGGGTATTACCCCACCATTTGTGCCATAAACATTTTTATTGTACATAATATTACCAAGCAAGGCATGTATATTAACATGTATATTTGTTAACACATCTTTTGAGTTAGCAGGACCCATAATTCTGTGAATGAATTTTCCAGGAATCATTGGTACTATCAGTTGAGCTTTCCCACTGTAACAAGGTAATGAATTTCATATTAAAATTAATTATGGAAACAATATTACCCACTGGCTTGGAGAAATTAACAGGCATCTTCTTCCTTAGTTCAGAGCAGCAGAAATTCTTATGAATAACCTTCAGTTTTTCCACAGAAAAGGAAATCTGGTGAAGATGAATCTGTTATGTCAAAATACTCATTTTAAAGAATAAAAGAAACAAATTAATGTTTTGAAATGTATAAGACTCACAGTAAAGCTTATGACAAATACTCAGAAAAGGAAAGGACTGAATAATGAGACTAAGCAATCAAAAGTGCACTGCCTATGTATATATATTTATCCGGTACTTCTATTCCTGTTAATAAAGGGGACCACACAGAGGGTGACTACAGTACGTTTAAAACAGGATGATTGTCTTCTGGTTTGTCTTCATGCTCTACCACAATAATGGTGATCTTATTCCTACAGTGGTCTAAAAAAATTGGAAAGCAGACTACATTGGAGAGAAGGTTAGTTTTCTGATTAAAAAAAAAAAGTACTAGGATTAAACACTTTTACCCACTACCCCCCAAAGTGGTGGTTTATTGAAATCTGAAAAGATTAAAGATTGTATTAAATATTATGGTCTGGTTGCAGTTGCTGAATACTGATAAATTATGATATAGCTTGCTGTGTTTCCCCAGCGTTTTTCTGTTTATAGTGCATTAATATTTTCATCCTTTACTCAATAATATCTAGGAAGCAGGAAAACTAATTCTTCAAGTAGTGTCCCTATGGATGCTCCACCCCAGGTGCACATGCGCCTCTCAATCCCTTGATCGGAGATTTCTAGCTAGCAGTGCCTGTTCGGCCTGTTCATGCACCCTGTGCCTCTTTGTGGCAGACCCTCTTCACTTCTGTTAAAAGTTAGTTTAGCTTAGCATTTTGTTAGTGTTAGTATGGTTGGATATTTTAGCTGAGGGACTGTTTTTTCCTCTTTTTTCCCTGTGAGTTTTGTCTTGTCCTGGCTGGGTGTGCCTGGTTCCTCAGGCTTCAAACATTACCTCTCCTGCTGAGAGGCCATGTCAATGAGCAGCAGACACTCCAAGTATGTCTGGTGCCCAGGAGAGTCCTGTATCTCCCAAAAGTGCTCCTTTTGTTTAGCCCTTAAATCAGGGGTAGAAAAACTTTTTGGCTCGAGGGCCACATCGGGGTTGTGAAACGGTATGGAGGGCTGGGTAGGGAAGGCTGTGCCCCCCCCAAACAGCCTGCCCCCTATCCACCCCCTCCCATTGACTGCCCCCTGACTGCCACCCTCAGAACCCCCGACCCATCCAATCCTCCCTGCTCCTTGTCCCCTGACCTCCCCCTCCCGGGATCCACCCCCTGGGACCCCACCCCCTATCCACCCCCCCCGGCTTCCGACCCCTAACTGCCCCTAATCTGCCCCCCCCCCCCGGATCCCTGCCCCTTTCAGAATGTGGCCCTGTGAACATGGGCGAAGGACTCAGGAGGAGCAGGGGCAGCCACACAGCCGGAGAGAAGTGGCGGTTTCCCCTTCAAAGCACCACTTCTCTCCGGCCGGCTACGCGGCCGCCTGGTGCTCCTCCTGAGTCCTCTCCCTGCGTTTCCCACCATCCCGCCACCTGCACTGCCCACCTGCTCCCCTGCCCCCACAGTGCAGCCGCTTCCCCACATGGGGGGGGGAGTGCCGGTGCTGAGCTGCCCGAGTGCCTGGCCCTGGGTCCCCCTGTTGTTGGTGGGCCCGTGCTAGGGCACCCTGTGTTCACTTGTAAATCTGCCCCTGAGCCGCACAGCCTGGCTGGAACCAGCCCCGTCGCCTCGCTGCCAGCATGGCTAGCTGAGACTACAGGGGAGGGGGGGACAGCAGGGAAGGGGCGAGGGACAGCCGGGAGTTCAGGGGCCAGGCAGGATGGCCCCGCGGGGCGTAGTTTGCCCACCTCTGCCTTAAATCCAGGGCTAGGAAGAGCAGCGAGATAAAGCTCAGACTATTAACAATGGAATGTTCCCTGCAACCACCCTCTGATCCAGGTCTGAAAACCTCCCCATACATCTGTCCCCAGACAGGCCCAGTGCCATGGCCACCATAGGACATGCTTCCCCTAAGAAAGGGAGGCTTTTGGAGCACTCTGAGAAGACTCCCAAAAAGAGGAGCTTGGACACTTTGTCTAAGGAGCCAGCTGCAAAACAGACCAGTCCCTGGTCTCTTGGAGTACTGTGGAGGCCAAGGACTCTTCCTGTGGTAGCAGGCCTGCGAAGCCCCAGAGCTCTAGGGAGAGGAGAAACAGCTCCAATAGGACACCTGTACTCTCCGCCAATAAAGAGAGAAACAGAGTACCATCAAGCTTGGCCCTGTCATCAGCACTGAAGTATTGTGCTCTGCCATTGGTGCAGTCGCCCGCCTTAACCCAGCCATTGATACCAATGCAAATAGTTCAGCTGGGGTTGCCTGTACAAGTGGTACCCTCAGTACAGGCAAGCATTAACGCCTAACAAAGCCTGTGGAATGCTCAGTGATACTGGTACCGTTGGTTCCAGCCACAGCCACTTTCACTGTGGTGTCAGGACGTAGGTCCTTTCTGGTACTGCAAGGTGTTGGATGAACCAGAGTCCCTGTTGCTATCAGATACCAAGCGTCCCACAGTACTGAGACCTTAGTCTCTGAGTGGCCCTTCCCTGGTACAGGACTCTCTTCCATCATCATTGACTGCCCCCCATGAGAGGACGTGAAGGAAGATTCCTTCAATTTCCTCCATTTCTGTTAGGGATTCTCCTACACACCCCTCTGGAAATCCACCTTCACCCAAGTAGGACTTTGCAGCACATCAAGTATGGTGGAATACCCCTTCACCTCCATGGACCCTCACAATGGTCATATTGGGGCATGTGGGCTGCCTATCAGCAACAGTTCAACAAATCACTAATATCATCCTGAATGGATACCAGGGTTCCACATCCTTCCTCTACCTTTTCAATGCAGGAGGAGAGGTTTGAGGAGTTAGAACTTAAGTTAAATGAGGAGGTCACCCCTGAAGGTCCAATTACGTCATCATCGCTGGATGAGGCACTTATGCCTCCCCTTCCTTCTATCACTGATGATCAGATAATTCCAGGACCTCATTAGAAGGATAGCGAACTCTCTGCAGATCTCTCTGGACGAGGTCCAAGACCAGCAGCATAAGCTGCCTGACATTTTGCAGTCAACAACACCCTCCAGGGTGGCACTCCCTAATAATGAGGCTCTCCTGTATCCATCTAAGATGGTATGGTAGATGCTGGCCACTATTCTACCAACATGCAAAAGAGCGAACAAGAAGTTTTATGTGCCTTGTAAGGAGAGTGCCTTTTTTTTGTTTTCCCACCCATCCCTAAATCTCAGTTTGAGGATGCTGTGAATTAAGGGGGAGACAGCACATTTCCAGGACTACCCCCTATAAAAAAGACCAAAAGCGACGGGACCTCTTAAGATGAAAATTGTACTCATCCACAAAGTTGCAGTTCTCTTGGTACCAAAGACCCATGGAGCCTCCTCCCAGAAAGAGAGACAGATTTCAAATGAGAAGCATCTAGCTGCCCTCCGTGATCATCCAGGTATCATCCATATAGCAATTTTGAGAGTTTGAATTATCCCGTTCCTCTCACTTTACAGTTGTGCCCCACCTCCCTCCCTTTGGGTATTGCATTATCCATTTTCACCAGGCTTGGGAGTGGATCACCACAGATCAATGAGTCTTGGAGGTCATAACATCAGGCTACACCATTTAGTTTTTGATGCTACCTCCCTTCCACCCGCCTTCCCATCCTTCTTCAGGGACCCATCTCATGAGCTTCTACTACGGCAAGAGGTGGACTGTCTCCTCTGTCTAGGATCTGTAGAGCCAGTTCCTTTCCCTTATAGGGGTAAGGAGTTCTACTTAAAATACTTCCTAGTACCAAAGGAGGATGGAGGTTGGAGGCCCATCTTGGATCTCAGACAGTTGAACAAGTTTGTGAAGCCCCAAAAGTTCAGGGTGGTGACTCTCTCAACTATAATTCCTGCTCTAGAGGAAGAGGATTGATTTTTGTCCCCTACCAACAAGATGCCTACTTCCATATAGCCATTCACCCATTGCATAGGAAATGCTTTCTATTCACTGTGGGCCAAGATCATTTCCAGTACTGAGTTCTCAAAGATTCTAGCAGTAGTGGCGGTTTATCTTCGACAAGAAGCAATTCTTGTCTTTCCATACCTCAGCGACTGGCTTCTCAAAGGCCATTCTTTTGAGGCAATGTTGTCAGCCACTTGAAAGGCCCTTACTCTATTCTAAGAGTTAGACCTACGACTAAACGTAAAGAAATCTGTGTTTGTATCAGAGCAGGGAATTCAGTTCATGGGGGCATACTTGGACTCAGTGACAGCCAGAACATACCTCCCTGTAGACAGATGTGTGATTCTGTCAGGACTGGTAAGGACAATTCAGGGAAGCCCTCAGGCATCAATAAAGAACTTCACCTCCTTGACCATATGGCAGTGTGCATTTTTGTGACCAATCATTCAGGGTTACACCTCTGCTGTTTCCAAGGTTGGTTGAAAATTGCCTAATCTTTGATCAGGGACACCTTGGACAGACAGGTGGCAGTCCCCTTTCATGTAAAGAACTCTCTGAACTGGTAGAAAGAGCAACTTCATGTCTGTGCAGATGGCCCGGTCTGCTGCCCAACCCCGTCAGTGACTCTACTAACCGATGTATCTCTGTTGGGGTGGAGAGCCCACCTCAGTGCTTTCATGGTTCAGAGCAGAAGTTTGGCTCACAAGTCCAGACTCCGCATCAAATTGTTGGAGCTCAAGGGCGATCAGGAACACTTGCCTCCATATGCTGCCTTTCATCAAAGATAGAGTAATCGGGGTCATGACGGACAGCCTGTCTTGCATATTTTACCTCAACAAACAGGGAGAAGCAAAATCCCCTTCCTTGTGTGCTGTAGCTATAAAGCTCTGGAACAGGTACATAGCCAGCTGTATCAAGATTTCAGCAGCCTACCTTTCTTGTATCTGGTACACCACTGCTGATGCCCTCAGCAGACATTTCTCCTGCAGCTACAAAAGAGAACTGGATACTCAGGTCTTCCAGGACATATTCTAGAGATTTGGATGGCCAGAGATTGATCTTTTTGCCACCTCCAAGAATAGGCAGTGTCCTCTCTTCTGTTCAAAGAAGAGTCTGGGTCACCACTCCCTGGGGGACACCTTCCTTCTACCATGGAAGAGGTATCTGTTTTATGCCTTTCACCCAAAACTTCTAATCTAAGGGTGATGAACAAGGTCAGGCAGGTCAAGACCGGAGTTATTCTCTTAATACCAACCTGTCCAAGACAAGCTTGGTACCCTTACCTGCTTCAGTTCTGTGTCCAACCACTGATCAAGTTAATGACCATTCCCCATCTCTTGTCTCAGGATGCAAGTCAAGCGCTCCACCCTGAACTGGGAGTTCTGTGTCTCAAAGCCTGGTTTCTGGCTGGTTCATGGGAATAGATGTCTCCTGCTCTACAGATGTAGAGCAGGTGTATTACACAGTAGGAAGACATCAGCCTGTACTACCTTCAGAAATGGAGAAGATTCATCCACTGATGCAATTGTCATTACTTCCAGCCTGAGTTGGTTCCACTTTCTCATATCCTGGATTACTTCCTGGAACTGAAGACATCTGGGTTTTCAGTCAACTCGGTCATGTTACACCTGGCTGCCATATCAGCCTTTCATCCCCCAATCGAGGGATTTCCTTTTTTTCTCACCCTGTATCATCCAGATTTGTCAAAGATTTGAGTAATTTGTTTCCCCATATTAGATACCCCACTCCTTCCTGGGACTGCAACCTGGTTCCCAACCACCTTACGAGACCTCCATTTGAACCAGTGGCTAATTGATCCCTTCTTCATTTATCTATAAAGACAGCCTTCCTAGTTACCATCACATCAGCCTGTAGGATAGAGGAGATTGGAGCTTTGATGACAGATCCCTCATTTACCATATTCTTTTGTGATAAGTTCTCCTTACATCCATGTCCTAGGTTTCTACCCAAGGTTACTTCAAATTTTTATCTTAACAAATCAATCCATCTACTGGCATTTTTTCCAAAACCTCACAGTTCTTAGCAAAAATCCTACTTCCATTCTCTGGATGTTAGAAGGGCCTTATCCTTCTACTTGGATATGACTAAACAATTTAGGAGATCACCTACACTTTTTGTATCCTACGTGGTGTTACCAAATTTACCCATTACTTTGGGGTATGCTCATTTATTTGGGTTACTCTTCTGGGGAAGGGGATTCTGTAATTCTATCAATGTACTGCTTGTGTCACTTGTGTTTTCCTATGGAGCTCTACTTCTCCCTTCTGCAAGTCCCCTCCCAATGGAGCTATCCTGCAGGACCTAGGTTCCCCAGGGCTGGGTTTCTCCAGCCCCAAAACTGGATGAACACACCCACACCTACACATACATTAACAGAGCAAGTCTGAGCGGACTGGGTCAATCAGCACTGTCAAGCTGACCCATTATATGTCTCTGGACTCACTGGGCTGGATGAAGCAGCACTTTCAAGCTGCCTCTCCTTATATGCCCCTGGGCTCCATGGACTGGGTCAAGCAGCACTTTCAAGCTGTTACCCTTATGCGTCCCAGATTCAGCACGTCCCTATCCCCACTCTCACATCAAAATTGTACTGGCAGTAACCTACTTGATGAGCAAACCCCACAGTATTTTGGGTACTGCAGGGATCTTTAGCTTAGGTAAAAGAAGTGTTGCTGTAGAGTGAATGGGGGAAGCTAAAAACACAAAAGAGTAAAGTTCAGCAAGAGAGAGAGAAGCAACCAACTTAACCATAAAAGTTATTTATTGAATAATACTGATAACTACACAAGGAAGACTAAACCAACACAACATACATTATTAATGCTTAATGCCTAAGGTAGAAAGGAAAATGAAAAGAGACAGAGAGAGAAAGAGAAGGGGATCTCACCGCTCCCTGAAGCTTGAACTTGTCGGAGTTCCCAGATGATGCTGGTAGCTGAGGGTCCTGAGGGCAGGAGACAGGCAGAGTCCCCAGCACGATCAATCAGGAGAAGATGGAGTCCCAGTGGAACTGAGGCACAGTTTGGATCTAAGCATCAGAACCCCGACTAGAGGGTGAGTAGGGATTTTTGTAGAGAAAATACAATTGTTCAAGGGAGAACAATAGATTTGTTTATAGGTAAGCTGATGACTCAAGGGTTTTCTTTAGACTAGACAATAGGAGCTGGTCACTCTTGGCTATGGGTGTTATTTTCTTCCAGGGAGCTCACAATGCAACTAGGCTGCTTCACTATTTGGATATCAATTAAGGATTCATTACTAGAATTGGTCTGATAATTGCTGAGCTGGGTGTGTGCAGACATCAGTTCATTAGCATCTGGATTCCCATGTTGCAGTGCTTCCCTGCTTTTTCTGGTCCCAGAATTCAGTGTGGTTCTCTGTTCTCCATTCTGTATGTAAGTTGAGATGTCTTCCTGTCCCATCTTTCATGCAGATAAGACTAGGAGAGTTGTCTCTGCTCTCCATTCTGTATGCTAATGGAGATGTCTTAATCTTGTCACCCTTGTCAGGAGGGGTCTAGGTGTGTCTCCCAACGCCCTTCACTGCTCTCTGCAAGTTTTTTTCTCTGATGGGTTTTGGTTTAAGCAGAGGCTGGGGAGAGGGAATGTCTTTCATGAGTCAGGCTGGATACTGCACCCTGGTTCCCCAAGAACACAGAGGTGTCTGGTATCAGTGGAGAGGTCTAAGGGGGCCCCATTTCTACTCAAAGACTTTCTAAATGGATATCAGATTGTATCTATACCTATTATGAGTCTGCAGTTAGTCAACTCCTTAGGGAGTGAGCGCTCATTCAGCCAGATCGCAAGTGAAATCTCTGGCATTTTTGAAGAATATACTAGCTTCTGAGGTATGTAGAAATGCTCCTTAGACTTCAATCAGTGCGTTTTTCAAAGCATTACGCCCTGCTCCTTGCAACCAGATCCAATGCGGCACTTGGCACTGCAATATCATCTCCAGTTCTGGATCCTGCTCTGAAGCCCTCTCCTCCTTCTGGCAATGCTGTGTGGAAGTCACCCAGAGTGGAGCACCCATAGGGACGTTACTAGAAGAGGAAAGTGTTACTCATCCTGTGCTGTAACTGTAGTTCTTCAAGACTTGTGTCCTTGTGGGTGCTCCACTGCTCTCTGTCCTTGTCTGCTTCAGTTGTCCCTTAGGAGGATGGTTGGGTAGAGAAGGAACTGAGGGAAGTTCTCCTGCAGACTCCCATATAGCCTCGATGTCTGCCATGAGGAGGCATAGGACTCATGCATGGGCCAAACAGGTGAAAGCTCCACTCAAGGGTTGGAGAGGCTCATGCGCACCTGCAGTGGCACACCCATGGGGGGAGAACTACAGTTATTGTACAGGGCAAGTAGCATTTCCTTTTTCTACCTTCTCTATACACTATTTATTACTCAAATGCAAGAGTTCCACATATTTATGACCAGTTCATACCAGCTTTGATTCTGTGATTGAGTTTAGAAGCTAGTTTTCATAACAATGCACAGGTATACTGCAATTTGGACCTACATAGGGCCAACAGATCTGAAATTACTTTATAATTAATTACAGTGGCACTGAGATATAGGTAGGTATTAAATACATTTTACAGGGAGATGACCTAGGGCAGAAAAAATTGAAGTGACTTACCTGAAGTGTCATGCCAAGTCAGTGTCAGAGTTGTAACTAGAATCCAGGAATCGGGATTTTCCTGCTCTTATGTCTATGCCACACTCTCAACTTCCTTAAGTAAAATATCAGTTTAAAAACACTACAATCTTTTATTATTAAAGTCTGTAAAATAATATAAATGTCCTTAAGGAATGCAATTGCATGTAGCAGGTAAAAGGTGGCTTAGTGTCTTCAAAGAATATAGAGAAAAAATTGGTGATATGTTTATAGATTTAGTTTTGAACCTGCTTGGACATTCAGTATTCTGCTATAGCTATGATATAATGCTCTCCAATCTCCATGACAATTATCATAATCTCACATTTGAGGTTGACATTTCAACTGTTTTTCAAAACAAAAAGGAATGTTTGAGGTTTTGTCATTTTCCTTTTAGCGCACAATAATTTCTGGCGTCAACCTCATCCCAAATAATACAGAAATAGTTCAGAGTACTATGAGTTGAGCATAACGTTTAATGTTTGTGCATAATTATAGTGTTGTCATTTAAGACACTGTAGTCAAGGCTCTGTCTTCATTTATATTACAAACTCCCTGTTTTCAAGGGTTTGTAAGTGAGATTGATCAGGGTGAAAACTGACAGTAAAAATCAAAACATATTAAATGTAAAAGCAATTCATAATACAGAGTGATTACTATTGGCATTTTGAAAACATAATTGCAGAGTAATCAGGCTTGTAAATTATGTGCAGGGTAACTTACTTGTGGAGGAGTTCAAAAGGGCTGTGTATACTAGTATGCATCTTAAATACTCTAAAAATGGGTTGTAGGCATATCAGGTGCATATTTTCTTTGTAAAAGAAATAAACTACATTATTTTTTTCTTAAAGATCAATTAAACTAAATTAAACATAACTTAAAGTGATAGTAGAATTAAGGATGAGCACACTAATATTTTTTCTCCACTTGACACATGATGGACCTGAGTGCACTTCTTATGTTGGTGGGATGGCCTAGTTTGAGGGTTAATCAAGGAGTAATCTCATGTCTGCTGAAGGAAAGCGACAGATTACATTTCCTAAATCCTCCACTGCTGCCATGAGTATGAATGTCACTGTGTGATTCTGTATGATTTGCATATTTATGCAGCTCCTCTGGTCACCAAAGGTGAATCTGGATTTGATTGCTTCCCTTGTGAATCATGCAGGCAAGGATGATTTTATCAATATGCATGATTCTTTGTAAGATTAAGGACATTTTAAAGCTTAAGAAAATATGTAAAACTATGTCAGATATACACTTATCATATTCTTGAAATGTTTGTGCTTCCTGTTTCTATAGGCTGCGTTGTTCACCTTTGCCACCAGAGGTCTGAGTAAGCCCCTTAACTGTTTGTGCTCTCTTGTGCCTGTCATCACTATTTCTGTTTCTTGTGTGTAAGGGCAGAAGAGAGAATGGAGGTAATCAGTTTGGAGAGGTGTTCCTCACTCAATATGTGTTATGTTCAAAGCAACCAGTAAGTGTCCAGAGGGATAGTCATGCCCTTGATGTGTCAGAGCTTCTGAATGCCTTTGAAAAATCTGACTGAACATCCAGCCCCTTAGCCATGCCCCAGACCTATCCTCCTTGAATGCTCAACACCTTGAGTTCTCAGGAGACTTTAATGAGATAAACAAACTGTTCTGAAAATCCCCTTCACACCCAAACATGCACTGAGCCCAGTTACAGTACAACAAGCCACTTATGTCTTCACAAGCTTTTTTTATCAATGTTTTTAAATAGTTATTCTCAAAAGCAACTATTAAAACAAGTATACGTTACCTTAGAGTTTTTATCATTGCATGTAAAAGAGTATCACTTTGATGATTTTTTTTAGAAAACATAAATTTAATGAGATTGTCAATATATGGAACTATAATTGTGTTTCAGTTAGCCAATGTATTGTAGTTAGTATTAGTATTTTAATATTGTAGTGAAAATTTATGAAAGCTCTGTAGGGCAGGGGCCGTCTTTTTGTTCTGTGTATGTACAGTGCCTAGCAAAATGAGGTCCTGGCCCATCATTAGGCCTCTTAGGTGCTTTGGTAATAAAGATAATTAATAATAATGTTATATTACACAGCTTCCCCTGGAGAGATCTTGATTTTATATCACAAAAATTCTATTATAATTTTATAAGAAGGGGAAAAAGCTTTAAAAAGAGATTATCTGCTTCTCTAGTGGTCTTAAAAGACAGAGTTTTTATAATTAACTTTCTCTTTCATGGGAAACCTTAATATTGCTGAGTAATGTGTTTGCTTTTCTCCCCCACTAACTTTTTCTGTTTGTCTGGAACCAAATACTTCCACTGGTTTTTGGACTGTAGTGTATTCTCCCTGAAAGGAGACAGTAAGGCTCACTGCTGAGATGTGTAATGTTAAGACGAATGTGAAATCATTAATTTTCTCATTTAAAAATAGAATACACAATAACATGGTGTAATATAAACAATTTATTGGCTTACATGTTAAGGTGGCAGCTTTACTCCTGGGTGTCAAAGCAATTAGTTATTCAGGTCATTCCAAATGAGTCTCAATAAAACCTTTATACCCCAGCATCAGGTATTCTGCATACACTGTAATTTCAAAGTGAAATGTTTTAGGTTTCGGGTTTGTTTTGTTCTGTTTATTTGAAGCTTGGTGCTACTTTTCATATTCCTCCACCAATGAAACCAGTCTTCCAAAATGCCAGGAGTACAGCAACAGGAAGTTTAATTTAAAAGAAAAAAAGAAAAATCCTATTAGTGGAAACTTTAGAAATGTCTAAAAATGACCTATATAGCTTTTCCATTTACAATAATGTCACAATTGTAAGATATACTTTCTAATTCTGGAAACAAATGCTATTTATCCCATTGTGAAGAAGGTGAATCTCCTCTTTCCAGTGGTAAAAGCTTCTATTTCTTATCCTGACAGATGAAATAGTGAGATATTGGACCTTAAACTTGTCACTGGTGCAGAGCTGAAAATTTTCTGTTGTTCACTTCAGGCCATATAATTCTGGTTTGGGAGAGGAAATTCTACATTTGGGGAAGAGGTTTGAAGCTGCTCACAGAAGTAGAATGCTAACTGTATTCCCAGAGATTGATTAGTGGGCAAAATGCAGATGGGATGGTCAGTGATAAATTCATTTCTCCCGCAGCTCTGCAACCACCTATATAGTGCTAAAATTTTAATCACTGACCTTAGTTAAATATTCAGTTCAAAATAACATTCAATCTCACCAATGATGCAGGCATCATAGGGATTTTACATTTAAATTGCTGTATGTAAAAATGTGTGAGGGGACACTCATCTACTCTGTTAATGTAAACAATTGAAGTTAATTGGAGTGAATTCATGAATTGAATTTCAGGCTCCCATCTGAGGTTTACAGATGGAATAGCAGGGACTTTCAGCCAAGGCTAAAATGTTTTAAACAACTGTGGAAATAGAATACAGTTATCTTCTGTGTCAAAGTTTACGCAGGGTCTGGAGTCAATGGAACTGTTTCCGTTGATTTTAAGGTGTGTTGAATCAGGACCTGAAACAGCAGACTGAGTACTAGATTCATCTAATGGAAAATTAAACCAACTGCCTTTGAAGACCATTTTCTCTCTTCTTCAGGACAGTAAACAATACTTCATATTTGAACTTGCAGGTGCTCAGCATCTCCAAATCAGACTTTTTTTCTTAAATCTTAAAATGAGCTATGGTTTTACTTAATTTTTGGTATCAGTAACAGAGGCAGGGGCGGCTCTAGGCCCCAGCATGCCAAGTGCGTGCTTGGGGCGGCATGCCGCGGCTTTGGTGGAACCGCGGGACCAGCGGACCCTCCGCAGGCACACCTGCGGGAGATCCACTGGAGCCGCGGGACCAGCAACTGGCAGAGCGCCCCCCATGGCATGCCGCTGTGCTTGGGGCAGCAAAATGTCTAGAGCCGCCCCTGAACAGAGGCACTTCTAAAAATTTCTGTGGACTCTCTCCATGAAGATCAGGTCCTCAGACACATCTGATATAATCTTTTCCACCATCCAGATCTAAAAAAGCTGAACAGGGAACCTGATGCTGTGAGGAGTTGAGTCCTCATCTCTCTTTGAAGTCAGTGGCACTTGAAGCACTCAATACTTTGTAGAATTGGACCCAAGATTTCCAAATATGCAAACACATTGTCTGTTCTGATTTTCTTGTACTTCCCAGCTTCTGTTTTAGTGGTTTATTTCTTCCTGTGGTAAGTTTACAGTAATGAGAGAACCAAATTCTAAGAAAATATTAAATATGGTGACATAGATCATATTTTAACAAGTACATAGAAAAACATTCTTTAGAAATTTCAGGTAAAAGGATTAATTTAAATTGCAACTTTCATTTATAAAACAAATAATCTTTTAATCCTCCTAAACTTAAACAGTTCAAATTGCCCATGACAAATGTCAGTTCTCACTTACATTTTTACATGTTCTAAACTTCAAAAGAACTATGGGGGTTGGGGATCATTGTATCCCATGTACTGTAATGTTTACAAAAATGTTCTGTTACAGTTAGTTAAAGTCAATCATCTGGAACAGCAGTAGAAGAAAGATAATGTTTGTTTGTTTAAATTAAAAAAATAAAAACTCCCATCAAAAGAATATTCAAAAAGTTATTTGAGGTACTCATTTATTTTATTTCCTGATGATTTGACCATCATAAGAACAGCCATACTGGGTCACACCAATGATCCATCTAGCCCAGTATCCTGTCTTCCAACAGTGGCCAATGCCAGGTGCTTCAGAGGGAATAAACAGAACAGATAATCATCACGTGATCCATTCTGTTTTGCCCATTTCCAGCTTTGGGCAAACAGAGGCTAGGGACGCTTCAGAGCATGGTTTTGCCTCCCTGCCCATCCTGGCTAATAGCTGTTGATGGACCTAGCCTCCATGAACTTATCTAGTTCTTTTTTGAACCCTGTTATAGTCTTGGCCTTCACAACATCCTCTGGAAAAGAGTTCCACAGGTTGACTGTGCGTTGTGTGAAGAAATACTTCCTTTTGTTTGTTTTAAACTCACTGCCTATCGTACCATGAGCTTAATCAAAAGAGTCAAACAGAATGCATTGTGTTTGATATAGTTGCTGTTGGACTCATAATTGAATTATTTTACTCCTCTAAAGAAGCTCAGAATTAAAACAGTGAAAAACACAATCTTAAATGCTGGTGAAGCCACAGATTACTGGAACTGATTGGAAGTAAATGTGTATGTGTGTTTTAACAAAACTCTTCTACTTTCCCTATCCTATTTATTAAACTGTTTTGTTTATCATTTTAAAAAACAAGTTTTGAAGTATGATTTGTAGTCTTTTTTTAATGACTTTATATAAAAGTGAGAGGTATGATAGACGAGTGGTTACTTTGTGGAAAGCACAGTTGTTTCTCTCTTCACAGACTGTAAATCTGATTTGGAAGAAGCTGTCTTGGCTTAAAGTTTAAACATCCTCTACTGACCTGACCCTGCTGATACCACAATACGCAGCAACTGTTAGCAGGAGGTGAAGCCCCTCCTTAGAATAGTAGAAAGGCTCCAAAAGTTTTGTGGGCTTTACTTTTAAATTTACAAAATTAATTAATTTTAAAATAGTGTTTTAAAACATAGACCTTGGTTGATCTGTTATTCCCATGAATTCATCAGTTTTGTACAGAGTAAGGTTGGTGTTTCCAGACACTTTTTAAAGGTTTTATAATAGAATTCAAAAATAAATTGTGTAAGATATTTTTGTCTGTGTTCTCCTGCTGTAAATGATCAATCCACTGACAACCTTTTACAGAACTGACGCACATCTGAAGCAGTAGGGTCAGACTCTCTGAACATTTTAAGCTTGAATGGCAATTTGAATGGAGTTTCATGGAAAAAAATATGTGCCATGTATCTAGAACTAAAACAAATATTCTCAGTGTTTTGGCTTTCTGACGTCTTTTTGCCCCATAATCAACTTTCAAAGGTACAGCAGGTGGCTTGAAGGTAGAATGTTTTAATGATTAGTAAGGCTTTACACAGCTTTTGCGTCACTTTTTATTTCCAAATCATTTGCAAACAAGTCACCCAAGGGCTTGAAATCGACCATGAAAATAACCAAAGGGAGCCTGCAGTGCAATTGATACTGATGAACAGAGAATGGAAAGTATAGAAGGAAGAATAAGAATTATCTATTTACTTAGCTGCACGTGGTGATGTCTGATGTTTGATTTTTTTTGTACTGACTATATGATAACTATTCAAAATAATGACTGCCCAGTTGTAATTTTATGTTATGTCTAGACTCCCCTTTTTATATTTGAACAAAGTTGTATTTATTCAATGTAGCCAACTTTGACATACTTTTTTCTATAAAACATTCACTCCCCAGTAATGTCAGTGTAATGGATTTTTCAGTAGACTTAGTGAATTTTCTCACTGATTCTATACCCAGAAATCCCTTTGAAGATGTATCTCTTGGACAATAAGGCAGACTGTCTTCACATTTTACAGAACTAGGCAAGCAACAAAAATAGATGACTACTGTTGCCACTTGCTGTATTACCTTGATAGTCCCTGTGCAAAGTGGGATGGCTTTGTGTATTTTCACTCTATCCTTTTAAACTGTAGCTTTCCTGAGAATAAGGTTGACCTGCAGATATTGGACCAATATAGAGCCCTCTGAAGTGGCATAAAATCTCACAAACGATGGAGCTATATTTTCATTTTTTCCTTTCAACCCTCTCTAGGATGCCACTGCCTGAGATTGTACATAGGCAACTCCTACCTTTCCAGCCATATGTAGGGACAGATTTTCCTCTCTTCAAAATTGTCCTCACATCTTCTATATGTAAATCAGATCTTACATGTTTGACCTGATCTACATTCATAGCACTCAGTTGGCACACACATTGTGCACAATTTGCCCATAGGCAGAGGACCAGTGCACCACTTAAGTCCTCTCTTGATAATTTAGGTGGGATTTAAGTGATGCTAGGCCTTGAACTAGCCCCTCTGTAAAGTAGTGAATTTTATCCCTGATAGATAAACCTGCAAAATATGTGTACATCTTCAGAGACTGTTTGGAAGCATCCTTAATGGACTGCCCTCTTTTTCATATTATTTAATTTAATATTGGAATACCACAAATAATGGATATGTTTACATTTCAAAATATCAAATCTCTCTATTCTTCAGTATTCTTCAGTAAATATGATTTCTTCACATTTTAATCTAAAAATATAAATCCTTGTTTTAACAGATTTTATTAGAAGAAGAAACCTATACAATCATTGCAGATATGGTGTAAATGCTAGACTATTAAGAAAGCTACATTTTTTGTGGGAGGGGGATGGGAAGGACATAGCTGTTCAAATTGCTTCTGATCAATTTGCAATACTTTAATTTTTAAAAAAATTGCAAATTGAGGTGCACAAATTGTTAATGAGCTGCATGTTGTTTATAAATGGGCTGTGTATACACCAAAAAACATCGGGAGTCGAACACAGCTCCTTAAGGATCCCGTTGGTGAAGATAGGGTCAATCATATTCAGCATCCACTGCCAGAATGTATGCTCAAATTCTCTTTCTGAGTGTGGTTGCTGACACTTTGTGGTACATTGTATATTGAACAAGTTTGGCCCTATCCAGACTAGTCAGTAAACCACAAGTGAGGGGTTTAATGAAGCGGTGTGGTCTCCTGCCGCCCCAGAGAGGGACAAGCCCCTCTGGACACCAGAGTGGACGGGGCCAGAGAGCTCCGAGCCGGCCTCCCAGGGGGTCAGGCACAGGACAGGAAGTAGAAAAGCAGAGGGCCAGAGCTCACTCAGGGCGCAGCCGCTGGAGAGTTCAGATGCCTCCAGCCTAGCTCCCGGCTGGGAGACCCTAGCAACCGGCGGTGGACCTGAAGACTGGCCCGTCTGGCCAACACCTGATGCTGACCAGAGCCAGGTGGCGCTGTCAAGCCTGCCCCTCGTCAGTTACTCGGAGGAGCTGCCAAACCTACCCCTCAGCAGTTACCTGGAGGAGCTGCTAAGCCTGCACCTCACCAGTTACCCTGAGGACCCCATGGTGTTTGACCCCCCTGAGGATACCGTCCTGACCCAAGTACCTCTAGAGGGGGAGTTAGGAAGTGTCCCAGGTGCAGCTGACCCTAGTCTGGCTGCAGAAGCGCCAGAGCTTATGTCAGTGTGTTGCTGCCAGGATCCTCACTGACTCAGCATCAGGCCTTCTGCCGCTGCTAGGGCCTCAGGCTGGAGCCAAGAGCCTGCGTTTGTTGTTAACTTGTCTGAGCTCAGCCCCTGTCTGAGGGCTTAAGCCACTGACTCCTTGCTACCATGCCCTGACCCAGGGCCTGGGCCTGTTACTTATAAACTGCCTAAAGGTCTGAGCCTTAGACTCATTGCCGCCCCACCCTGAGCTAGGGCCTGGGCTTGGTAGTTGTAGAACTGTTGCTCAGCCCTGCCTGAGCCACCGCCCATGATTGGGCCCAAATAACTGTTTTGTGGCATCTCCCTGGTCAACCCTGTGAGAGACTCCTGCGACCGGACTGATGCCATGCCAGCCACGGTGAGGACATAACGAGGCAGTGTGGTCCCCGCTGCCCCGGAGAGGGATGAGCCTGGCTACGCCCCTCTCCAAGTGGGGACTAGGAATGAATCTTTCTTAACATAGCTGTTGAGCTGCATGTAAGCACTGCTTCTTGTATTTGCTTATCTTTATGAAGGGTGGTGAGAAGAAGCAGTCCTTCAATAAATAAATAAATAAATATAGCTGTGTTTATACACACACCGTGAGTGCCTTCATAATCTGTTGAATGAACTGTGATTGCATATTCATGGATTATATAACCTAGAACTTTAAAAGGGATAAAGGGAAGTTGGGTTGCCATAAAAGTCTGGGCATATGCAAACCTAATGGTTTTTCATTGTGGAACTGTAAAAGCACAGCTAAATGGATTTTTCTTTTAAGACTGTATTGTGTTTTCATTACCATTTTAATTTAACAAGGTGGTTAGTCTTAGAAATGGTACTTTGCCTGAAGTGATCTTTCCTGACATTAGCTTATGAATGAATTGAATATCTTCCACTCATCTTCATGGAGCTACATTTGTAACTAATCAGATGTAATTGTTTTCATGCTAATAATTCAGTTAAAAGTTAGTGCCCTAGTGTTTTCATAGAGATCCAAATTATCTTTAGTCTCCCTCTTTTATGTGGTGAGTACCCCTAGGATGTGCCATGTACAGTGCAGTGTCCATCGGAGTGACATTTGCATCAGCTTTTAATGTGCGCATTGTGGGATAACATTTCAAAGAGACGCATGGGGCTTTAGCTCTGTGACTGCCACTGTTTGTAAGTGAGAGACATGCAATTAAAACTCTGCATGATACATTGAAAATGTAGGGTTATGTGTCTTGCTCCTGTTGCTCTTGTCAAAATAATTCCTCCCCACTCTGCAATACGTGGTCATTGCAGGGATTGTAGTACACAGTGTTTAAAAGTTTTATAACTGCCTGATTTCTGCAGTACTTGTAGAACAGCTGCAGTGTTCTAAATTGATTAGCTGGTGTTACTTCTCATATCAACTGTCTTATTAACATGAGAACTGGAGGCTAGCAAAATTCTGCGATTGACAGTTGGCCTTTGGAATTCATAATTGGGGGGAAAAAATATGTAGGACTTTGTCTCCATTGAATTTGCTCCTTACATGTCACTCCATATAGTCCAATAGTCATACACTCTTATAAAGAGTTTTCTAATCTAAGAAATTTTCTATGGAACGAGATGGACATCATAACCTTTTGAGGGTATGACTACATTAATTATTGATCAGATCCATTGTTTATAAACTATCCAGAAGTGACCAAATACTCTTGGGATTATTAGTGATATAGACGCATAGAATCGTAGGACTGGAAGGGACCTTGTCAGGTCTTCTAGTCAAGTCCACTGCACTCCTGGCAGGACTATTATCTAAACCAGGGGTCGGCAACCTTTCTGAAGTGGTCTTCCGAGTCTTCATTTATTCACTTTAATTTAAGGTTTCGCGTGTCGGTAATACATTTTAATGTTTTTTAGAAGGTCTCTCTCTATAAGTCTATATATTATATAACTAAATAATTGTTGTATTGTAAAATAAACAAAGTTTTCAAAATGTTTAAGAAGTTTAATTTAAAATTAAATTAAAATGTTGATCTTACGCTGCCGGCCCGCTCAGCCCGCTGCTGGTCGGGTTCTGTTCACCTAGGCCAGCAGCGGGCTGAGCGGGCCCTGCAGCCGGGACCCCAGCTGGCAAGAGTCCGGCAACCAGAACCCCAGACTGGCAGCGGGCTGCGTGGGACCGGTGGCCAGGATCCCAGACCGGCATAGGTCATGTTTTCTAGACCTTTAATCATTTTTGTCGCTCTTCTCTGAACATTCTCCAATTTGTCCACATCTTTCCTAAAATGTGGTTCCCAGAACAGGACACAATACTCAGTTGAGGCATAATCAGTGCAGAGCAGAGTGGAAGAATTACTTCTCGTGTCTTGCTTGCAACACTCCTGCTAATACATCCCAGAATGATGTTTGCTTTTTTTGCACAGTTGACTCATATTTAGCTTTGTGCTCTACTATGAGCCCCAGATCCCTTTCTGCAGTGTTCCTTCCTAGGCAGTCATTTCCCATTTTGTGTGTGTGCAACTGATTGTTCCTTCCTGGAGTACTTTGCATTTGTCCTTATTGAATTTCATCCTATATACTTCAGACCATTTCTCTAGTTTGCCCAGAACATTTTGAATTTGAATCCTATCCTCCAAAATACTTGCAACCCCTCCCAGCTTAGTATTGTCCTCAAACTTTATAAGTGTACTCTATGTGCCATTATGTAAATCATTGATGAAGATATTGAACAGAACTGTATCCAGAACTCATCCCTATGGAATCCCACTTCATATGCCTTTCCAGTCTGACTGAATCGCTGATGATTATTCTCTGGAAATGCTTTTCCAACCAGTTATGCACCCATCTTACAGTAGCTACATCTAGGTTGTGTTTCCTTAGTTTGTTTATGAGAAGGTCATGTGAAACAATATCAAAAGCCTTACTAAAGTCAAGATATACCACATCTACTGCTTCACCCTTATCCACAAGGTTTGTTACTCTGTCAAAGAAAGCTATTAGGTTGGTTTGACATGATTTGTTCTTGACAAATCCATGCTGACTGTTACTTATCATCTTATTATCTAATAGGTATTTGCAGATTGATTGCTTAATTATTTGCTCCATTATCTTTCTGGGTAATGAAGTTAAGCTGATGGTCTCTAATTCCCCGGGTTGTCCTTATTTCCTTTTTTATAGATAGGCACAATATTTGCCCTTTTCCAGTCCTCCAAAATCTCTCCCATCTTCTATGACTTTTTGAAGATAATTGCTAATGATTCAGATACTTCCTCAGTCAGCTCCTTGAGTATTCTAGGATGTATTTCATCAGGCCCCGGTGACTTGAAGACACCTAACTTGTCTAAGTCATTTTTAACTTGTTCTCTCCCTATTTTTGGCCTCTGATCCTACATCATTTTCACTGACATTCACTGTGTTAGATGTCCGATCACTACTAAACTTTTTGGTGAAAACTGAAACAAAAAGGTCATTTAACACTTCTGCCATTTCCACATTTTCTGTTATTGTTTTTGCCCCCCTCATTGAGTAACAGGCCTACCCTGTCCTTGGTCTTCCTCTTGCTTCTCATGTATTTATAGAGTGTTTTCTCGTTACCTTTTATGTCTCTAGCTAGTTTTATCTCGTTTTGTACCTTAGCCTTTCTAATTTTGTCCCTTTATACTTGTGTTATTTGTTTATGTTCCTCCTTTGTAATTTGACCTAGTTTCTACTTTTTGTAGGACTCTTTTTGGAATTTCAGATGATTGAAGATCTCCTGGTTAAGCCAAGGTGGTCTCTTGCCTTGCTTCCTGTCTTTCTTACACAAGGGAATAGTTTGCTGTTGTGCCCTTAATAATGTCTCTTTGAAAAACTGCCAACTCTCTAACAGTTCCCCTTAGATTTGTTTCCCATGGCATCTTATCTACCAACTCTGAGTTTACTAAAGTCTGCCTTCTTGAAATCCATTATCTTTATTATGCTCTTTTTCCATCCTGCTATTCCTTTGAATCATGAAGAGAATACCTTGAGGAGAACAGTCAGTAAAGTTATCTTATTACTTTAACTGGGAAAAGTATTACCAATTTATCATTTATCTAAGATGGAAAGCATGGGAGATGATAGAGAGCCTAGTGCAGCCCAAGAAGTGGATGGTGCTGGTTGGTGGCGGTAGAACGGCCTGCAATCAAAGATGCATTGATTCAGCACAACCCTAGACAGCCTACATCAGCAGCACTCAACTATAACCTCCCCTACAACTATAACTGTTGTTTCTCAATGGAAACTCCGGGGTTGAAAAATCACCATTTGTTCTCTGTTGAGATGAATTTCCCAGGCCGTTGTACTACAGGAGGCCCAGCAGGTGCAGAGAGGTATAACTGTAATCGGCACTTCTATCTGCCAGTTTACGTGAATGAACTTGGTGGTGAGAAATAGTTTGTCTCCTTGCATTTTTGAACTGTAGTATTTTAAAAAGTGTTAGGCATTTTTCACTGCATACTAATATTTTTTTTAAAAAGCAGTGGTTTTATTTTATGCAATATAACTACATCAAGAAAAATATGGCATTTTTTATTAAAAGAACTAATATCTGTCTAATATTTGTAAAAGAAACCACAAAATCTTTATTGTTCATAACTACTTGGTGCCTTGAAAGAGCAATTACTGTTTATAAAAATATTTAACAGCACCACTCTCTGGAAGGAAAAACAACTTCTTATAAATTATATGCGGTAATTAGAGCAATTCTGCAACTGGAAAAACATGCTTATAAAGTGTAAGGGCACAATTCACTATATAAAAGGTTCTTGCAGGTGGTTTCTGCTTTGTGTCTCTTCCATGCAGAAATCAAGGAATGAAAATGGTTTAGATCAGCATGTAGTTAAGTTTAAAATAAAAATGTAGATGTACACAAGGAGAGCAAATTTTCTCCAGACCACAAGTACTTCTGATCATTTACATATGGGAGCTCTATTTGGCAGCTTTTTCATTTAGTACTTGCAGATTTCACCACGTTTAAGATTAACTGTGCAGACACTGTCTTTTGAGAAAGAACTCTTGTTAAAATAATAAAGTATTTTAATTGGAGATTACATATACTGTATTTGGCAATGTAAATACTTCTTAAGCTCTATAATGAAAGATTAATTGTCTTAAATTCTCTGAGGGGTCATATAAGTATATGAGAAGAAGCACAGAACACCTTTTTGTTCAAATAGTTTGCCTCCTGAATATGTACTTTATTAGAACTCAGGGAGTGCAAAGACATACTTTTGGGGGAGTATTAGCCTTATTTAAGACTGAGTATAGATTTATCTTGTCTGCATAAAAAATGTTGTTGGAACAAGATCTCAAAAGCAGGCCATAAAGTTATGGATGGAAGTTTTTGTATGTACAGTTTTTGACAGGCCCAATCTCACAGTCTGATCTGTGCATTGGCAGAGCCTCATTTTTCATGTGAAATACTACAATCTAAATGACTCTGGTATCTTTGTCCTATAGAGTCTTGGATACCCGATGTGAAAAAGTAATATTATGAAGCAAGTTTGACTTTTTGGCTCATCATCGATGCATAAATGTCTGAACAAAATAATGTTGAACCTATCATATTCTTCTACAAGGAAGAGTGTCTTCACTAAGTTTTGGGAAAGTCTTTTTAATAAGAAAGTTGTACATGACTGAAAATTTCCTTCTAAGCATGCTTAGAATGTGCTAAAATTTTAGTGGAGCTTAAAGGTCCCCTTCATAACAAATGTAGGATGGAAAAAATGCACATTCTTCCAGAAAACCTAAAGACACAGTCACTTGTGTGGGCACCTGCTGGGACAAATTGTACCTCTGGGACAATTTAGATGAGGAAGACTTGTGACTGGCTTACTGAACCATGCATAAAACTCTCTTCAAACTGTCTTAACATCAGGGGCTAACTTTAAGAAAAAAATGTTTCTATTCCTCTCTTTTTTGTTCCTAAAAAAACCTCTATTAATGCAATTATGTATAAAGGCATGTTAAAAATTATACATTTAAATTCACAGAAGCCAGGAAACAAAAAAGTACTCATAGTAATGACCACTCACAATGTCCATTTTAATTACCGTCTGGGTGATTGACTGTTACTTGAAGAAACTTAAATGTCTCGTGTCTTTGTTTGTTTAGATTCATAACCTTCATATTTAATTCCTTTAAAAAAATAAAAAACTGTTAAGAGAATGTAAAGTCAAGTACTCAAAAGTTAAGACATATCAGAATTTAAGGTTCATTCCTATGCACTAAATGTGAAGGGTCCCTGTGGAAAAAATAGTATGTGATCTTGTAATTAATGCATACGCACAAAGGGAGCCAAATTAAGGTTGTACAGGCAACCTTAAGTCTAACATTTCTTAATTTCTGAGTTCTTGACTATAAAATCATAATTTTTTTTAAAGATAGCGTTTATTATTGTAAATTTCTAGGAGTTTTAAAAAGGAAAACTGAAAAATCAAAAATTTCATCACATGGAACCATAAAGACTCTCACATAGGTTATCAGGAGGGTTGGGACCTTTACATCTACAGCACGGACCTCTACCATTTGAAACTTTGAGTAATTGGTAGCAGTAGTAGGAAGTTATCCTCTATGCGGACCAGCCACTAGAGGCAGATGAAACCCAAAAATTGGTGGCGGCTTTCAAAGCTCTTTGCTGACAGCAGTGGGATATTGATATTGAGGAAACTTGGATTCTGTTTCACGTTCTGGAGGGATGTGGGCTTTAATGTTCACAGTCCCTTGTACTAATGTCCACCCAGCCTATCCCTGTCTTCCCCCAGGCCTACCCACCCCTCTCTCCATCACCCTCCCTCCTTCTATGACTCATCTACATTTAAGTCAATCTTCTTCCACCTTTATCCTTCATCTTGCTTGGGCACCAGGAAGAGGAACATTCAGCACAAGAAGGACAGCCTCCCTGATCTCAGTTCTGGTGGAACAGTGGATTTTAGCAGTCATGATGAGCAATTGCTGGGAAAGTGCTGCTCAGCTCTGGCCTGGACCATGCTCATGACTCTTCAGGTCATTTTGTTGCAGTCCTCTCACTAGCCTCTATTGAGCATTTGCAGAATATGTAAACTGCATAATTTTGGCCAAATAAAGGGTGGATTTTCATGGGGACAGCAAAAGAGTGCACATTTCTAATCCAAACAGCAATCTGTATGTCAAGTTTCAGGTCCCTGCTCCAAAACTGGCAGGCACTGGATCTGTACAATGAAGTGGTTATAAAAAGTTTTAACTTTGACAAAACAATTTACTTTTCCCTAACCTCATTCTCAGAAATGGCTGGACATTATTTTCTGAAGCTTTCCAAAACAATTCAACCTGAGGCCGTCACCTGGAATGGAAAATTTCAGCCCGACTGGTTAAAGTTGGCAAAATAAGGAACTCAAAACAGAGTTGTATAATGGAAAGTGTTAGGCAACCATAGCAGTACCTGTTATTAGTACCACCACCTATAACGTACATTTTGTTTTGTTTAAATTTACGTATTCATAATATGTTATTAAATTATACTCCCTACTTATCACTCCAGGAAAAGCTCATTCTCTAGTTAAAATGTTCTTTAGAGAAGGCATTAAGGACATGCTGTAATGTGTAATTTAGCAATTCTTTATGAATGACTTTTACATGACTATCTTCTTGGTTATGAAAGTATAAATGTTTTAAAAATGCCACTCACTGGAAATTACTCAGTTTTTGGCAGTTCCTGCGAAGAACTAAAGTGAAATAATATATGCCTCATTTTTTATTATCTAAAACCGAAGCAATAGGGCATTGTGAGCCAGAAAATACTATTTTTGTATCATCTATCACCTTTGTTAACATTTTATTGGACATAAATCATATAGTGTCAGGTTGCATAGTGACAATGTGGTTTGCCATGCATTCTATTTTTATAACTTTATTTAAAACTGACATGTAACATGCTGTACCTGAAACCCCAAGTGAGCCAGTTATTGGAGTGTAACAAAGTTTTGACGTCAGAACTGCTATTTATTCCACTGGCAACCATTAGTGGTGCATTACCCTTTGGCACTCGTGTTTTCAGAAACATAGTTAAATTTTTATGACTGGTTTTGGCCAATTAGGGTTCTTTCTCAATATAGAAATAAGGAAGGGGGCTTTTCTATATCACATTAAATGTGTGGCTTCTCAAAAACAGCAGTATATAAAACTGAACTATTACAGTGAAAGTTCCCCACACTCTCACCAACCCACATTCACATTAATAATTGTATATGTGTATTTCAGAGTAAGGAGTTATGATAGGCTGACTTGTCAGGTGTTTGAAATCTGCATTAGGATTAAATGTAATTACTGCAGAGTCATGCTAACAGATGAATTCTGTTAGCACCAATGAGGTTATAATAGAGTTTTGAAGCCTCTTGGGGTAAAGAGAACTAGGATCTGGACACAGAGATTCCTACAGGGAAGCCCTGGGAACAGTCAAACTTGTGGGAAAAGTTTGGGTTGAAGGTTGAATTGTTTGTGTGTTAAGTTTCCCTTAAATCTAAACTCCAGGAAGAAGGTAATTTTGCTTCAGAAAATGTACATAAACTTCATTCAAAGCAAGGTGGAAACAACTTCTGCTTACAAGAGTGTTAGAGGAATTGATATTGTTCCTATGTGTTTGTTTACCATCATCCATCTGCATTTTGAAAAAGAGAAAAAAATGCCACTGTGTACAAATGTAACATAATCTGCAACAGACACTCTTGCTTACTTTTCAGTGAGCTTTTCTATGGGGTATTAAAATATGCATTGTGCATCCATGCATAAAGCTGTAGTCTACAGAACCAGTGCAATGCTAGCTTAGACACATTTCCTAAATTACTATTAAAGGATTAACAATTGCAATCTTGCTAAAGTGTAGCCGTGTACTTTATAATGAATAACACGAAGAGCCACGGCCAAAATTGGGTGCCAAGATAGGCACTTAAGTCCATTTTTAGGCACTTACATAGAAGTGGCTTGATTTTCAAAGGTGCTGAGCATCTGCAGTTTCCATTCCCAGTGTTGCCTGGAAAATTTTGCCTGAGCTGGCTGACTTCCTGCTTTGGCTGCTGGGCTGCTTGCTCAGTAGCCATAGTTGCTTCCCAGGCACTCTATATTCTGTGTGGGGCAGAACCCTAAAGCAAGTGCAACACCACAGATCCCTCCCACCCCAACTACAGTGCAATCTCTCTCTTATATGCAAATATCAGTGCTTGATGTTAGGTTTCATAACTAGATGGCCTCTGTATCAAGGGAGACTAGGCACTGTAGACCACGCTTCAGAAGTTGGGTTGGGCGCTCTTCTACCACATGAGTTGTTGTCTGCAACGCCACCCCACAGTCACAGTGGCAGGAAACCAGGTTATGGCAACTCTGGTTGAGCCAGAGAGTAGCCTGTTGAATGTGGCCCAGGATCTATGGTCAAGTGGACAAGGAGACAGGTGCAATAATGGACTTTTGAATTTACTGAGTGTTAGACCCTTTTTCTCACCAATGCTTCTTCTCTGTAAGGACATAATTTTTGGCTTCCTGGTAGCACTGGTTGTCCATGCAAGGTAAAGGGCCAGTAGCACTCTTGTAGCAAAGAAGTAATGAGAGCTCAGGCATGGTGTTACTGTCATGAATCCATAGGATTGGTGCTATGCCCCCAGTTTTAGATCAGTCTCTTGGATGTGCCAGACCCCAAGATGTCTCACTCTTCATTCAGGGTAGGCCATTTGGCCTCACCAACTCCTGAAACCAAACCTCTGGGCCTTCAGCACTCCTGCTTCACAGAGCTCTGTTAAGCAAGTCCAACTTAAAAAGACTCCTGGTAGAGATGTGCACAATCTACATGATTTAACACACCTCACCAGGTATTTACAGTGACATTCAAACAGTGTTTTCAAAACACAAGGGTTTATTAGTCAACTGGAACACAGCATTAGGTTAGCACAGAGAAATGAAGGTTAATGCATAGTGCATTTTGGTAAGCTTAGTGCCTCAGTCAAGCTGAAGTGAACTCCGTTTTCAGGCTTTGTCTGTCTGTCTGTCTCTGACTGATCTCCTTAGTCAATTCCCAGCAGCTCAAGCTTCTTCCCAGAGCTCAAATATACCCTCACACCTCTCAGGCTTTTGTTCTTGAACTGGGGTCTTTGCTCAGCTTCCCTGCTTAAAGGCGAGGAAATCCATGGGTCATTGGAGCTTGTTTTCTCTCTAGCTTCCTTTTTGATGTGGGTCAGTTTCAAGCAGTTCCTTAACGACTCTTCATTCCACTGAGACAGGGAAGTGACACACACACCTATGTCTCTTACCCTATCCTATGATCCAAACTTAATTCTATTTCCCCCACTGGGTAACCATGCAACATATAGGGAAGACTCAGGCACACACACAGATCTCCTAAAAATACTACAGAAAATTATCACTTCATCACAGTTATACTTTGAACCACAGGAGGGGGATTTCTCCTCTGAATACAAGCAGACCTTCAAGTTGTTGCAGTGTATTACTCCCTGTCTGAGAGTTGGGCATCAGCCAACTGGAGATTTAATTAGGTAGGTTTTATCTGTTGCAGCTCTCCACACAGACTTAACAGTAATGGCATCTTATCGAAGATCTGGTGGCACTATGGGCACTAGCACATAGAGATTGGAGGTTGATGTATAAAGCTAATAAAAGAAGTGGCTGACTTCAGCTCCATGTTGACAAGCTGAGTGTGGCAGCTGTGCCACCAGACTGCAGTGCAGTATTCAGCTGGAGCAAACACCACAGCTAATACAGATGTATGAATGACCAAAGGGTCTGTTCCCCAGGAGGTTCCTGATAGTTTTTGTATCAAGTTTGGGGAGTGATCTTCATTTTCAGGTGTTCCAGGTGAGGCCAGTATGTCAGGATGTGGTCAAGTTTTACTCCCAAGTATATGACAACTGGGTGGAATGGAGTAGCTGTTCTTGGACACAAATTGACATGGGTTGATTGGCAAGATGATTGCTTAGATGGAAAGTAGTTGCCATTGTCTTGATTTCATTGAAAATTAGTCTCCATTGCTAGAAGTAAGTGGACAAAGTATTCATGTCTTGATTGAGATTCCCTTAAATCCTCTGGAAGTCATTTCCAGTGTCAGCAATATTGATGTCATCAGCATGCACATAATTCTCAGTCTGCATGTCAGGAAAGTCATATGTGAATATATGGAACAAAATGGGAAGCCATAACTGAAGGCCATTGTGGAGTTTTTTAAAGCTACTGAAATTCTCTCCAACTTGCAGGATGAAGCTTTGATTGCTAATCACTTCTTGAATGAACTGCACCATCGGCCTACAAGGAATGACTTATAGCAGCTTGGCAGTCAGCCTGATGTGCCACACAGTGTTGTAGACTGTCATCAAGGACTGCACCAATTTTCTTTCCTGACTCAAAGGCATCTCCTATGTCTTGAGTCAGATGAAGTACCTGATCTTGGGTGCAGCCCAAAGGTAAAGCAGCTAAGCTTCAAATATACCATTAATTTGCATCAGGATTAGTCTTTCCGTCAACTTATAGGAGCACACAGCAGAGAAATCAACTGGGAGCTTTTGGGGTCTGTCAATGGTTTCCATGGCTTGAGAACTGATACGATCTTTGCTCTGCACAGGGCTCTTCTAGCCATCTAATTTAACTACACTTTATGAAAACATTTTATGGTATAAGTGTAATTACCTTCAGTTGATGCATCACATAGTTGATCCTAGTTTTTCATTTGTACTGAATAGCAAAGTTTCAGTGATTCCGTATAATTGCAGATATATTCTATTGTTGATTAACATGAATGTGCTTAATTTGGTTCCTAATTATTGTTTGATGCAAAACAAGTGCAGACCATCCAGTAATTGGGTTGTAACATTGTCAAACAGGAAACGAAGAAAAGAATAAGAGCAGAATGGTTAAGAGGGGAAAGATTTTTCTGCTCCAAGATAGGAGAGAAAGCTATCAGAGTCATGTTTCCTATAGTAGCTACCCAGGGTTGTGGGAGTACTGAAGGAAAAATATGGAGAGAACATTGGAAGAACAGCTTTGAGGTCTTGGAGAAGTAGGGATACAAGCGAGAACAGGGATGCAGAAACATTAGTACAATTCAAGAGTTTAGAACTCAGAAGAGGACCAAGAGAACAAAGGAGTAATAGAGAGGTAGGTCTTGAGCTGCATTTGATGTTTGATAAGAAAGTTAGAGAGTCATAGGAGTATCAACAGCCCAGGTAAGTATCAAAAACATAATTCAGGAGTTAAGAGTTCTGTGAGCTACACTGGAGGTGGTTAGATGTAGCCTAGATCAAGAATGATTGCGGTACATCAGACGCAGAAAGCTTGGTGAACAGCATAAAGGATGAGAGGGATAGGAAAACTGTTACTCCTCTTAAAGAGTCAGAGACACTAAAGCAGGGGCGGGCAAACTTTTTGGCCTGAAGGCCACATCGGGTTTCCAAAATTGTATGAAGGGCTGGTTAGGGGAGGCTGTATCTCCCCAAACAGACAGGCTTGGCCCGGCCCCTGCCCCCTATTTGACCCCCCCTGCTTCTTGCCCTCTTATGGCCCCCCCAGGACTCTTGCCCCATCCAACCCTCCCCCATTCCCTGTCCCCTGGTGGCCTCCCTAGGACCCCTACTCCATCCACCCCTCCCTGTCGCCTGACTGCCCCCAGACTCCTCGCCCCTGACTGCCCCGACTGCCCCATCCAACCCCTTCTCTCATTCCTGACTGCCCCCCGGGACTCCTACCCCATCCAACCCCCCATTCCCTGTCCCCTGACGGCCCCACCTGGGACCCCTGCCCCATCCACACCTTCCTGTCCCCTGACCACCCCCGGACCTCCCACCCCTGACTGCCCCTCGCCGCCCCATCCAACCCTTCCTCTCATTGCTGACCACCCCTTGGGACTCCTGCCCCATCAACCACACCTTCTCCCTGACCATCCCTAGAACCGGAGCCCGGGACGAGTGACTGCGGCGGGTGCCGTGGTCCCGCGGCTCCGCTTGACCTGCCGCAGTCATGCCTGTGGGAGGTCCAGCCCAGCCGCGGGACGAGCGCCCCCTCCGCAGTCATGCCTGCGGCTGGTCCACTCGTCCCGGGCTCCGGTCGACCTGCCGCAGGCATGCCTGCGGGAGCTCAACCGGAACCGCAGGGGCCCCAGAAAACACTCGTGGGGGCCCCTGCGGGACACGGGGCCTGGGGCAAATTGCCCCTCTTGCCCCCCCCTCTGGGCGGCCCTGACCCTATGTATAGTTATAAAATAACATTCTTAATTTGGGATGTAGCTGAGAATTCCCTATTATCTGAACCAGGGTACTTTCTTTGATTATATAATTCTTCATTTACCAGAATGTTTCTACTCTTCCCCATGACATTTTGCTAACCAATAGATATAATTGCACCATTTTTTGTGTGAGAGCACATGTGGGAGTGAAAGAATGGAAAAGTCCAGGTGTGAAGATAATGATTCAGGGTTCTAGCTCTTCTAAGAATGCTATGAAATCCAACCCTGGGTTCTCAGGCAGTAGTCTCAGCCTAAGTGTTTATGTAGCACTTTGGACATGTAAAGTGCAATATAAATGCTAAGTATTATTATTTATAATTTATTGGAATGAGGAATACAGGCCTAAAATGTATAAAGAGCTCCTTTGTTCTTGGGTTTATGAGTACCCAAAATGGAGCCCATAAACAGACTGAAAAATGTCCATTGCCTAATTAAGCTGATTTGAGTGCTTCATGCTTTATATTTGGGTACTGTCACAAAGATAACAAATTGCAGTAGCTGATACTGGTAGAGGGGAGTGGCCTGGGACATAGACCTTGAGAGACTAAACAAGTCAATGAAGAAAATGCAGTTCAGGATGGAAACTGTAGCTTCTACTATAACTACTTTTTTACTGGAAATTTACTTATGTTGGAGGCTTAAGCAGAAACTTATCTGCCTATTTCCATCAGGCTCTGCCATCAAGAATTTCTCCAGTCCAACTATGGAAATCACTATCACCAATATAAAACATCTTTTGTCTGTCTTCTGTCCCCAGGGCATCCACAAAAGTATTAGTAGTGACAATGAGAAGACTGGAAACTATTTTATACCCCTTGGCATATAAATCAGAATATTGTCCCAAGGGATTTTGTATGGGATGTGATTTAGAGGACTCTCCCTACGTTTCTGGCACAGGATAAATGATAAATCTCAGATAAATCTAAAGAAGAGCTCCTTCATCCCCTCTCAAAGGAGTGTCCACCTAGGAAGTAAGACAGCCAAATGGTGCCAGTGTCTTCCTAATTAAGAAAAGGTTTGACAAAATCCAGACACTGATCTCCACAGTGACACAAAACCAAGTGTCATCCATTCCCCTTTACCTGCAGCTTGTAGGTGGTTTGGATTCATACATATAAGTTACTTTCTGTGCAAGAGTGTGCATGAGTCAGTTTCAGTTCTGGAACCATTCCCAAAAAGAGATGCAAAGCAAAGTTACTTTGCAGAATGGTTCAGTCCCTTGGTAGGTGGGATGAGGAAGAGGAAAAAGTTCCTTTTTCACAATCTAGATACCAGAATCCTATATATGTTTCAGGATGGCAAGCATACCTCACCACAAGGGTCAAGGGATATACAAGCTCAAGATCAAAGAGTCTTCAAAGTATCAACTTCCGAGATATGAGAGCAGTTTGGCTGGCCTTCAGGATCACCTGAGGAAGGAGCACGTCCTGATTCATTCAGACTACATAACTATTATATCTATCAGAAAGGGAGTATAAGGTGATGTAGCCTAAATGCTGAAATAATACAGATTCTTTCCTCTCCCACTGACGTCTTCAGTAGACTTGGTATCAGGTCTTACTTGCCATCAGGATGAGCCACAAAGAAGAGGCATGAACAGACAAAGGCTGATAACTAATCTATCTGCAGATAAACATATCTGAGAGGTACTTGAACTACTGACTCCAGCAGAAATCCAGGAAAACGGCTAAATCTCTTTCTTTACACATTTCCTCCCTCCTTTTTAAAAAGAAGGCTTCAAAAGATCAGAAAAGAGAAAGTTACTGTAATTCTCAAATTGTCCAGACATAGTGGATATGTCTTAGAAGTCCCCAAACCATCCTCCTAGAAGACATGACCTTTATATATAATTGTATTTATCTAGTAATAGAAATTCTGTGTAAGGAAGTAATTATCAGGCTTGTGGACAGAAGGGGTGTGACCAAACCTTGAAGTATCATGGATAAGTCTGAGCTGCTTCCAATGTTCTCAGGAAGAGAGGCACAGACCAAACATCTCAGACTGCAGAGGGGGCAGTCTCAGAGAGGAAATTTTCAGAAAATAAAATTTCCATATTTCTTCTAGATACAAAATAGTAAATATTGGGGTTAAATTTCTAGATCAAATGTTACTAAACACAGTGGGCCAAATGCTGCTCTATTTACACTGCATGAACCCCATTGAAGTCAATGGGGGTGCACAGAGTATCAATGAGGACAGAATTCACTATGCTAAATTCATCACTGTGATAATTCCATTAATTTCAAGAGTTACATCAGTCATAAATTTGTCTGAATAGAAATTTGTATTTGAGGCTTTGTATTTCAGTTATGCAAGTACTACACCTTTTTAGTGTGTCTTTTTTATAGAAACCTTTCAAAGGGAGTTGTATATAATATCTTAGTACAGTATACATAGTAATTGCATTTCAGGGAAGAGTACGTTTTAGATAAAACATACTTTACAGAACTGAAATAAAATGCTAAGGTATTTCTACAGTATTTCCCAAAGGTGAATTGAAAACATTACCAGACCACATTGCGAGAACATTAGTGGAGCCACCTAGTCTCTCTCTCTATAGGTGGTTTCTGTAATAGAATAGCCATGGTTCTTCCCTGGCAAAGAGCAATTTATTCAAAACAAAGTGGTGAGGGAAGTGTCATTATTTGGATTTATGTTGGTGCTGATAATCCAGCTTTCAAACACCAACATAGGCACTTTTGTTAGGGCTGTACAATAACAAAAACTGAACTTTGAAGTCTGGGCATTACAGTACTCTTATCAGTTGTTTATTATGGAGTTATACTGCAATAAGGAGCTTGTGGCAAGTGCAGAACAATGGAAGGCGCAACCTTCTGAATGCTCACAAACTTGACCTCACAAAGTGGAAAGCAGTAATTTTGAAAACATGCATAAATGCAGAATTCTAAAAATAAAAATTTTCCCCAAATACATTTTCTTTTGTTCCCACAGCTAACAGTAAGTGCTTATTTTAGTAAGTGTGCTCCCTTTGGCTCATGTCAGCAAGAACTTTAGGTGGCTTACCTTAACCCAGAGAATGCTGTTATGGAAAGTGGGCGTACGTGATGGAAATATTTAAATAATTTGGGTTTGGTGTGGTTTTTTTAATCCTGGGATTCAGCTTTCTCTATGTCAAAGATTAACATAGGGTGATTTGTCTCAGAAACAATTACTTTACTACAAGGGTAAATCTGCGGTTGCCCTCTGGTTTTAATTTGAAGAAGGCCCACTATAGTTCTGAAAAACGCCTAGTCTCAAAGTAACAATGCCTTATGGTGATATTGCACCATTCATTCTAAAGTATTCAAAGTCCTTCACCAACTTTATAAGCTAACTATTTTCTAGGTGTTCATCTGCCAATGAATGGCAGCAACTTGTGGTTACATAAAAGCAGACAGCAAGAGTACAGGACAAGAAATGAATACATCTAATCAAACTACAGGGGGAATTTAGAGAAGTGTAACAGCCCCTTATTGTGTAAAAACTGTCATTAGATATTTAAAGACCAAAATTAATCAGGACTTCAGTTTTATGTACGTTGAAAAGATGGAACCTGTAGGAAAACTTTCCCATAATGCCATGCTGGGGTATCACTAAATACCAAGGAAGAGTACCCCTTTGTTGACTCACCAAGATCACTTCTTATATCACCCTGGCTTCTTTTTAGAAATCTCCTGTTTAAATAATACTTACACTCGCCATACTTATCTTACAAAACCTGATGAGATCATACACTGTATTTTTGGACAGCCTCAGAAGATATTCTGTTGTATATGGAAGATATTAGCTATGTTACCACCTTAAATTATTTGGATCATAAAATCTTTCTCCCTTGATCAGGATATAAAATTTATTATCCAAAATTACAAAAACTACTTAAACTGTAGGAGGAGAACTACACTAAACAAGCCAGCATTTTATCTTCTTCCGTCTCTCTCTCTCTCTCTCTCTCTCTCTTTGCTGGTAGATATCAAAGCTATCCATATATTTAAAGATACGTAATACTCAAACTACAAAGTAATAGACCAGAACACTAAAAATAGACTTAAAAGATAGGCACATCCTCCTTTATCCAGGATGGGAAAAAATATAGTCAAAATGACAGTGATGACAAGAATTCTTCATGTATTACCGAAGCTCACTTTTATATAACAAGAATTCTTTTCCCTTGCAAATCATTTTCGATGTCTAGAAAAAGAGATCAGTTTTAAATATCTACGTCCTCAAATGCACAAGAGCAGAGTGTGATGTTTCACTCAATATTCTTTATGAAAATACTATGGATATGACATAACTGAGATATACTTTATGCAAGATGGCTCATGTAAGATATCATTAGAAAGGTTATGATGTACTCAATGCGACTATCCAATTTGTATGCCTGTACCATTTCTGTATCTGAAGTTAGGAATAGTAACTATGTATCTGTATTTAAAATTTATTACTTTGGGGGTCATCCCCAACTAGCCCTTCAGATACAACAGTGAGAAAGCCAGACAGGGCTAATGGCCCATTAGCAAAGAGAATTGACTGTAAAAGAGCTTAGTCTTCCTGTGGACCTTGGTGATAGGTTACAAGCAATGGCTGCCACAGCCATGCAGAGACATGGGTCTGAGTCACTTGGTGCTGGATATTTCTCCTCCCCTTTTGGAATACCAGTGGTTTTCCACTGGAAGACAAAGGGTTCCCACTTTACACAAGAGCTATATAAGGCCAGGGAGTGACATCATCATGGTTCTCCTCTGTCTCCCCACCCTAAGAGACACTGAAAAACAACTGGAAGCAAGACCTGAACTGTGGGGAGAAGGGTTGATCCCAAGTTGGAAGGGCGTCCAGCTTGTTAGTAATAATAACTGAGGTTTCAAGCTGGAGACTGGTGCATCTGCCTTTCAAGACTTTCAGTAATCTGCCTGCAACAATATCTAAGGTGAGAAATTACTACTTGTAATCTCTTTAGTGAAACAAGGTTAGTTTGCATGTTTGGTTTTATATGCTTAGTAATCTGCTTTGTTCTGTTTGCTATCTCTTTAACCACTTAAATTTCACCTTTTCTAGTTAATAACCTTATTTTGTTTATGATTTAACCCAGTTTATGTAATTTGTAACTGCGGGACAGGCAAGAAGTCGTGCACGTCTCTCTTCACATTGAGGAAGAGGGCAGATATTTATAAGCTTGCGCTTTGCAGATTTTTCTATACTGTATACCAGGCCTGCACAACATATGGCCCGCAGGCCACATGCAGCCCGCGGAGCCTCACTGTGCGGCCCGTGGGGGGATTCTAAATCCCCCGCACACGGCGCTCTGCAGGCAATCCAGAGCCCTTTAAATCCCAGCTGCAGCCGGGAATCAAAGGGCTCTGGGCTGCCCGCAGTGGCGGGGAGCTCTGAGCCCTTTAAATCCCAGCCGTGGCTGGGAAATCAAAGGGCTCTGCGCTGTCCGCAGTGGCAGGGAGCCCTGAGCCCTTTAAATCCCAGCTGCGGCCGGGAATCAAAGGGCTCTGGGCTGCCCGCAGAGATTCCCGACTGCGGCTGGGATTTAAAGGACTTGGGCTCCCCTCAGCGGCAGGAGCTCTGGGCCCTTTAAATCTCTGCCCCAGCCCCGGAAAGCTCTGGGTTCCCCCAGCCACCGGAGCCCCGGGGCCTTTAATTTGCCCCTGAGGGCTCCCAGCCACCTCTTCAGCTGGGAGCCCCTGGTTGATTAAAATCAAGTATCACCACCCCACCCCCAACCTTCCTTTTTGGCCCACAAATGTTTTGGTGGGGCAGCGCTGGGGAAGGAGGGTTTGTTTCTGAAGGGCTGGGCGGTGCTGGAGCGGGGTGTTTTCGCAGGGCCGGGAGGTGCTGGGGGGGGGGGCGTTTCCGCGGGGCCGGGGGGTTTCGGCCCTCAGCTGTTTTCTTTGGAGTAATGTGGCCCTCGCCATTTTACGAATTGTGCAGGCCTGCTGTATACAGTGCAAGACAGTATTATTTTGGGTTTATCTCCCAAAAGGGGTGTGCACCTGAGTGCTGGGGCAAGTCCCTCAAGACAAGACTTCCCAGAACTGATCTCAGTGTCTGTTTTGTTCTGCAATTGGGTGTGGCCCTGCCTGTGTGTTTGCTGGAGGAGGCTTAAGAGCCTTGCTCAGCAAGATAGGTAAAAAGGGTGCCCAAGCTGGCATAACAGGCAGGCTCAGTGGTATCTCAGCACATCAAGTATCATCCTAAGGGGGACAACCCATTACACAGAGGTCCTCAGCCCGACCCTCACAAGGGTTACAGCCTCCTTCCCTTTGTTTATGACTAGAAATGATTGGAAGTTCTGATTTTTCCCCTTATAATATGGAGCCACTATATAATATCTTTCCCAAGCTGAAACATTAGAAGTGAACCTGTGATTTACAGTACCATTCTCCTGTTCACTGTGGATAGTCCCAGATAATCTTTCATGGTTACAAAAATTGAGATAAAACAGTCTTCCCTTTATCATTGTTAAATTTGATCATCCAATTTCAAGGGGATTTGGGAGCTTAACTCCTTTAAGATTTTGAAAATACCAGTTTTAGAGGTGTGTGTGTGTGTGTGTATGTGTGTGTGTGTGTTTAGAACCTATTGTCAAACAAGCACTAGAAAAATTATCTGGGTAAATGCCACGGTGCAGATTTCTGCATGAGGATTAATCATCGCAAAGACATTAATAGGCCTGATATTACCATTTTCCTCTAGGTAACCAACTTTTATAAAAGAAAAAAGACTTTGTTATATTTTCTGCTTATGATCACTCCTGAAATATTTTGTCATGTTATATAGGCCTGGGAGTTGCATAAGGTAACTGCCGTTGTTGATCTAGTAGCCCTGGAGCCATCTTTCAGCTTTATACTTCATTTCTTCTCTACTACATCTTTGTTTTAAACTGGCAGCCTTTTGTCCCTGCCTTTACCAAAATCCTCAACCAAAATTAGAGATCCCTTTTATTTCTTATTGCAATCACATATTAAAGAAAAGTTAAGTACGTGCTCCTGAAAATCAATAAAAATGTATACAAAAATGTAACTTTATTCAGTCACCATGCTACTCTGTGTAAACACTGAAGTATTGAGGATTGTGGAGGGTTTTGGTTTATAGATTGCGCACTGTGCTTAGCTCTTCATTTCTTCCTTGTTCCTTAGATTTTCTGGTAGTGGATGCTTAAGAGCACAGACTGACAAATTTGATGGTACCTGTGTGTTTCTTTGTATTTCACAGGAATACTGCATTTTGCAAAATACAAACCCCATAAGCTCCAAAAATAGATTTTAAAATGTGTTAAATGGTATCTCAACATTATAACACACGAAAGAATTTATATTTACCCAGTAGATGATAATTAAGCTGTTTATAATTAATTAGATAATAATTAGGATGCCAAGTATATTTAATTTAATACTATGTTTACTTGTGCAAGGAAGGGTTTGCAGGATTCCTAATTTAAGGCTAGAGCTGGACATTATGGCCTAGCCCCAGGCAAGGGGCAGCATGTTGTTGCACTGCCCCTGAAGCGGCTTGAAAGAGGGATTTATGATTTCCAATGTCACAATCTCCTCCTCGTTTTCTGAAGAAGGGTCATACTGCAGCAGACCTATAGGTGATGTTGCATTTGTTCCTCAGTGTGCCAGTATAGTTACACTATCAGATGTACTGGGGAAATGGAGTCAAGGCTCGGCTCCTTCCAACCCACCTGCTAACTAAACCTCCACACACCAGAAGCAGCAGTATGGTGGATGAGCACAAGGGAATAAAAGGGCACTTTATGCCTGTGCACATAACTGGCTACCATCTGGCCCTAAAATAGTATTTCAGGTCTCAAGAAACCAGAACTCCTCTTGGGAGCAGTGTCAAGTTTTTGTATAAAACTTGGTATGTCAGACTGTATGTTACTGGAATGGGAACATGCCATATATTTCAGTAAGATCTTTGATTTAATCCATGACCTGTATGTCACTAGGAAATCATTATCCATTTAGCAGCAGTACAAACAAACAGTATATTTTTGTAGACTTGTTAATATTTTATTAATTTACAAGAACAAACTTGATTTGTAAAAGTTCATTACATTCTAAAATATAATTTATTCACACTAACTGAATCCATTCCCTGGGCATATAGTTCCACTAGTTCAGCAGATACAGTACAAGCTGAATAACCTTCCTTAAGTTTTTTTTTTCTTTATCTTAAGGGGAGAAAAATAATTATTGTAAAATAATATTAAAGCTGTGATGCAAAGAATTAAAAACAAATAAGCCCTTTTAAAAAAACCTGTTTTACTCAAGGATGGAATTTCATCTTTAAGTAAATTCCCTGCTTATTTTTGGTATGTCACGTTATGCTCTTTGAACATGTGCAGTAGCATTTTGTCTTTTGGCATATTTAAACACTGCTCTGTGACACTATACTGCAAAATTTGATTAATAAAACCTGTTTTTTTTTAAAAAAGAAATGGTGATGGCCAAAAGTAGAAGACTGTACAATACAGTTAAAAGTACTAAGACCAAACTGTGCTCAATTTACTCACAAAAGTAACTCCACCGATGTCAGGGAGGCAGAATTGGGCACTTGGGACCTGATTCTCAGTTACACTAAACCCTTTTCTACTGCTCTGGCAGTGTAACAGGTCTGTAGAGTAGGCATAAATGTAAATTTGCACACACTTTATGGCCCTTTACTCTGTCAGAACAGCATACAGGGACATTAGTATAGCTGAGAATCAAATCCACAGTGTATTGTAAAGAAAATTAACACCAGTAGCTTTTCTGTATAAGATAGAAGTACATCTTGTGATAATAAACAGCTGTTCTATCAAGCTTATGAAACATACAGCAGCCTTTGTCAAGTTCTGGGGAACCTTTCTCATGCTTCACTACCTCCACCTCAATTAACCACCTTACAGTGGTTAGCGGTCCACCCTTTCCTCACATCCTATTGCATTTTTTCCTTCCTAAGTAATAATAGTACATGTCACATTTTTTATATCTATATGAACATATTTCCATATCTAAATAAAAAATTGTGTGTTGATTTAATATTTGTGCAAGATGTTAGCGTGTCAGGGCTGGAGACTGAACTCTTCTAGCTACAGAACAGGTATGACAAGGGCAATTACAGTTGAAGATTCCCATGAGGGTGCCTTCACTGTGACCAGCAGGGTGAGAGGTTAGGCTCTTTCGGAATGTGCATTTATTTCTTGGTCTTGCTTTGAGACTTCCAACAATCGTGCCAATTCTCATGATGTATTTTGCAAGCTGTACACTGCTCCACTTTGGACTAGCAAGTCACCAAACAGCTATCAACAAGTAAGTACTATAGAGTTGGATCCTGTTCCTATATAAATCATTAAGAGAAGGATTAGGTCCTACTTAGGCCAACCACAACTGGATTTGAACTTAACATCCTAAAGTTGAAAGATTCCATATCCTGTTACCAGCCATGAGTCATTCAGTCCCTTGCACTCCCAAGTCACACATTTTAAAAAGAGCAACTGCTGTAAACTTTTAGATGTTCCCAGAAACTGTCTCCTGACATCATAGCAATCCAAAATAATAATATTCTTGTTCATAGAAAACCTTTTTTCCAAGCATGATATTTTCAGCAGCTTTGACTTCCATAGCATTAATAGCTATTGTTTGATCTGTCTTGGTAGCAGCTTAGAGAAAGTTTTTTATGTTAGTTGGGTCATCTGTTGGTACAAGTTCAGGATCTAAATTTAGATGCATTTAGGTAAGTGGAACAGCCTAAGAATATATAAAACCTCAAATTGTTAAAGTGGTGTAATGGGTCTAAGTAGTGTTGTCTTATATTTCCACAATTTATAAATATGTACATGTATACAGAGATGGGCAGGAAATTGTTTTTCCATGCCCTGACAGTCTTAGAGATTTCAAAACTTGTCCTGTTCAACATTGGGATGAAACTGAGACCCTTTCAATTTTTTTTATTTTATTTTTTATATGTTTTTTATTTTTTTTATGAAGAGACAGTGAAAGACTGAGGCCTGGTCTACACTACAGTTAGGTCTATGTAAGGCTTCTGGGCTCCCTCCTCCCAGCTGGGCTGCTGCCTGGGCTCCTCGCTCTCAACCGGACTACTGCCTATGCTCCCGCTCCCCACTGAGAGCCCGGCTGCACTGAGGCTCCCCATGGGGAACCTGGCAGGTGCACAGGCTCGGGGCATGGAGCTCACTGCCTGGAGCCTGGGCGGGGATCAGAGAGCCTGGAGGGGGGGCGGGCAGCTGGACTCCCAGCAGGGAGCTGCACGCAGAGCTGAGAGCCTGGGCTTTCAGCCCCCCACACTGTCCCTCTTAAGTCGGTGGAAGTACTCCTGGTGAGGATGTGCACCACCAACAGAAAGAGGATAGTGTGGACATGCCCTGAATCCCCTAACATAGGTCAACTTAAGTTTGTAGTGTAGACATGCCCTGAATGACTGACTGCAGAATGGGGGATTAGGACATGCTGCTGGGATGTGGGAGACCTAGGTTCAAGTCCCTGCTCTGTCATTCTCCTACATTCTGGGTGAGGCCTCTTAACCAGTAGGCCTTTCTGGGGTCTCTTGCACTTCTGGCTTTGGCCAGAAATTCCATCCTGGACCTGAAAAATCTTTCCAGTGAAGATTGTTTTAAATGAATCGGCATTTCCAAACAAACGTTTCATCGAAAAATTCCTGACCAGCTCTGCACATAACATAAGGAGTGGCATGCAAAGACAGTTCAGCTTGACAAATCTGGGAAGTGTTTCATCTCAAATAGTGATAAGAGCTCATTCATATAAATGGAAGTTAAACTGGGGTTTCATCACATGGAGGGTTTGGTTTGGTTTTGTTAAGTTTGTAGGCTAACCTTTTTACCTAGGGTTACCAGATAGCAACTGTGAAAAAACAGGACTGGGGCTGGGAGGTAATAAGCGCCTATATAAGAAAAAGTCCCCAAAAACGGGACTGTCCCTTTAAAAATGGGACATCTGGTCACTGTATTTTTACCTAATGAGACAGACAGACATACTTGACGTGATCACTCTTGCTCATGCAGGGAAAGTGTAATTACATGCCCCTTCTTATCCCATTGTGTTCCAGTGAGGATTCTACACCTAACGAGGCAGCTTTAAAATCTGCCAGAGACTACATAGGAGCTCGGAGGGTGGAAACTGCTTAGTGGATGCATGGAATTAGTATGTCACTAGGTTCCCTGGTCATGCCCCTTCCCTAGACAGTGTCACCTACTTTTATAGCAATGCTGCCTCCTGTGGACCACATGAGAGAGAAGAAATTGTCACTACAGTTAATGAGTGTTCTAGTCACAGAGGGTTTGCTATCAGTCTTCAGTAGGTTCTGTGTTCAGTCTTCCACAGTTGTGTGGATCAAGCCAACTATTTGAGTTTCTGAACATAAAAGTTTGTAGGGTTTGTTGCTTGGACATTTTGCTGAAAATAAAAAAAAGTTTTCATTTGCACATTTAACTAAAAATATTCTGTACAATGTCTGGATAATTATGCAGGAAGAAAGTCCAGTTAGCTACTTCATCTTATATGAGCCATACACAGTAGAAATGTGAATACCATAAACTCTTCATGTCGGAAAAGCTTAGCACTGGTAAAATAAATATAGCACAACTAAGAAAAGTTCAAGAGCATTATGAATGTGAACTGTTGCCAAATTCTATTCTGTGATATTGATTTAAACCAAAGGTGTTTTTATGAAAGCAGATAATCTACTTTTTGTATAACTCAACAGTTATTGGCACATGCCTAAATAAATATAAACCTTGATTATCTAAATTCTGATTAACTGAAACTTGGTTATTTTAAAGTTGGATACATCCTCTGAGATTTGACTAGTGTTTGGAAATGCTGACATCCTTAAGTTCTCATTCTTTTGCAACACAGCACATGCTTAAGTCCCATCAACTATAATGGGACTTAAGTACATGGCTTCCTTCCGAGTATATGCTCTGATGAAGGGGGCCTAAGTGCTTCACCGTGCAGACAGTGTATAAACTCATCAGAAGAAAGCATAATCCCACAAAGTGAAATAATTAATCTAAAATAAAAGTGGCTTTTATTCTAGAATAGTGTGTCCAGACAGAGCCTTTCGAAAATAACTTATTCACCTATACCTATCCAGTCAATAGACTTTAGTCACAGTTGGCACTAAGCCCACCTTCCTGGGAGGGCCAACCCACTTTATGAAATCATGATGGAGGCATAGCTGTGGGAGCAGCGGAGTGGACTATATGATATCTGCTACGATGGCCTTTACACTTCAGAATTTTTTGTAAAATCTTTGTGTTTTGAAATTAATTGGTAAACATCTGAGCTGCAGTTCCTTTCTATCTTGTCCAGTTTTAAGGAACCTTGTTTATGTTGTCTATGCCCTTTTAATGCAATGGTTATGTGAGTACCTATAAAAGAAATCCAGCCACATCACCTGGCAGGCAGCTAATTAGTGACAGGTGGATCTAAGCCAGAAGTGGGCAAACTCTGGCCCACGGGCTGCATCCAGCCCATAGGACCCTCTTGCCCAGCCCCTGCCCTGGTAGGCTAGCCCCTGGCCCCTCCCCTGCTGTTCCCCCTCCCCCGCAGCCTCAGCTCGCCACGCCACCAGTGCAATGCTCTGGGCAGTGGGCTGCAAGCTCCTGGGGCAGCGCAGCTGCAGAGCCTCGGCCTGACCCAGTGCTCTGTGCTGCGCAGTGGTGTGGCTGGCTCCAGCCAGGTGGTGCAGCTGCCTGTCCTGGTGCTCTGGGTGGCGCGGTTGTAGTATGGTGCAGCATGGTAAGGGGGCAGGGAGCAGGGGGGTTGGATAGAGGACAGGGGAGTTTGGGGTGGTGATCGGGGGTGTGTGGATAGGGGGCAGGGCGGTCAGAGGGCGGGTAACAGATGTTGAATGAGGGCAGTCAGGAAGGGGGTTGGATGGGCCAGCGGGGGGCAGTTGGACAGGGGTTCTGGGGTGGTCAGGAGACAGGGGGATTGGATGGGGCAGAAGTCCTGGGGGCACATTCAGGAAGAAGAGGGGGCTGGATGGAACGGCAGGGGGTCCGGGAGCTGTCAGGGAATGGGGGGGGGTTGGATGGAGCAGGAGTCCCAGGGGGGCCATCAGGGGACGAGAAGCAGGAGGGGTTGGATGGGGGCGGGGGTGGGACAAGCCTGGCTGTTTGGGGAGGCACAGCCTCCCCTAACCGGCCCTCCATACAATTTTGGAAACCGGGTGCAGCCCTCGGGCCAAAAGGTTTGCCCGCCCTGGTCTAAACCCAAATCCCTTAAAGGGCCATCCCACTGTGTGACACCACCTTAAAGTTGTTTAGTTATGTGAGGGTACATTAGCCTGGATGTATCCGCTCTCCCCAAACTATATTCCAGTCCCCCATGTCCATATCATTCTTGGTGACAGCATAATTTTTGCCCAGGGAGGTCAGTAAGGGTTCATGACTCAGTCCGTACATTATACCTGCCTTCAGAGGTGGACTGGTTGAGGGTTCACCCAGAGATCTCATGAGTGTCCCACCCCCTCGATAGGGAGGCATTGGGCCATTTTGCTCCTTCACTTGTCTCTACTTTTAGAGTGTTCTTTCAGTGTTAACAATAGGATTAGTATTAGAGGCAAAGAACATGTTTTATATTACCTAGTGTTTAAGCTGGTGATGGGCCTTTTAACCATTATAGAGCACCAGCCAGACCTGCTTCCTAGAGTTGAATGGGTATTAATAAATGGTGCTATAGCCAGAGGAGGAGGAAGGCTAGTTTTCTGTCTTACTAACAGAGTGCTGCACCCTACCTACCTCCTTCTTGCCTGACTTGTGTTACTATTTTGCTTTTCCTTCCATACCTCAGGTTGGTCTTCCCAACTAGGAGGATATAGAAAAGGAATGTGACATACAATCATCTTATTACCAATTTATGGTATGGTAGATGGTGCAATATGGCTGATAACCATCCCTGCTTCATGCCTCTCTGTGCTTGGTGGAGGTCAGGCTGTTTGATGCTGAAGCTAGTTGAGAATTAGCAATATGGGACTGTCCTTATCAGAGACAGACTGGGTTGATAAGAAGAAAGATCGGAGCCAACAAAACTGTACTTCTAGCCCAACGATGCTCAGCCTTACTGTCCAAAGTGTGAAATGCAATGTCAAACAAAGAAGTAGTTGGTGAAGGAAAAATCCTCTAGGGCTTTGTCAGGCAACTTGATCAACTTCAATAGTTATTGGGGAAAAAAAACGTGTCTAGGGCTCAGATTTTTTCTCTCGGTTGTATCATAGTGCTAGCACTAAATTCCAGGGCCCAGACCTGCATTGGATTAACAACATGAAGGTTATGCAAATATATTCTAAGTATCAGTAGCGGCAGATCTGTCAAAGCAACAATTATGAACAATTTTGAACAAGCTCTCTCCATGACTAGGGCTCTTTAGAATGTCAAAATTATTGATGTGGAAAAAATATTGTATAAATTTGCTTAGCAAAAGAAAATGTACCAGTAGCAACATTTATTAGCTAGTTCCACAGAGAGGATAAGAGAGTTTTACATACTGTATCATCTGTGTGTTTATAACAATCTTACAAAACGTAAATCAAATTGCAATATGAGTCAGATATTAAAATACAATTGAATGTGTAGGTGTACGAAGGAATATTCTGTTTTGACAGTCCATTTTCTGTTACTTGCTAAATCATAAATGCATGTTTCATGAACTCCAGGGCTGTGTTTTATACACAGATGAGTGTGTTGAACAATGTAAAATAAATGCAAACTTTAAAACCTTTAGAAATAGTGCACTAAACTGATACTGTAATTATAAGTAGGATTTTTTAAATTATCCTAGGTGCAATCTTTACAATTCATGTTCACACCTTTTCTGAGATATCTTGTAAACTGAGTGTAAATTGATAATATTAACTTGTTTTATAATTAATCATTTGTGGAAAGATGGCTACTAATGGTTTGGAGTCATGGGTTTGTAAGAGGAGCAACCATATAACAAAACTCTGTTTTAATTTGCTTCTATTAAAAACAGTTATTTAATCTGATTTTATGTTATGGACAGAATCTTTACATATTGATCCACACTGTGCAGACAGCAGTTAATTGTTATTGTCTGTATAGATGGACCAGTGACAGTATGCCTGCACAAAGGAGGATGGTTCAAGACAGTCAAGGAGTCTGAGGGCTTGTCTACACTTAAAAGGCTGTAGCTGCACAGGTGCAGCTGTTCTGCTGTAGCGCTTCAGTGAAGACACTACCTAAGCCTGCAGGAGGGCTTCTCCCATTGGCCTAGGTAATCCAGCTTTTTGAGAGGCGATAGCTATATCAAAAGGAGAAGCCCTCCCAATGATATAGCAGTGTCTACTCCAGGTGTTGGGTCAATATAACTGCATTGCTCAGGGATGTGGATTGAGTGCACCTTATTCCTCCTTTAAATTCGAGCAGCAGGTGTTCCTTCAAGCATTTGTCTCCTACTGTGTATAGCAAGCACGGGTTCTGGGAACCTGAGCAAAACTTCAGACTGTGAAAGACCACAGTCTCTTGGTCATGATAATGTAACTGATCATTCTTAAGCAATCCTGTCCTGCTTCTGCATCCTCTTCCCCACTAACATGACCTCACATCTTCAAAGTTTCCTCTGTGGTTTAATGCTGATAAACCAAGGATATGATTTAAAAAAAATTTTTTTTAGATTACATTGTTTGTACTGTGTGTTTTTCTGATAATAAAACAGTAGGTATGATGATTGTTGCTCTGTGAATGGCCAGATTCTGCTATTTGTCTACTTATGTGCTCTGAAAAAGTGTTGATACATAACTCTTGTTTCTTATGTTTTTGTAATTCACATTCTTTTCATGTATTTCCAGAATTGCATTACATCTTCTAGATCAGTGATTTTCAACCTTTTTTTTTCATTTGCGTACCTCTAAAAAATTTCAAATGGAGATGCAGCCCCCTTTGGAAATCTTAGATATAGTGTCCACGAACCACAGGTTGAAAACCACCTTTCTGTGGTAACAACAACCTTTCGTGGACCTCGTAGACATAGTCTTCAGACCCCTGAGGTCTGCAGACTACAGATTGAACACAGCTGTTCTAGACTGAGATCTTACTGTTGTTCTAAACATATTAAAGTCTTACTGACAATAAAAAAAGTAAGAATTAGACACTAAAGTTGCTTTTCCGTGTAGAAGTCAATTCTGGCATTAACATTAGGAGCCTAATCTTGCTCCTATTTAAGTCCAGTAGCAAAATTCCCATTGACTTCAATAGGAGCAGCACTATGCCTTTAATATGAGGGTTTTTAAAATACCTTTTTAAACTAGTGCCATAGAAGGAATAAGGAAATAGATAAGGATTATTAACTCAAGGTGAAGCTGCTCAGTTGATGAACTAGTGAAAAATACCCACGGATAGGAAAGTGAGTAAGGTAATGAATGTGTAACCCCCTACCTGATGATGTTGGCAGCAACAAGGACCGGGTTCCATATCTACATGTTCCTCTTAAAATTACGAAACAAGCCCATCTGAAGCTTCCACCCAGAAATCTTGGAAAACTAATTGCCACTCCTGGGTCTTCTGAGGCTATCCTTCCCCACTCTAAAGCACTGAATATATAAGAAGTATATAAGAAAAGAAACATTTATTAAGAGGAGAGGCAACATAGCATTAATTTTGGAAAACACAGCAACAGTGACTGAAAAATATGCAAACAATAATAAACACCCACCTCCAATTACGTTGGGTAGTAGTCCTTTGCCTCAGCTTTTAGTGATTTCACTGAGGAGTGTGGATTGTCACTTCTGCCTCCCCTGTGTTGTCTTGCACTAGAACACTGTACCCACACTATGTCTAAGCCTGAGCCCCCAAGATCAACTTATCAGTGATTTCAGCTCTCATGGTTGCTGAGAAGAAACAAGGACTATCAATTGATTCTAGTTAGCTCTGTCTTTAAACACTGGACGGAGAGGGTCAAACGGCAACTAAGCCCTTTTGAACAGAGTCTTTACCACTACATAAGACAGCTGCATCAATCTTCCCTGCCTTTTACTTGGATCTGGCATCACTATCCCATAGTTAGCAAGTAAGATTACATTTAGGGTGACCCTCTCAATTAGGGCATGTTAAGTACAGTCCTCTGCTCTTCAATCATACAATAAGGATAACAATATTTCATTATCCCTGCATCCAAAATTTGAGTGAATTTAACCCAAAACAGCCAAAATGGATCACTTTGGCAAAGCAGGTATGTTTGCGGATCAACTAGGCAAAGTAGGTGTGTCCATGCAAATACAGTCTTACATCTTTACCCTCAATTCATCAATAGGTGGCAAAAGTAACTCATTTAGATCACTGGCTTGTGAACAGTCACTTCTTTAAAAGTGATTTTACTGCTGTCAGTATGACCTGTTACAAGAGGTAAAGATGATACAACTGTTGTTTTAACAAATGGCAAATCAACTGTTATAGGCTTCAACAGATCAGTCGGTTGCTTATAAGCAACGACAGCATCTGCTACTGATGTTCTTATAACTATCTATAACACAGATTACTCGTGTAATATGCTTATATCATATATAAATAATTTATTGACTTTTTACAATTTAAAATAGAATGTTAATGTTTAGTGTGACCATATTATCTAAAATTCCAGTGCAGGTTAATGTTTATTGTGTTGGAGAATAAGTTCACAAAGGCACTTTCATAGCATGCAGTAAAAGTGTCCACATGGAAAGTTAGTGAGGAGTAACTAGCATGCTATAACTTCACATCCTAACTTGCCTGTGTAACTTCTCATGTAAACAAGCCCTAAATCTCTTTAAAAATAAGTTCAGTAATATAAGAGCATAATTTACTACCCTTTATTTAGCAGAACTTTGCAGTTCTTATGAAACTAGCAAATACATTTTCTCAAATTACGATGAGGCTCATCATTTTCTACTTTGAAAATTGACCATGTAGTTACCATCTGGGATCTGAAGAGTCTATTGATTTTGAGTATACAAAAATGTTTTATCTTCTTGACCTTTAATTTAACCAAAAATAGAGACAAAGTTGATTCAGTACTGACATTTTAAAAATTTTATTGGATAGAATATGCATGCTGTGGAATAAATATAACGTGTTCAACAGAGAATTCCTTCCATAACTATGCTTTAGAATGACTAAATACATTTTCCTGTTTTAAAAAAGATAAACATTCAAAAAATAGTGTGTCCAGTAGAGGTTTTTTGGTCTATCTAGGTGTCTGTGTGGTCTCCATCACTGTAGCATCTAAGTACAGGCCACATGGTCCATTATATACAATCTGGATGTTTGGTGTTGTATAGCTGAAATTATGCTAACACACTGTGAAGGGGTGGACAAGGTCAGAGGCCCCCTGCTGGAGGCCTCAGGGTCCTGCTACACGCTCCCCCAGAGAAGAACAGAAGGGAAGTCCTCCCATCAGACAAACTGCGCCCAGTCAGGGTTCAGGAAGGCTGTATAAAAAGGAGCAGCATTGACAGAGACAGTTAGTTGCTGCCTGGAGCTGGAAGAGAGAGGACTGTGTTTCTGGCTGGCTGAAAGTGCAGCAGGACATCTGCAGGTACATCTCAGTGTGGGCAGGGCTAAGGGAGAGGCCCTGGCTGGCTGTGTGGGCTGAGTAAAGACTGAGCTCAGGGAGGGCTGCAGGAAGACTGTCTCCAGGGAGGAAGCCCTGGGGTATGGCCCCACACCTGAGCCAGGAAAGGGTAAAGACTATATGCCCTTAAGGGCTTTGTTCTGTTCCAGTTATAGACGATGTGTGAGACTCGGCCAGAGGGCTGAGTCACTGAAAACCTGCCGAAAAAAACCATCAACTGGGGGAGGGGCCACTCGTGAGAGGCAGATGCCACCTCATTCCACAAACTGAGTGACTGCAGTCAATCAGGGGGGCACTCGCGAGAGACAGGTGCTGATCCTGTTACACACATCCAAAGCATGGGATGGGTATGTGTGGAGTTTATACATCTAAATAATCTACAAAGTGATTTTGTCTGAGGTAATCTAAAATCTCAGACAGCTGTGTTTGGGGATGACTTGGCCAAGAGGTTCTATACACATCACTCTTTGGGGCTGGGTTAAATGTGTCTTGAAGAAGGGCAGCTGTATCCTGTAGGTACTGTTGGGTGGTGTGAGGAGGAAGAGGGGAAGCTCTGTTGTTTGGAGGCTAGGGGAGAACAACTGAGGTAAGAGGAAGAGGCAGCACAAGTTGAGAGGTAGGCAGGTCAGAGGTGGGAGGAGGTAGAAAAAAGAAAACTCTCTAGGCAAGTATACTCATCTTTAGTTCAGCCAGTGTGAGATGTTCAGTGTTCTAAATGTTAATTTAGGAAGTTGACATGTTTTTGAATCTAGAGTGTGCCACTCAAATTCTATGAAGAATCTTATTTAACCTATACTTGGCCTCTTGAACATAATTTATTTGGGAGTTTGTGATTATTAAATTTACAGTCCAGTTCATACAGGGCATCATCAAACAATTACAACTATAGTCATGGGGACCTCATACTGAAATAAATCTTTCCTGAACCCCGCTTCTGATCTTCAAAGAATCTCCCAACCTCTCCAAGCTTATCATCAGAAGCAAGCTCCCCACAGACCAGGACCCACCAACTCAAAGTAGCACCAGACCCTATCAGAACAACAGATGCAATAGCTGTAGACATATCTTCACTGTGTCAATGGACAACACCCCCACAGCACACCTTTCAAGATTCATGGGCCCTACACATGCCTATCACAATATGTAGTGTGCCTCATCCAATGCACTAAATGCCTGAAATCAACTTTGTGGGTGAAACAAAACAATCACTGCGCTCTTGAATGAACTCTCACAGAAAAATGATAAAAGACAAAAACATCAAAGCACCTGTGGGTGAACACTTTTCATAAAGCAATTACTCTATATCTGACCTCACAGTCCTCATCTTCAAAGGAAACCTGCACAACACCTTCAAAAGACAGGCCTGGAAGTTTACATTCATAACTTTACTAAATACTAAAAATCATGGACTGAATAGAGACACTGGATTTATGGTTCATTACAGCATCCTCCCCTCCATGACAGGAGAGGTGTTAACAAGCCACTTCTTCGAGTCATATCCCTCTGGGTGCTCCACTGTAGGTATGTTTGCATCCCTGCACTGCTGATTGGAAAATTTTGGTAGCAGTGTCCGTTGGTCGCACACATGCGCTGTCTCTCCTTGTGCTGCACCAAGAGGCTAGACAGCACACGCGGGCTAACCCACCTCAGTTCTTTCTCTACTGCAGAGTCAAGACAAGAACTCCAAAGGGGAAAGGTGGGTTGTGGAGTACCCATAGACATCCTGTGTCCTTTGAATTACAGTGGCAGGTTGTTCCTTCTGAGATCTAAAAATGATGCATTCGGGAATTCACATTTAAAGATGGCAAGTTGGCAAATATGTGTAATTTCATTTCTTTTCTTTTGCTAAGATAAACATTATGGTAGCATTCTCTCAATCTAAGGTTGTTTAACTGTTGGATGTTACTTTAGAGAATGGAGGATTATATGGAGGGAGGATGTTTTGCTTAAAACAGTCCTAACAGTTTGGAGTGATGAGGCTGAAAGGCTCAAGAAATTAGAAATGGGATACAGAGCCTTTTATTTCTAGGTCACTGGTTTGAATCCAGCCCAAATCAATACTGAGTGAAAATCATTGCTGTTTGTTTCAGTGGCCAAGATGACATGAGTCAATGATATAAACCCAGCTGTAGGCAGTTGTTCATTACAGTTGACACTCATTGGCACCCGTGTCGGCAATCTCAAAAGGCAACCGCCCGTTAGAGGTACATTAAGCGACATAATTACAGCGTCATAAGCACTAGTGTGCACAGCACTGTGTTGGCAGGAAAGCTTCTCCCACTGATATAGCTATCGCCAATTGTTGGGCTGGATTAACTATGTCGACAGGAGAATGCTTCTCCCGTCAGCATAGAATGACTACACAAGAGATCTTACAGCGGCGCAGCTGCATCGGTACAGCAGTGCGCTATAAGGTCTCTAGTGTAGACATAGCCTAAACTGCTGCCTAAGATTGTATGCTGTTATACAGCTGCTGTGCATCACTCCAGGTTGATTACATTTCACTGTGTGAAGGGATCCCTACAGAGCATTTCTTATAAAACAAAACAAAAAACTTCCTTGGGACATAAGATGTTATGTAAATGTAAATCATCATTAGAAATTCTTTAAAGTCATTGTTTTTAGGTAACAGTCTTTCAAGAATGTTAAATAAGATTGGCAAACAAAGAATCTTTTAAAAGATCAGATGTTTGGAATATGAGAATAGCCTGAGTAAGCAGCATCAGGATAATTGTAGAGAAGAGAAATTATGTTTTCACAGTTACAGGGCAAACTGCACTTAACACCCTTTTAATCCCTCTTGAGTTGCACCCCTTAGGTGACAGGACTGGCTTCCTGCACCTCACTCGGTGTGTTACCGGATGGTCCAGCCACCTGGGACTGAGTCACTGGGCCACAGCCTCTTAATGTATCAGGCCCATCTGTGGTTGGGACCTGCAAACCCTTTTCTTTCAGAGACCTGTGACTAGTGAGTTGATTAAAGCAACTCAAAAACAGTGTCTTCAGAACAAAGCATTATTTATTAGGGCTGTCGATTAATCACAGTTAACTCACGCAATTAACTCAAAAAAATCGCAATTAAAAAAATTTATTGCGATTAATCACAGTTTTAATCACCTTGTTAAACAATAGAATGCCAATCGAAATGTATTAAATATTTTTGGATGTTTTTCTACATTTTCAAATATATTGATTTCAGTTACAACACAGAATACAAAGTGTACAGTGCTCACTTTATATTATTTTTATTACAAATATTTGCACTGTAAAAATTATAAATGAAAGAAACAGTATTTTTCATTTCATCTCATACAAGTACTGTACTGCAATCTCCTTGTCGTGAAAGTGCAACTTAGAAATGTAGATTCTTCTTAGATGGTATCTCCGTCCAGTTGGAATCTTCCACTCAGTTCCTTCTCAAGGACTCGGGGCAGTGCTGCCTTCTCTTCCCTAATCTCTATAGAAAACATAGAAATAGTTCTTAATTAATTCCCAGTTGTTTCCCTTCCTTTAGTATAGTTACATAGTTAGTTACTTAGTAAAAAAAAAAAAAAAAAAAAAAAAAAAAAACCACAGGCTTGGCTCCCCTTGAGACACTACCTCCCATAACACAAACACATAATGCCAGGAGCTTCAGGCTGAAAGAAATGCAACACCTGTCAGGCCTCCATGCCACGGTCAGATGGTCACTCCCAGTGTGTAAAGTGCCTCGGGACACCCACATCCCCACGGCGCCAACACTGTGCGAGCCTCAAAACAAGAGCTGGATCTGCGCCTCAAGATCATTATGATGGAGAAATCCCTGCAGCCACTGTCGGAGCGATCCCCAGCCAGATCAGAACCCCTCCCTGGAGCGGAGGCACGGGAAAGTCTCGAGACTCTAATAAGGGTAAGGGTCTCCTGCCCTCTGCTGGCAGCACGAAGTACTGCTGCTTCAGCCTCTTCACATGCCTCAGCTGCTGCTTTGACAGAGCTGACAGGCGACCAGACTTCCCGGCACCAGCACCACGTGCCTCGGCACCAGCAACAGCCACGGTGCCGACAGCGCAGTCAGCACCGGCACCAGCAACAGCCGCGCTACTTTCAGCCTGGTCAATTTCAGCGCTGAAAGCAGCCGCCAGCGCTCTGCCTCAGCAACAAAAATAGCAGCGGTGCCGACAGCGCGATCAGCCTCCGGCACCCAGCCACTCTGTGCCCTGTGCAGCGGCTCTACAAATCAGGCTGCCCCAAGCAGCGCTCTTCCGGCATCCTGGGAGGCGCCCAGGATGCTGGTGCCTAGAGCTGGCCCTGTGCACCAGCACTGCAGGGCACATCAAAGCACAACTCTGCAGGAAACTCTCTGTCACTCTCTCCTAGCAAAGAGCTAGAGCAGGGAGCAGACTTAGTTCAGATTAAAGAGCACGAACAATAGCTGCTCACTCAAAGTGACCTTTTAGTGCCACCTGAGCCTCACTCTCCACTCCTGGAAGCAGAGGACTCCTTCCTTGACCTGCCACTTTCTCCACCTGAAATGGCTTTCAGTGACCTTGAATTGCAACAGCAGGCAGAGTTCCCCTCCTGCTTCTCCTCCACAGGCACCTTTACCACCTCAGGTCACGGCTCAAGTTCAGCAACCTCAGTTTCCCTATGCTGCCCCTCCGTGGGTGATGCCTGGGTTTTCCTACCCCATGCCTTGGGTGGTACCCGTGGCAGAATCCTCCTATCAATCACCTTCCTCCGGTACCTCAGTCTCCTGCTCCATCTACTTCCAGGGTGCCTGAACCTCCTGAACTATATCCTGATTCGCCTAATCCTAACTCTCCATCAGCCGCAGATGAAGCCAGCCTCCCTCCACCCCACAGATCGTCGACTGCAAACAGTTCCAAGAACTTTTGAGGGTTGCGATCAGCCAGGATATTAGAGGTTCAGGAGAAGCAACACAAACTCCTTAAAATCCTTCAACCGTCTGCACCTATAAATGAAGCACTCATGGAGCCAGCTGACATTCTCTGGCAAACCCCAGCTTCTCTGGTACCAACTTGCAAGAAGGCTGAGCGTAAATATTACGTTCCTGCGACTTCCTATTCTCTCATCCACCACCGAACTCCCTTGTCATTGATGCAGTGACACAGAGGACCAAACATTCACAATATCGACCCACCCCTCAGGATAAAGACCTTAGACGCCTTGATGTCCTGGGCATCCTCTACACTACAGTTCAGGATTGCTAACTACTCTGCCCTCCTCGCCAGTTATGATTTCGATAATTACAATAAGCTTTTCGAATTTGCCTCCTACATACCGGAGGACAGAAGAGCAGACTTCAAATCAATCCTGTCTGAGGGACAATTAATCTCCAGAACAGCCCTACAGGCGTCTTTAGACACGGCGGACACAGCAGCCCGTACTACCGCAACTGCTGTGGTTAGAACCTCATGGCTCTCTGCATCCGGCATTCAGACTAAAGTGGAGGATCTCCCATTTGACAAGGACAAACTTTTCTCCCAAAACTGATGAACTCCTCCATACCATGAAGGATTCCAGAGCGACACTGCGCACCCTGGGCATTCAACCATCTCTTCCCAAGAGACAGCGATACCAGCCCTACCAAAGAACACGTCAGTATTATCGCCCTCAATCTAGACCGTACGACACAACTCGGAATCATAATAGACCTCCCAAACGCAGACAAAATCAGAACCAAGCCACCACCTTCCGTCCACAGGGCAATAAACAACAGTTTTGAAGCTTTGGTCCCTTGATTCCACCACTTACTTTCCCATTTGGCCACCGCCTCCAGTATTTCCAACATGCCTGGCAACGGATCACTCAGGACCGCTGGGTCCTCGAAATAGTTCAGACCGGTTACTCCATTCCTTTTATTTCCTACCCTCCTACCCATCCCCCTTCCCCGTCCCTCTTCAGGGACCCCTCCCACGAGCAGTTACTTCGCACAGAAGTGGCTCACCTTCTGCAATTAGGCGCAGTGGAGCCTGTGCCTCTGCAACACCAAGGGACAGGTTTCTACTCCCATTACTTTCTAACACAGGAAAAGACCGGGGGATGGAGGCCTATATTAGACCTCGCCGACTGAACAAATTGACACAAAGATTCAAGATGGTCACATTGGGCACAATCATACCCGCATTGGATCAGGGGACTGGTTCACAGCCCTCGACCTACAACACATATCAATTCATCCAGCTCACAGGCGCTTCCTCGATTCACAATCGGTCACGATCACTTCAATACCGAGTTCTTCCTTTTGGACTCTCCACGGCTTTTTCCAAGACCTTAGGTCACACTTTTCCCCTATCTAGACGATTGCCTCATCAAGGGCGACTCCTGTCGTCTCACCATCTCCCTCTTTCACAGCCTAGGTCTCCAAATAAACACCCAAAAATCCACCCTGATACCCACGCAACAGATAGAGTTCATTGGAGCTCATCTCGACTCAACCCAGAGCAGGGCCTCGCTCCCATACAACAGATTCCTCACTATCACACAGCTCATACGCACACTCTCTACTCGTCCCAGGACACAAGCAAGAATCTGCCAACAGCTCTTTGGTCACATGGCAGCTACCACCTTCGTGGTTCAACATGCCAGGCTACATATGAGATGCCTCCAGGGCTGGCTCAACTCCAATTTCAAAACCAGCAGACATCCCTTAGGGATGCTGCTAACTCCTCCTCCCAATGTTATAACTTCCCTACAATGGTGGACAAGTCCAGAAAACCTCTGTACAGGGGTTCCCTTCCAGCAACGATCCCCAACGCTCATGCTCACCACGGATGCTTCCCTGATAGGTTGGGGAGCGCATCTAGGAGAACACAAAGTACAAGGTCGATGGTCTCCATCAGAATCTACATATAAATCTCCTAGAACTCAGAGCAGTGAGGAAAGCATGCCTTCACTTTCTTCCCTTATAAAGAACAGATATCTGAGTTTTAACAGACAACATAGCATGTATGTATTACATAAACAGACAGGGGTGCCAGATCACATTCCCTCTGCATGGAAGCCATTCGACTCTGGAATTGGTGCATACAACATCGAATACAGATCATCGCCTCCTATCTACCAGGCTGCCACAACACTACTGCCGATGCACTCAGCAGGCACTTCTCCACAGAACGGAACTGCACCCCACAGTACTCCAACAGCTTTTCTCCCACTGGGGCACTCCATCAATAGATCTCTTTGAAAATGCCCCTGTTTTGCTCCAGGGCGGGACTGGGACTGCATCCCTAGGATGCATTCCTCATTCATGGAACAGTTACCTCCTGTCGCCTTCCCGCCTATCCTCTACTACACAGGGTTATTCGGAAGATCGCGGACGACAAGGCCCAGGTCATCCTTATTGCCCGGCTTGGCCAAGACAGACGTGGTACCCTTACCTTCTCCGTATGTCCTCCGTCACCCATGGGCTCTCCCCAACAGGCCAGACCTCCTTTACCAGGACAACGGCGGGTCCTTCATCCCCAACTCCAGAAGCTCCACCTCACGGCCTGGTTCCTTCATGGTTCCAAACCCATGAACTAGCCTGTTCGAACAAGTCCTACACGTCCTCCTGCACAGTAGGAGAGACTCCACCATAAAACCTACCTTCAGAAGTGCTCTTTGGTGCTCACATAAACATTTAGCACCCAACAATGTGACCCTTCCTAACATTCTAGATTACCTCCTCGAACTGAAACAGGACGGACTTTCGCTTAGTTCCATCACCTTCCACAAACTATTGGATGGGTACTCACTCTTTACACACCCCACCATTCTCTGGCCTGCAAAATCTCTACCCTGAAATTCACGCAACAGTGGCTACATGGAATCTTAACCTCGTTCTTCATGCTCTCATGAAACCTCCATTTGAGCCCTTGGCTACCTCCTCTGATCTCCATATGTCCATGAAGGTGGCTTTCCTAGTTGCCATAACGTCAGCAAGGAGAGTTGGAGAAATAAGTGCCTTGATGGCCCACCCTCCATACACAATCTTCTCCAAAGATAAAGTCACTTTGAGACCACATCCTCAATTTCTTCCTAAGGTGGTATCGACCTTCCACCTCAACCAACCTATATATTTACCAACTTTCTACCCCAAACCTCACCAGGATGCAACCCTGCATACTCTCGGCGTCAGGCGAGCAATTGCCTTTATTTAGACAGGACTAAATCATTCCGCAAGTCTCCACGACTCTTTGTTTCAATTGCGAAAGATCCAAAGGCACGGCTATATCTAAACAACGTCTATCCAAGTGGATCTCTGACTGCATCAGATCCTGTTAGAAGAATCTTCAAAGAACTCATTCCACTAGAGCCATGTCGACATCCGTTGCCTTCCTACACAATGTTCCCATTCCCGATATCTGCAAAGCAGCTACATGGTCATCTGAACACACATTAAACACTATGCTAGACACTCAGACACAATAGTAGGTCATACAGTACTATCTTCATCACTTCCTGCCGTATCTCCACAGTCCCACCAACCGTAGTGGGTACTGCTATACATTCACCTAGAGTGGAGCACCCACAGGGACAGCACTCGAAGAAGAAGAGAAAGTTACTCACCTTGCAGTAACTGAGGTTCTTCGAGATGTGTGTCCTGTGGGTGCTCCACTCCCCTCCTCCTCTACTTTGGAGTACTGAGATGACTCTCCACGGTAGAGAAGGAACTGAGGAGGGTGTGGGGCACGCACCCTGGAAGATTCCAACTGGACGGAGATACCATCTAATCTCCGATCGACAGCGCCGGGACGCACCGTCACCTAGAGTGGAGCACCCACAGGGACACACATCTCGAAGAACCTCAGTTACTGCAAGGTGAGTAACTTTCTCTTTTTTTTGTTACACAACTGCACTCATAAACAAAACAATACAAAATTTTAGAGCCTACAAGTCCACTCAGTCCTACTTCTCGTTCAACCAATCACAAAAACAAACAAGTTTATCGCCCATAAATGTAAACAGTGTTTCCTGCTTCTTATTTAGAATGTCACCTGAAAGTGAGAACAGGCATTTACATGGGACTTTTGTAGCTGGTATTGCAAGATATTTACATGCCAGATATGCTAGACATTCATATGCCCCTTCATTCTTCAGCCACCATTCCAGAAGACATGCTTCCATGCTGATGATGCTTGTTTAAAAAAAAAAGTGTTTAATTAAATTAAATAATTTAATTAAATTCTCCTTGGGGGAGAATTTAATGTGTCCGGGTCTATTTTACCCACATTCTGCCACATATTTCATGTTAGCAGTCTCGGATAATGACTCAGCACATGTTGTTCATTTTTAAGAACACTTTCGCTGCAGGTTTGACAAAATGCAAAGAAGGTACCAATGTGAGATTTCTAAAGATAGCACAGCACTCGACCCAAGGTTTAAGAATCTGAAGTGCCGTCCAAAATCTGAGAGGGACGAGATGTGGAGCATGCTTTCAGAAGTCTTAAAAGAGCAACACTCCAATGTGGAAACTACAGAACCCGAACTACCAAAAAAGAAAATCAACCTTCTGCTGGTGACATCTGATTCAGATGATGAAAATGAACATGTGTCAGTCCGCACTGCTTTGGATTGTTATCGAGAGGAACCCGTCATCAGCATGGAAGCATGAACCCTGGAATGGTGGTTGAAGCATGAAGGGACATATGAATCTTTAGCGTTTCTGACATGTAAATATCTTGTGACATCGGCTACAACAGTGTCATGAGAATGCCTGTTCTCAATTTCAGGTGACATTGTGAACAAGAAGCGGGCAGCATTATCTCCTGCAAATGTAAACAAACTTGTTTGTCTGAGCAATTGACTGACCAAGAAATAGGACTGAGTGGACTTGTAGATACTAAAGTTTTACATTGTTTTATTTTTGAATACAGTTATTTTTTAACACAATTCTACATTTGTAAGTTCAATTTTCTTGATAAAGAGATTGCACTACAGTACTTGTATGAGGTGAATTGAAAAACACTATTTCTTTTGTTTTTTACGGTACAAATATTTGTAATAAAAAATAAATAGAAAGTGAGCACTGTACACTTTGCATTCTGTTATAATTGCAATCAATATATTTGAAAATGTAGAAAACATCCAAAAATATTTAAATAAATGGTATTCTATTATTGTGTGACAGTGTGATTAATCGCACTATTAACTGTGATTAATTTTTTTAATCGCTTGACAGCCCTATTATTTATTCCTTCCTCTTAAGGTGCAAAGCACATACAGCAAGGGGTGAAAACAATAAAAAGTATAACCCTGAGCCTGGATCTTACTTATCCTTAATCTTTCCTTGCCAGCTTTTGCAAGTTTCTCTCAGCATAGCTAACCCCTGTCTCTGGCTGGGAGAAACAGACTGTCCTGTTCACAGCAGGCTCTCCGTCTCTGTGTATTCCCTGGCCAGCCTGTCTGTTTTTTCTGACACTCTCTGAGTAACCTCTGGCCACTCACTCAACTTCCACTCTTTTCTAGACCCTGGGTATTCTAATATTTTACCATTCCCTTTGATATCTGTCATCTGAGCCCTAGGAAAACAGCTATGTCACCACAGTTGGAGTGGAGGAGTCTTTTCTAGGCTATAAACCTAGCTGTTATGTTTGAGTGTTTGTTGGTATGAGCCTTGGCCATTGTTTTACCTTTCCTGCTTGTTCCTCTAACAACCACTTTTGATGTAACTCCATAGGAAGTAACCCATCATAAACTCACACTCAGAGGCATGCACCATATTCATAACAAATAATACAGATATTCTCACATTGTCACATGTCTAATTGGTTTTTGGATTATATTAATATGCTAGTTGGAAAGGGTGCTGGGGGAAAATGATAAATTTCTCAGAGTTGTCTTAAATGTAAGTTAAAATATTGAATGTCTGAGTAGGTATACCAAATGAATCACCACTTTTTTCAAGGCTATGAAATCCTATTCCTATTATGCTGAACATCAGTATACACAGTTAATGATGTATTGTACAGTTTTATATTTAGGGTGTTTGTGTGTGGGCAGATAACCTTCATGTAATATGTTTGTTCCCTTTTTTCTAGTAGTAAGGAACGGTGATCATAATTATTGTTGTGATAGAATTTTTTTAAATGATTTTTGTTTGTTTTTTTTAATGTTGTTTTTATTTCTTGTTTCTCATTTTTCTTTGTTTGGATGAATAAAAGTAGTGGGCCCTTCTCACTTATACTAGTTGAAAACTGGAGTAACTCTGTTGCAGTTAGTGGAGTTGCATTCATGTAAATTTGGTCTGAGAGGAAAACTAGACCTAAGGTAAAACTTTGAAAAGTGCCGAAGTCCTGTTTTCAAAGTGACTTATGTGTCTAAGTGACATTGAGACTTTGGCTCCTAAATTCCTGAGTCTGTTTTGAAAATGGGACAGAGAAGCCTAAGTCACTTATATGCATTTGCAAATTTTACTCCAATTTTTTGTTCATTTCCTACTTTAAAGGGGAAGAAATATTGCACTATTAGCATTCACTTTTTATCTGTGATTCTCTTATAGGAAACAGATTCAGGCTCTTCTAGGGCAGTTTAGCCAAGCAGAAACCTTGTTAATCTCGGCTGGAGTGAAGCCAGGAATGCTAGATGGAGTTCTTTTGGATGCTGGGTGTTCCTCTATGCAGCTTGATACTCCCGAAAGAGGTTTTTCCCTGCGAAAGGATGGTCCTTTGGATATGAGGATGGATAGTGGCAGGTATGTATTGATCAGACATTTCTTCTCACAACAAGAAATCAATTTCTCAACAACACTCTGAATTTAATTTCCTTTTTAGGTTGCAGAATTCCCATCACACGCCCACATCTAACTCCGCACATACATAATAAATCAGCTTTGTTCTTTTGCCATAGAGGCTCATCTAGTTCTCAGGATTTAGGGCCAGATTCCAATCTCACTTACTGCAGCATAAAGTGAAGGTACTTCTGGGTTTCAGTGGTGGAAGGTCAGAATTTGACTATTAGGCTTTCCATACTTAAGGTTAAAAGCAATGAATAATAACAATAATTAAAACAAGTATCTTTAATTTTGTTAAGCAGACCATGATGTAGGATATAAATGAAATTGTTACTGTGAGAAGGTAGTTTATCATCTAGGTGAAATGAGGATGCTTAAGTATAAATGAAGTTCTAACAGACTTCTTTTAACCTTGGTAGCTACTCTGAAGATGGGCATGTGCTAACCTCTACAAAGAAACGGCAGTGAGCCTATCCTATCAATTAAATTACAATGGCAACTCTGCTTTCAAGGCATTAAATATTCTACCACTACTTGCATGCTTACTGTAAGCAATTCATTAACTTTGTCCTATGTTTCATAGCAAGCAGATCAGAATGACTTACTTTATACTGAAATTAACAAGTAGTAAAAAGAAAAAAACCTTTATATTTAATTGATTAGAGTCAGTGCTGAGTATACTCTGGAAGGTGGAATGCAATTCTAATAATAAATACTAATGTTTTCTATGTATATAGCAACTGTCACCTCGAAGGGACTCAGTGCCTTTCATGGGGAATATGCCTTATTACAGAAAACACCAAATATGCAGTCACCTCTGTTGTATGGATGATGGTAATTAACTGAGACATAGCATGCTGCACACCTATAAGGGAATGGGAAATTCTGGCCAAAAATAGTGGGACAAACTTGTGTTCTTAGAATATGAGCCATGGTATTGTTAATGTTCACACATAGCCAATGATACCTCAGTTTCTAAGAAACTATCCCAAAGACTGACACAGCAAGCTGCATGATACGCAATTTAGTCAACTCTAGTATGAACAGCTGAGATCTTATTGGGTTCAAGCCTACGGTTTCAAGGAATGTAAACCTGAGGTTTTTGCCACTAAAATATCCCTGCTGGTATATGAACTTGCATGATACCATATAAAGAATAAAGAATGACTGGGATAAAACAGGCATATACTGTACAGTTGAGGATAAATATACAGGGCAAAGAGTATCTTAAGTTTGGTTATTTTCTATAAGATATTGTGGGGAAATAATAAAATACTGAAAAATATTCTGCCTATCAGTCCCTTTGTAGAAGAGGCAAGTCTGTAAAATAGTTGAATTAGATTGAGCAGTCTCTGCAAATTACTGAATACCCATGCAGTGTATATAAAAGACCTTGAACGATTTCAATAAAGAAAGTTGTACAGGTGAAAAAAATATTGATGACTATGGGATATTTTGTTTGCCTTTTGGTAGATAGTTACAAATATCCTTTTCTTTCAAAATACTTTTGAATTTAAATTGAGATACCTTTAAGTGACAGTACAGGAAATTGTCTTCATAAGGGATCATTTTTCATAGCACTGCATATAAGAGGAAAGATCCTTGAGATTAGTTCCTCTATATTCTGAGTGGAAAACAGAACAAATAATGCAAGATGACTAAAACCAAAACATAAGAAATGAGTTCAGATTTTGAAGATATTTAAATAAAGACAATCTTACAGCCTTTCAATTTTAGAAAAATACTTGAACCATAGCTAATCTTTGTCAACTCATTAACGTTAAAAGTTGATGGTAGTGCTTGAAGTTTCAGCTATTCTTTATTGCTAATTAATGTTAAGGAAGACACTCCATCTGAAGTAATAAGACGGGATTTAAAAGGTAGAAGCTATTTCCGTTTTCACAGGATTGCTTTCTCTTATTTTAAAACCTCAAAGGCACTTGCATGCAGTGTGTGTGTTTGACTTTATGTCTCAATGCTATGAAGCTTCACCTCTTGTCAATGAAAACTGACGTCAGTGAACTAATTGGCTCTTCTTGTGCGTAGGTATCCTGACATGCCCACCGCTGCTGATGTTGTGAATGCTTTAGATCAACAGGCGCTTGCGTCCATCCTGAGAACATACGGGGAGGAGAGGCACGCCAAGAAAATAGCTTCAGCAGTCGTTCAGGCACGCAGCATCTACCCCATCACCAGAACTCAGCAGCTTGCCAGCATTGTTGCAGGTACCCTCATTAATTCTGAACAGTGTCTGAGAGAGAAAAAATATTAATCCCCAAAGTCCCAGAGGGATCTATTTGTTCTTGAAATCATGCAGGATCTAATCCTGTCTATCCTTCTCTGATGTCAGCTTTTTGTGTTGTTTTGTTTTGTGAGCTCCTTTTTTTTATATACTGTGGCTTCCTGATTAGTTTAATAATAGATTTTACATGAAGTGATTTATCATTTTTGCCCCCGAAGGTGAAACATTGAATGACAACCACAGAGGGAATTCTTTATCACTACTGTTGATAAACCCTCAATTATCAGATCTGTTTTATATTTTTGGGGGGTGGGACTGGTAGTACCATGACACTGAAATAAAATAACAACAACTGAAATAAAATAGATTAGCTCATATTTTTCTTCTAAACAACCAGCTAATGAAGAGTAAAATGATGCGTAGGTTATTTCATTTTGTGAATGCTAACTAGATCAGCCTGAAGGGCTTAATGAAACACTTCATCTTAGCTGCTGTTCACCATAAACCTCCTGAACTGAATGTAGCTAGGAGGTGCTTTGTTGCAGACAGGAATTGTTTCATAGCTGTGCCCCTCTGATGAAAGTTTTCCAAGTCAAAATATAATTTCTGTAGCTGCTTAAGACAATTCCATTGGAGAATCCCTAGTCTTGTCAGAAATACATCTAAAGGAGTGAAATTCTTGTATCTGTAGCTAGGGAAACTATCTTCTAATGTAATGTATTATGGTTTATGGTTGCTGTTGGCTTATTAATAATGGAGAAGTTCTTAAGTAATCTTAGAACTCTCAAATGAAAGGTTCAGCACCATTTTAATAATACAGGCTGTTTAGGCAAGTTATATGGTGAAATCAAATACACCTGAACTTTAGTCATAAAAGACGTGAAATGATTAAAGCTCTGGAAGAAGTATGAAGACACTATTGCTGTAGAAAGATCACATTGTAAGCATACTATATGAAAACAATGTAATGACAAAGAGGTAGATCAGTTGGACAATATATAATATATAAACCTTAAATAAAATCTGAAAATTCTGTATTTAAAAAGTACCCATTACCATCTACATTTAGTGGTAGTGATTTAATTTGCTTGTCAGACACATGCTTCTTTCTATAGCTGTTAATTAAAACAGTATGTCATTGTTTATGTACTTAAAGCAGCTACCCTGATGCTGTGTTAAATTTTTAATAAGCTGTAAGTCTTAAAAATACACCGCTACCTCGATCTAAGGCCACCCGATATAACACGAATTTGGATATAACGTGGTAAAGCAGTGCTCCGGGGTGGGGGCGGGGCTGCGCACTCCAGTGGATCAAAGCAAGTTCAATATAACACGGTTTCACCTATAACGCGGTAAGATTTTTTGGCTTCCAAAGACAGCGTTATATCAAGGTACAGGTGTATTATACAAGTTAATATTGTAGCTGTTATGAACTAAATAAAAGTGTCAGCACATTAGATTACCAGTTCCGGGTAAAAGACAATGGTCAAATTTGCAGCAGTGTTGTATCGGTTACCTATGAATCATAGCCACTGCTACTTCTTCTGTCATTTTAAATCCCTTGCTGTACATTATGTAGTTTTGACAGGTATATTAATATGATAAAATGCATGCCAAAGAAATTTATCAAATGACATTTTATATCAGGATTTTTCCTTTTAATAAGTACAGTTTCTGTCTACCAACATGTACAAAACACATATACTTACCAAACATCTCTCTATATAGAATAGGCAAATAATTAAAACTGGTTTAGCCCATTCTTTCAGTCTATGCTTAGGGAGAACTCCCTGGATTTCAGTGTGAATCTGCACAGAGTAAGAAGTTCAGGACTGGCTCTTATTAAGTTTTCATTAATTGTTTATACCTTAAGGTATAATGAACAGTATTACATATACGGTATAGAATTTTTTAAAATTATTTTTGTTTGTTTTTTTAATGTTCTTGTTTTTATTTCTTGTTTCTCATTTTTCTTTGTTTGGATGAATAAAAGTATTGGGCCCTTCTCACTTCTCAGGGAATTCTACTACCTAATTCTAGGAGCTTCCATGGCTTATAGTTCTGATGGTCTCCTGCATGGCCACAGTGGGCCCTACAACACATGAGACCTCTTGGAGCCTTCCTCCTATTGAAGTAGAATCTTCAGGAGAACTACCTCCCTTTTTCCATTCACTCTCCCTGCTCTCATCCTGAAATTGTTGTGGGGGTGTCAACATACAAAAACCCTCACCACAAGGAATCCCCTCACAGAGACTCCTGCAATGCAGGTCACTGTGGATGCTTTGCTACTAGGTTGAAGAGCACATATGGTGCACAAACATCACTGAGTAAATGGTCCAAATGAGAGAGAAAACAGAACATCAGCGGGTTAGAACTGACAGCAATTGGCAATACTGTAGTTTAATCCTTCACCGGACAATCAAATCTGTTCTTCTACAAAATGACCGCTATGCAGTGTTTGTCAAGAAACCAGAGCCTGAGGGTCAGGGAACATACTCACAGAATCCTCCTCTAGATAGAACAGAAGAAACTCTAGGTATCTAAGATTCATGTCCAGGGTAAATAAATGTAGAATTAAATGGGTTAAGCCATCTAGCCTTCTCTCTAGAGGCATGAAAACTCAACCAGATAATTAAAAACTTGATGTTCAGGATATTGGGGACTGCACCTCCAAAAGCAAGAAGAAACTAATCACTTTTTGCAAGGCACTGGAACAAGAAAATGTGTGACGTTGCTTGAATGAGAAAGAATCTATCTGGAAAATGGATGTACATCCTCCCATCTTTTTCTCAGCTGGCTTGAGTGGCCAAGAAAAATCAGGACAAACAATGCTATTGTAGTCCTTGTAACTACCTATTAGTTTCATGGGCCCTCCACAGATTAGCTAGTCTCCCAAAACCTTCTATATCAGTGGTGAGCAAACTGCAGCCACTGGAAGCTGCGGGTGGCCGTGCAAATGTAAACAAACTGTCTGGCGGCCTGCCAGCGGATTACCCTGATGGGCTGCGTGTGGGCCACAGGTTGCCCACCACTGTTCTATATTAAGAACATAAGAAGATAAGAATGGCCATACTGGGTCAGACCAAAGGTCCATCCAGCCCAGTATCCTGTCAGTGTTGGAATATTGGATCTCATTCTGGCATCCATTCTGGCATAACTGTTAAAAGGTTATTTAAAAAACTGGAAAGGATTCAGGGAAGAACTACAAGAAATTTTGGACTGGAAAATATACCTTACAAAGACCAAAAGAGTTAAATCTATAAAGTTTATCAAATAGAAGTTTGAAGCGCCAGAGGAAACACCCATGAAACTTAATCAATTGTCAGTATTTGAACACAAGTCAAAGATTGTTTAAAATTTAACCACGTATCTACACACAGAGAAGGTGCCTGATATTATAGAGCTATTAATTCAGGAAAGTTCTATGGCCTGTGTTATGCAAGAAAGTAAACTAAAACCGATTAATATAGCAGACAAAGGTAGAACAAGATTCAGTGCTGGAAGCTGAAGACAGCAAAGTTCAAACAGGAAATAAGATGACATTTTTAGTAGTTAATTAAGCATTTGGAATATATTATCAAGTGATAAATTCTCCATCACATGGAGTCTGTCACGTTGGATGCTAGATGCAGGAATTAATGGGTACATAAGAACATAAGAATGGCCATACTGGGTCAGACCAAAGGTCCATCCAGCCCAGTATCCTGTCTGCTGACAGTGGCCAATGCCAGGTGCCCCAGAGGGAGAGAACGTAACAGGTAATGATCAAGTGATGTCTCTCCTGTCATCCATCTCCACCCTCTGACAAACCGAGGCTAGTGACACCATTCCTTACCCATCCTGGCTAATAGACCAGAATGGACTTAACCTCCATGAATTTATCTAGTTCTCTTTTAAACCCTGTTATAGTCCTAGCCTTCACCATCTCCTCAGGCAAGGAGTTCCACAGGTTGACTGTGTGCTGTGTGAAGAAGAACTTCCTTTAATTTGTTTTAAACCTGATGCCCATTAATTTCATTTGGTAGCCCCTAGTTCTTATATTATGGGAACAAGTAAATAACTTTTCCTTATTCACTTTCTCCACATCACTCATGATTTTATATACCTCTATCATATCCCCCCTTAGTCTCCTCTTTTCCAAACTGAAAAGTTCTAGCCTCTTTAATCTCTCCTCATAGGGGACCCATTCCAGACCTCTAATCAGTTTAGTTGCCCTTCTCTGGACCTTTTCTAATGACAGTATATCTTTTCTGAGATGAGGAGACCACATCTGTATGCAGTATTCAAGATGTGGGTGTACCATGGATTTATTTAAGGGCAATAAGATATTCTCTGTCTTATTCTCTATCCCTTTTTTAATGATTCCTAACATCCTGTTTGCTTTTTTAACTGCCGCTGCACACTGCATGGACGTCTTCAGAGAACTATCCATGATGACTCCAAGGTCTCTTTCCTGATTAGCTGTAGCTAAATTAGCCCCCATCATATTGTATGTATAGTTGGGGTTATATTTTCCAATGTGCATTACTTTACATTTATCCACATTAAATTTCATTTGCCATTTTGTTGCCCAATCACTTAGTTTTGTGAGATCTTTTTGAAGTTCTTCATAGTCTGCTTTGGTCTTAACTATCTTGAGCAGCTTAGTATTATCTGCAAACTTTGCCACTTCATTGTTTACCCCTTTCTTCAGATCATTTATGAATAAGTTGAATAGGATTGGTCCTAGGACTGACCCTTGGGAAACACCACTAGTTACCCCTCTCCATTCTGAACATTTACCGTTTAGTCCTATCCTTTGTTCCCTGTCTGTTGACCAGTTTTCCATCTTTTACCAGATCATAGAGAAGCTCCAGGTAACAGGCAGAAATTTAAAATTTAAAAACTAGAATTTGGATTCACCACAGGCTAGTGGATATTTTGTTCCAAACCAGAAAGCTATCTACCTCTAACCTTTAATATAAGACCTAGGAAGGGCATGTGCAGTTGTGCCCATGAATGCAGTTCCACAAAAGTAAATGTGAAACATTTTCTTCAACTTTCTGGTGGGAAGCTACCAGAAAGAACTGTGCTGTGGTTGTGTAAATGGGAAGGTCGCAATACCAGAGGCTCTGCAGTTTTTGCAGGAAAAAGGGAGACTTGCAGGTTTTGCCCCTCTCTCTCTAGAGTCAGTAAAGCTATTGGTGATGTCTAACCATCTCAAACATCTGGTAGCCCACAGGTAATCTTACTCTTGATCTTAAACATCTGATGAAACTCACTTTGAAATGTCATCAGAAGTCTCCTTTACTTTTTATAATTTAAGGTGTCCATCATCTCTTCCTGAGAGCAAGCAAACTTCATGCCCTGTCAGCAAAAAAAAACATTTGTACAATTATTTGTCTCAAACATTGATATCCTACTGCAATAGGCATTCTATAAATACTTTACATCATGGGTTCTCAATGAGGGGGTTATGAACACGTCCACAGGGATGAACAGGAAACACTGCCTTAGATAGATTTTTGCCACAGCTACTTGGAAGTTAATAGGTATATATTAAAACACTGAAAAATATAAAGGTTGAACCTCTTAAAATGTAGCTTTAGTGTTCTTCTATTCTACTGATCAACAACTCTTATTTTATTTCAGTGGATGATATGCCTTGTTACCTATTAGCTTAAGCTAGTAACTTAATTTTGCTTGGTTTCATTTAGATTTGTAACCCATTGACAGATCATTGTGAGAGCATGTAGTCATCTGGATTTAACTTGAGAGAAGTTGGAGATTAGATGATAGAGAAGTTTAAAAAACCCTTAGTGGGTAAAGCCAGTTTTATCCAGATCTATTCAAGTTCACAGACTTTAATTAACAGTTTGAAATTTGTAATATTGCTTGAATTTTAGATGGGTGTGAATTAACACTGTATTAAGGGAGCCTAGACAAAAGGACATGAGTTGCGTCACAGAAACTTATTAAATGTGATGCAAATTCAACAGATGAATTCCAGCAAACAGGTGCACGATCTGAATTAATTTTTAAACTCCACCACTCTCATACACTCAGGGGACTTTAATGCCTCACATTGACAGGCACAGCACATTGCTAATTTCATTCACAAGCTTAAAAAATTCAATACATTTTAACATATGAATCTATTAGATTTTAAAAAGTGTAAGTAGCATCAGGGTATCCCAAAACTAAAAATGATAATTTCTCTCAACTGGGATTTCAAATCAGTAATCTAGGTAGAAGCATTATGTTTTTATAAATGAAATCCGTTTTACACACTTCCCATACAAATTTTGTTATATTATTATACATAGCAATGCCTGTTACCAAGCAAGATTTTCTTTTACTGTTAGTATGGTTTTCATCTGTGACTTAGCAAAAAGCACAGGATTTCCTGACTCCAGAAACGTTACTGACTCAGAGGACTGAGAATGGGATAATTGTAGCCTTTCAAATTGCTGATTCAAATCCAGTTTGGATTGTTAACAACTGTTCCAAATAGATGGCTGTCCATATGAAAAAAATCACCACCATCAAAACATTCATTAGCTGTTGACAATCTCAGCAGAGAAACCAAGGATTCACTGGGCTTGGAGACTAAACTGTCTTTTCACTACATACAGCTGGTACATGATCTGAGCATAAACAAGCCTTTTCTCTAGAGTTGTTAGTCAAGGACCTTTCACTTTATCATCAGCAACATTTGTATCACACCCTGCCCTGGACAGCTTACAGTCTAGGTCAGGCATGACATACAAATAAGGGTAATGGGAGTTAATGGGATGGGAACAGGTCAGGGTCACATATAGAAGATCACACAATAATTTAGATTAGTCATGCATAGTTCCTTAAAACATTTTGTTTGAGCTTCATCCCCATCATCAATATTCACCAAACTCATCCACTTCTAAAGAATGCTGCAGCACTAAACGCACAGATACTGTTAAACAAGCATATACATGTATACATGCACAAATACATTAAAAAGGGATAATTGAAAGAGAAAATATTAGCTGCAAGTTTGGTAGTAAAAATGCTGTATTTCTGGCCTCAGTGTGGCAAATACATCTCTTTCTGATGTAATGTGGCTATATTTTTTTTTACTGATTTACTGAATTTTAGTATTACATACTATAACATATTTTCTGCCTTGCTATTTGTGCATTGCCTTCCACAGATGCCACAGAGGATTGTGTTATATATGAAAAAAATATATGTTGGCAGTATTTACTTATTTTTATTTCCTATATTACTATAATAGATTTTTATCCTAAGGGCCTGATTTTCAAAACCAGGTTCTTTTTTTGCTCATGCAAATATTTATAGGAACAGTTAATTGTCAGAAAAAATTATGGTATCTAGATACTGCATTGAAATATCATGGTGATGGGGATTATATAAGATCCAAGATAGATACAATTTAGATATCTCTCTAACTGCCATATATGCCAGCACAATCTGGTAGCTGGATATCTAACTGCTTTCATTTGTCTGCTCCAAATTTCAGTTGCAGAATCAAAGACTAGTTTTCAAGATCAGATCAAGTCTTGCTAAAAAGCTGTCTAATTACAGCAACATCCACAAAGTGGTACAAGTGGGCTAGAATTGCATCTTTCTTTTTTCATATACTTCTAAATTAGTGAAGCTTAAGATTCCTATTCTACTCCCTTCTGCTTTTTCTTTACCTCCCAGGGGATAGCAGTGTGTCCAGTTTATTTAGGTTTAAAAAATAGTTTTGAAACAGTACAAATGTTTGTAGGAGACTTGTTAGTGCAGATAAGTAAAAAGACAAATATTCTCAAAATATTTTGATGACATAGAAGATAAAGCTGTCAGGTTTTTTTCAACTGAGTGTAAAAGAAAGCTCAGTTAGACTAGTATACAATAGAGATGGGCTGAGGAAGCCAAAACCAGACATGATTAGAATCTGTTTCCATTTACCCAAACTACCAAAGTTCAAGAACATCTGATAAAAGGTTCCAGTTTGGGCATATTTCTAGTGCTGGGATGACTGTTTTACTTTTGGGAATTGATCTAACAGTAAATCATGCCTTAGTTTAGCATAGATCCAGATTAGTTTGAAATAGACATTAGATTGGAACCTCTTGCCCCAGCTTCAAGTCATGCACTATAGAGGGTGGATCCAGAACATTTTATAAAGAAGTTCAGATTTGCATCTGAATTTTATCTGAATTCTGTGGCTTCGCTCCATCTTTAATTGTGATCCTTACACGGTACCCTTTTCTGGGGCTTGGGCAGTCTCTCGGCAGCAGAAGTGAACCGAACCCCAGCAAACCATCAGCAAGTTCCCAGAATGTTTTTATATCCTGATGCTACTCTGTGGTACATATCAAATGTGGCTTTTTGTTCTGAGAGGTGACAATCAGCTCTGCAGAACAGAGTCCAAAAGTTATACTGTTTATAGAGCCTATACCCTAGAGCAGAGGTTCTCAAACTGTGGTTTTCGAGCTCCATTCAGGTGGTCCATGGATAGTTCCCTCTAAGGTGCGCGCCTGGGCGGCCACACACAAGAGAATGAAGGGCCACTCACCTGTGTGGCTCCACTAATTAGGTGCCTGGACCCTGGAGAAGATGCACATGTATGGTGAGGTGGTGGCCTTGGGGAGAATAGGGGACAGGTAGCAGGGGGCAGTGAGGTGAGAAGAGCAGGCGGGGGGGGAATTTGGGACATGCAGGGCTGCGGCGGCCAGAGAAAGAGGTGACTTTCCCCAGCTCGACGGCTGCTGCGGTGGGGGAGAGACCCCTCTCCTTCCCACCCCCAGCTCGGGGGCTGCTGTGGTGGGGGAGAGAGGGAGAGACCCCCTCCTTCCCAGCCCCAGGTCGGGGGCTGCCATGGCAGGAGAGAGAGGTCACATCAGGGCCAGCGCAACCCATTAGGCAACCTAGGCGGTCAACTAGGGCGCTAACATTTGGGGGGCAGCGACCGCGGCGGCCGGATCTTCGGCTGCCCCGGTCGTCGGCAGTATATCGGGGGCGGTATTTCGGGGGCGGGACCTTCTGCCGCCTAGGGTGCCAAAAATGCTGGCAGCGCTCCTGGGTCACATCCATCACATTAGAAAGGTACTACTGAGTTGTGGTTCAACCTCTCTAATCACTCAAAACAGACTCCAAAGAGAGACTGCTGAACTCAAATTAATATGCAAATTAGATACAATTAACTTAGGTTTAAACAGAGACAGGGAATGGTTGGGTCATTACACTAATTGAATCTATTTCCCTATGGTAAGTTCTCCTCACACCTTCTATGGGTCATCTCAATTATCACTTCAAAGGTTTTTTTTCTCCTGCTGATGATAGCTCATCTCAATTGATTGGACTCTTCCAGTTGGTATGCATACTTCCACCTTTTCATGTTCTCTGTATGTATAAATATCTCCTGTCTGTGTGTTCCATTCTATGCATCCGAAGAAGTGAGCTGTAGCCCACGAAAGCTTATGCTGAAATAAATTTGTTAATCTCTAAGGTGCCACAAGTACTCCTGTTCTTTCTATACCTGAGGAACTCTCACCAGTGCCTCCTGCTGCTCCCTTCCAAACTATTGCCTGGCTCTTTATGGAGGCAGGATGCCCTCTACCATGCCCATTATGAGGTACTAATTAGTCACAGATGAACTGGACCCATCCCCTTTAAAAGGGGATAGTCACCCTATGACAGCAGGTCAAATAGTTGTAGATGTAACTCATTTGTCCTTCCTGATATTCATTCTTGCTATCACTTTACTCTTTTCAGACATACATTATATGTTTTCTTGCCATTGTGTTACTGTTTCTTCACCGCACAGAATGAGCATGGTTGGAATATTCCATTACCAGAGGCAGAAATCAAATGATTTGGTTCATGCCAGGAAAGAACCATGAGATCACAGAGTTTCTGCTAAGTGCTTGGGGGCGGGGGGGCGGGCGGGGGCGGGGGTAAAATGCTGCTTTCTTTAATATGTATATTAAACAAGATGCTGCACATTACATCAGTAGCCAGTGACCACATTTCTGGCTCCACCTCAATCTGTAGAACTCCCCACTTTGTCTCAGGTAATCATTTATACAGCTCAGCAGAATTTCTGTTTTCTTACCTTCAAATCTTACCAGAGGAACGTACAGCAGAGCCAGTAGTGTAGAAACATTTCATACCATCTTGGAAATTATCCCAGACTGGAGCAGCTGCTGGAAGAAGCTTTGCAAAGGTGCTGCTGACATCACCTGCAACCACATAGCCGCCCCAACTGTAAAGGTAGTGCAGTCTAGCGTTTACATCTTTAGACATTTTAGTCTGCAAATTATTGCAGATTTGGATGGCATGCAGCTGTTTCCTGAGAACCTTTGTCTCTGTTCTTCATTTCCACCCACACATTTGCAAATACACAGTTTTCAACATGCTTCATAGCTGCAGGTTGGCTCCTTGTGCAGTGAAAATGAGAAGATGGGAAAACACGGAGGGGACAATGCTGAGTAAGTTTCCTGTCCTCCATGGAAATGTCAGGGACGTTAGTTTATGAAGTCCACAGTACACAGCTGAAACCATGGACCATCAGGCCTTAGTGTGTAAAATGCTGTACTTACCTAAAGCACTATATAAATAATTATTGTTGATAGAAATGTGTAGTGAGATGGGCAACAGTTTTAAAAAATGGTACCTCTCTCCACCTTTACCTGTATGCCCAGTCATCATTTTTACACATGCATATAGGATGCAAAGGTTTTGTTATTTTCATAGACTCTGGTGTTTCCAACCCATAGCAAAGAAAATTTGGAAAGAAGAGTGGGCTTACAGTATGGGTTTGTTTTGTTGCTTATCCCCAGCTAATAGCCTCTCTTCCAGATCAAGAATGGAGTGCCTCATGCAGTATCTTGAGATGATGGAAAGAGTTTCTTTCCCCCCCCACCTCCCTGTAAGTTTTAAATTCTTAAAAAAAGTTATCAGTAGGGAATACCTTTCTGCTAAAGCCAGCGCTTCAAGTATCATCCAAACTAGTGCTGTTTTATTCATATAACACAAATCAGAAAATCCTTTCCCCACTTTTATAGTTGATATTGAGTTTGATTAAGGGATACACTCAAACCCTTAGTTCTTCTTTGAATGCCTCTGCATATTCTCACATGTGGAATCAAGGTCCCTGAGACATGGGGTTCCAGAATCTTCTGGGGTGCAGTGTCTATCTTGGGCTGCCTATCCCCAAATGGTTCAGACAGTATCAAAGGGGGAGCAGCCCCAAATGCTTTTCAGTTCCTGCCATTAATTCAGGGATTCCTAACGTAAAACTCAGAAGAAGTGGGAAATCTGGATGTGGAGTTTGGATTAACCAGTTGCAAGGAACAGTTCTGTCCCTTTACCAAATAACATTATTGCTTTCACTTTCCTGAATCAGGCTTCTGCATTCACCTGGCATAATAGTTTGTAAATTGGGTTCAAGTCACATCTCTTTTAAGACTCTTTTGCACCTTAATATGCTTTTTTTTCTTTAGCCCAGGTTTCATTAGCCTTATTTACCCATGCATAGAGACTGATGATATAAAGCTAAATTTTTGTAAGGTGAATAATGCCACAAAGTCCAGAAAATATTACCTTGGTCATCTTTCTCTTCTGAATAGTAAAGAGGATGGTGCAATTCCTCCAGGAGTCAGTGGACAATATAGATTAGTTGGCAGTATTTGGAGCTATTTGTCCAACAAATTCACACAGTGACACTGTCACATTAACCGGAAACAATCTAACTACTTGAGGTGGGAACAATATCAACTGTTCCCTCTTAACCCTTCTATCTTAGAAAATCAAAGAATAATAAAAAAATAAAATTGGAAATTTAGCAGCAGATGCATAGCATGAATGCAGCAAGGATGCCTCTTGTAACCCTCAGGAAATTAATACAAGGTCAGTCGGTCACTTGCCTTATCTGTGCAAACAGGTAATGTGAAACAGAGCAATGGTCTCACCCACATACAGTTTAATCAAATACTATGCACTGGGGTTTCCATAGTTTCAACCTATTTAATTCAGCTCAAAATCTGCAGATTAGGTAACCTCCAAAAAATCTGATTGGGACATGTTCCCAATGGATGCCCGTTTGTTTAGTTGGCATGGCTACTTCACATGGACCCTCTTTCCAGATTTCTATCCATAGAATATAATCTAGGAAGAACAGAAGCCCTGTAAACAACACCTTTTAACCTCAGTACTCTCTCACATGCTGACAACTCAATATTAGATCTTAGACTTGCTTTCCTTCAAATACCGTTTGTCCCAGTTCAAGCAGACTGTCACTAATACCAAAGTATGAACAGTGAGACCATGGAAAATTTAGGCTAAACATAGTACTAAACCTGCCTTTCGTATCATTTCTTTTCTATCTAAAATTCATGATCTTGTGTGGAAGTTACTATGTGGTATGAGGAGAAAAATATGAACTTTAAATAATCTAAACCTGCATTTTTCTCTTTATTTATGCACTTTAAATACATAACAAGAAGATAAAGATAAGATCTAAGTAATGTATAATAAATCTGTATTCTTGATTCTTTGTATGTGCCCATTTAGGCATAAACAATGCTAATTAACATATGATTATCTTTATATAAAATATTTGCCATGAAAAATATGTAATATTGATACAAACAGGAAATAATGTGTGTGTGGTAATATGTGACACAGTCATTTTGTACTGTAAAGAGGAAGACTGGTTGTACTATACCAGTGGTCACCGACTGGTCGATTGCAATCAACTGGTCGATCCTAGAGGATCTCCCAGTCTATCGCAATCTATGGCAGTGTAGTGTGGCTGCCGCCAAGGCAGACTCCCTGCCTACCCCAGCCCACGCTGCTCTTGGAAGCGGCCAGCACAGCCCCATGGCCCTCGGGGCAGGATGGGCAGGGGGTAGGCAGGGAGAACTGCAGGGGCGGTGCTTGCAGAGAGGGGCAGTGTGCGGAGCCACGTGCCCCCCGCCCCTCCCCAGGGGCCGCAGGGGCATGTTGGCCCCTTCCAGGAGCAGTGTGGAGATGGGGTAGGCAGGGAGTCTGCCTTAGCGGCAGCCACACTCAGTCTTGCTGCACCCACTGCCGAACAGGAGTCGCCGGAGCTACGTGCTGCCTGGTGGGAGGCCGCACCCCGGCCCTGAGCCCCCTCCCAGAGCCAGCACCCAAACCCCCTCCTGCACCCCAACCCCCAGCCCTGAGCCCCTTCCCAGAGTCAGCACCTCATACCCCCTCCTTCACCCCAACCCCCAGCCCTGACCCCCCTCCCAGAGCCAGCACCCTGTACCCCCTCCTGCACCCCAACACTCTGCCCCAGCCTGGGGCCCCCTCCTGCACCCAAACTCCCTCCTACAGCTTGCACCCCTCACCACCTCCAGCACCTCAACCCCATACCCCAGGCTCAGCTCAGAGCCCCTCCCACACTGAAAACCCTTCAGCCCTAGGCCAGAGCCAGCACCCCCTCCCGAACCTCAACCCCTACCTCAGCCCGGTGAAAGTGAGTGACGGCGGGGGAGAGCGAGCGACTGGGGGGTAGGGCGAGGTGGAGTCCGCAAGGCGGGGCTTTGGGAAAGGGGAGGGGCCTCGGGGAAGGGGTGGGATAGATCGTGGTTGCCTTTAGATTCAAAAAGTGATCTTGGGCGTAAAAAGGTTGGAGACCACTGTACTATACTGATGGATGAATTATAGTTTCTGCAATAGCTACAATCAACTATATCCAAATTCATATATAAGAAATTATTAATCTGTGAAATATCTAAAGTAGGATTTATGAAAGCTAGAGATCCAGCTCTATTCAGTGTCGTCTTATTAAAATGTAATTATATAAATAATTAAATGACGTGCATACACTACTAGAAAATAATATTTCCTTTTAATGTTTTATTGAGTGGATAAAGCAGTTTTGTAGTATCACAATTAGATATCACAAATAGTATCACAGTGTCACAAGTTTTGTAGCATCACAATTAGATTCACTAAGCTTTTAATACTGTATATGGTTTGCTCATTAAAGTTTAACAAGTAATAGTCTTATTTCTTTAAACTAGAAAAAGTATTTAATTGCATTTAATTAAAATAGAATAATTATTTAAATCCCGCCTCTTTGAATTATTGCACAATAATCTAGAAGATGAGACTTAATATTTGCTTCCGCTTCTGCATAAGTTATATATGTTACCTGTTTTAAGAATCTCAGACAAGCAACCAAGTATGCATGTCTATCTGCAATCATCTATATATGAATGTAGCGAGTACTATTTCAAATGAAGATATAGAAAACTAATTTTTTCTGTAGCGTTTTAGGGCATTTTATCTATCTACCCTGTCTATACTTTTTAATTTATCGCAGTTTCATGGCTGTTGCTTTGTATTCTAACTTGCAACTTTATTTTTCAATTCTGTGAAGGATTTGAGGTGCAGTTTGTGTGAATGATTCCCTAGAAAAAGGGCCTGATCCCACAATAGGACTGCTCAGTTGAACAGGGCTTACTCATGTAACTCCTGGGCAGGTCTTAAATATGTATTATAAAGGGAGGAGGTCACTACTCATTGTTCAAAGTATCCTTTACTTTAAAGTCAGCACACATCACTGGATTAATGTCAAAAGTAGTTAATGGCAGGCACAAAAAGTTTATGGAATTACCAGATTTTTTCTAAAAGGTAGCAGGTTCCAGTACAGGAGAGCAGTATAAATGTACTTGATAACCAAACTTTAATCTCCTTTCTCTCTTTCTTTAATCCATAACAGGTGCTTTTCCAGCAGGAGCTTTGTATGCCCGAAAAGACTTACTTCAGAGACCTACACATGTTGCCACCAAAACTTTCCAAGCCTTGCGTATATTTGTGAATGATGAGCTCCGTGAACTCTATGTAGGGTTGAAGATAGCTGAGAAGTTTCTGAAACCTGGAGGTCGACTTGTAGCCCTTTCTTTTCATTCACTAGAGGATCGTATCATCAAACGATTCCTTCAAGGAATAGATGTTTCAGAAAAGTTCAACCTTAACATAAGACAGAAGATAAGACAAGGAGAAAAAAATTATTCCGAACAAGATGTGGAAGAATTCTCCAGTGAAAAATCCAACCCAAGATGGACATCTATACAGAAAAAAGTGCTTACTCCCCAGGCTGCAGATGTTCAAGAGAACCCAAGAGGGCGGTCTGCCAAACTAAGAGCTGCTATCAAACTGTAAAATAAAATAAAATACTCCGATTTTCTCTTTATATTAAATATGCTTTTGTAAATTTTCATCGTTCAGACTGTACAGAAATGGTCACATTGAAGAATAAAAGGAAAGAAAATAATTGTTATCTTAGGATAGAGTCTGACTTCTATCTTCAGTCTTCAGTTTTAATTAAGCTGTGGAATTGAAACATGGAGCATCACATGGTAAATCAAGTCTAAATCAATGGGCATAACTAATATTATTAATTTCTTTAGAAAAACAGTTCTTGAAAAACAAGGCTCAGGTGTCTATAATAGCAACACTTGTATGTACAACTTAAACATATAGGGCTCTATCCACCTACTAAACCACAACATAAACTCCCACTGAACTATTCCAACTTCAGTTCCACAATTGATCATGTTGTGCCTTATTGTTTGAACATATACATTCTTTAAAACAGCTAAAATTTGAAGTCCATTTAAAACTTCTTGTATGAGAAACATCAAAGATTGAAAATTAATATTGGCTCCTTTTACATCTTGTTAAACAATTCATTTTTTTAAATGATATAAAAAGTAGCTTAGGCTTCATCTACTTTAACTTCTTCCTCCCTTTACAAAAGAAAAAAGAAAAGAAAGAAGTGTTCTCTTTATTTGGACAATCAAAATGTGTGGCAGAATTTCACTTCTGATGAATCAGTAGCTTGGCCAACTAGACGAGGAAACATGATTTCTGTTTCTGAATTTGAATGGTTATTACACTAGCTTGTAAAAGAAAACTGACTGGCTGCTTTTAAAACTCCAGACCTGATTCTGATCTCACCAATTTTATACTGGTGTAAGCCCAGTGACATCAGTAGACTTATTCCTGATTCAGATCGGAGCAAATGAGATCAAAATTGCATCCTCCGTGTGTAATAAATTGAAATAGCAATATCCTAATTAATTCCTTTGGTAACATTACACTGATGTTGGCAAATTTCTCATAAATACCCAGAGATATGACATTGGATGATGCAAACACTGATAGGAAGTAAGAGATGAATAATAATGGGCACGTTATACTTTTCTGAAAGTGTACTGTTTTTCCCAGTTTTCATTATACATAGTATTAAATATAAATACAAACATTCCTCTTCAAATAATAATACTTAATGTTGACATCTGTTAGAAACAACAGACTGTATTTAAATAGATATTTTCCCCTCCAAACATTATATATGAATAGTTTAAGTTATTTTTGGTTAAGGTTGTACCTTGAACTGCATCCCCATTTGAAGTTTTTAAAAGATTTTTATGGTCGAAATATTTAAGTTCAGAACAATGTGGTGCTGTGCTGTGGTGCAGGTAGACGCACAGAGAGACATGCAATTGCAACAAAGGTAAGTGCTGTATTAATAATATCCCAGAAGAGATATGGAAGAGTCAGTACTGCTTCTGACTGTTTGCATAGGGGTATCTCCAAAATGCCAGCCCTCCCATTTCCAGAAGTATGGTTGCTCATACCAGTTGGGTCAATATATCATCAACATAGGGAGAACATATTTCCTACTGCAAATATTCTTTCAATCTGGCTTGTTTTGTGCTCGCCTGGAGTTTGCCGACTCCCATAAAAATCTCTGGGTGGGATTAGTTGAAGCATGCTTGTGTATCTTGAACTGTTTCAGTTTCACCCAGTAGATAGAGTAGCATACATTTGGTTACCACTTTGAACACCTTGTTGTATTATGGTGCAAGTAGGGGCCCAGAGCACAGAGAGAATGTGGGGTTGCAACAGAGTTAAATGCTTATTCAGTAACAACCTTGAAGTGACATGGAAGAGTCAGCAGTATTTCTGTGGATAGTGAGGCCTAATATTCTCTCTCAGATTAAGTTCTGTCCAATACACAGAGAGGCAGAGTGTATTTTAATTCCCTTACAGTGGTGTGATCTAAATATATTTCACTTGTGGAAAATACCACCTCATTGAAAATCAAACAAGACTTCTCAGAGGATGAAAATGCATATATATCTTTTCTGGAATTTTTATTTGCAACCTGAACAACATGCATTTCAACACAACCAAATGCAATGTCATACATCTAGGAACAAAGAATAGAGGCCACACTTACAAGGAATGCAGATATACTAAGAAGGTCTTGGGGGACATAATAGATATCCATTTGATCATGAGCTCCTAATATAATGGTATAAAGGGCAAACAGGATCCTCGTATGTATAAGCAAGACAATAACAAGTAGGAGTAGAGAGATGGTATTACCCATGTTCTAAAGTACTGTGTCTCTTTCTGGTGTCCACACATGAAAAAGGATGTTGAAATATTGGAAAGCATTCAAAAAACAACTCCAAGAATGATTTGAAATCAGAAAAACATGCTGTATAGCAAAAGGCTTAGGAAGTTCAATCTATTTTGTTCACCTAAAAGAAGGGTAAGAGGTCACTTGATCAAAGTCTGCAAATACCTACATGGAGAAGAGACAGCTCTTTAATCTAGCAGAAAAAGGCATAGCTAGTTGAAGCTAGCAAAAGGTGCACATTTTAAACTGTGATGGTATTTAACCATTGGAAGAATATACCTAGGGATGTGGTAAATTTTCCATTACGTGAAATCTTTAAATCAAGACTGAATATCTTGCTAAAACATATGCTGTAGTTCAAACAGAAAATATAGGTTTGATGCAGAGTTTATTGGGTAAGGTTCTTTACGTCTTTGTTGAAGGAGGGTCAGATTTAGATGCTCATATTGGTCCCTTTCTGTCCTTAAAAATCTATGAATTTATGACAGCCTGATGAGAACGTATCCTATTTTATTATTATTAAATAGATTTTATTCAAACCTTTTGGGAGAAATCCTGGGCCATTTGAAGTAATTTATGGTTTTATTGACTTGAATGGGTAAAATCCTGGTCTCATTGAAGTCACTGGGGGTTTTGCCATTGACTTGAACAGGGTCAGGATTTCGCCCTTTCAGTTTTGTAACTGAAAGCATTTTTAATTATTATAAAGACTAACATCACCTGAACTGCCTAACTTCAAGATATTGTGGTTTTCTAGAAAAATGTTGATATTTACCGTTTGATATTAATTTTGCTGCAGTACACGTGTTCACTAAGTCACATAATCAGTTTTACTCATTAAAAAATTAAAGGCTCGATCCTGCAGTCCATATTCAAGCAAAGAAAGGAATGCATGTATTATCCATTTTTGTGTTTGTTGTCCATTACTTTGGATAAATTACAGTCAGTCATTTGCAAACCTATTTACAGAGTTACTAATAGTTTGATGAAATTATAACCTAAAATGTCAATATTTATCCATAGTAATTACACTGTGGTATCTGAAATACTTTACAGAGTAGTAGTCATGTTAGTCTGTAGCTGCAAAAAGAACAGGAGTACTTGTGGCACCATAGAGACTAACAAATTTATTTGAGCATAAGCTTTCATGGGCTACAGCCCACTTCATCAGATGCATAGAATGGAACATATAGTAAGAAGTTATACATACAGAGAATATGAAAAAGTGGAAGTAGCCATACCAACTGTAAGAGGCTAATTAATTAAGCTGAGCTATTATCAGCAGGAGAAAAAAACCTTTTGTGGTGATAATCAAGATGGCTCATTTTAGACAGTTGACAAGAAGGTGTGAGGATACTTAACATGGGGAAATAGATTCAATATGTGTAATGACCCAGCCACCCCCAGTCTCTATTCAAACCCAAGTTAATTGTATCTAGTTTGCATATTAATTCAAGCTCAACAGTTTCTGGTTGGAGTCTGTTTTTGAAGCTTTTCTGTTGCAAAATTGCCACCTTTAAGTATGTTACTGAGTGACAAGAGAGGTTGAAGTGTTCTCCTACTGGTTTTTGAATGTTATGATTCCTGATGTCAGATTTGTGTCCATAGAAACTGTCCGGTTTGACCAATGTACATGGCAGAGGGACATTGCTGGCACACGATGGCATATATCACATTGGTAGATTTGCAGGTGAACGAGCTCCTGATGGTGTGGCTAATGTGATTAGGTCCTATGATAGTGTCATTTGAATAAATATGTGGACAGAGTTGGCATTAGGCTTTGTTACAAGGATAGGTTCCTGGGTTAGTGTTTTTGTTGTGTGGTGTGCGGTTGCTGGTGAGTATTTGCTTCTGGTTGGGGGCTGTCTCCTCACTTACAGGTGCCACAAGTACTCCTGTTCTTTTTGAAATACTTTAGTTTCTCTATTCATAGAGACAAAAAGGGGAAACCATGCTATTTCAGAAACTACTATTTGTAAATTCCTGCTTTTTAATAGCAACTATAGAACAGGAGGCTTTCTATGCTCCATTTTTCCTAGAATAGTGCTGGTTTTATTTACTATAAATCATTTATATTACAATGGTACCTAAAATATTCCTGTACAGACATATTGGAAGACACATGGTCGTACTCAAACGGCTTATGCTCTAAGGAGACAAAGCAAAAGAAAGAAAAAATTGGGAAAGGGTTACAGCACATAAACATTGGCATGTCTTGTTAGATCCATGTTGTTGGCTTTATTATTATAATCTAAAGTAAAGAAATAGCTAAATGTCAGTGTTGACTCATTTATTGTAGGTGTTAAGTAGAAGTGTGTCATGGAGGGGAGGGGGTTCTGAATGAGGAGAGAGTAGTAACTTTACACAACAATTGGTTGCCATTATTCCATTCTATGCTTAGTTCCGGAGATGGTATTAAAGGGTTCATTCTTGCATTTCTTGAGCTCCCAAACTTCCCAGGGCAGGGCCTTCAATGGAACTTTGACAATTTATACCAGCTGAGGATCTGCTTCATATTCAACTACATATGTACATTGGGAGTCCATGAGAGACTATCATTTGATCCAGGTGTGTGGGTGTTTTTACATGTAACTTACTTACACTGTTATGCGTATAATTATGTCAGGAGAATATTCAGATCTCAGTGCACAGATCGTTGTGTACTGCACACTGAAATTAAAGTATATCTCATAGACTAAATAAGACCACAGTGACATAGCTAATATCTTAAAAATCATTTAAGTGGCTTTAGAAGAACGTTCTTTTTACCTGGATGGGAGATACACAGGGCAGGAGGAAATAGCTTGTTTCATTAGATCGTGCCAAACCAACCTAATCTCCTTCTTTGAGAAAGTAACAGATTTTTTAGACAAGGGAAATGCGGTGGATCTAATATATCTGGATTTCAGTAAGGCGTTTGATACGGTACCGCATGAAGAATTACTGGTTAAATTGGAAAAGATGGGGATCAAAATGAAAATCCGGAGGTGGATAAGGAGCTGGTTAAAGGGGAGACTGCAGAGGGTAGTATTGAAGGGGGAACTGTCCGGTTGGAGGGGGGTTACCAGTGGAGTTCCTCAAGGCTCGGTTTTGGGTCCGATTTTATTCAATCTATTTATTGCTAACCTGGGAACCAAGAGTAGGAGTGGGCTGATAAAGTTTGCGGATGACACCAAGTTGGGGGGTATTGCCAATTCGGAAGAGGATCGGGATATTCTCCAGGGAGATTTAGATGACCTTGTAGACTGGAGTATTAGTAACAGGATGAAATTCAATAGTGAGAAGTGTAAGGTTATGCATTTAGGGATGACTAACAAGAACTTTAGTTATAAGCTGGGGACGCACCAGTTGGAAGTAATGGAGGAGGAGAAGGACCTAGGAGTCCTGGTTGATCGTAGGATGACTATGAGTAGGCAATGTGATGTGGCCGTTAAAAAAGCTAATGCGGTCTTGGGTTGCATTAGGCGAGGTATTTCTAGTAGGGATAAGGAGGTGCTAGTCCCGTTATATAAGGCGTTGGTGAGACCTCATTTGGAGTATTGTGTGCAGTTTTGGTCTCCCATGTTTAAGAAGGATGAATTCAAACTAGAACAGGTACAAAGAAGGGCCACTAGAATGATCCGAGGAATGGAAGGCCTTTCGTATGAAAGGAGACTTGAGGAGCTCGGTTTGTTTTCCTTAACCAAAAGAAGGATAAGAGGAGATATGATTACACTCTTTAAATATATCAGAGGATAAATACCAGGAAGGAGAGGACTTATTTCAGCTCAGTGCGAAGGTGGACACGAGGACCAACGGATCTAAATTGTCAGTCAGGAAATTCAGGCTTGAAATTAGACGAAGGTTTCTAACCATCAGGGGAGTGCAATACTGGAACAGCCTACCGAGGGAAACAGTGGGGGCGAAGGACCTCCATGACTTTAAGATTAAGCTAGATAAGTTTATAGAGGAGATGGTATGATAGGATAACGGGCTTAGTCAATAGGTCAATTAAGTGCCACACTGGTAAATAGTACAATGGGTCAATGGTATGATATAACCTTTTCCAGAGGGTTTGGCTGGAGAGTCTTGCCCGCATGCTCGGGGTTCAGCTGACCGCCATATTTGGGGTCGGGAAGGAATTTTCCTCCAGGGAAGATTGGCAATGGCCCTGGAGGTTTTTCGCCTTCCTCCGAAGCATGGGGCAGGGGTCGCTTGCTAAGGAGTGGATGGATCGGCTTATGTGGCCTGCATCTTGCAGGAGGTCAGACTAGATGATCATAATGGTCCCTTCTGATCTTGAATTCTATGATTCTATGATTAAAAATATAAGTTAAATGCAATAAAACTGAGCATTAGCTCATAGTAAATCAGTTTATGGTGAGGGTAACTGATAAAAATCCATTTTATCAAAAACACCTATATTACTACTTTGTTCTATTTTCTCTTTCGTTCACTGTCTATTCTTGACGTGCTACAAAAGTGGCTCTCAACCTTTCCAGCCCACTGTACCCCTTGCAGGAGTCTCATTTGTCTTGAGTACCTCCAAGTTTCACCTCACTTAAAAACTACTTGCTTACAAACTCAGACATGAAAATACGAGTGTCATAGCACATTAGTACTGAAAAATTGCTTATTTTTTTCATTTTTACCATATAATTATAAAATAAATTGATTGGAATATAAAAATTGTACTCACATTTCAGTGTATAGTATACAGAGCAGTATAAACAAGTCCTTGTCTGTATGAAATTTTAGTTTGTACTGACTTCACTACTGCTTTTTATGTAGCCTGTTGTAAAACTAGGCAAATATCTAGATGAGTGAATGTACCTCTTGGAAGACCTATGAGTACCCCTGGTTGAGAGCCACTGTGCTAGAAGAAACAGTAGAATGATGTACTATTTTTTTTTAAATAATAGGAGATATACCAATCTCCTAGAACTGGAAAGGACTTTGAAAGATCATTGAGTCCAGCCCCCTGCCTTCACTAGCAGGACCAATTTTTGCCCCAGATCCCCAAGTGGCCCCCTCAAGGATTGAACTCACAATCCTAGGTTTAGCAGGCCAATGCTCAAACCACTGAGCTATTCCTCCCCCTGTGCATATGAGTGAGGAACGTGGTTTTATATGCATAATTTAAGGCAATGGTGGAAATAAATCTGGATCTTTAAATCCAGATCCATGTTTACTTTTCCCTGCCTCTATACATTTAGAATTGTTATAGTATTTCAAATTCTATTTTTTGACATTTCAGTTTGTGTAAGACGATCACAGACTAAATGAAGAAAGCAGAATCTTTTCTTCCTCAGGGAGCTATAATAATAAATTATCTGCCAGTTGTTAATCAGCATGCTATTTAATATTTCTGCTTTATATAAAATATTCTGTTTTATAACATATGTCTTACTATTCGTAATGCTGTCATTATATCATTGAAGAATAGCATAAAAAGTGCATTTATTATTCAACAGAAGTCTGGGGTAAAAAACATTTACTGCCTAGGAATTTGTTACTGTACCAGCCTAGCCAAGTCAAAAATATGTAAACAAAGTTTAATTTTCATTTTGTTCTACCCTGATCTTCGGGCAAACAATTTACTTGAGACTTTTAGAAGTTATTTTGATAGTTTACATTGCATACAATCAAGAACAACCGAAGGATTTTTTTATTTTTCTAATATTATTTTGAAAATTTATAAATTTGACAATAAATTGTTACAGATGTTTCTTTAAAATGCAAAACTGGAGATACAGCTCCCTCTGTCTTCCTTGGGAATATGTAAGTTTTTTGCTTCTTTACCTGCAAATTATCATGAGTACTGTTTCACTTTTAGAGATGGGCAATTAGTTACTGATTGTTATCACAAGAAAAAACAAGACAAACACATATAGGTGCCTTCCTATACAGGACAGTTTTTTTTTTTAACTTATTGTAACCAGAATTGAAAAAGACGAAGGTCACAAAACAAATGAGAGTTGTTTGCCACCCAAAAATCCTTCAGTTAAGGTGTCTAACTGAAAAGGACAAAAACTAAGGTACTCAATAATAATCACAAGGCCCAAAATAAAACTAGATAGAATATACATTAGTGAAAATGTCTAGCCACTTTTTAGTAGATTGGCTGTCACTAAAGAAGTAACATTGGAAAATTTGTCGTCTTTTTCTATAATGACCATTGTCATTTACAAGTGAGGCATTTTTATGTTGCTGGAAGAATCCATGTAAACAGCAGCATATTAGGGCACATGACTGATTTTGAAATCAAAATAAATGGCATATAATGAGGTACATCTTAGAACACTCATTTAATTCCAAAGTATCTGATCAGGGATTTATGTGTCACTGTACTCCTGTGTCAGATATTTGATGTCAAAAAAGAAACATTTTGGGCAAATCACACCCTACAGAGATGTGATTGTAGCAAAAGCAATGTGAGCGGTTTCCATTGTACTTTCTCAATTTCAGCTTATGTGTAATTTATATTTACAATTAATAGTCGTAATCAGAATAATGTATTAACTTCATCAGTTTTGTGAAACTTATTAAAAAAACAAAAAAAAATTAAAAGAATAGCGTCAAAAAGTTTAGGGTCAAAATATTGAGCAAGCTAAATGATTTCTTGCATTACAGAAAGACAGCAGTCTTTCCACAATTAAGGTTGAAACCAATTTTCTATTTTAAGCCATGTTTTCTGCATATCACAACCCCAACATCCTTCTAATTTCTGGATTTCATTTTAAAAGCCCAGGAAATTCTAAATTAAGTTGACAACTTCAAATATGCGCTTACATTTTTTATTATGTGATTGTACTGTTAAAATTAAGGTAAACCCACCTGGAGTATACAATAGGCACTTTTCTGTTTTTGTAGTTGTTAATAGGAGTTGTTTACCTGCTGCGTCCACAGGTTCGGCTCATCGCGGCTCCCACTGGCCTCGGTTCGCCACTCCACGCCAATGGGGATGGCAGGAAGTAGCGCAGTCTGAGGGATGTGCTGGCCGCCGCTTCCTGCTGCCCCCATTGGCCTGGAGCAGCGAACCGTGGCCAGTGGGAGCTGCGATCAGCTGAGCCTGTGGACGCAGCAGGTAAACAAACTGGCCCGGCCTGCCAGGGTGCTTACCCTGGCGGGCCACATGCCAAAGGTTGCCGATCCCTGTATTAGATATTCAATGATTCCATAGATTTTAAAATATCAAATTTTGGTGTAGACCCATTCATAAGCTGACCCCGCTCTTTAATGCATCACTTTTTTACCAAAAATATTTGGCTCATGAACGAGTATATACGGTAATTTAATGTTCGCACTAGCGATACAGAATAAACATTGACTACTGAATAGGGCTACTGAATATCACACTCCTTATAAAATATATTAACCTGGTCAACTTCTAACCATTTCATTACAGGTTCCTGAGTTTAATGATCCTTCCTAAACATATGTCCACCTTTTGTCTGTCTTAATTTCAAAACAAGACTTCACAGCATCTTTGCTTTAAACAGTTCTTTCTTTTGTCCTAAACAATTTTAGTAATTTTATTATAACAGTTCTATATTTAAAATCATGGACCAGCTCCATGCTGCTCAAGTGAGCATATCAGATTCAGTGTTGATGGTTCTTGGGATTTTATTGCAAGTCTAGCTATAATTGCCCTTTTTCTTCTCCTGTAGGCATGCCAAAACATGGAAATCTCATCTGTCTGTAAAAAATACAGTAAGTTTCTAGTTCTTGTGCTTGCAGAAAAAATCTTGGAAATGTGACCCAAGTATATCCTAAAGACTCACATGCGAAATAAAAGTACCTCAAATGTATAACTTAAAAAAAAAAAAAAACCTTCGTGATTTTTAAGCCAACCTTATGTTTTTTTGAGCGAAGCTCATGATTTTTGAATGTGTGGGGTTGGCAATGCCACAGAATTAAAAATAACATTTTAGGGAAATAATATGTGGGTACTTGCGCAGTTGCCCATTTCTGAATGCTCCTTTGCCTATTAACATACTTGTTCCCTACTGGACTGTTCATCTGCAGCATGGGGCCCAGGTCGCTTGGTAGGATCATTGGGCATATTTCACACAATCAATTTCCCGCCATTGGGCATTGGTGCACCTCAGTCTTTTCTTTTTTCTGCCCCTGTAGCACCCAGAGCTTAGTCTCCTGAGGGTTCATAGAATCATAGAATATCAGGGTTGGGTAGGGACTTCAGTCTAATTCCAGCTATTGAGCTCATTGCAGGGGTAACTGAATGGGGTTTAGTGTCCTAAAATGTGCAGTAACTCAGACTAGATGATCTGGTGAACCTTCTACCCTTAAGTGCCATGAAACTATGTGCAGGATTTGCGTTAGAAAAATGTTACAGACAGTGGAAGAAAATGCAAAACTGTTTGTGTAATTTATCAGTTCTGTGTATTCTGTTGTTTCTCTCATGCTATTCACTTGTACTGTTTCAGTTACTAAAGAACACAAGCATCAATTAATTAACACTTTAAATTGAATTGTTTAGAAATCATGTAATTAGGAAAATGCCTGGATTAAATCTGAATATGCAGTTAGGTACCTAATTATGTTTAAAATGGTTGTACACTTACATAGATTACTGGCCCTGGGCCATCCCAGATGGTTTTAGATTCATTTGTCTGTACAAATTAGCTGCTTTTCTATGGCGCACCGCCTCATGGAAATTTTCAAGCACTTAGCGCAGCAGTTGTCATTGTTGGTGCATAGGTTACAGATGTAGACATGCAACTTTTGTTTTAAAATTAGTCCATGGAGTTTAAAAACAAAATGCAATACTTACGGTTTTCTTTCAATTGTTTTCCTATGAAATTGAGTCCTGAAGCAATATACTTAGGGGGAGCACCAGCAAAGTCTAGGGGGGCTCAGGTAAGAGTGAGCAGTAGGGTACCACAGGCCTCCTGGCCTAGGATGGGGGTGCTGCCACCCAGGGGTGGAGTGGCAGGAGAAAGGAGGATACAAGCCCACCTGACTCCACTGTGTCCCAGCCCAGGGCTCTAACAATGGAGGAGTGGTCCACCACTAGGTCAACGGGGATCTGCCTGCAACACGCTGACCTAGTATCGAGTCAATGCTCATCCAGATGGTCATCTAGTTTCCCTGAGCTACTTCCTACTTCTCTGGGGTTTGGTGCCTCTATACCATAGGGTTTTCCTGTCATCTCGGGGAGCTCTGGCCAATTCTCAGGCGGCAGCACTGGCAGCTCCTTGACGTCTTGGTTGGTCAGCGGCCCCAGGAGCTCTAGCCAGTCCTCAGGAGGCGGCCCAGGCAGCTCCTCTGCTGGCTGTAGCAGCAGACAGGATGCATCTGTCTCCCATGGCAGTTCCCACTTAATTGAGCTGTAGGGCCCACCTTTTGTACTTCCACTTTCTGTTCAAACCTTTGTGGGGACGTTCTTATGTAGATAAACCTGGCTTATATTGTTTCATAAGTTTGTAAGGCCAGAAGGGACTGTTATGATAATTTAGTCTGACCTGCATAACAGAGGCTGTAGAATTTAACCAAGTGATTTCTGCATCAAGCCCATAACTTCTAGCTGAGCTAAATCCTATCTTTTAGAAAGACATCCAGCCTTGATCTGCAAATGTCAAATGACTGAGAATGCACCGTATCCCTGAGTAAGTTGTTCTAGTGTTTAACTATGCTTACCGCTAAACTATTGGTTTAGCTTTTATTTGTTAGTTAAACATGCAAGATAAACTGATATAAGCCAAGTTTAAACTGATAAATGCACATACAGAAAATGGCAAGTGGTTTAACTAAGTTGGTTTAAAAGTCACACCTTTAATTAAACCAATACAGCTGTGTTTGTAGACCAGGTCACAGATTACTGTTTAGAATGATAATTGCTGGGTCTCTATTTATTGCTTATCTCTCTATCCACCTATCCTATGGTTATCACTGTACCTCTTCCATTTTACTTATTGGACAACCCTGTTCAACTTTTACTTGTTTAATTGTTAAGGTAGCTTTTATCATGATTTGAGTGGTCAGTGGTACAACTCCCACTCTCTTCAATGGGGCAGTCTTAAGCCAGTGATGAACATTTGAACCCTCCTGCCCCCCATATACACACAATTAATGTGCCAGTTTGGGGCACTAATATTCTTCACAGCAGGATAGACTAAGGAAGAATTAAGATTGCAAATTCATGACATTTAAGGTAAATCACAGGTCTAGTGATTAACATACTGGAGTGGTAGCCAGAAGATGTGGGTTCTGTTCCCAACTCTGCAACTGACTTCCTGTATGGCTTTGGGTTACTTACCTTAGCAAGGGGGTGATAATATCCCCATGCACACGTTGGGGGTAGTCTGAGGCTAACTCTATCTGTTTTTATTAAAGTTTTTTCAGAACTTTACATAGAAGGTGCTACAGAAGGCAAAGTATTATTATTCACTTTCAGACAACAATGGGTCCTTGTAAGGGATTAGGTTGATGGTGAATGGCAAATAAAATTTAATTATTTTTTAATGGCTTATCAATAGAAAAAAAAAGCTGTCATTGAATTCCAAGGCACACTGTGTACTCAGCTACTTTCTTGTTGTGCTTTGTCCATGAATATCTTTAACAGTTTTGTCAGGTCTGAGTATTATTTAAAAGGCTGTTTTCTGAGTGACAGTGGAGTACACCTGTAAAGCTACATAAAATCAATCTCCCACCAAGCCTACAGATGTAATGTTGGCAAATACTAGGCTCTTTTTGTCCCGCATGGTTGGAGACTAGTAGAAGCTGAATCCTTTATGGGAAATGGTAATGCAACCAATCTCTAACAGCTTGACGATGACTATTCATCAGTTCTTCTGAGGTTTAATCTACTGAAGGATTTATCATCCGTGGCAGATGTCTGTAAATACGCAAATGTATTGACGTAGTGTTCATTTTCTGCAAAAATATTGTACCACTAACTGGCAAGGGTGCTTATTTCTCCTGTCTTAGGGATGTCAGGGGTGCAGAGGAGTATTTTGAACTAAAATCTAGTCTATTCTGTATGAAGTCTTCAAATCTGAAGGTTTGGAAATGTGTTGAATATCATCAGATAGGCTTAGGCTGGAAGTGGAAAAAGAAAAAGCCACTTCTAAGTGACTACGTCCTAGATCTGCAAAGGTATTTCTGCACCTAATATTGACTTCAGTGGGAATGAGGTGCCTAAGTGTAAAATCCTTGGGACGGATCAAACCTTATGTAAAAGAACCACTCCTGACTCAGCAGGCACAGGATTAAGGAACAGAAGCCTGAGCTTCAAAATATTATACACTACCACAAGGTACAGGAGTTATATTAGTGAATGAATACTGCTGCTCTCCCCCCACTCCGACATCATTTGGCTAGTGGAAGCATGTAATGCAGGACCACTTTAAGATTTTCTTATGGGGCCTTTGCTTACCATGCAGGAGAGCTAGGATAGAAATCCTGAGCAAGAATAGAGATTAGAGCTGGGCAAAAACTGTGGGAAAATCCCCAATGAAGGTTTAATCAAATTCTGACTCATCTGGGGATTTGTCCATGTTTACAATCAGAGTTGGTTAAAAATATTTTATTTCCCATGAAAACTTCTATATTTTATCAAATTCTAACACGGAAATATTTCCGCTGAAAGCTGGTTGCCTCATGTCCCCATTCTCTATGGGCTGGGTTCCCTGGTTGGACTACATCTCCCATGGTTACTATGGTCTCCCCTCTTGGAGAGGGAGTGTAGTGCATCATGGAAGGTGTAGTCTGGTGGGAGAAATCTGCCTCTAGAGGAGAATGGGGACATGAGGCAACCAAACTAAAACATGAAGCACTACGAGAGCATATCCAAATTAAAAGATTTCAGTTTACTTGTGTTTGATTTTTCAAAGAAAAATCAAAATTTTGTGTGGAGACAAGACACTGTGAACATTTTTTGCTTCATTAAAACCCAATTTTTCATTGAAAAACAGATGGAAAAATGTTACCTAGTCTTATTCGCAGCCCCGTTTTTTGGTTTGCTTTCCCACAAACATTAATGTGAGCATTCTTCATTCATAACAGTTTGGGAAGGAGCTGTTGTTCAGGTGTTTGTGGGCAAACAAGCATATTTGTGCAAAGGTACTCTCCCCACTGTGCTAAAGTGGATTGTCTTTGTGGGTTTGAGAAGTAGAGGTGGTCAGAGATTGTATAATACAAAAGGTGATTTATGTCCTAATTTCCAGAGGTGTTGAAGCTCCTGGGGAAGTCAGCAGTAGCTGTGGGTGTTCAACAGCTCAGAAGATCAGGTCAACAATAAATAAATAGACAACATGGATCAACCTGAGCAACAACATGACTCCATCTCCTTAGATGTAAGAGGAGGAGGAGCACGTCATCCAGTAAACTGACAACAACAATTTGCTCCTAAAGATGAAACTAATGCTGCAGCTTTGCTTGCAAAACATATATCAAGCTCCTTTTGGTATTCAGCCTATTATTTAACTTGTTCACTAAGTAAACAGATATAACATTTTGTCATGATCAACATAAGTTTTAAAGATGACTTATGTGCAGAACCCACATCTTTCCCCATCTCAGCTCAGGGTTCCAAGGTTAAATATTTTAATGACATTTATATGTGCATTTTATTATATACAATGCTCGTTAGAACTGGAGCGGTTTACTCTGCGCAGATTAGTATGCAATCAAATAAAAGTGCCACCTACCACAGTGGGTGGGCTTGGTGGAATAAACTTTGTTGGCTATATTTAGCTGGATAGAGCAATGCTCGCTAACCACAAAAATGTGTTTTCTGAACACTAAATTTGAAAAGGCAGGAATGTTTATTTCTTAACAAGCTTCACTCACCAAAGAATTGAAAACACTTGAGGGATGTAATTTATCTGAAGTCTTTTCAACTGAAATGTTTTCATTGGACCAGGACATTTAAGCCTATGCAGTGAATGAAAATTAGTTCATGCAAACAGCTATCAAGAGGAAGTTGTTATCCTTTTTTTAAAAAGCCAACACAATTTCATTAGTAGAAGAATTGATTCAGACCTGTATAATCTCCATTTTATAATAACAGACCAAAACAAAAAGCTGACCACTGGTATGTTTTATTGTCCTTTTTTTAATGTTGACGTGAGCCTCCAGTTTTAGAATGCAGTTTCATAATTTCCTTTCATTTACCCTAAGTGCCTGTTTTGGGAAAGTTTCCGTTCTTTGAGAATTGGCACAGGAGCTAGTTTAACATGTTTCTGAGCAAGACCTATTATTTTCTTTTGTCATCTGGACAGAGAACAAAATGCAACCATGTTTCACCAGTTACGTCTTCCCTTCCAGCTTGCCTACAACATTGAAATTAAGTCTGTTAACACCTGTATAAGCAGATTGCTTTCTGTAGGGCTCAAGGTCTGTGTTTAAAAATCTGCTTTTGGTCCTTCTGACTGTAAGAGAACATCCTAGACTCCTTATTTATAATTATATTAGACATTTCCAGTGTAGCATTCACAGTAGTAGTAAAGCTCCATGTGTTCTCAAAACTGAAGTACTGCCCTCATGGAATAAATCATAGGAAGTAAACTATTTATTTCTAAACAAAACAGAATGTGCATTCCAAGATTAACATTAGCAGTAACTTTGTGTAATTCATTCCCATGTTATGTAGGAAAATCAGTTATCTGAAATGTAAAGATTACAGTATTTCCTAATTGGTTCTGTAGAAGGTAGAAGAACTGCTATAGCATTGAACACAGATTAATGATGTAAGTAAATGCTTGCAAATTGAGTGTTGGTTGAGTACTAAGCAGTGGAAATCTTCATTGGTTAGAGTGTCACCTTAAGAGCCAGGGCTCTGGGTTCTACTCCCAGCTTTGTTACTGTCTCACTCTGTAGCCTCAGTGAAGTCATTTAGGTAAAAATGTTCCAATACAGGTGCTGAAGGTTAGCAACTTCAATCCAGATTGAGGATCCTAAATAAACAGCCTGATTTTTCAGGGGTGCTGAGCACTCACAGTTTCCACTCAAGGCAAGTGGAAAATATAAAATTTTAATTCCCAAACACAGAGTCCTAATATTTTTCTGACACTTTAACCCACTCCACCTTTTAATTTATTTTATTTAGTCATATTTGTTGACCAGGAAAAAGTGGTTCATAAATATTGTACAGTAAATACTAAACATGATTATAATTGCATGTAGCTGTCAAGTCATCTGAAAACAAAACCTTCGTTAGTGTAATTGGACCATAACTCCTGCCTGCAAACTTGACATAACAACAGCATTCTCCATGGGGAATCTTTTCTCTAATTCAGTCTCAATGCATTACCTAAGAATGAAGACAATCACCATTTGATTTGGTAGTTTTGTTATTTATGTGAAAGTTAAATAGTATAGTAATATGAGCAAAATATAAGTTGAAGTATCAATTAATGGAGTCTGTTAACGAGGGTACAAATTGTTGGGGGTCGGGGTTATGATGTTGACACTTGGTCCATTGGATATAGACTGAGACAGCCAATTCGTTTCACATAGGTCACCAACTATTTTTATATTATTTATATTCTTGTAGCACCTACAAGCCTTGGTCATGGACCCAGACCCTATTGTGCTAGGCTCTGTACAAACACAAAACAAAAAGACGTCCAGATTTACAGCCCAGCCTGCCATGCACTACCTCACCCTAACCTGTTGTGTACCATCCTTGTGGACCCACTGCACTAAAAGTTCCCTGGTGCAGTTTGATCTACTCCTATTTCAAAGCAGGGTAGTTCAAAGAACTTTTAGTGCACAGTAGTGGGGTCCACACAGACACTAAGTATGTGGCAGGCTAATGCAAGATAGATTCACGCCGCAGCCTGCTGTGTTCTAACTTTTCATCTAGATAACCCCCCTCCCCCCCGCCCCGAGAGCGTACAAGTGAAGTATAAGACGTGAGACATCAGAGGGATGCAGACAAACCAAAGGGAGAGGTCAAGGAAACAATGAGACAATATTGGTCAGCATGATAGACGGGTCAAACAGCCCTCATATGGTAACACCTTCCAATCAGTGCTAATGCAGAGCTGAAATGTTGTTTCTCCCTACTGCCCATCAGCAGTGCTATCCTCTGTGATGACCATTTAGTTGAAACAACATAAACTGATTCTCCACTGCCCTTGTCCCTTGTGTGGACATTTATACCTGTGTTGGTTGGGAAATGGTAATCATTTTCAGTCCAAAAATTGTATAGAAAACAGAAGAGATCATGGGTTTAAAAAACAAACAAACTGCAGATGTTTTTCTGATTTTAGGACAAAAACATTTTTTCAGTTTTTGTTTTTCATTGAAAGCAAGTTTTCACAAGAAGTGAATATGTGAAAATGTTCACTTCCCAGCAAAGGATAATTTGTTTAATAATTTTAGTGAAAATATTTGACCACATCAAATGCGAAGTAGGTGTAAAACATTTGTGGGCTAATGTGATCGCTTTTTACACCCACTTTACACAGGTGTGAATGGCCACACAAGGGGCAGTGCAACAGAGAAGGCGACCCCATGCCTGGAAAGTTTGATCTCAGGTCATACACACTGTGGGGCCTGGTTCTCCTTTTCTTTACTTACATCACTTTTGCACTGGGATATACCACAGACCTCAGTGAAGTTACTCCTGATTTACACCACTGTAAGTGAGGAAAGAGTTGAGATGTGCAATTAGCATGATATCTAGAAATTATCTTAGGCATTTCCAGTGTGCCCATCCCCATGGTATCTAGGTATATTATCCACAGTTTACTTGATTATGGTCTTGACACCTAGTGAAGAAATGAATGGAGAAATGCAAATGTGTCAGTAATACAGCCATTGGCATAAAGTTCAGCATGCTCTTATCTCTACAATTTGTCACACGTTATCTTTATTTTCTTGTTCTGTATCTCACCAAAATCTCAACTTCCCATCCTACTGCCTTAGGCTACTAGTGTTATACAAAATTCTGAACTGAAAACAATCTGAAAGACGGGAAAAATGAAAATAGCACAAATGTGAAGTGCCTTAGTAACAGCTTCTTCCATAGGTGACACGGGCAGATGTCACAGGATTGGGACTGTCAAGTTGTCCTGCAGTGGCTCAAAGTGCATGTACCAACCTCAGGGCAGACTGTTAAGAAGCATAGCACAAACCCCAAATTGGTTGTGAGTTCTATACTTAGATTTCACCAACCAAGTATCAAACGTAAATTCCTAGGAACTATAACAGCCTTAACATGGAGTCACAGACAGTCCCCGTGGGTACTCTGATCTATCTTGCAACCCAGGTAAGCTTACCTTTGTGATAGATGGTTCCTTACACCAAAGATTTCAGCAATGTGCAGGTGACTCCCAGTCCCAAAAGACCAGTCCCTTACCTCAGATCATTTGCACCTTAGATCTCACACCAGAGACAATGCTTGAAGCCAATCCAATAATAATTTATCTAAAGATTTATTAACTAGGAAAAGGAAATGAGAGTTATTAACAAGGTTAAAGCAGGTAAACCTGTATACACACAAATGAATTCCAATCTTAAGTTTCCAAAATAACAGGAAGTTCTATAATAAGCAAAGTCTACATATCCTTTAGGGGTAACCCAGGCCAAGCACTGGAAACCTTTGGCTTATGCATAATTCTTGCCCCTCAGAGTCCAAGCAGCATAAAAGATACAGTTCCTCCTTGTTAGGGCTTTTTATTCCTTCCCCAGGCCTGCTTTGAGTTGCAAATTCAGCTGTTGGGAGGAATTCATTTGCACATCTCTTCATGGGACAGGAAGGGGTGAAGCAACCAACAAAGTATTTTGTACCCTGATGTTCCACAACAGTTTGTCTGATGTTGATGGGTCTCCCTTGTTGGGCAAGATCCAGCCAATGCATGTATAGGAGTTGCCTCCCTTACCCTTACCTTGACTCTGGTTATGGACATTTCTTCTCTAATTGGGGACCTCACCTAGGAAACCTATGATTGGACATCTCAACAAGATTTGGCTCTCCACATAAATGTGCAGGAGTTGTGGGTTATTCATCTGGCCAGTCAGGCTTTTCTCCCTCACATCAAGGAAGACACTCTACAAATCCTCTCAGAGAACACTGCATTGATGTTCTGTGTGAACAGAAAAGGGGGAGCCAGATCAGACTGTCTATATCATCTTTGGTATACATCTTTGGGAGTTTTGTTTCACCGATGCAATACATCTCAAAATCTCGCACCTTTCTGGTGTTTAGAACAGCTTGGTGGATCACCTAAGCAGATTATTCAGCAGAGATCACAAATGGTCTCTCAGGCCAGATATTGTGAGATTCATTTTTCAAAACTGGAGTGTCCCTCATATAGACCTGTTTTCTATTTGTCTCAATTGAAAGTTCCTTATTTTTTATTCCAGAACAGGTCCCAGTCATCAGTCTCTCACAGACACTTTTTTACTATCTTGGAAAGATGAACTGTTGTGTGCCTACCCTCCCACACTGCTCTTCCCTGGTTTAAGCTCAAGCAGGATCATGCTCACATGATCCTAATAGTACTGGCATGGCCTTGCTAGCATTGGTTCTCTAGTCTGCTGAGCCTCTGAGCCATGGCTTCTTTGAAACTACTTACAGAACCTGAACTGATCTCCCAGGACCACTGTACCCTATGACTTTTCAACCCAGCTTCTCTCCATTTTAGGGCCTGGATGCTCCATGGTTAATTCTTCAGGGTGCAGAGTGTTCAGGGAATGTGAAAAATGTTCTCCTGAATAGCAGGGAGACATCTACTAGATATGCTTACCTGTTGAAGTAGAAACACTTATCCTTATGGTTAAAACAGAAGGGTGTTTCGCCAGTCCAGGCCTCTATCCAGCATATTTTTGACTATTTGTTCCACCTGAAATAACAAGGCCTATCAGTTAGTTCCATCAGAGTTCCCCTGGCAGCTATCTCCGCTTTCCCCCTATCAATTGCAGGCCACTTTGCATATTTTCTAATCTGATGTCAGTCAGATTCTTAGAGGGCCTGAACAGGTTATATCCCCATGTCATGGATCCCATTCTTCCCTGGGCCCTAAATCTGGGGTTAACAAGGCTGATTTGTCTACCCTTTAAAATGATGGCTATCTTCTCTATGCTTCATCTCTCTATGAAAGTTGATTTTTGGGTAGCTATTACCTCTGTGAGAGGGGTAGTGGAGTTACATGCATCGGTAGCTGATCCTCTTTACACAGTTTATTTTAATAAGGACAAGGTTTACTTACTTCTGCATCTAAAATTCCTGTCTAAAGTAGTTTTGGAATTCCACCTCAATCCAGCCATATACAGACTCACATTCTTTCCTAATCTCTGTTCTCATAAGGATGAGGAAAGGCTCCATAATTGGATGTTAGAAGGGCCATTGGTGCTTACATGGACAGAACCAGGTCTTTTAAGTCATTATCACAGTTGTTCATCTCAGTTGTGGGCAGGATGAAAGGCTTTTCAGTCTCAGTGCAGAGAGGTTTCATCCTGGATTTTGTCCCACGTATGCCTGTGCTATTGCATTGCCCAGTGTACCCCCTTCAACCAGGGTGGCCTCTACACAATCTCATGCAGCTTCCACAGACATTTTTAGCAACTTGGTCTTCAGTACATACTTTTACTTCTCATTCTGCTACATCTCAGCATTCCAAATATGATGCCAAGTTTGGAAGAGTAGTTTTTCAGTACTTGTTCAGGTAGACTCCAAAACCTACCTCCAGTTTGAACAGTTTGTGAATCACCTGAAATGAAATGGATGAAGAAAAAAACCTGGTTACTATTTTGTAACCGTTGTTCTTCGAGACATGTTGCAAATGTCCATTCCATGACCCAACCTCCTTTCCCTCTATATGGTGTCTGTCTCATAAGAAGGAACTGAGGGGAGTCTGAGGTGGCTCTGCTTTTTATACCATTGCACAGCAGCATGAGGCAGCAGAGGCCTGCATGTGTTGCCTCAACAGAACCCAAAAGGAAAAGTCTCCAGTGCCAGTGCTCTGGATACACAAATACCTGAAGTGGAATGGACGTGTGTAACACATCTCGAAGACCAACAGGTTAGTGGCCATTGCTTTCTTTGATTGTGTGGATATATTGTCAGTGCATGTTGCTTAGCTGAGCAACCTGGCAACTTGCCTTCATGCTACTCACTAGAATCATGTAAGCTGGAGACAGAATATAGGTAAGAAGTTATTGGCTCTGTTTCTGCTCTCTTCTCTCTCTCCTATTTTCGGAATAAAAAAGAAAGAAGGATCACAATCCTCCCTTCCGTCAGAAAACCAGAGACTCTTTCCCTGCCAGTTGTGATTTTTTTTTAAAGAACATTTGTTAACATCTGTATTTCAGCTATTGTCACATGCCTGTCGTTTGTCTGAGAGAGTGATGCATGTATAGATGGGGTTGGGAAGAATGAAGATGAGTCTGGATGAGTAACTAACTGCTGAAGATGATTAATGGAGTAACTCAGCTATTCTCTTCATGAGTAATGTATTGACAGACACACTGTTATCACTAGAAAGGGTGCTTTGCTTTACACAGCTTAATTTTTTACAATTTACTTAGCATATCAGAGGCCAGAAAGAGGTTCCAGTCCCTACTGAGTTCTCTCCTTACGTGTAGCAGAGTAGTGTTCCCATTTACGCGTGTGACTGGTGCTGTGGAGGAAGATGGATTATGGTAAGTCATCAAGAAGTGCAAACGAGATTAGAAAGTGTTCCATGCTCTAAAGACGCACTCTTCATTTCATAATGCTCTATTATATACATGCTTCATATTTTTAATAGAGCTACAGAGAGCTGTTTTCTGAGACTCACTACCGAAAAGTCCATTTGAGTCACACACATGAAAAATGCAGGCTTTGCCTTCCTATTCACTGACTAGGCTTGTGTCCATTGTTCTTTCCCCTGGCTGTTACTTAACAATATGCCAACTCCTTCCACGAAAGAGCCTCTGAATCAGTGCTTACATCCCATTGCCCTTGAACTATTCTTGTTCTGAATGTCAGTTTGGAGATTTAGAAGAGTTTATTAAGAGATTTACTTGAGAAAATCAGACTGCTAAGCACTTTTGATATTAGGTTCCATACTGGAAAGGGCACTTTCATTTAGAACACAGAACAGTTTTAGACTTGCTATTTTAAAGTCAATAATGAATTAAACCTCATCGAAGTCTTGGCGATTCACCTCAGATAAGCACCCAGAAGTTCAGGTGTTCAACCTCTCTGTTGCAAGCAAGCTGTAAAATTGGGCTGGGAATCATATGGGAACATATTTTTCTTTTGATGTTTCCATTAATTAGTGCTTTAAATTAAGCCAGAAGTACTGTGAAATCAGCCCCATAGTCTGATATTTCAGCATTTTTTATTCTAACTAGAACCCAGAAGCTGGAGAAATAGACAGCAAGAACTAGATTTTGAGAGATATTTAGGTGCCTAAAGATGCAAGTAGGTACCTAATGGGATTTTCAAAAGCAGCTAGGGGTGCCAAATTCCCATTGAAATCAGTGGGAGTTAGGCATAAAATCAATGGAAGTGAGGCACCTAGTTGTTTTTGGGAATCCCACTTATTTGTATCTTTAGGTCCCTAAATACCTTTAAAAATCGGGCCCTAAGACATCCCCTGTGAGGCAATCTTAAGTGTCTTGAATGTATGTTTGGGACCAAACCTGGGTAAAATGGTGGTCTATCCCTAAAGCAATTTGGCCACCTTTGCAATTTGCCTGGAAACCTGAGGCAAATAACTTTCAACTCCAGATTCATGAAGCTGGATAACTTTTTGTGCCTGTACCTCTTCGGGGGGGGGGCTGGTTTGAGGCTTAATTTCCATAGTTAATATTTGTCCAATGTTTTGAAGATGTACAGCACTGTTATGTATGTAAGTAAATACTATGTACTATTTTGTTACTTAGTGCTGTCAATGAGGCAACATTTTGCAAGATCACACAGATCTAATATTTTAATGCATTGTAGCATATCCTCACCTACAGTAAATCATTAGAGCTCAGCTGAAGTCAATGCAAATAGAAATGAATGAATATTAGAAAATATACAGGATATACACATGACAGTGAATCACATCTTGTCCTTGTAGTCATGCTATACATGTCCATTATAGTAGTTTGTGTGTTCTTGTTAATGCACTCACTATATGTTAGCTTCCAATGAGCTACCCACAGTTCTTGTTAGCAATATAAAGGAATACAAATGAATATAGTTAAGGATTTTTCTGTTTTAATTCTGTATCTCCCATTCTCTTTTAATTACTGTACTAATGGGATGACCAATAATGCACTTTGTAAAGTACCAAATAAGATACTGTTTTTTTTTTTTCAGAATATACTGGTTCTGCCTCAATGCCCTGAGTTTCCACAAGGGAATCCATAGTACATGTTGGTATTTCATTATGTACCCAGATATGACTCACATTTGTTTTAACTGAAAAAAATCCACACACTATTAATTCTCATTCTAGACAACACTAGTAATTAACCACTGTATGCTAACAAGCTTTTTTATGTTGTACATATGGTACTATAATACCATTTTGTACACAATTTCATTATTATTTATAGTTTATAGGCATTGTAGTAGCACCTAGATGCCTTTTCATTTTGGGGGGAGATTTTATTTATTTCCTTTTGTTTGTTTGTGCCTGTCGCAGATTGTAGTTGTCTCAAACACATTAAAAACACAAACTTCACCACCATACCAAATAAATCCTATAAATCTTACAAACAGGCCTCATTCAAAAAAAGTAAGATAGCCATACAGGTTTGTTGTCATTGGCTATAAACCTGATAGTGGTGGTTACATACAGTGAAAATTAAAAGCTACTAACACATTATAAAGAGTTTGACAATGAAATTGGCATTCCTCAATTGCTCTCTCAATTTTGCAGCATATTGACCATATTGTTGTCTGATATGTCAAAACATAAGTCTATGGGCAATGTGGGTTCTTGGCTATACATCACGAAGTATGATGTAATTCCAGTAGCATCATTATATGACATTATAAGCATGCCTGTCACAGTATCTATAGTTATGTCAGGAGTGGCCAACCTGAGCCTGAGAAGGAGCCAGAATTTACCAATGTCCATTGCCAAAGAGCCACAATAATATGTCAGCAACCTCCCATCAGCTTTTCCACCCTGCTCCCAGCACCTCCCGCCCACCAGCAGCCCCGCCGGTCAGTGACTCCCCGCACCTCCTGATCAGCTGTTTTGTGGCATGCAGGAGGCTCAGCGGGGGGAGGGGGAGGAGTGGGCGCACCGCAGGCTGAGGGGAGGGGTGGGAAGGGGTGGAGGGCTTGTGGCAGACCAGAGGTTGAGCAGTGAGCACCCCCCAGCACATTGGAAAGTTGGTGCCTGTAGCTCCAGCCCCGAAGTCGGTGCCTATACAAGGAGCCGCATATTAATTTCTGAAGAGCCACATATGGCTCTGGAACCACAGGTTGGCCACCCCTAAGTTATGTTTTGCATGGCTTTTACTTTTATATGGGTGCCTTTTATGGGCCAAACAAATGTGAGATCCAATCATCCTGTAGTATTCCCAGCATTCAAGAATTAATACCATAAGGTGACCAGATCTCACGTTTTTTCCACTCCATAAATGGGAGCCTGAACAATTATAGAAGCTTGTGAAAATGTAAACAAATACAAATCACCAAGAGTCTAAATACAAATAACCAACTCTTCTTCAAGTTTCTATGGGACCTTTATGTACACCCTATAAAAGGGACCTAATTATGATGATTGTCAAATGCTCTATAATGCGTTAGTAGCTTTTAATTTTCACTATATGTAACCACCGCTATCCCCTTTGCTTATATTTGTGGCTACTAAAATCTATCTTCCTGAATGATCTGGTTTTGCAAAGTTACGTACAATGTCTCAAATACAAGGGAAAAAATGGCTAGATCATTGGTGATAAGAAAGTTCCTTGGGGCTACTGTCATATTTGGGGGTAGCAGAGTGGATGGCAAGTCCTTTTATTACATAGAATTCTGACAGTGCTTGCCATGTTCCTTATTTTCTACTGTGTGGCTGTTGGTATCAGGAAGGCTCAAATTCAAAGTCTGAACAAAAAGTTTAGCTTTCAGAATAGTGTTCTGAGCTAAATGGGTGCTGGCACCTTAATTTAGTTTAAATTTTCAAATGATAATTTTCACCAGAAACCCATTCTGAACAACAGGTGATCATCAAAACCTATGGGAAGCTTAGACACGTGACATTAGATACTGGGCTCCAGCTGATATATGTTAATGGTGCAACTGCAAAGATGGCATGAAGTTCACCTGCTATATGTGGAGCTGCTGTTTGATGAAATGAGCAACTGAAGGCCACATTCTGCTCATCTTGCCCTCATGAGTCCTCCTACTGATGTCAAAGGTAACTACTCACATGAGGCAGACAGTTGTTGGCCCTGACTGAATGCATGTATTGTACATTCCAAAGGCTGAGGCAGAAATTGCCAAGAATCCAGGGACTGAAATTCACAAAAGGGTTGAAGATAGTCTGAATCTGACAAGGATACCGAGAAGAAACTCAAAGCACATTGGTGATGAGAAGTATGGCCATGGTTTGTGCTATTTGTGTTTACTTTTCTCTGTGCAGTTATTTGGCTTGTTGAGCTATTTGGCTTTTTCCCCATGGAATTCCCTGTGGGGATGTTCAAATATCCACAAAGCAGTAGTGCTTGAGCTCTCCATACCCAGGAGGCTGAGGACACTTGGTTGATTTATGTTGCTCATTTTCAGTAGAGTAAATTTATAGCTATATAATGATATTTTGGGCCACTGGATCCCTCTGGATTTGGGAACTTTGAATTACCTTAAATAACTGGAACATAGGCGCTGCTATGTTACTCTGGAGACCCACGAACTGAAGAGTAAAAATTAATTCAGACATGCGTCTAAGCTTCACTGAATTTTAATCTACCTTTCTACCAAATTATTTAGTTATTTTTGGAATGAAAGAATTCTGTGATAAGAAAATAGCCTGGGACAAAATTCCATTTAACACAATATGAAACTGACAAACTCTGTGAAAATTAAGTGAGCAGACAGACCCCCCAGACAGCATTTTTGTTTCCTTTGGGAGGAAAAAAAACAGAAGTTTACAGGATCTTAGGTCAGGTTTTTTGCCTTCTATTGGTGTTATTAAACTTACTTAAATGTTCTGCTAATACATATAAGACAAGGAAAAGGAGGCTAGATCTAGCTGCATGTTTAGCTTGTGTCTGTCACAGTAGGTGCCAAGAGTAGAAAAGCTCTCTCACAGGAGGGCCCATTCATATACGGATGGTTACATCAGAGAGATACACAGACAAGAAGTATTCCCCTGTAAAAATCTTTTAATTCACCTCTTCAGTCAGAGCTAAAGCTAGTGAGTGTCAACAGGCTGCCACAGAGCATAATAAAATTGTGCCAGATCTTCTGGAACTACCTGGGCCCAGGTCTGAATCCCTGATTGTTTCTCCATGAATGAATGAATGTCTCCCAAGACCCAGCCCCAGTGTGCAGGAGGCGCTGGGAGGGAGGGCTGTGATGGGGTGTGCTCGGGGGAGGGGCGGAAAGAGGCAGGGAAGAGGAGGGGCATGGTGGAGCTGGGGCACAAAGAGCTGGGGCAGGGTCTTGGGAGAAAGGGTGGAGTGGGGGTAGGGCCTGAGGCTGAGAGGGGGACATGGAGGTCCCTGAAAATTTTTAAATCAAAATGGGGGTTCTCAGGTTGCTAAAGTTTGAGAACCACTGATCTAGACCATCCGTGACAGGTATTTGTCAAATCTGTTCTTACAAATCTCAGTGACAGAAATTCCAAAACCTCCCTGGATAACATGTTCCAATGATTAGCTACCCTTATAGTTTGGAGGTTTTTCCTAATATTTAACTTAAATCTCCCTTGCTGAAATTTAAGCCCATTACTTCTTGTCCTGTCCTCAGTGGATAAGGAGAACAATTTATCATCCTTCTCTTGATAGCATTTTACATACTGAGACTGTTATGTCCCCCCACCCCCCGTCTTCTCTTCTCCAGACAAAACAAACCCAGTTTTTTTTCAATCTTTCCTCACAGGTTGTGTTTTCTTTTGTTCGCCTCTGGACTTTCTCCAGTTTGTCCACATCTTTCCTGAAATGTGGTGCCCAGAACCGAACACAGTACTCCAGTTGAGTCCTTATCAATGCCGGGTAGAGTGGAAGAATTATTTTGCATGTCTTGTTTACAACACTCCTGCTAATACAGCCTAGAAAGATGGTTGCTTTTTTTGCAGCAGTATTCCATTGTTTATTCATATTTAGTTTGTGATCCAACCCCTGATCCTTTTCCATAGTACTCCTTCCTAGACATTCATTTCCAATTTTGTATTTGTGCAATTGGTTCTTCCTTCCTTGTTCCCCAAAGAGGTCCAGGCAGAAGTAGAAGGTCTTTCCTTCTAAGGCAACAACCTGTTTAGTGAGAAAACAGACAAATTGCCCTGCCTCCAATTCCCCGATTACCTTGCATCCTCAGGAAGATCAAGCAAGACAAGGCAACAGTAATCCTGATAGCACCATGGTGGCTGAGACAATTTTGGTTTACTATTCTGCGAATGGCCTTTTGCCCATGCGTTCACTTACAACCATTTCTGACAAAAGCTGGACCGACCCTGTCTGGCAGCCTGTTTTTTTGATGGATTAGCCTAAAATATCATACTCTAAACATGTCTAGTCCATACATAACAGCAGAAAACCCTCTACAAGGAAGTGCTATGCTGTCAAATACAAGTGGTCCTCCATATGATGTCAAGATCATAACTTGCCTTCAGAAGAGTCTAGGATCCCTCTTAGTTTGGACTGTCCTCTGTCCTTGAAGACACTGGATCTCTCTCTCAGTTCATTATGGGTGCCTCTGGCTACTATCAGGGCCTCCCGTTCTCCTGTGTTGAACTGCTCAGTTTCTTCTCATGCCACAACCATCGAGTTCTAAAAAGGTATCATGAGAACCTTTCCATTGGTACTACAGCCTACATCTGAAATTGGTACTTTTGGCACTTATGAATCCACTTTTTGAGCTTTTGGCCTGCTGTTGTCTTCGTCACCTCTCCATGAAAGTGAGCTTCCAAATGACAATCACCTCTGCGAGGACAGTGGGTGAGCTCAGGGCCATCATTGCAGAATCCCCCCCACCATAGTATTTCACAGGGATAAAGTGTCCTTTAGATTGCACCCCAAGTTCATTCCAAAGATCCCCTCTGATTTTCACCTGAATCAGACTGTATACTTGCCCATCTTCCATCCAAAGTCTCACAATAATAGCGAGGGCAGGAAACGTCACTCTTTGGATCTGTAGCTCTCTCGCCTTTTACTTACAAAAGGTATTTAGGAAGTCTTCAAGACACTCTGTTTCCATTGCTGAGAGAATGAAAGGGCAGGTAATCTCTTCACTAATGAATCTATGGGTGCATTCTCCTCTGCTCTGAGTTTATGGAAATCCCTTCCCCTCAAAGTGTCAGGGCATACTCTACTACAACACAAGCCACCTTAGTGGTCTTCCTGCCAGGAGTTCCCCTCTTGGAAATCTGTAGATTGGTGACTTGGGGCTACATTCACACCTTAATCCTGGCATTATGTCATGGTTCAAGCTTTATCGTTGGCTGTCTCCTTTGGAGCAGTGATCCTGCAATTGGTGGTGCAACATACATCGTAGAATCATAGGACTGGAAGGGACCTTGAGAGGTCATCTAGTCCAGTCTCCTGCACTCATGGTAGGGCTAAGTATTATCTAGGCCATCCCCAAGAGATGTTTGTTTAACCTGCTCTTAAAAATCTCCAATGATGGAGATTCCACAGTCTCCCTAAGCATTTCCCATTTTGTATATGTGCAACTGATTGTTCCTTCCTAAGTGGAGTACTTTGCATTTGTCCTTATTGAGTTTCATCCTTGCACCCTCCTCAATTAGTATAGCTTGGGAGTGACCCACAGTGAATATCTACAGGGACCAGCACTTGAAGAAGAAATGGAGGTTACTTACCTTATAGTAATGAGTTTTTTGAGCTGCGTTGTCCCTATGGGTATTCTGCAATGCAATCTTTTCCCCCTCTGCTCAGATCATCTCTTGATTCATAGCAGAGTACAAACTGGAGAGTTGCTTGGTGCATAACTCCTCTTATTCCATTGGTTCAGAGTACAAAGGGGCATAGGGCGCTAGCATAGACAAATGGATACTGCTATTGAAAAATCTTCCAATTTCAAGCACATGGAACACATGCACCCACACAGTGAATGTCCATAGGGACAACACATCTGTAGAGGGGTTTGATCGGGATTCGGGACTATGGGGTATCCCACCGCCTCGCTCGACCTCGCCGTCCGTCGGCTCTGCGTTCGTCGGGAATAACACGCAGTCGGTTAGGGGCTCAGGCCCTTGGAGCAGGGGCTGAGTCAATAGTCAAACCGCAGCCCAGGCCCTAGGTGAGGGCTGGGCAGCCAGCAAACAGTCTAGGACTCAGGCCTTTAAGCAGGGACTGAGTCAATAGTTCAAATAGCAGCCCAGGCCCTGGGTCAGGGCAGGGCAGCAAGCAAACAGTCAAGGACTCAGGCCTTTAATCATAGAATCATAGAATTCAAGATCAGAAGGGACCATTATGATCATCTAGTCTGACCTCCTGCAAGATGCAGGCCACATAAGCCGATCCACCCACTCCTTAAGCAAGCGACCCCTGCCTCATGCTTCGGAGGAAGGCGAAAAACCTCCAGGGCCACTGCCAATCTACCCTGGAGGAAAATTCCTTCCCGAACCCAAATATGGCGGTCAGCTGAAGCCCGAGCATGCGGGCAAGACTCTCCAGCCATACCCTCTGGAAAAAGGCTAACAATATCCTATCATTGACCCATTGTACTAATTACCAGTGTGGCACTTAATTGACCTATTGACTAAGCCCGTTATCCTATCATACTATCTCCTCCATAAACTTATCTAGCTTAATCTTAAAGTCATGGAGGTCCTTCGCCCCCACTGTTTCCTTCGGAAGGCTGTTCCAGAATTGCACTCTGATGGTTAGAAACCTTCGTCTAATTTCAAGCCTAAATTTCCTGACTGACAATTTATATCTGTTTGTCCTCGTGTCCACATTAGCACTGAGCTGAAATAATTCCTCTCCTTCCCTGGTATTTATCCCTCTGATATATTTAAAGAGTGCAATCATATCTCCTCTTATCCTTCTTTTGGTTAAGGAAAACAAACTGAGCTCCTCAAGTCTCCTTTCATACGACAGGTTTTCCATTCCTCGGATCATTCTAGTGGCCCTTCTTTGTACCCCTTCCAGTTTGAATTCATCCTTCTTAAACATGGGAGACCAAAACTGCACACAATACTCCAAATGAGGTCTTACCAATGCCTTATATAACGGGACTAGCACCTCCTTATCCCTACTAGAAATACCTCGCCTAATGCATCCCAAGACTGCATTAGCTTTTTTAACGGCCACATCACATTGCCTACTCATAGTCATCCTACTATCAACCAGGACTCCTAGGTCCTTCTCCTCCTCCGTTACTTCCAACTGGTGCGTCCCCAGCTTATAACTAAAGTTCTTGTTAGTCATCCCTAAATGCATAACCTTACACTTCTCACTATTGAATTTCATCCTGTTACTAATACTCCCTTTAAGCAGGGACTGAGTCAATAGTCCCTTTAAGCAGGGACTGAGTCAATAGTTCAAATTGTTCTAGCCTCTCCAGGCCAGGAAAAGGACAAGGGGGATCCTGTCACCCAGGAGTGGGTGGCGGGGGGGACGCAGGCCCTCCCTCTCCACTGCGTCCTAGCCCGGGGCCCTAGCAGCGGCAAAGACTCGCTGCTGTCAGTGGGGATCCTGGCCGCAACACACTGACATAGGTTCAGGCAGTGCTGCAGCCAGACTGGGGTTGGCTGCCCCCGGGCTACTTCCACACTCCCCCTCGTAGGGTACCTGGGTCGTGCTAGCGTCCTTGGCAGTCTCGACCACCATCGGTTCCTCAGGGTACGCAGCGAAGGGCAGGCTCGGCTGTTCCTCGGGGTAGCTGGTATGGGGCAGGCTCAGCTGTTCCTTGGGGTAGCTAGGAAGGGGCAGGCTCGGCCAATCCTCCTCGGGGTAGCGAGCAAGGGGTAGGCTCGGCTGCCCGGGTGCGAGCTCAGGCCGGCTGCGGGCTGCTGCTGTCTCCCAAGAGGGAGCTCGGTCACAGACGTCTGGTCTCTCCGGTGGCTGGTTCTCCATTGAGCTCTGCAGGTGAGCTTTTATACTTCTGGGTCTGCGCCGTGACCTCTGAGGGGAGGGTGCAGGACCCAGTGGCTCTGCCCACGTTGGTGTTAGGGGAGATTCGCCCCTCGGCGGGGCTGTGGAGTATCTCACCGCCTCTCTACAACATCTCAAAGAACTCGTTACTTTAAGGTAAGTAACTTCCGTCTATATCATGAAGGTTAATTAAGCTCTTTAAAGCATTTTTAGATACATAGCATCTTTCCTCTGAGTAAGTACAAAGTTCTGTTGTTTTTAATAAGAATTTCACCTGACAGAAATCATTTGTATTGCATCTATTTACGCTGAATCGACTGCGGGTCATTTTTTAACTACTCCAAATTGGATATCTTTTCTTTCTATACATTATTCTTTCTCCTAGTCATGTCACAATCTTGGTCATGAAATTCTTATGTCTATTCTAAAATATATATATATATATATATATATATATATATATATAGGGTTGTCATTGCCCTTCTAATATGTATTTTCACATGATATCCACCACATATTTATGCTTTTTTGCATGAATTTAGTATTGGTAAAATTGTTATAGATATTCTCTGTTTGACTGAAAGTCAACATGCTTTTTCTCTGATCATTTTTAACATGAACTTGCCTCTAACATTTTTTTTTTATTGAACTGTCTTAATCATCTGGCTGTAGTATTGTAACCACAATCTTTGCAAGATGCAGGTTTAATTTCTCCTTTACTTACCCAGTACTGTCTTGTCTTAGTTATCTTGTTCCTTCCATGATTTATTTATCACCTAGACAGATCCAATTTTTGTTAAAGGAATACTCTTTAAATCAAATTTAACCCCCCCCCAAACTATTGTTACTTGTTCTGATAAAAGTGAAATGATTTTGAAAAGCAGATTGATTTGATACCATTCATGTGTATGTTTGCTTTTGTATTTCATTCATTGACTCCAATCAGTAATTCAAAAAAGAAGCTGCTCTGGTGATAAAGGCACTGGAATGGGACTCTGGAGATCTAGGGTCAATTCCTGACTCTGCTACAGACTCCCTGTATGACATTGGGCAAGTCATTTAATCTCTCTGAAAGACACTTCCCTATCTGTAAACAAGGACTGTAATAGTTCCTTTCCCCTATTTCTGTCTGTCTATTAAGACTGTAAACTTGTTGGGGGGCAGGGGCTGTTTCTCAGGGTGTTTTTTCAGGGCTTAGTGCAATGGGTCCCTTGTTTTTATTGGGCCTTCTAGGTGCTACCCATCTGGACATGCATGGGTGCACAAGGGGACAAAAAAAGCAAGGACTCTCTTCCCTTGGATCTCTGAAACAATCCCAGTCCATTGGGCTGTGCACTATGGCAGTGGTAGCCTCCACAAAGCAATCAGAAAGGGGATGGGGTCACAGCCCCACCTCCATCCCAGACTCATGCTGATGTTTCTCAGTAGGAAGTTGGAAAATGGGTTCTTTCATCTGTAATCCAATAACATTTGATCTGGAAACAGCTGAGTGGCAGAGAACATAGAACCCCACAATGCCACGTTTACATATTCAGTTTTCTGAACATAGCTTCACATCAGAGTTACAATTTTGCCCAAAATAGGGAGAATCTCCATAGAGAGCACAAGTCTTCACTTTCTTTTATATTTGCTCTCATTTGAATAGCTACCGTATGTTTGACTATTCAGCTAATTACAGTTTTGGTATACAAGCTTCATAAGGAAAAAAATGCAAAATTCTTGCCAAGACAAATGTTAGCAATATGCAAACATTTTCCTATATGTGAACATATTGGAGGTCCTGATCTTCCTTACAAATATGTTCATGGGGCCCAAAATATAGCATCCTATAGGTAATCTGTAAAAATGTACACATTTTACCCTTTCAGTTCCTTTTATTTTTGGTTTTGCTTATTAAGCATTGAACAAGCTGTGGTTAGGTGTGTGGTCTCTATGTGGCATTTCTATTGTACCAGTATTGGCAAGCAAACATGTCCCCTTTCGATAGAATTCATTTAATAGCAACACGTTAGTTTACAGGTTTAACCCATATGATATTTATTGGCTGTCATTCAGAGAATGACAGGCAGCCAACACACTATTTGGTGGACTTTTCCACCCATCTGTTTATCCATCTGTGGCTTGAAAAATAGATTGCTTTTTTCCCCTTTAAAGCATTGTTTTTGCAGGCCAGTGAGATGAATATATATTGATGTATATTGTTTGCTGCAACTGGATCACCTGAAATATCAACCAGTGTCTTGATATTTTTTAAAAAATCATTCATGCATCCCTGATGTGATATACCTGCCATTGCATCACTAGTACAAACACATAATTGACTAGTTATACATGTAATACTTTCCTGTAGCTTTTTAGACAATGCCCATAGTATTTGAGTGGAAGTCAGTGGTCATTAAGCAACATGATTGGCCCTTGTCACATGTGTTTCTTTCTCTGTCCCTGTCCCTATGGGAAATATTGCATGTGGATTTTTAACAATGCTTTATTTTTATTGATAGATGAAGTTATATGATTTCATTTGTGAAGGCCAACCTGAAGTTAGCCTTAATGCTGGAATGGAAAATGAAGAGGTTTGGGGTGATTCCTTGAACCTGCAGGAGTGAGCTTCTCAGTCTTGAACTAGTCCCGACACTTGCTTGTGTCCTGCACAAACAAACTTTACTTTTCCAATACACAATTACAAAGAACCAGTGCAGTGGAGTTGTCCACCATGAGTCTTGTCCTAGTGTGCAAGGTGATCTTTTAGGTATCTTGGGCCCAGATCATTTAAAGACTTTAATGGACCAGGATCTTGAGCTGGACTCAATATTCTATGAGGAGGCAATGTAGAGAGCAAAGGACCAATCTGATGTGCTTGCAGTAACTTGTGCTACTGAGGACATATGCTGCTACCATGATTAGAATGTTCCCTGAAAAAATGCTAATTAAAATGGTAATCTGATTTTTTTATCTCAAAGCTAGTGTTCCTTTAACACTAGCTTTATGGAATGTTTAAATGAGTGAGTAACAAGGTACTGCTCCCCAGGTACATGCACATGTCTCTGTGCCCTGTTCCAATCCTCAACCCTTTCAGGCTGAGGGGACTAAGCTCAGTGAGCACATGACCAGAGTCATATGACTGCACCTGATCTAGGGACAGTCTTCTCTCCATAATAGGAGACCCACAATCAGGGGAGGTATGCAAACGGGCTCTCAATAGTATCTGCAAAAAGCTACTTAGCGGGGGTGGGAAAGTGGAAGAGGATGTGTCTTTTCCCCTTCCTACGTGGCAGAAAACAGGAAGTATCTATTACTATGTGTTTTGTATTACTTTGTGCCTTTTTATTTAATAAAAGCTATCCTGAGGATAAGAATGTAGAACCTGATCTGAATGCTTGGGCATTATTAGGATTTCTCTAGTTGGTGAATCTGTCCACCAGCTTATGGAGAGATATACCAAAGTAGGATGATCAGATATCAAATTATGGTTACTGATAACTATAATACTTAATTAAGTCACCTTCCCTTCCCCTGCATCCCAACAAATACTATGCTGGGACAACTAGAAACAGCTTTGTAGAAGAGCTAACTCAGAGACATAGGATAGATGTTTTATTAAATATTTAATATTGGGTGATGTGCTATTACACTGTTTGCTTATGATGCCATTTAATCTACAATTTCAAATATTTCTACCATATTCTTTATGGTGGTGCATCATTCTTTAGTAACAAATAAGTTGAAAGCTTTTTGCAACATTACATTTTTATAATGAATATGAGGAAACAGATACAGTGTTACTCTTAAAACAGTACTGCAGATGAGAGAGTTAGGGAATGTGTTTGTGACAGGCTGCCCCCCTTTGAGGTGCCACCTGATGTACTGGGATACCACTGAGCCCACCTGTTCCACCAGCCTGGGCTCCCTTTACCTTGTCTTGCTGAGCCACGCTCTTAAACCTCCTCTAGCATACACACAGGCTGGGCCATACCCAGCTGCATAAAGACACAGACACTGAGATCAGCTCTGGGAAGACTCAGCTTAAGGACTTGCCCCAGCACTCAGGTGCCTACCTCCCTTGGAGTGCAGACCCAAAGGTATTTTGACTTGCATTGTATAGAAAAATCTGCACAGCGCAAGCTCATAAAAATTCGCTCTCTCCTTCAACGTGAAGAGAGATATGCATAGCTTCTTGCCCTGCACCCCAGATATGGATTGCACAAACTGGGTTATGTTATAAACAAGAAATAAGTTTATTAACTACAAAAGAGATTTTAAGTGATTATAAGGGATAGCAAACAGAACTAAGCAGATAAAACCAAACATGCAAACTAAGCTTGATTCACTAAAGAAACAGGTTACAAAATGTAACTTTTCACCCTAAATGTTGAATTAGGCAGGATGAATAATTTCTGTAGAGCTCCAGTTATCCAGCTCCAGTTATCTCTTCTTACAGACTGGACCCCTGTCTCAGTCTGGACTCACCCCTGCCTTTCCCCTCAAGTACTTTCAGCAGTCTTTCTTCTTGGGTGGGCAATGGAGGAGAGTCCAGATTAACCCCCTCCCCAGCCTTAAAAAGGATTTACCTAAGGCAGGAAACCTATGTTTGATCCCCATCCCCCTTCAGAGGAAAAGTACCAGCAGTATCTAAGGTGGTATCTTGTATCAGGTGATCTTATCACCTGACTTAGTAGTCACAGCTACATCCCAGGACACCTCTCAGGAAGGAGAGAGATTAGTATCTTCACAGTCTTATTGTTTCTTGCTAATGGCCCATCAAGGCTGTGATGGCTGGTTGTCTGGTGTGTGTCTCCCAAAGACACACACAGTTGTAATTGTTACATAGTCAATATTCCTAACTTTAGATACAGAAATGATACATGCATACCAATTGGATAATCACATTCAGTAAAACATAACTTATCATTGGAAAGGTTACATGAGCCATCTTGCATAAGGTATATCTTAGTTATGCCATACTCAGATACTCATATTTCTATGAAGAATATGGGGTGTAACATCACAGTGTTGGTTTGAGATAAGTAAGCACTGACATGATACTGAGGTGCCACTGGTGTATGCTTCATGAACAGGTGAAAAAGTGATTCTGAGCTTTCTGATAAGCTTTCTGTTTAATTTTGTGAGTTTTCTCCAATGATAACTTTAGCACTGTTGTAGCAGGTGTTTACAGATGAAAGACCAAGATTATGGGGGAAATGAAAAGCATGTATGGAAATAGCCCAACAGTGCTGATAAAGAATACTTACATGGTGAGAATTGTAGGTATTAAGACTTTGATCCAGCAAAACCCATCAACTGAAGATTGAGTGATATATATGGTGTGCAGTACATGTCCTGGCAAACTCACTGGGCACTTTTTATTTGAATGGGAGTGCAGGATCAGAGTCTATGTGATTGTTTGACAATGCAGGTATATTGTGAAATGTGGAACCTTTCACAGGCGTATTTTTGGAAAAAATTTCATTGGGGAATCTATCAGTTTTGTACATAATATAAAAACACTTTTAAGCCTGAAAGTGGTAAGGAATATAGCTTCCCATTTTCCCTTGACAAATAAATACTCAAATATATTACATAGGGTCCTTTACTTAGGCAAAACTTCCATTGCATTCAATGATAGTTTTGCCTGCAGATCAACTGCAGAAGGTATAAAAACACAATGCTCATGTAAGCTATATCACCTAACATTTTCCCCAGGTAAATTGTCCTTTTCAGCATTATTGTGCAATCTATTGCTAAGGGGAAAAGGAACATATATTGTTCTATTAATTAAAGAACACTTGTCCTTCTCAGACAATGCAACATGATGTGTTGAGACTGAGGAGAATTACTAAGAGTGGGGGAGAGGCTAATTCATCTTCTTTCTCCGTTTTCTTCCATATGCAATTTTTCTATTTAGAATTGAGTGGATTAAGCAATTAAAAAAAGAGATTATAGCAAAATAATTTTTAAAAATAACTATTTCCTCTTTGGGCAGACAACACACCAGCAAAGTTTTTAAAAATTGAATTGAAATTAATTTGAAGGCATTAGTAGTGATTTGCCAAAAGGTATCAAGTTGGATCAATTTTTGTCCATAGATATCATATATATCACTAGTATGAATAACCTTGTTAGGGGAGCTAGTTCTTCTTCTAGTCCTGTCACATGAGATGGCAGGAAGATTGCTCACTGTACAATGTACTTACACAATGGGAGATTGCACAAAGAGGAGGTTTCTTTGTTTAATCACCCCAGTTTGTCCTACCCTCTAAGTGTATAGGTAATATTGTGGCAGCAGTAGTATGAGACAAAAAACAAACAAAAAAACTCCACGCCCTTGCCATAAGCTAACTAAAGAAATATGGTCTCGATAAAATTACTATGAGGTGGGTGCACAACTGTTTGAATGACTGTATTCAAAGACTATTGATCAATGATACACTGTCAAACTGGGAGGGCAACCGGGAGAATTGTTCTGAATTCAATAAGATGAAATTTAATAAAGAAGTGCAAAGTACTTCATTTAGGAAGGAAAAATCAAATGCACAGCTACAGAATGGGGAATAACCGACTAGGGGGTAGTACTGCTGAAAAGGACCTGGAGGTTATAGTGGATCACAAATTGAATGAGTCAACGATGTGATGCAGTTGTGAAAAAGGCTAATACTCTAGGGTGCATTTAACAGTAGTGTTGTATGTAAAACAAGGGAGGTAATTGTCCTGCTCTACTTGACATAGGTGAGCCTCAGCCCGCAGAGTGTCCAACAGGTGCAGCACTTTTGGAAAGATATGGACAAAATGGAGAGAGTCCAAGGGAGGCCCACAAAAATGATAAAAGGTTTAGAAAACCTGACCTATGAGGAAAGGTTAAAATAACTGGGCATGTTTAGCCTTGAACAATTGTAACACTGCTCTACAGCCACAATGCTTCTGAAATAAATGTAGTCTAACTTTACTAATTCTGGGTCACTGAGAACGAAAATGATGCTTAAAATTGTTGATTGGCTCTAGTTTTCAAGATATGCTATTGGGTCAGTATATACGACCCTTGACTTGGGAATAGCGGAGGATAAGTAAGTTATAAAGGGAAGGGATCTCAATTTAAACCAGAAATGACTAATATACATCTTTGACTGGATCTATGAATAAATCTATGACTGGGTTTGGACAGTACTTGCTTTTTAGGCAAAACAATGAATGATGCAATCTGAAGCTGGTATTGCGTCATACATGATATGAATTGCATCATGTTATTCCTAGAAGTCATGGATAATGCAATCATAATGAAGCTTACATCACTCTGCTGAACAAATTGCCCTATAAATCATACAGTGTCATGCTCTCTTATTTGTCAGTGTTTGATTTTGCAAAGGGACACATTTCTGTTTAGCCAAAGTGAGCAGAGATGCCTCGTACTTGTGTGAACAGTGCAGATAACTTCTGCTATGTTTGCGGTGAAGTGACTTTTGCATCACAAAAGTGCAGTATAAGCACTATGGTTAAGAAAGCCTATCAAAAATTGTAGACCAGTGTAATCAGCTGTTTTCCATGTCCACTGAAGGTAGGACAAGAAGTAATTGGGCTTAATCTGCAGCAAGGGAGATTTAGGTTAGATATTGGGGAAAACTTTTCAACTATAAGGATAGTTCCACTCTAGAATAGGCTTCCAAGGGAAGTTATAGAATCCCTGTCATTGGAGATTTTTAACAGTTTGGACAAATGCTTGTCAGGGATGAGCTGGGTTTACCTTGTCTTGCCTCAGTGCAGGGGCCTATGTTTCTATGATACTATGAAAATAGTCTCATTTTGGCCAGATATTGGTCAGGGATAGGGATCAAAGAAAGACACAAGACAGGATTCACCAAAGGGACTCTGAGAAAATACTGCTCATTTTGCCAATGAGTAACTAAAAAAACAAACAGATTTTGAAATGTTTCAACCTCAGTCTTGACAAATACATTCTGAGTGTGAGAGAAATAAAGTTGAGATGCTTGCTCCAAAGAACATAGACCTGTAAGGCCACCAGCAAAATCCAAAAAGAAAGACCTTCCTGGCACAAGAGCATGCTTACACAACGAAAAGAGGAAACTGTATAATGTACATATTGTGTTGCAGAAAGAGAAAAGTATAGAGTTTAATATTTTGGGCCCTGGAAATGTTGATATGAAGAACATTAAGAAAGGGAAAGCATGTTGTACCATTTTGCTATTCCTAAATTGCCATCCTAAATATCAAAGGACACATTTTGGCTAATTCTCAGCTCAGATGAACACCAGAAATCCATAGCCACTAGCAGGATCATCTGACAGAATCTGGCTGCCCTTATTCTGACCCTACTGAAATATTATGGAGTGTTCTATCTGACAGCCTTCCATAGCTGGAGCCACAGATTGGCATTAAAGTGTGTGGCAGGTATGTATTCATGTGCACTCCTTGACCAAGTGGGGTCTGACAGGGGTCAGTCCTGGGTCTGATACTATTCAATGTTTTCATTAATGTCTTGAATAATGGAGTGGAGAATATGTTTATAAAATTTGCAGATGACACCATGCTGGGATGGGTTCTTGGACCTTATTATTTTTGAATGAATGTCATCAGCATGGAAGCATGTCTTCTGGAATGGTGGCCAAAGCATGAAGCAGTATACGAATGTTTACTATATCTGGCATGTAAATCCCTTGCAATACCAGCTACAAACATGTGAACACCTGTTCTCACTTTCTGGTGACATTGTAAGTAAGAAGCAGGCAACATTATCGCCAGTAAATGTAAGCAAACTTGTTTGTCTTATCGATTGGCTGAATAAGAAGTAGGACTGAGTGGACTTGTAGGCTCTAAAGGTTTACATTGTTTTGTTTTTGAGTGCAGTTATGTAACAAAAAAAATCTACATTTATAAATTGCACTTTCACGATAAAGAGATTGCACTACAGTACTTGTATGAGGTGAATTGAAAAATACTATTTCTTTTGTTTATATTATTATTATTATAAATATTTGCACTATAAAAATGATAAAGGGAGCACTGTACACTTTACTGTACATTATTCACTATACACTTTGTATTCTGTGTTGTAATTGAAATCAATATATTTGAAAATGTAGAAAAATATCCAAAAATAGTTGTTAAATTTCAATTGGTATTCCATTGCTTAACAGTCTGATTAAAACTGCAATTAATAGCAATTAATTTTTTTTTGCACTTTCTCACACAAGTGATTTCAGAATTAGGCCAACACTGAGCAATTTTGAAAATCCCATCTTTCTGCTCTATCTGCGCCCAATACAGCTCAAAGTCTGAAATATGTTCCAGAGTGAACTTTAAAAGTCACTGGTTATACTAACAAGAACAGAGTTACTGAAAGTCAGTCTTTGTATTATTCTGTCTGGGCCAAAAAAAGTATCTATACCTATCTATCTAGGCCAGATTCTGATATCCTTACTCACGTTGAGAAATAATCTACTCCTCACATAGATCCAATGGAAATCAAAGGAAAATCAGGAGGAATATTTGTGAAGTAAGGTACTACTCAACAAGAACAAGAGTATGATAATACAGCCCATTGGTTGAACCCAGTTCTTCAAATCCTCCTTCCCCTGTAGCTATATTTCCTTCTCTATATACTGCATTCATGTTTGGGATTAAATATGGAATGTTGGTTCTCTCTCTGCTGCCTTGGCAATGTCTTATTTTTAAACATGGTACATGTTGAATACCTTTTAACAGCATTTTATTTCATTTTTAATGCTTTCTGTGGGACTGACTCCATTGTGCTCTCTCCTGTCTTTCCTTTGATTTTATTGATCAGAAGACACTGAATTTTCAGGATCTCTCTGTAGTCAAATCCTGTCTCTCTCTATCCATTGTGGTCTGTGATATTGATAGTGAATTACTGGATCAGTATTAATATCCATATTTTAGGACATCTTTCCTGGAAACATGCCTCCTTACAGAAACGGTTACTTGGAATGTTTCTACAGAACCACAAGTGCTGTACTTCCTGGAAGGGAATCTGCAGCTACTAAGCAATAATTGAGTTCTATGCTTGCTTCCCTACAGAAGATGCAAAAACCTAAAAGACAATATAAATAACTCAGTTCCATACATTGGCTTCCACTCCACTAAAAGGTATTGTAAGAAGCAGCTGGACTTTGCTGCTGCTGTGTCCTTCATTTGCATTATGACTATATCCAATGGTAAACGTGCCTGCTCCAATTTATCCAAAACCTGAAGTACCAAGCTCCCACAAACATAAGCATAAGCAAATTTACAGAGCAAAAACATGCTCTCTTTCCTTGTAGCCATATTATTAAAAATCAAAGACAGATGTGCTTTTGAGCAGGGCAGGTAAATAGTCGTACATTACACCAGTGCTAGGCTGTCTTTCCTGGCTGCGGGTTCACTCCCAGGTGAAATTGTGGGGGCTGATTACACACTATAAAATTCTGACTTGTTCAATACCCCTGTTAACTCAGAGACAGGGGCGGCTCTAGGCACCAGCAAACCAAGCTGTTGCCTAGGGCGGCCCAATCTAGGGGGTGGCAGGCTGGGCCGGTGGACCTGCCGCAGTCATGCCTGCGGGAGGTCCACCGGAGCCGCGGACGACCGGACCTGCCGCAGGCATGACTGCGGAGGGGGCGCTCGTCCCGCGGCTCGGCTGGACCTCCCGCAGGCATGACTGCGGCAGCTCAAGCGGAGCCGCCGGACCCGCGGGAGGTCCGCTCGTCCCGGGGCTCCGATGGCTCCGTGCCCGCGGGAGCTCAACCGGAGCCGCGGGAAGAGGGGACCCGCCGCGGGACCGAGGAAGGGCGGCGCAGCACACCGCGCTGCCTGGGGCAGCCTATTTTCTAGAGCCGCCCCTGCTCAGAGATAGTCTTTCACAATGGCCTTGCCATTGATTTCACTGGGCTTTGGGTCAGGCCTTGTATACCCATCATGGCACCTACATGTGCAGGATCCCTGTTGCTGCACATCCTGAGAGAGGAGCTCATGAGATTGGTAGGGCTGACCTTACCATGAGGCGAACTGAGGCGGCCACCTCAGGTGCCAGACTGGGTGGTGGTGGTGTGTGTGTGTGTGGGGGGGGGGCACCACTAGGACTCAGAGTGTAGAAAATTGTGTCTGCTGCTGATGCATATGTATTCTCTCTGCTCTAGATGCACAGAGATGGTGGAATGCTGTGCTGGAGGAAGGAGGGCACAAGAGACATAACAGGCAGGCAGGAGAAAAGGTGAGAGGGAATAACAGAAAGCAGCAGGAGCTGCAGGGAGAGAGAGGAGGAGGAGCCTGGACTCATTAACACCAGCTTCTCAGGGAGCTTCCTGTTTCCTGCTGCTTCCCTGAACCCACTTGAGGAGAACAGGCAGTCAACTGAAGTAGTAGGAGCCAGTTAGGCCCTTTAGATGCTGATATCTTCCCTCACTCAGGCCCTGCTACTAGCCTGCTTATTTGTCCCCTTCAACTGAATGTTGAGAGCCACTATAGCTGGCACAGAACAACAGTCATGAGTGAAAGAAGAAAACACCCTTCTGGGGCAGCATTCAGAAAAAAAGAAAGCAAAGGAAGCTTTTCTATCTAAGCAGGAAGGAGCTCTCCTGAAATACATAGACACAAATGTTCACGGTGAGCCTTCCGGCCCCAGTGAGGATGTGAGTGGTGAGGAGATGCCTGATCTTCCAGTTAGTCAGAGTGCAGGTGACTGGGCAGCTACTGCAGCATCCATATCTCCATCTCAAATGGATGTAACCATGCACATTCCTGAGGAAAAGTGTAGATCAGAGAAGAGTGTGGTGGACACACAAGAAACAGTTGCTGCTGAGTTTAGTTTAGTAAGTCTAGATGATCCAGGACTGTGGACCCACTTGAGCAGTAGCCTGAGGGACTTCCTTGTACTGCCTGGGCCACAGCAAGTGGAAAACTTCATGTTCCCCAAAGACAATGAAAATAGAAGTTTCCATCCAACACATTACTGGTGTGAAATCCCTAATGGTGACAAAGTGGAGATGCAATGGCTTATGTACTCAAAAACCCAGAATGCTGCATACTGTTTTTGTTGCAAACTCTTCCAGTCTAATGTTCCAGTCACATTGGGTTCTACAGGAACAAAGGACTGGAAAAATCTGGCTAGAAATCTGGCATGCCATGAGAAGGCAGCAAATCACCAGAGAGCATTCCATAGGTGGAAAGAGCTTGAGATGAGACTAAGGTTAAAGGCCACCATAGATGATCAGCATCAAGAGAAGATTGCATCACAATCTCTTTACTGGCAAAATGTTCTGAAAAGGCTCATTGCCATTGTGAGAATGCTTGCTACCTAGCACTGTGTGGCACTTCAGATCAGATGTATGTGCCTGTAGCGGGCCGGTGTGGCTCCCCTCCTCCCCGGAGAGGGTTGAGCCCCGGACACAGGAAGGGGCGGGGCTACAGCGTGGTGAGCCCGCCCCTCAGAGGGTCAGACGGCGAGAAGAAGACGTTGAACATACCCCACCCACGAAGCCCAAGCCACGGGCCCAAACCCCGACAGGGAACCCCGACTCCACGCTGGGAAGCAGCTCCCCAGCTGAATACCCCGGCCTTCACCCAGGGAGCGCCCCAGGTCCGGCGGAGTCCCCCCCGAAGTACCCGAACAAGCCTCCCCCGGAGTGGACGCCCTGAGCTCGGTCCCTGCTTTAGATGTGGGAAAGCAGGACATGTACAACGGGACTGTTCCGAAATGGATTGCAGTTTTGGGCAGGTTTACATAGGGGCCGGCCGGGCCCGAAGGGCGGAGGCCCCCAAGCTGACAGTCCCGGTGATGGTTGAGAACCAGACCACACAGGCCCTGATCGATTCAGGGTGCGGCCAGACCCTGGTCCGCCAAACTCTGGGACCACCGGCCGACCCCCATTTGACGCCGATGCAATTACAGTGCATCCATGGAGATGTCCGACCTTACCTGAGTGCCTGGGCCCGGCTAACAGTGGGGGGTGTTACCCGGTGGATAGTCGTCGGCCTGGCGCCCGGCCTGGCCTATCCCGTGATTCTGGGACGAGATTGGCCCACCTTCGAAGAGGTCCTCCGGTCAACGCCGGGGTTGGCTGCCGAACCCCGGGGACCTCCGCCAGAGGCGGGGCAGGCTGGTGAGGAGAGTGAGGGAGGAGACCAAGAAAGTCAGGGGCCGCCGGGGCCAACTCCCACAGAACCTTGCTTCGACACGGACTTTTGCCACGACCAGCGGTCAGACCCGACGCTTAGCCGGGCCTACGAACAACTTGCGGCCGTCGACGGCTCCGTAGTGGATTCTCATCGGGGCACGCAGTGGCCCCATTTCGAGCTGCGATGGGATCGGCTCTACTGCATCGACCGAGACCCGCGCACCCGGGAACCCTTGACGCAATTGCTGGTACCCCGTTGTCACCGCAGGGCCGTGATGCAGTTGGTCCACGATGTGCCCGCCTCCGGGCATCTGGGGCAAGAAAAGACCCTCGCCCGAATCCTGGCGCTTTTTTTTGGCCCAGTATACATCAAGAGGTGAAGCAATATTGTACCTCCTGTCCCGAGTGTCAGCTGGCCGCACCGCCTCGGGTACCCAAGGCCCCCTTAGTCCCTATGCCCGTCGTCGAGACCCCCTTTGAGCGGGTCGCCATGGACCTGATAGGTCCGCTTCCCCGAAGCGCGGCCGGCTTCCAGTATGTCCTTGTCCTCGTGGACTACGCCTCCCGCTTCCCCGAGGCCGTTCCCCTGCGGAGCATCACCGCCCAGACCATTGTGGGGGAACTGATGAAGATTTTTGCCCGAGAAGGGTTGCCTAGGGAGATCCTAACGGATCAGGGCACTAATTTCACGTCCCGGCTGCTCCAACAGGTCTGCAAACTCCTGGGGGTGAAACAGCTTCATACGTCGGTATACCACCCGCAGACCGACGGGTTGGTAGAGCGGTTTAACCGCACCCTTAAGGACATGCTAAAAAAATTCCCCCCGGGGAACTGCGGCACTGGGACCAGTTCCTACCGCCCCTGCTGCTGGCCATCCGGGAGGTTCCGCAAGCCTCGACCAAGTTCTCCCCCTTTGAACTGTTGTACGGGCGGAGGCCCCGCAGACTTCTGGATTTGATGCAGGAAACATGGGAGGAGTCGGCCTCCCCAACCCAAGGCCTCCTCCAGTACGTCCTCCAATTACGGGAGTACTTAACTCAGGCCGGGACATTAGCCCGGGAGAATTTACGGGCAGCCCAGGCGAAACAGGAGCGGAACTATAACCAAGAGGCACGGGCCCAGAGGTTCACTCCTGGGGACCGGGTCCTACTGCTTCTACCCTCCAGCGAGTCGAAGCTGTTGGCCCGCTGGCAGGGGCCCTATGAGATGTTGCGGCAAGTGGGACCCATGACATACGAAATCCGCCAACCCGACCGATGGAAGAAGCTCCAGGTCTACCACGTCAACCTGCTAAAGCCATGGTGTGACCGAGAGGGCCTACTGATCGACCCTTGCCCGCCTGAGCCAGAACTGGGCCCGGACGCGGCCGAGACGAGGGGTGCGGAGGAACCCCCGATAGGCCCCTCGCTCACGGCAGAGCAGCGTAAGCAGGCTACATGTCTCCTGCAGGCTTTCCAAAAAACCTTCACAGCCGTCCCGGGGTATACAACCCTGCCTCTCACACGATTCTGACCGAGCCAGGGAAAACGATCAGGGAAACCACCCGGCCTTTGCCATACCGGATGCGGCAGGAGGTAGAAGAAGAGGTCCGAGCCATGTTGGCCTTGGGGGTCATCGAGCCTTCCTGCAGTGAATGGCGCAGTCCGGTGGTGCTGGTCCCCAAACCGGACGGCACCCGCCGATTTTGCATAGACTTCCATCGGGTAAACGCCATCTCGCGTTTTGATGCCTATCCGATGCCCAGGGTGGACGAACTCCTGGGCCGCTTGGGGGAAGCCCAATTTATCACCACCCTGGACCTGAGCAAAGGATATTGGCAGATCCCACTCGACGAGGCGTCCAAAGAGAAAACGGCCTTTGCTACCCCCTCAGGCCTTTATCAATTCAATCGAATGCCTTTCGGCCTCCATGGTGCCCCTGCGACCTTCCAGCGGCTGATGGACCATCTCTTGCGGCCCCACCAGGAGTATGCGGCTGCCTACTTGGATGACGTGGTAATTTACAGTCGCCGCTGGGAAGATCATCTCAACCGGGTCGCCGCGGTCCTACGAACCTTGAGAGAGGCAGGGTTGACCGCCAACCCAAAGAAATGTAGGATCGCCTGGCAGGAGACCACCTACCTTGGCTACACAGTGGGTGGAGGACGAATAAGACCCCTGGTGGGCAAGGTACAAGCCCTTGCGGACTGTCCCACACCCACGACGAAACGCCAAGTGCGGCAGTTCCTAGGCCTCGCCGGGTATTATCGGCGGTTTATTCCGCAATTCGCCTCAATTGCCGCACCCCTAACCGAACTCCTCACGAAAAATAGCCCCCGGCAAGTACGCTGGACGGCCGAGTGCGAGATGGCCTTCCAGACCCTTAAGGACCGCCTGTGCCAGGAACCGGTCTTGTACAGCCCGGACTTCGACAAACCGTTTATCCTACAGACGGACGTGTCGGAGACCGGCATAGGGGCGGTCCTGTCTCAAGAAGCAGAGTGGGGGGGGACCATCCAGTAATATACCTCAGCCGGAAACTATTCCCCCGCGAGCGAAACTACTCCGTGATCGAGAAAGAAGCCCTAGCGGTGAAGTGGGACTGTGATGCTCTCCGATTCTTCCTCCTAGGTGCCCCCTTCACCCTCATCAAGGACCATGCACCCATCCAATGGTTAATGAGGATGAAGGGTAACAACCCCCGGATTATGCGGTGGTACCTAGCCCTACAGCCCTATGCCTTTAACATCCGGCATCGGGCGGGCAAGGACCATGCAAATGCCGACTTCCTGTCGCGCCTTGGGGAGATGGAAGGACCTGGCCCCAAGGTATGGGAGCCAGGCTTGAGGGCGGGGGGGAATGTAGCGGGCCGGTGTGGCTCCCCTCCTCCCCGGAGAGGGTTGAGCCCCGGACACAGGAAGGGGCGGGGCTACAGCGTGGTGAGCCCGCCCCTCAGAGGGTCAGACGGCGACCCGGAAGGATAAAAGCCGGGCCTTCCAGCCCAGTCAGTGCCCAGCCACCGGGGAGAGCAGACCTGTCTGAGGGAGCTCCTGACGGAGGAACCGCTGGAGCCCCGGGCAACTGCCTGGACTGGCCGGAGAGCACCCTACCCCGCTACTGGGAAGACCTGCCGGAGCTTCCCCGCGCCACCTACGACGAGGAGCCAGTAGGAGCTTCCCCGCTACCGTGCTGTTACCCCGAGGAACCCCCGGAGCACGATTGGCCGGACTTCCCCGGGGAACTACCCGATCTACCCCCCAGCCCGGGTTGTGAGGAACCCATGCAGTGGGACTTCCTGGGACCAGACGCCGTGGACCACGTAGGACCAGAGGGGGATATTGGAAGTGGCCCGGGGGCAGCCGACCTCAGTCAGGCTGCTGACCAGACCGAGCCCATGTCAGTGTGTTGCGGTCAGGATCCCCACTGACCGTCAGCGGTGACGACCGCTGCCTAGGGCCCCGGGCCGGGACACAGTGGAGTGGGTGGGCCTGTGTCCCCCCTGCCACCCCACTCACGGGTGGCAGTTATCCCCCTCACCCTATTGCTCAGCCTGCTGCAAGAGGCCTGAGCTCCTGTACTGTTCCCTGCTCAGCCTGCTGCAAGAGGCCTGAGCTCCTGTACTGGTTACTGCTCAGCCTGCTACAAGAGGCCTGAGCCCCTATACTGGTTACTGCTCAGCCTGCTACAAGAGGCCTGAGCTCTCCTTGTACTGCTTGCTGCCCAGCCCCTGCACCAGAGGGCCTGGGCCTTATCTAGACTGTTTGCTCCCCAGCCCCTGCACCAGAGGGCCTGGGCCTTATCTAGACTGTTTGCTCCCCAGCCCCTGCACCAGAGGGCCTGGGCCTTTCCTAGCCTGTTTGCTGCCCAGCCCCTGCACCAGAGGGCCTGGGCCTTTCCTAGACTATTGGTACTGTTGGCAGCTCAGCCTTGCAGAAAGGCCTGAGCCCCAACTAACTCTGTCTTTGTCACCTAGCCTTAAAGGGACAGGACAGAACCCCTGTGAGACCAGCGGGCCGGTGTGGCTCCCCTATTCCCCTCAGAGGGTTGAGCCCCGGACCCACCTGTTACAGTGCCAAACAATAGAAACTTCCTTAATTGTGGAGCTGATGGCTGAGTTTGATGCTGTACTCTGGGATCATCTAAGAAGAGTCACCACCCAAGAAATGTACACACACCACTACCTTGGAAAAACAATTCAAAATGACATCATACAGTTACTGGCAACAAAATTCAAACAGAAGATTGTGGCGGATCTGAAGTCAGCAAGATATTACTTTGTTATTCTGGACTGCACATCTGACATCAGCCATACGGAACAAATGAGAGGAAAGAACAGAGGAGTGCAGACACGGATCCAAGAGTTAAGCCCTCGAGCTTTTTTTGTCCCATGCAGTTCTCATTCATTGAACTTGGTGGTCAGTGATGCAGCATCAGCTTCTAGTGAGGCTGCTGAATTTTTTAATGTAATTCAAAGCATCTATGTGTTTTTCTCTGCATCAACTCATTGATGGAAAATTTTGAGGCAACATCTGGGAACATCCTCTCTGACACTGAAACTACTGAGTGCCACATGATGGGAAAGTCGAGTGGAGGCGATAAAGCCCATCAAACACCAAATTGGGAAGATAGATGATGCCATAGTTGCCATTATGGAGGATAATGCTATGACAGGAACTGTTCATGGGAGAACAGTGGCAGAGGAAAATGGAATCACCAGAAGCATATATAACTTCAAATTTCTGTGTGGCTTAGTGTTGTGACATCCTGTTTGAAATAAATGTTGTAAGCAAGAGACTCCAAGGTGTTGTCCTTGATATATCTGAAGCAATGGAACAACTGGACAAAGCAAAGTCATACCTACAGTCTTACCGGTCAGATGAGGGATTTCAAAACGTTCTGAAGAGTGCACAGAAGTTGGCAGAGGAACTTCACACTGAAGCTATTTTTCCCACTCATTCAAGAATACAAGAGTCACTGAAGAAGAAGATGCCATTTTGATTATGAGGCATGGGATAATCCCATAAGAGACTCCAAACAACAATTCAAAGTTGAATTCTTTAATCAGGTGCTAGATTGTGCAATACATTCAGTTGAAGAACGTTTCATGCAGCTCAAGGAACACAGCAGTATATTTGGGATGTTGTATGATATTCCCAAACTCCTCACTATACCTGAAGAAGACCTACACCAGCAATGCAGGGCACTAGGGACAGTGTTGACACATGATGACATGCGTGATGTTGATGCGAGTGATTTAGGTGATGAACTGATAGCCCTTTCAAGATACATTTCAGCATGATCAACTCCAAAGGATGTTCTGGAATATATGTGCACAAATAAGATGACCACCCTCTTTCCAAATGCTTTTGTCAGGGCCGCCCAGGGGGGGGGCAAGAGGGGCAATTTGCCCCAGGCCCCAAGCCCCACAGGGGCCCCCACGAGAGTTTTTTGGGGCCCCTGGAGCGGGGTCCCTCACTTGCTCCGGAGGGCCCGGAAAACTCTTGCGGGGCCAGGCGCATGAGCTTATTCGCTCCCGGTCCTCGCCGGCGGGGGGTCCTTCCGCCCCGGAGCGGAAGGACCCCCCGCCGGCGAATTACCGCCGAAGATGGAGCGGGACCCGCCGCCGAAGTTCAGCTCTGTCTTCGGCGGTAATTCAGCAGCGGGGGGCCCTTCCATTCCGGGACCCGCTGCCGAAGTGCCCCGAAGACCCGCGGCGGGGACCCCCCACCGCCGAATTACCACCGAAGACCGGGCTGCGCTTCGGCGGCCGGTCCCGCTCCGGCGGTAATTCGGCGGCGGGGGTGCCCCCGCCGCGGGTCTTCGGGGCACTTTGGCGGCGGGTCCCGGAACAGAAGGGCCCCCCGCTGCTGAAGACCCCGGGCCCCCGGAATCCTCTGGGCAGCCCTGGCTTTTGTTGCTCTGCGCATACGTCTAACACTTCCTGGAACAGTTGCCAGTGGAGAATGCAGCTTCTCCAAGCTGAAGTTAATAAAAACCCATCTACGTTCCACAATGACACAGGAGAGGCTGGTCAGCCTTGCAACAATCTCAAAAGAGCATGAGCTGGCCCAGACTATGGACCTTCAGGAAGCAATTCAAATCTTTGCAACCAAGAAGTCACGGAAAGCACCACTTTGGTTATTCAAACAGATAAAAATGCCAATGTTTACTATGCAGACAAGAAAAGTTACACTTGCTGTTCAGGAATTTGAAAGTTAAGTGTTACTTAAAATTTTTGAACAAGGCATTTTAAGATGTTAGTTCTCCTTTATTGGGGTAGGTATCTGAGCAGCACCATGAGAGTCTTCTGCAAAGAAACATGACGGAAACAGTAATGAACAGCAAACTATTTTTAATACTCAACTACACAGTTGGGGGATGAAACTGGGATTTGGGATCGGGTGAGCCAGGAAGGGAAGCAATTCTCATACTTTAGGGAATGAGAGCTGTTTGGTACATGAGCGCTCTGCTGGGGTGGAGTGACAGTTTTCACGGCCCCTAGCGCCCCTCCTTCTTGTGATTTTGGGTGAGGGGGGGACAGGACTTTGTGGCGGGGGAGGGCGGTTGCAGATACAGTTCAGGGGGGCTCTCTGCTCCTGCCCGTGGTCCTGCAGAACATCCACAAGGCGCCGGACCGTGTCCGTTTGCTCCCTCATTAGTCCAAGCAGCGTTTGAGTCGCCTGCTGGTCTTCCTGCCACCACCTGTCCTCCCGTTCGCTGCTGCTGAGAGAGGGTCTCCCTCCACTGGGTCTGCTGGGCCGCCTCGGCTCTGGAGCAGGCCATCAGTTCAGCGAACATCTTGTCCCGAGTCTTTTTCTTTCGCCGCCTAATCTGCGCCAGCCTCTGTGAGGGGGATGCCGGGGCAGTTCGGGAAAGAGCCGCAGCTGTGTGATGGGAAAAAGGAAGTGATTTCCTTGCAAAGATACATGTTTGCGAACACTGAACACAGTCTACTCAGTTTCTGTGAACAAGACCATACAGGGCACCTAATCTCATGTGCTCTCAGGACAAGTTCGAATTTTCGGCATTCGCTTTCATTGCCTGGGGTCTTGCACTGGAGATCGGACAAGCGGGGCAGGACAGCAGAATCCATGTAGCAGCCAGGCCTGGTAAGCCGTAAACTTTAGGCTGCTTAACAGTTAATGGATAGCAGTGCCCTCCTGCTGCAGGCAATCTGGAAAGCATAAAGTCTGACCCTGTTCCAGCCCCTCGCGGCTGTCCCCGGGAAAGATCCCTGTATGCTTTTCCTCTGCAGCCTCCACCACGTGGCTGCTAAACGACGGTCATTGTTATGCAAAGGAAAAGTCAAGCATTCACAATAGTAACATTAAAGTAATTCCCCTAATTAGATGCAGCAGTCGCTGAGCGAGATCACCCTGAGGCGGGTCACCAGGAGAAACAGAGAGCTCATGCTGCGTGAATCCCTGCACAGACCAGGGCTCTATGCTGCCATGCTGGTCGAGGCAATGCTCCCACTATACCTCAGGATGGCCTGGCGCGGAAGAGTGTGCTTCCACGGAGCACCCAATAAGGCACCTCTCCCCAGGAACCTCCTGCGGAGGCTTTTCGAGTACCTCTCCGAGAGCTTTGTGGAACTGTCCCAAGAGGATTTCTGTTCGATCCCTATATGCATTGACCTTCTTTTCATATAGTTTTTATTCCTGTTTTTAAAAAAATAAATGTTTACAGGTTTATAGCACTTACCGACTGATCCTTCCCCTGATTCAGAGTCCGGGTTAACAGCCGGGGAGGGTTGGTAGGGGATCTCTATGAGGGTGATGAAGAGATCCTGGCTGTCGGGGAAAGCAGTATTGTAAGTGCTGTCGCCTGCGTCGTCCTCCACAAACCCTTCCTCATCTTCCCCATCGGCGAACATCGCCGAGGAACTGCCCGTCGACACTATCCCATCCTCAGAGTCCACGGTCACTGGTGGGGCAGTGGTGGCAGACCCACCGAGAATGGCATGCAGTGCCTCGTAGAAGCGGCATGTCTGGGGCTGGGCTCCGGAGCGTCCGTTTGCCGCTTTGATTTTTTGGTAGCCTTGTCTCAGGTCCTTGATTTTCACGCGGCACTGCGTTGCATCCTGGCTGTATCCTCTGAGTGCCATGGCTTTGGAGACCTTCTCGTAGGTCTTTGCATTCCGTTTTTTGGCGCGCAGCTCCGAAAGCACAGACTCATCGCCCCACACAGCGATCAGATCCAAGACTTCCCGGTCAGTCCATGCTGGGGCCCTCTTTCTACTCTGAGATTGCATGGACTCCTCTGCTGGAGAGCTCTGCATCGCTGCCAGTGCTGCTGAGCTCGCCACGACGTCCACACAGGAAATGAGATTCAAACTGGCCAGACAGGAAAAGGAATTAAAATTTTCCCGGGGCTTTTCCTGTATGGCTAATCAGAACATCTGAGCTCAGACTGCTGTCCAGAGCGTCAACAGAGTGGTGCAGTGTGGGATAGCTCCCGGAGCTACTAAGTTCGATTTGCATCCACGCCTAGCCTAATTCGACATAGCCATGTCGAATTTAGCGCTACTCCCCTCGTCGGGGTGGAGTACCGAATTCGAACTAAAGAGCCCTCTAGGTCGAATTAAATGGCTTCCTGGTGTGGACGGGTGCGCGGTTAATTCGAATTAACGCTGCTAAATTCGAATTAAAGTCCTAGTGTAGACCAGGCCTGAGAGTTTTGTGGGTTGCAGTGGTGTGTAAAAAACTGACTTAGACACCTGAGTACTTTCGTGGATCCCACCCTTGTACACATAGGGGAATTTAAGAAGGGATCATTGTAAAAACTCAAAGAATCTACAAGAGTCTGAACCACTGTGATAGGAAATCAGTCATTACATTATCATTGAGCAGTTGAATGGTTATTATAAAATATAAAATTAATTAGTCTCTATTTAGGATATTAAAATGTCAATCTGACTATTTTTGCAACTTTCCCAATAATATTTATAACATTGTCTTTACGTTCTAGGACTTGGAGGACAGACCACAGTAGGATTTTAATAACCCTGTGAAGAAATTCAATTTATATGCAAAATAGAGAGTTATTTAATACATATATGCAAGAATTTTCCAAAACGACCAAACTTTCCCTTCTTCTCCTTGGTGAAGGCTGCTCTGAGTAAAGTGAATTAGAGAGAGATGTAAGATTAGCTTCTCAACACTTTGAGCCCCACAGACCCATGTAATCCTAGAGATGGATGTTTTGAAGGCAATCACTTACTCCTGATGAATGATTCATGCATATAAGGAGCTATTGTAGGGAGTTCATTTGATAGAGCTGAGCTTTACTGTGGACACTAATTAGCTGTACAGATGGGCAGAATGGGTTCAGAAACTACTGATATTTCTGATTCTATACACACTAGTCCAGGTGTGTTCACAGCAGAGAAGTATAAGAGAGGGACTATGGCCTTCATACTCTATATGATTCATTTTCTTATTTAGATAAAAATTACACTGTTTTTTTTCTACTGCTATATCATTTGGAAAACATGTCTAATCTTCTGTACTCTATAACTCCTAGTTCTCTTTTGGAATTATTGCTTCCTTAGTTTCTCCCTTTAATTGAATATTATGTTGTGGGGAGTTTTTTTAGTTGAATCAAAAGATGCACTATGAATACCTGAAATAAGAGGAGAGAAATAATTTGATGAATTGTTTCAACTCCCCAATTATGGGGTGCAGGAGAACTGTGACTCCAAATTTGAAGTGGATTCAGTTTTGCCACAATGAAGTCAGGATGATTCATTGTTTGAAAAGGGCCTATTTTTAGCTGGCCTAAATTACAGAGATTAGCATAAAATTCTTCTTAGTAATTCCCCAGTAGGTAGCAAATAGAAGACTCAGAAACAGATAAGATTTCTCCAGCATGGTTAATTTCCCAGTGAAACCTTCGATGTATGCAGAAGGCAGTTCTGTAACCATACAAAAGCTTTTGTAGGCCATTGATCTTTTCTGCTGAATACAATGCAACACAACTTCATTTTGTATAACATCTTTCATACAAGCTGTATTCCAAACAAAGCCTTAGAGAGTTAAATAATTGCAGACGAAAGAAATTAAGAGGTAAAAGACAAGTGGGAAGGGAATGTTTACGGCTGTAATTGGATGTGAGGCGAGTCAGTGAAGCTCAGAGACTCAAGAAAGCTCTTCCAACCACAAGAACTGCAGAGGAGAAGATTCTTGCATCGACAGCAATGAGATTTTCTGCAAGGACACAGGGGAGGCTAGTGCTGGATGAATAGTTTAAAAAAATAGTGCAAATGAAAGAACCCCAATATTAAATCAAAAAAGAAACAACTCCACACTATTTATTTATAATTTGTTTAACATAACAGAAGCTATTTAACAAACACATTAAATGGTCTGATTGCCATATGAGGTGGCCAGAGGTGGGGGAGATGGCCAATTACATTCAGTCACTGTGAATGATGGGGAGATGAGTAACTGTCTGGGACAAATGAGCATCCTTTTTTATGCATCACCCTAAATATTAAGCAAGACTTCAGATGCAAGAACGAATATGAAGAATGATGAGAGTGTCTGAGTGGATACTCATTACAGTGCACTGTTAAACGGTACAGTCCATACATTACATAAATGCAGTCCATACATTACAGTTCCGTGCAGTGGCTCTCAAACTTTTGTACTGGTGACGCCTTTCATATAGCAAGACTCTGAGTGCGACCCCCACCCCCCCATAAATTAAAATGCTGGAGGCAAAGCGGGGTTTGAGGTGGAGGTTGACAGCTTGCGACCCCCCCATGTAATAACCTCATGATCAACCCCCAGTTTGAGAACCCCTGGTTTAGTGTATTCTCATATAGGTGACAGCATTTATTACCCTAGGAGAAAGGTGTCATTTGAGGTGATATCAAAATGGTGTTAATAGCATCATTATACTCCACTGTCAGGGGAAGAAATTTATTGGGCTATATTGAGAAGTGGTATGTATATTGAGAAGTTAGACTTTTTTACACTCAGACATCCTTCGACCTACTTAGACTCACTCTATTAATGTGAAAAGTAGACTCAATTAGCATGAGGAGGTCTAATGTCACATTACATAACATCATACTTGAATGTCGCCCACTGCCTCTCCAACCAACTGTTAAATGGGAGGTAAATGATGGTCACAACAGTGATCCTTCACAGGTTTCTGTCCACTTTCTTTGCCTTTAAAAGGGCACAGTCAATCTGTGTTGGTTTGGTTTCTATAGTTATTTTGTGTCTTTTACAGCCCTAACAGGTCCTATATGGCTTCTGCTTAAATGTAATACATTGATCGTGAAAATGCCAGAATAAAAGTTAAAGAAGCCAGCCAGAAGTGTGGGGGAGAGTGAGTGTTTTAAAGAAAAGATTTTCTCCAGGTTTTTACTGGTGAAGGAACCAATTGGTGGGTTGGGATGAATGTGAATGGGGAGAATATCTAGATAAAGATGGAATCAAACGCTCAGTCTCACCATCAACCTTCAGAGTTTTAATTTTGTCCAAATAAAAGCTGGGATAACAACTGTACAAGCAGATTTTTTCTAATGTATATATGTTGATTGAGCAGAATATGTCTTGCTTGTTTGAGAGAGGTGGTGGGGCTGTTGAACCTCAGATGAATAAGACCTGTCCCCAAGCTGTTTGCTTTAGATTTTTGTCTGTCTTTTGGGATTGCTGAGACAGTGATCTTCTGATATGTTAATGAGAGGAAAATGCAAATCCTGATCCCATAGAAGTCAATGGGAGTTTTGCCACTGACTTCAGTGGGACCAAAATTTGGTCCAGTGTGTCAGAATGCAGGTCCGATTGCAAAAATGTCAGTTTACACAATTAAATAGCTGTAAAATGAAATAACATCATAGCAGTTTGGATTATAATGAAAAGAAAAACTTAAGGCAGCTTCGAAGTGATCAGAAAAGCAGGCCTCTGAACCTTTTAGTAGGGTTTTCTTGGTCACACTGGTAATTTAGCTGTAAATCTGAGAACTGTTGTGACTCTGCAAATGTCCAATATGCAAAATTCACTATTTAGGGCCAAATCCTAGTCCATCTGTCATCTGTGGTAACAACCCTTGATGCTCATGGAACCGGGAATTGGCATGACATGCAGTAGCTCTCAGCCAATAAATGGGCTGATGGAGTCTCAGTCCAGTCCCCAGTGTCACCATCACAATTGTGCTTGATGACAATCCTGTCAGAGAGGTTAAAGACTGAAAGGCTCCTGGGCCCCAGAGGAGGTTTCTCCAATCTGACCTGATGAATGTTGACCGGGCAGTGTGTGAAAGTATGAGCTATTACCGGTGCTGTACCTTTTGGTGAATACATGAAGCATGGTAATAGCCAGGTTTATCAAGCTGAAAGGTTTTGTAAGCTCGTAATGCAAAGGAAACAGTTTATTAAAAAAAATTACAATAAAACCTTTTCTATTTCTTATTTATTGATAGGTGCAGGAGATGGCCATATGCCGGTGTTTTGGCCTTTTAAGTAGAAAAGGAAGCTCTGGCTTAAATATTGTGCAGGAGAGAGAATTAAATGCCATCTTGGAATTAAATGCTGAATTGTCCCTGTATCTAACACTTCACAAGTTACTGATGTTTGTCTTATATGGCCCCATCACTATAGTGAATGCTATTGATAGATGCACTAGCACGATTCAGTCAGAAACAGTTGTCACCATTTAAAAAGTCAACATTTACCAACTGTTATCGCACCATAGCATCTGTACTAGTACAATGTGAGCATGATCCTTGGAGGATTCAGATGTTAGCAGGGCCGGTGCAACCATTTAGGCGACCTAAGCGGTCACCTAGGGCACTAGGATTTGGGGGGTGGCATTTTCTTTGACAGCAACCGCGGCGGCCGGATCTTCGGCTGCCCCGGTCACCGCCGGCATTTAGGCAGAGGGAGCTGGGGCAGGGGAGTGCGGGGAGGGCCGCCTGCAGCAAGTAAGGGGGGCGCGGCACGCAGGGGAACTCCCTGCCCCAGCTCACCCCTGCCCCGCCCTCTCCCCGAGCACGCCGTGGCTGCTTCACTTCTCCCACCTCCCAGGCTTGCGGCGCCTAAGCTGATTGGCGCCGCAAGCCTGGGAGGTGGGAGAAGTGAAGCAATGACAGTGTGCTCGGGGAGGAGGCAGAGCAGGGGTGAGCTGGGGCAAGTGGGGGTGCCTCAGGGCAGAGGGTGGGGGTGGGGAGCTGCTGCGGGGTGGCGCCTCAGGGCGGAGGGGGGGAGCTGCCACAGGGGGGCGCCTCAGGGCAGGGGCTCGGGGACGGGGGAGGGCGCAAGGTGGAAGTTTCGCCTAGGGCACGAAACATCCTTGCACCGGCCCTGAGTGTTAGGTGCTTACTATTTCAGGCCCTACTTTTTCCAAAGTCAGAATCAGAGTTGTAAATGGGAAATCTTTGGAAGGTGCCAATTTGTAGAATTCAGAGTTACAAAATGAGCCAGAAAACAGCTATTACATGTGCATCAGATCCTGCGGATATGAAGAGTTTTAAAATCTGTGCACTAAAAACTTAAATCCTGTTCTCTGGGATAGGATTAGCCAGTGTGATTGGCTAGCTATTCTATTAGTATTGCTCTGGTGCCTATGGGCCAGTGTGCATGAGAATTCTGACTTTAGAGGGGGAAAACATTACACTGCAGTAAGAAAGCAATGGCTTAAAACAGTGGGTATCGGGCCCTTAGGTTACACTGAATAGCTGGGGTTTAATGAACAATAAGAAGTGTATGAAATACTGTAGGTAACTAGACATCCTGAGGGAATTCAGGAACTCAGCTGTGAATATGTACCCTGAGATTTTCTTACGTGACCTCTCAAGACACTAGCAAAAATCATTTGTTTAGCAGAGAAGAATTTGAACTAAAGGTTGCACAAAGATTACTAGAAACTTAGGGTATACATTTGTTGCTTAAAACAGACATAGTTTCGCCTTTTGGAGGAGTCCTCAGGAGAAGGTTTTAAATTATTTTAATGCCAAACGATAGTAATAAGAAAATAGAATTCAGTGACTCCAATATTTCCAACTTATCAATATGAGTTATTGTATTTTGGAGTTGGATGATATGGATTTCTTAATATTTTAGAATCTTGAATTGTTTTTTTATAGCACTATATAGACTCTAACAGAATCAAGGCATTCTATATAGTTAAGGGGTTTGTTTCTTTTTTTTTTTTCCAAATGACATGCTATTTTTGTGACTCCAAACTTTTAGTTGCTGCTGTTTTTCAGAAAATATTTCCAGCTGCTATGTTAAAAGCTGTCTGTTACAGGTACAGCAACAACAAAAAAGTCCTTGATCACGAAATTCTTAAAAAAAAAAGAAAAAAAAAAGGCAGCCGGCTGGATACTATGCTAATCAGAACATAGCTCATTCTCTGCAAAGGGGAAGGGGGAAAAAAAAAAAGATTTCTCAATGAACCGCTTTGAGGTTGAAGCTATTTGAATGATTTTTTTGAATGACGCAAGACTGAGCTCATGAGAGTTAGATGAAATCCAACTGAAGAGACTAAGATGTTGAGGGGGAACAAGAGTCCAGCTGGGATTCCTGCTATTCACAGACTCACAATAAAAATCTTGATAAAATATGATCCTTCTGAAGTCCAGGTTCTCCAGGGAAGATAAAGCAATTTAAATTGAGACAATGAATAAAAGAAACATTTCCTACTATTAAAGTTTGCTGCTGGTAATAACCGAAGCCTGGTAATAGAATTTGTTATGAGCTTTTATTTGATTATTTACATCATATATTTGAACTGTGAAACTACTTATTTCTTCTAGCTCAGCATCACTGCAATTCTTAAACTTATACCTTTTTAAACACTTAAAAAGTCATCAACCAGGAGCAAAGTCACAAAGATATTGAAGACCCAATCCAACGCCCACTGAAATCAATGGAAAAGCTTTTATTGACTTTAGTAGGCATAAGATCAGTTCCTAAGAGGGCGGATTAGGTATGGACTTCCATACTTTTATTTTTGCTTCAGATAAAGTAATCCTTTAATACTTTGAATATAAATTGCCAAAACTAAATTTAGCAGATACTGTAGGGTATTTATTTATCAACTATGCACTATACTGTGTGTACTTTACAGAGCTGAACTGATTGTTTATTACAAACAGTGGCAAAATGATTTTAAACCTTTGATGGAGAATCAGATTAATAAATCCAGATGTCGGAACTACAAGGGCCATACTCACTTGTCATTGACTTGTCATTGGGTTGCATGTTAATACATAATTCAGACCAGAAATTATGGACTAAGGTAGGACAAATGGGGCAGAGGACCTGTAGTAAAATCAGTATATAATCATGAGACTAAAGACTGTCTCATAATACATGCAACCAAAAGCAGAGAATTAAGATTACTCGGGCAACCATAAATCTGACATTTGACTTTCAAGTGCTTGGCTTTAGAACCTAATTTTTTTTTCTAATGTAGATTTTAAATGTAGTTTTCTAGGTTTTAAAAAAAATAAAAATGACAAAACCAAATTTTTGTATATACTTGTAACATTCCCTACCCCATTCCCATCGTGAGTCATCAGAATGGTTTAAACCTTCAGTATGACAGTATAGACTACTGTTTGAGCTACAGAACTAGCTTAATTGGCTGGTAGCTAGTGAAGATGCTCTTTTAGAATGGGGTTGCTAGTGCCCTGTGCTTGGTCCAGGGGATGGTTAGGTGGAGCCCAACCTGACTTTCTCTCTCCACATCCTGCCACCCCCAGAAGGAGCTGCTGCCCCATGTGGTACTCCTAGAGGTGGAGTTGCTATGGCAATATTTTGAGGCAGAGGGGTATGGGTTAAGAAGGATAGACTGGTCCAACTCATCTTCCTCCCACCCTACGCTACAGCTACACAAGCAGGTCCCAAGTGTTCCTAGTGCAGAGTGTGCTTTGGGGGTGGAATGGTCCTACCCTGAGAATGCTCATTTGTTTACTTGTTTTGGCAGGTACAACACAAGTCAGTGAAGAAAAATGGTGATCTTTTTTAAAAAAAGTAGTTTATACCTCAGCCAAAGCTGGGTAGAAGAATTTCATGGGGCAGGGAAGGGCACTTCTGCTGTGGGCTTTCCCCCTACCAAATTGCAGAGGCTTCTGCAAAAAATATTTTAAAAAAATAAAATAAAAAAGAAGCATTTCAGAAAAAGTTGCAAGAATCTTTGGTGATGGAAGGGTTAGGCAGCCTAAATATAGGGATGGTTACCAGCTCCTTCTAATGATTTTGTGCTTTGAAATGACCCTGGAAAGCTCTTAACTTGATGTGGTACTTCAGCCATGGACTCTACCTGGATGAAAAGATAGGGGTAACAATAGTAACACTGTTAAGTTACAAATAAGATATATATATATTACTGTTGGGAAAAGCTAAAGCTATGCATAGAAGCACCTCCAATGTGCATATGGAGAACATTTCAGTGGGTTTATGTTTCTATTTTACATAATACCTTGTATTCCCAAAGCAGATCCCAAAGCACTTTATCATCTTAAACAAGTGAACTACAAGCTATTAACAAGGATCACTTAATCTCTCACTGAAATACCCCCAGCTATGGGATGAACAGTGCAGAGCAACTGTGATAAATGAAGTGTGTGTGTGTGGGGGGGGGGGGTAGCTCCCTTTTATGGATCCATCCAGGGAGTTAGCTATATAATCCCTCTTAGTAGCTGTTCTCTACTTGTTTTAACTGTAAAAGGTTAAAAGTCTCACTGCAATGCATAGGTAAAAGGAAATGAGTGGGTACCTGGCCAAAAGAGCCAGTGGGAAGGTAGAAGTTTTAAAAATTGAAACAAGACTCCCCTTTTGTCTGTCTGTTGTTGTTCTTGGGGAGAAGCAGACGCAAAGAAACTATGCTGTAAGAAACTTGGTGCCAGGTATGAAAAATCATCGGTATCATACCTAGAAACTACTCATTTGAAATCCCAGATATATAAGTAGATCAGGAAATGTCTAGGAAGACGTGATTAGGTTTATCTCTTTTTATTTCTTTCTGGCTCATGGACTCCTCTGTGCTAACCCCAAATGCTTTTGTTTTGCTTGTAACCTTTAAGCTTGACCTCAAGAACATTATTCTTGATGCTTAATCCTTCTGCTTTTTTTTAAATCTATCAATAGCCTGAATTTCCAGATGTATTTTCTTTCTTTTTGTTTTTAATAAAATTTACCATTTTTAAAGAACAGGATTGGATTTTTGTGTCCTAAGAGGTTTGTGCACATGTTGTTTAATTATCTGGTAGCAACAACTGATTTCCGTTGTTTTCTTTCTCAGCTCTTCCCCGGAGGGGTGGGAGGGGAAGAAAGGGGGCGGTGAAAGGGCTTGAGGGTACCCCACAGGAAGGAATTTCCAAGTGTACCTTCTGGGTTCTCAAAGGAGTTTTGCACTTGGGTGGTGACAACATCTACCCATCCAAGGTCAGAGAAAAGCTGTAACCTTGGGAGTTTAATACAAGCCTGGAGTGGCCAGTATTAATTTTTAGAATCCTTGTGGGCCCCCATTTTCTGCACTCAAAGTGCCAGAGTGGGGAATCAGCCTTGACAGCAACACTGCAACACCAGTTTAGGGTAAGAAGTGAGGAATGTTGGTGCCTCTTTTTGATGTAGGGCTGAGATTCCTTGAAGGGATTCCATGCATCCTGTTTATGAGCATCTCTGTTCCAGGACTGGTGTATATGTGTAAAATATGTGAACTAATCTCAGCCCAACACCAATGTCCTGTTCCCAGACAACAACTCTGCCCTGAGAATTGAGTCTACCCAGGGACCAAGGCCGAGGGCATGCATAGCTTACTTTCCAAGAACCACTGCCTCTGCCCGGAATAGTCAATAGGCAGACTGTGGGCCAAATCTGGACCGCCAGATGTTTCTGAACAGACCGCACAATCTTTTTAATTATTTATTATTACCATTATTGTTATTGTGGTCTGAAAAATGTTTCTCTGGAGTCTGGACCTCGTCTATACCTTGACCAAGAAATTTGGACCTTGAACAAAAATAATTGACTACCCACACCAAACCTTACAGGACAAAAGCAGGTCTTCCCAGAACTGAAGCTTTCCTTGCACACAAAGAAAAATAAATTCAAAGAATGTGCAACAGTACCACCTGATGACACCTACCACACTTTAATCAACCGAGTTAGAATTTGGTAACCTGAATTTAACCTTTTAATGACCACAAATGGTCACAGATTCCATTGTATATCTCATCCTAAGAACAGCAACTTCATCAGCACAGTGCCCTTTAGTGCCATGCTGAAGCACTGGATCAGTGCAGGCTGAGAGGTAAGAATGCTCTTCCTGTTGGTATGCGTACTTCCACCTTTTCATGTTCTCTGTATGTATACATATCTCCTGTCTGTGTGTTCCAGTCTATGCATCCGAAGAAGTGAGCTGTAGCCCACGAAAGCTCATGCTGAAATAAATTTGTTAGTCTCTAAGGTGCCACAAGTACTCCTGTTCTTTTTGCAGATACAGACTAACACGGCTGCTACTCTGGTACTTGTTGAATCAGTGTCACATCCTGTACTACCCTGTGTTTTACTTGTTGATCTCCAATCCACCTAGTGTTAACTAACGTAATTACAGCACAAGCTATAGTACTATTCCTGCAGGCCGTGTTTACAATGTAGTGATGTTTGTATTCTTTGTATTCTGAACAAGTAATCAATGATTACTACAGAGTATGTATTTTATTAAGGTAACAGTGTCTACAGTCCTTTTGTCAGTAGTTTATGAAGAACTGGCACCTTTATCGATAGAATAACAATTGTTAGAACCGTATGAATTAAGGACAGATTGTAATAATTAATTTAGATAGAAAGACTAATCAATAAAGTGCCAATTACTGTAACATCTAAGCACTGAAAAGAAGCTACTCTATTAGTTGCATATTATTAACTGAATGGTATTTCTGAATTATCATGTAAGTATGCAACTAATTTTGTTAATACTAAGTGCCTTTAGACTGGTTCATGTTCTTGGTTTTTCTTACAAAACTACTGCAGATGATTGTGTGTGTGTGTGTGTGTGTAAAAATGGATTATCAGCAAATAATAAAGTTTTTGTCTAAATCCATTACCAAACTGTAATAGTGATAACTATCCATTTAAACACACACACACACACACACACACACACACACACACACAGTTATCATTATCACAGTTTGTTAATGGATTTAGACAATTAGAAACCTGTGGCTGGTCTGTGCCAGTTGACTTGGGCACACAGGGCTGTTTAATTGTGGGATAGATATTCAGGTTCAGGCTGCAGCCTGAGGGTCTGTTTAATTGTGGGATAGATATTCAGGTTCAGGCTGCAGCCTGAGGGTCTGTTTAATTGTGGGATAGATATTCAGGTTCAGGCTGCAGCCTTAGTCCTGGGACCCTCCCACCTTGCAGGGTCCTAGAGCCTGGGCTGCAACCTGAGCCTGAACGTCTACCCCACAATTAAACAGCCTCTTAGCCTGATTCAGCTGGCATGGGCCAGCCATAGGTTTTCAATTGCAATGTAGGTTTTCAATTGCAATGTAGACATGCCCATGTGGTTGGCCTGCATTAGTTTAGCAGGAAGTGATTGGATGGCTTGAGGAGCCAGGGGTTAGCTGCTCTACACAGAATCATCCCTTGCCAAATGCGTGGCAGTTCCAAACCTAATTCTCCTTTTTTGCCACTAATTCTAAAATGGCCTTGAGAAAACCTCTGGTCCAAGAACCAAATCCTGAATGATGCTGAGCACCTGCTGCTCTCAAATGACTTCCAGGTTTTGCCTGAGTAAATACTGAATAAAAACTACATAAAGACTTCAGAATTTGGCCCATCGCTTTTTGCACTTAACACCAACTGTAGTTTAGTCTCTTCTTATATTAGACTGAGTTGTTTCAATGGGGCAGGGAGGCAAACAATCATTCTTTCACCTTTTATATACCCAGAAATGGACTAAACGCAGGTAGTTTTATTGAAATCCCCACTTATGGGGAATGACTGTTGTGATGGAGAAACATGGAGGACCGAAGTTTGCAGCAATTTGTCTCCTCAGCAATCCCTCCAAACTCAGTGGTATCAACTGCTGCTGAACTTGACACTTATCTGGAAGGAGAGGTAAGTGGAAAAATTCTTAACAGGTAATTTTTGTTTGTGAATTGTCCCTGAACAGCTGGCATAATTCTTAAATTTATTCTGTTATTTGAAAGACTGAATTTCTTCAGTGAATAATTCCTGGTATGCAGATCATTCATAGTTGTGCATATTCACAATTTGCCCTGTGTTTGATTAATTGCAATATTGGATGACATATGTGAGTAACCAGAAAAACTTGAGTTTAATGTATTATGGTGGAATAGTCAATTAGCAGTCCATGTTGTGTACTTGAGGTATCCAGTCAGGGACAGAAGTGATACTGTGATGCTGTAGAAAAAAATAGATGACTATGTTTCCACTACTGCATCACCACTGATGGAACACCACTGTTGCACAATTGAGATAGATTTTATACAAAATGTGCCTTTTAAGGTATCACTGAAAAAGTTAAAATCCGCTAAGTATGATTATCCTATTTGAATGTGTGTATCACCATTGTGTATGAAGTTATGAAATTTTACCGTGTGTTCATTACTAAACACGTTGTGTTCCTGGATAGGACCCACAAGACAGATTTACATCAAGACTAGCTGGCCATGTGGTGATGGGGCATTAAGGAGAATCAACTCTTTCAGAGGACACCTCAGAGAGCGTATGGACAGCGGAGGCCCAGTAACTCATCAGGGCATGTAGAACATGTGATCCCTGGGTCCATGTTTGAGACAGTAACTTTCCATGCACATGGACAGGTGGATATAAATTGTAGACTGTGATATCATCTCCTTGCTTCATTCCTGCTCCACATCTCTGGACTTCTGACAAAGTGATTTCTAACAAAGGGAACTTTGAACAATGGACAGAGGACTCTTTTGGATGTACCTACCAGAGAAATTTCTTATAAACTGGCAGATTTAAGATCACTATTATCCTGATCTACAGACTCTGAAATCAACTGTAACATATATGATTCACTTTAATGGTTTAGTAACTCTCTTCTCTTCCTTTTTTATTAATAAATTTTTAGTTAGTTTACTAAAGGATTGGCTGCAGCGTGGAATTTGATGAGATCCTGAAGTACATATTGACTTGGGGTGAATCAGTTCTTTGGTACTGGAAGAACCTAATATATGTGATTTCTGGTTTTAATAATCATTTATCACAGAAGTCTGGTTTGTCTGGATGGTGCATGAGGAGCTAGAGGCCTTGAAGGGGGCAGTCTATGGCTTCATAATAATGAGTATTGTATTTTGGAAGCACACATTTGTTACTGGTTTGGTGAAATCTTATAATAGAGTATACCACCTCTCTGGGGTATATGCCCTGTATTCTGGCAGGCTGACCTGAGATGGGCATGTTAAGCTGTTTCCCATACCACGCAGCGTGATAGATACCATCTGACTTAAGCAGCTAGCCAACAAAGCACACATTTGGAATTGTATATTCCATTGCAGTATTCCCTATACGCTTGTTTGGTTACTTATATAGTCACATGGTATTTTTTCTGCTTCCTGAAAGGATGACTTAGGTAACTAACCATCACAGTGTGACTTATGACTTTTAAAATCAAATAAACCATTCAGAAATTAATTTTCAATTACTATTTCAACATTCAAATGAAAAATATTTATTTTTTGTGAGTATTCATGCTAGTAAAGATTGAGCACTCCAATATTTATGGAAAACAAATTCCAAAGGTCCACAAAATGCAGGCAAAATTAAATTCACTTTGTGAATTTAGCATATATTCATGGACTTTTTCCCAGCTCTGATCTAGTTGTAACTCAATTATATCTCCACTTGCCTGTCTCAATTCCTCATCTCTGGGATAGGTCTCAAATATACAGCATGCAGAAGTGGTCTCTTGTTTCTGATGCATGGGATATCCATTCTTTTGTCTTCTAGAAATACCATTCTCCTGGTCACTGGAGTCGGCAGTAAAAAGTTCATGGCGACCACAAATACATTTTTTCTCCTCTCCCTTCGGCCAGTTTTCCACAGTGCTACCTAGACAAGAATATCAGATTTCTTTTTCTCTATCATGAAAAGAAAATATTTTCCATCAGTCTTCATGCATAAATGGGTTTTTAAGGCCTTTATTTACTACTACTGGGGCACTTGACTGCAGAACAGCATTGCATATTTGAAAGCCATTAAACTCTTTATTAGACACAGTATATGAGCTTCTTTCCACATGTACTCTCAGGGCAAATCTGTTTTAAGTTTTTCTGCCTACTCACATTCTGGCTTTTCAGATCCCCATTCCTTCAAGCCAGAAACTAACTTACGACTTGTAGCTGCAAATGTCTTGTCTACAAATACATACACCAAATCTCAGATGGGCCAAAAACTGCATACACACTGTGCTGCTATTTTTTCCCCTAGTCCTTAGTAAGCCAAAAATCAGTTTACCATTTTTAATAAGGTTGCATTCCATTTCATACCCAATCCCTCACAACATAGCTTTTCTATTCAAGTTTGTTTCTGTGTATCCACTATTATTATTTATCTGTATTGTAGTAGCACCGAGAAGCCCCAGCCAGGTCAGAACCTCATTTATTAAGACAAAGTAAAAGACAGGCCCTACCACAAACAGTCCCTACTTGTTTTTCACTGAAAATCTTTCGTTTTTTCACCAAAACCCCCATCACACTGAAATTTTGGGGGTTTTTAGGGTTTCCCCTTTCAAGCCTTCCTAGCCCCCCATGTCCTAGCTACTATATATCATAGCCTTTTGCACTCTCCCATTTCTAAGTGGGAAAAGCTGAAAAATGTTTGGCTTTCATAAACAAACTGGAAAACTTCAAATGACTCAAAAAAGTATATTGAGGGGAAATGGATACTTTCTGGCCCCCAAAATATTGAAATTAAAAATTCTGAACATCTCTAAAAATAGTGAGATCATGGGTTGTGGTAACTGTGTGCATAATATGTAAGCACAGAGGTATGGGACATGTTTTGGTCAACCAAGACAAATAGGCCGATCAATAGGCAGCAGCTTTAGCTGGCCACCTGCCTAGCCACTATCAGTTGACTGTGCTCATTAGGCATCACAGTAGTGTTGAGGAGGGATTTGAAAGAAGTTAGGGTGGTAGCAATGTGGATTTTTATAGGGAGGGTGTTCCATGCATAAGTGGAGGCATGAAGAAAAGGGTGGAGGTGCTTGTGGGAGACATGGATAAGCAGACAATTGAAGCTGGCATCATTGTGGTATCAATGGGGAAGCTCCGCCTGTGAATGACCTGGGAGCAGACATGCCAAACCCATGAAAAAAATGCAGAAATTGGGCTTGTTTTGGGCTTAATTGGCTTGTTAGTTGCTTGTTGGCTAGTTTTTGGCTTGTGGCTTGTTTGGCTTGTAGCTTGTTGCTTCTTTTTTTTGATCGGCTCCCAGCAAGCAGGGACAAGGTGCGGAGAGAGTCAGCACAGTGGGCCCACCACTGTCCCAGACTTCACACCGGGGGGATCTAGTCACAAAGTGTGTTGGGGTTCTTAAGGACTGGCTTGTTTTGGCCTTGTTTTGAAATGGGATTTTTGATTTATTGTGAAAGTCGGGGTGCTTATTTAACCACGTGAAAGTTGGGAACTGTGCCTGGGAGCACCACAGAAACACTCCATCCTCTCAACTGAGAGCTGCCTGGGAAGATGTATGTAGCTCTGCAGCAAAAACTACTGTTTCTGCCCCTCCCTCAGGCCAGGGCTGGCTGCAGAGATGTATGTGAAGAGCTGGCAGTTCTGCCTTCCTAGGCCTGGATGAAGTGAAGAGCAGATGATACTCTCTCCTGCTCCGGACTCAGATGGTGTGGAAAACTAGGTGTTTCCTGAACAACAAGGTGGGGAGGAAGTTTTTAGAGAGTGAAATAGAGCTGGGGGTGGGTGCTGAAGAGTCTGCAGGAAGATTTATATAATGAATTCCGAGAGGCCTGGAGTAGAAGTTTACAGAGTGAAATGCTGGTGGTGGGGGTTGGGGGCGCTGGGAGCAAGAGAGAAAGACAAAGGATTGGGTAGAACGAGAGATAGTTAAGGAATATTCTTCCCTCTCCCATATCTGAATCATTCACAGTTCTAGCTACTCCCTCCCACAGTTACTCACTTCTCCTTCCTCACTTCACTCGCCCTTCATCATTTCAGCTTTTGATCCCCCCCTTATTTCTCTCTGTCCCCTCCTCCCCCTGCCTTAGCATGGCAGCCTCTCTCTCCTCCCTCAGGACTGGCATTCTGTATGCAAATTTATATAAATTGAATGTATACTATTCTTTCCTTCATCAATGTTAACAGGTAGGCACGTTTATTTGCCAGATAGCAATGGCATCCTGGGACTGAAGATTTCTGGGTGCTGCTCCTAGCCCGGAGAGAAGTGGTGTGTAGTGTTTACAGACAGCAGACCCAATCACATACATTTTGCACATAATTTTCAACAGCAGTGTGGCTGAGGCATGCATCTGCCACATCAGGTTCTATTCTCAGCTTTGCATTAAGTAACCCTAAGAAGCCTCTCCATTACCCACATCAGTGAAGCTGGGAAAATTATATGTGCTTGTCTTCTAAGGTGGTGATAGGAAGCATTGCTGAGTTATAAGTAGGTTGGCAGAATTCAGTTTTTTATACTTTCAACAGATGAAAATGTTTATTTTAAAGCATTTTTAAAATTTTTTATCTATTCACATTTTCACGTGTACAAATGTATGGATTTTAAGCATTTAATTTTTAATTTTTATCTATTTAAATTTTTACAGTTGCAGTAAATTATGAGAAGGGGATCCGACAATAATTAATGACAGTTGACTCTGAGATTCAAAAAGTTCAAGCTTTATAACTGCTAAAGGACAAATTGTCAACATCACATCTCAAAATATACAACGCGGATATTCTGAAATCAAACTTAGATAAATTCTCAAGCAGCATTCTTCTCTCTTTTCCTGTCTACGTTTTGATTATTATTGATGGAAATATTTTTTCATCTGGTTGTGTGTGTAAAGCGAAATAGACATTTACCAACGAAAATCTAATCCTCCTAAGCCTAATTATAAGGGCTGTCATGCAGAGTACATGGAAAAGATGAGACTAAAACCTCTGGCTCCTCCTGGCTCCAAGCCTACCACTCTTTTCGTCTTGTCAAAGAACTGGCTACTTCTGCTGCTGTGACCCATTGGAAGCTCAAGCTCTGTGGAGCCTGGAGCATACTCAGTACCAAGGGAATTTTCAAAGATTTAGCGGTAAGCCCTCTGAAATGCTCACTTAGCATGGAGAGGCTTCTTAGACTTGGTCTACACTAACAAATTAGGTTAGTTTAACTATGTTGGTCATGGGTGTGAAAAATTCACAACCCCTCAGTGGCATTTGCAAGCCGACCTAAGTCCCTGTGTAGCCAGCACTAGGTTGACAGAAGTCCTAGCTACCTTCTTCCACCAACCTAGCTACCACCTCTTGGTGAGGGTGGATTACCTATGCTGATGGAAGAACCCCTCCTCTCATTATAGGTAGTGCCTATGCTGTAGTGTTTTAATTGTAGACATACCGGCTGCTTATAACTGGCCATACCTGTGGATATTTTTTATGAAGACAGAAAAAGGCACATTCTTGATCCCAGAGAAATCCTCAAATCAAATTTCAAATTCTTACTCAAACCTACAGAGGCTCTTCAAAAGCAGTGGAACAGTTTTAACATTTTTTTGATAGTGTGAAAACACCTCTTGTTTCTGCAATCTCATTCTTGGAATCACCAGAACCCATTTTCCTTTGTTTCTGTTTAATCTGTTTGAGGCAAAGAGCAAGTGTGGAAAAATTGAGCCCGAATACTGAAAGCTTTGCAGAATTGTAAGCATCTGAAAATGGACTTATAATGGAAAGTTATAACTATGGAGGTCACTATGAGCTCCTGTTCAATGTGTGTGTAATATGCCATCTCATTTCCCCACTTCTGCTCACACCTCTAGACCACAGATACAAGAATGAGACTAGAAGGTCCGTGTTTTTAAACTATAGGACTTTCTTGTAGTATGAGAAGGGAGAGCCTGTGCAGGCAACCATATGTCCTAGGATACGTTTCATATCCTTGCGTATCTTCCTTAATGTCAAGAAAGCCACAGTCCGCACGGGCAAGAGGTCTCCCAGCTCTACAGTTTTTTGACCTTAAGCTAAAAAAAATCTTTTTCTTCCAAAAATTTCAAGACATTCTATTATTTTAGTAGATGTTAAAGAGCCAATGTCAGTTTTTAAAAAATCACGTGTCTTACCTGTGTTGTTAATGTTAGGTTTGAACCCCATTTTATAGCTTTATACAATCCAAATGTTAGTTTTTGGTACTGAACACTGTGCTAATCCCTGTAAGAAAGAACAATCAGAATTCTGATCAAACAGAATCAAATCAGTGCTAAGCAATGAAGACTGGCTGGTGTATTGTACAAATCAAAGCCAATTCTCCATTGTCACAAATACAATCGAGTAGATGCATCTGTATGACAGATAAATTATAGGGATGCTTTACACACACATTATCTTGTCACAACATAAGAACATCCTACTGTGCTAAAATACAACCTTCAGAAGTAACATGTAATTTCCCATTATTGCTGAGGAGGGCTGCAAGGGAATTTCTTCTATCTTATATATTTCCAGCATCCATTGCAGATATGAGACAAAAGCAAGACATTAAAATATATATTTTCTGGAGATCAGTTAATTTTACTTTCTGGCCCTTTAATGAAAACTCTTGTTAGCTTTGGCTGCCACAGCAATTACTGAAGGAAACTTGTAGATTTTTTTTCTTTTAACGATGATAAATACATGTATCAAACTCTTGATAACATATTTGAAAGCTTTCTTTTTCTTCAAGTGCTCCACTCTGGAAGGCCTTTCCCTTTATCCAGTGGAAGGTGGCAAGGTGTTTTAGTTTCCATCTTAGGTTTGTTGTTGACATGGGAGATGTCTGTTGTATCTTTGGAGGAGTTGTTCCTGGGAGCATTTATGACAACTCCATGGTGGGATTTTCAAAAGTGTTCTGTCTTAGTGAACACCATGGATTTCAACTGGAGCAGAGGTAAGCCAACACTTATGCTTTTGAAAATCTCACTGCTATTGTGTGTTGAACCATGACATCTTTTTTTAAAGCTATGTGCTAAGCCCAGTTTTGTCAGGTGACTTATAATTAACTTTGTGTTGTTATTAGTAATGTGTCACAGCTATAATATTTTGACCAAGATTTGATCTTGGGCCTCTGCAAACATTGGGGTTATTTGTACCCTGGGCTTGGTTCAGCCCATTATGGAGATAAGGAACAGCTGCAAAATTCAGATGCAGATTCACATTTAGATCCAGAAACAGCTCTCCTCTCTTTGTGGTGTTTGCATCCAGGGTTTTGGTTCAGGCATCTGTTGTTTTAATATTAAAAACGAAAAAGCTTTAAATTAATTATTCAGTCTCATATACAACTCCTACCCCGCTGTTGAGGCCAGAGAAGACTCTGCATGTAATGATCTTAATGTGGCTCTTCTGAGCAAGGGGAAGAACAGAGGTTATTTAAGGTGTTTCTGTACAGTCTACACAGCCTGTTTACCACAGAGCTCAACTCTGCAGAAGCCCTCCTCTGCATGGTGGGATTTTACAGGCCTGCACCAGGGCTGCCCAGAGGGGGGGGCAAGAGGGGCAATTTGCCCCAGGCCCCGAGCCCCACGGGGGCCCCCACCAGAGTTTTTCGGGGCCCCTGGAGCAGGGTCCCTCACTCACTCCGGGGTGCCCGGCAAACTCTTGCGGGGCCGGGCGCAGGAGCTTCTGCCGCTCCCGGTCTTCGCCGGTGGGGGATCCTTCTGCTCCAGGGCGGAAGGACCCCCCGCTGGCGAATTACCTCCGAAGACGGAGTGGGACCCGCCGCCGAAGTGCAGCCCGATCTTCAGCGGTAATTCGGCGGCGGGGGGCCCTTCCGTTCCGGGACCCGCCGCCGAAGTGCCCCGAAGACCCGCGGCGGGGCCCCCCTCTGCCAAATTACCGCCGAAGACCAGGCTGCGCTTCGGCGGCGGGTCCCGCTTCGGCGGTAATTCGGCGGCGGGGGGCCCCCGCCGCGGGTCTTCGGGGCACTTCGGCGGCCGGTCCCGGAACGGAAGGGCCCCCCACCGCCGAAGACCCCGGGCCCCCGGAATCCTCTGGGCGGCCCTGGCCTGCGCTATTTAAATGGTTTGAGGTTGGCCCAAGAGATGATTAGCATGGCAGACGGATGGTGTGTGCCTACCTTATGTGAGGCAAGCATATAGCTGACTACTAATAGTGTGTGATGGGTCATCAGCATCAGTCTGAGCAGGGGGCAGAGGGCTATGTGTATGAAGTAACATTTATTGGCAGTAAAAGAAAAATGAGGGAGGTGAGGAGTAGATGTAGCTAGTGAGTGGAGAAACAGAATTTCAGTGCAACCAGTTCTTCATGATTTTATCATAAGTCTCATGATATTTGCTCTTTTACAGCCCCATCTTCTGCAGCCATGAGGTTATGCAAGAATCTCAGCTTTAACAGGCGGTTGGGGGAAGGAAGTATCTAGCTCTCAAGGTTTCAGAAAAAAGCTTGAAAATGTGATTTGGTGCACCCCAAAGCCAAATAATTATTGTGGTTAGTATTTTAAAAGATCTTATGATTTTTAAACCAAGCTCAGGATTTTTTGGGGGAGAGGGCAGAGCTGACTTCTGATTTATGAATGTTTGAGGTGGGCTGTACGGATCCTTCATAGGTAATTGTCACATAAACTGGATTCTCCACAGCTTTATAAGGTCACACCGTCACACCCATGGTCTCTTTCAGGCAGTTTTAGTCCCAAACTGAAACAAACCAACCAACAAAACAGTTTGTCAGCTCACCCTTTGCATCTCAGGTCTTCAGTGCCTCCCCTCCAAGGCAACCTGTCAGTCCATCTTCTGGCCTCTCTCTGTCTTCCTCTCCCTTAGCTAGTTCCTTCTCACTGCCAGGCTTTCGCTGGCACCCCTCTAACCCTCTATAGACCAAGGTAAAGCTCCGCCTCCTGAACTGGCCCAACTGAGAGCACCTACTCTGGCACGGGGGAGTTGGACCTAGTTCAGTGACAGGGGCCAGCCCCCTGTGACAGGAACTTACTGTTATTTTGCCTGAATTATGCTTCTTCACCATCTCAGTCTCAAGAAAATATTTCTTAGCATCATTACACAAAGTGGTGGGTTACTGTATGCAATGACATGGCTTTAGATATCTTCTGTATATTTGTGCCATTGCCCTGTACTGTCTTTAGTCAGAATTTTTATGTGTATTACTAAAAGTAGGTAAAATTTTAAAAAATATTATTCATGAGTCTTATTTGAATTTTTAATAGGTGAAGCTTTGTTAACACAAAACATTTGTGAAATAATTTCATTCAGCAAGCAGCCGTTGAGAAATCACGATCTGCTTGTGAATGGAAAAAAGGGCTAGCTGATGAATAAATTGTGGCTGCAAATAATTTGCCTAGCTGTAACCTTGAATGGTATTTTCTAGTAGCAGTGGGGGTAGAGGTCTCTGTGTCTGGAGCAGGAAGATCTGAGTTCTATATCTGCCATTCCTGTGAATCTCCAAGAGGATGATATGTAGCATAGTGACAACTGGGATCGCCTAGATGGTTGCAGGTGTAAATAAGCAGAAATAAAAATAGCATAATGAACATGGGTAGAAATTAGAGACATACTCCCATTGCCATTAATTCCCGATGAACTGTTACAATATTTTACACATTGTTTTAGGTGATCAGGTATTTGCCTAAAATGCCTTCATAACCACTAGATCTTGATAGACTGGTTTAGAAGAAATGTGTTTGCCCAGTCAGCTCTAACAGTTTGGTTCTTTCATCAGGAATTAATGACAATAGTCTGTATGTCTAGTCATGGTAATAGTACTAATTTTACATCTCCTTATTTACGGGAAGGTTTATTTGTAGCTCGTGGAGTTGATTACACATTCAGAAAGGAGCTCCAGTACAGTCAAATAAGAACCCCACACAAGTTGAAATTTTGCCCTTCTGGCCTTGCAGCATCTTTCACATTACAATAGGCTAGTGACTAACTAAACTGATATTCTGGACTACACAAATAGCCAGCAGAGCAAATCATGTGAGAAGATGAACTACCATGATTTCACGATATGGTCTGCTGAATCCACAGACACTCTTCCACTATGAAATCACTATGAAATCGCTCTTTTGATCAGCAGTTCTGTTTGATATTTATCTACTTTTTGACGTTTAATCTGACAGCACTTGAAATGTGTGTTCGGCTTCTTCAGTTGTTGTGGAACAGTCACTGAAATAGATTTTTATACTCACTGCACATTTTTGTAAATGGAGTAAGGCAGCTCTGAGTGTACAACACAAGGATGAATGTTATGTATTAACACCTTTATAATTTTGGAAGCCAAGCAATTATTTCAATTCTTATATCGTGCCCATCGTTAACTGAATAACTATTGACAAGGAAATATTTTTTACTTTTCCATTTACAAGAGAGATTTATTTTCTGTATTGCTCAATATATATTTTTATTTATTTTAAATTAGATACATATTCATTGTGTCATCTTCCCCACCCTCCTCTCACCCTTGTATCTTCAGTTTCTGGTCACCTGTCATTGATCACATACAATATTTATCTGCAGCATGAAGACTGGTTGCCATAGAAAGAATTGTGATGTCTTAACTGAATACATATTGTGATCAGAAGAAATTCAACATTATTCTGATATTGATTCTAATAAGGTAGCAGAGAAAGGCATTAGACACAAAGACAAGTGAATAATGGAAGAAAATAGTTTCATACTCAGCAAGTATCATTATTATATTATATAATAATAGTGTTATACACAGAGAAACATTTAACAATATAATATTAAACTGTACAATGTAACACTGTATTTTTACCGAGTGTTTCTGAAGAGTAAATAAACCAGTAAAACAAAACTGGAGTAGTTTGTTCTTGGCAATTGAAGTCTAAGATAAATATCTCTGTTTCAACAGTGTTGGAAGGCTGAGATATATGTGTGAGCATGTGCATATATAAAGTAGTTGCATATTTTTATACTCCTTTCCAAATGGTCTCAGTATCGCTATGAATTATGCATTGTTATTACATTTTGCTGCATAGGTATTTATTCTTCTTGAAAAAACGGAGATTTTAGATGCTATTTTAAAAAAATAGACCATTCATTATTGGCATTATGAATATGTGATTGTGTAGTGAGGATATTGACAGGCGTGTACCTGTACAGTATGTTGCAGATTTGAACCAACACAGATTTGATGCTATTGTCACTTGGGTCTGTTTAGCCGATATTATAATACGGAATTTGTAATTGAACAGTAAACATGCAAATCTGGTTAAACATGTTGTTTATTTAGAGTGTCTCTAGACTTCATAATTTAGTATTATTCTGATGTTATTTGGAAAAAAAACCTTAGTTGTGCCTCTTGGGGTTTCTTAGAAATAATTTACTTTTTAATTAGAATATTATCTTTTCCATTAGACACGTTTAATGGTACAATGGGCCAGATCCCATTTGTCCTGGCTTAACAAAGGGATGTAGTTAGGCACGTGTGGCTGAATGTTACTGTGCACTGGCAAGCCACAGCCAGCCCCAAAAACATGGCAGGCTCAAACATAGTCAACTTTACATCCAGGGCCGGCTCTAGGCCCCAGCATGCCAAGCGCGTGCTTGGGGCGGCATGCCGCGGGGGGTGCTCTGCCGGTCGGCAGGAGGGCGGCAGGCGGCTCCAGTGGACCTCCCGCAGGCTTGCCTGCGGAGGGTCCGCTGGTCCGCGGCTCTGGTGGACCTCCCGCAGGTGTGCCTCTGCAGGCACGTCTGCAGGAGGTCCACCGGATCCGCAGGACCAGCAACCGCCAGAGCGCCCCCCGTGGAGTGCCGCCGTGCTTGGGGCGGCGAAATTGCTAGAGCCGCCCCTGTTTACATCCCATTTTCATATCGAGATCCTATGCCAAGTGGCGCTCAGCAAGGATCAAACCCCCAGTATTGGATTTTCCTACAGCTATCTTCCACAGACTGACTGTTTTAGGATTTTGTATTGCTAGTGCCACCTATCATACTCTATCTGAGTGCCTTTCTGTCCCATAAACTAGATGAGAAATAGGTTTTAGTTTCTTTTCATTTCTTTTTGTTTCTGTTATTGGTGTTGTTATAGGGGAGAGAGGGCTATAACAGCAAGGGGAGAAAGGCAGATAATATAGATGGTTTTCTGGTTATGGTGTAAAAGCTTTATCATATAGGACCTATACTATAAATACCTGCGATAAGGATAGTTTTAACTATGGTATCACTATTTAAATTATTCTCTCCAGCTTACTCCCACACAAGTTTATAGTCAGAGGTCCCTGCAAAGCACTTTGACGGCAGAATTGGGAAATCACGCACGTTGTCATCTGTTTATATCTTTGTAAGAGGCATACCAGGAAACAAGCAAATACTTTGACTCTAAGGTTTTTAATTTTAAACCCTTCAATTTAAGAGTCTCCTGGATGGAACACAGTCCTAATGCAGCCAGCACCATTCCATTACTTTATCTACTGTTACAGCTACATTCCATCATGGTCTATTTTGGCTGTTAGATTAAAAAAATAAGAACTATGCATCAATAATTAAAAGTACAATCACAGCTGAAGCGTCAGTTACTTATTTTTCTCCCATCCTGACATTTTTATGAGTCAACAAAACCAACGACATCAATATGAAGCAGATTATTTTTAGCAATTTTTCAACCCTAGTGCACTAACTTGGAATTAAACATTGACGTTGATTATTGTGAAATATCCAGTTTCTCTGAAATTTCAGTGATGAACAGTGTCCATATTCATAATCCTAATATTTTCCTTGTTATTTTGAGAAATAATTTCTGTTTGTGAGTACTCAGAGGTAAGAGCCAGGGAACAGAATTTTTTGTGAGCTTGATTTGGAGTATTTATGCAGTATCATTGTTCATATTGCAGTAATGCTGAGAGGGTCCAAAGGAGACTGGGGCCCCATTGTGCTTGGTGCTGTCCGTAGACAACTGAAGAATGCTTACAAACTAAATAGACAAAACAGACAAAGAGGGGTGGGATGGGGAAGGAAGTTTTGTTACCCCACTTTATTGGGAGGAGGGCATTGGGGCACAGAAGTGTTAAATGCCTTGCTCAGAGTCAACACAGGGAATCTATGATACAGCCAGGAATTGAATCCAGATTTCTTGAGTCCTGCTCCAATGTTTTAATCACAAGACCATCTTTCAGTTGGGATGCAGGATATTTAGCTAGAGTTTAACCACTGTAGTCAATACATGAGGAAAACATGTCTGTTATCTCTCACGAATACATAACAAATGGAAACTAATTCCCAAAGCTCAGAAATGGGATCCACAAGATAATGGGATAAAAGGGAAATAGACTGCTGCACTGTGACAGCAGCAGAAGTAAACATGGTGTGCACTAGTAGCAGTTACAGGCAGAAAGCAACATGGATAGCGAGCATACAGGCATAATGTACAACACTTAATTATTCTCAGTGGCTCAGAGTTGCTATAGTTCTGATAAACTGGAGGAAATTAAAACTACCCAGGAGGATCAAGAAGTGTTTCACAGTTAAAAGTACAAAGATGCATTTTTGGTTGGGATAGTTGCTTAAGGGCTGTCCCATGCAGGGTGAAGGTGTATCGCTCTTGACCTGGTCACCTAATATATTGAGCAGATTATTCTGTCTGATAGAGGAATAGTCTAGATGCACGACAATAAAGGAAGCAGGTTTGAATATTGGCCAATATGCAGACTACTTTTGTAGGACTGTATACTCATAGCTGCACAAAAAGCAATTAGAGCCTGAATTTGGCCTCGAAAGATTGGCAACATTGACTGCTTTTATAAAAAGAAGGGAATATCAGTCTGATTAAAAGTGTTTGTGCACTGAGGAATTAAAAATGTTTTAATCAGTAATCAAGCCTTTATTCCATTTGTCAATATTAGTTAGACTTCACAGTCTATAGGCCAAAGCCAGCAACCTTTCCACAGATCTTACTCAAGTTAAACACTCATTATAGCCAAATAGAAGTTTTGTCTGAGTAAATTTTAATGACTGCAGGATTTGGTCCTATGTGTGTATATTAGAATGTTGTCATCACAGTGAAAACCTGATTACTGAATTCCAGTAATTCATATGTTTTGGTTTTTGCTTCAAATGTCAAGTCCTTCTAACTGTTTTTGTACCAGTTTTAGGGTGATTTACAGTAACAAGCTCCATTTTGTCGTATTTTAAGTATTCATCATATTCTGCCAGTGCATGACTTGGTCATTCTGGTACTCTTACATTCCAATATTTTGAATCATTTTAATAAAGTGGGAATAATTAAATAACTTCTTCTCAAATGCAGCTTATACTTTAATATAGTTAACAAAAACTACCATTGCACCATAACAAGTAACATAAAATATTTCTAATCACTTTGGGGGTTTAGTGTTCCCAAAAGGTTATATGTGCTTCCTGATATAGATAAAATGTCACTTGGCTGAGGAGTTTACAGACTAAAGACCTGATCCAAAGCTCACTGAAATCAATGGGAGGCAGTCTTTCCATTTACTTTATTGGAATTTGAATTAGCCCCCAGGGGCGGCTCTAGGTATTTTGCCACCCCAGGCATGGTAGGCAGGCTGCCTTCAGCGGCTTGCCTGCAGGAGGTCCCTAGTCCCACGGATTCGGCGGCACGCCTGCGGGAGGTCCGCCGAAGCCGCGAGACCAGCGGACCCTCCGCAGGCATGCTGCTGAAGGCAACCTGCCTGCCGCCCTCGTGGCGACCGGCAGAGCGCCTCCCGTGGCTTGCCGCTCCAGGCACGCGCTTGGCGTGCTGGTGCCTGGAGCCACCCCTGTTAGCCCCCAATGCCCTGGTCCAGCAAACACTCATACATCTGAATTAGGGATGTCACTGAATCGCAGTTAACTCAAGCAATTAACTCAAAACAAATTAACTTGATTAAAAAAATGAATCACGATTAATCACAGTTTTAATCACACTGTTAAAAATAATTGAATACCAATTTAAATTTATTATAAATAGTTTTGGAATTTGTCTACATTTTCAAATATATTTATTTCAATTACAACACAGAATACAAAGTGTACAGTGCTCACTTTATATTATTATTTTTTATTTCAAATATTGCACTGTAAAAAAGATAAAAGAAATAGTATTTTTCTGTTCACCTCATACAAGTAGTATAGTGCAATCCCTTTATCGTGAAAGTGCAACTTACAAATGTAGAATTATTTTTTTACATAACTGCACTCAAAAACAAAACAATGTAAAACTGTAGAGCCTACAAGTCCATTCAGTCCTACTTCTTGTCCAGCCAATTGCTAAGACAAACAAGTTGGTTTACATTTACAGGAAATAATGCTGCCCTCTTCTTATTTACAATATCACCTGAAAGTGAGAGCAGGTATTCGCAGGGCACTGTTGTAGCTGGTGTTGCAAGGTATTTACATGCCAGATATGCTAAATATTTGTATGCTCTTTCATGCTTTGATGTGTAGATTGCTCTTTAAAAATGTTTCTTCTGAAAAAAGAGAAACAAAAACAATAATAAAAAAGAGAGCACCCTACACTTTGTATTCTGAATTGTACTTGAAATCAATATATTTATTTGAAAATGTAGAAAAACATCAAAAAAATTTATAATAAATTTAAATTGGTATTCTGTTATTGTTTAACAGTGCAATTAAAACTGCGATTAATCTCAATTAATTTTTTAAATAATTTGACAGCCCTAATCTGAATAATTTTTACTCACACAAATCACAAATAGTGATTTTTAAGGGGATACTCTTGTGAGAAAAGTTAGTCACCTGCATTAGTGTTTGCAGAATTGGAGCTAAATGAGGGAAAGTAACAAGACAGCAGGGAAGGGCAGAGGGAGGCGGAGTGGTGTAACACCAATAAGATTACATGGTTACTCACAAAGGCTGGTGCACAACATGGAAGAGCAAAAATATATCTATATCTGTATACCAAATAAATATTTAGAATGGTCAAGCTTCTTGTATCAGTCACAGAATCATAGATATTAGGGTTGGAAGAGACCTCAGGAGGTCATCTAGTCCAATCCCCTGCTCAAAGCAGGACCAACACCAACTGAATCATCCCAGCCAGGGCTTTGTTAAGATGGACCTTAAAAACCTCTATGGATGGAGATTCCACCACCTCCCTAGGTAACCCATTCCAGTGCTTTATCACCCTCCTAGAGAAATAGTGCTTCCTAATATCCAACCTAGACCTCCCGCACTGCAACTTGAGACCATTGTTCTTATTCTGTCATCTACCACCACTGAGAACAGCCGAGCTCCATCCTCTTTGGAACCCTCCTTCAGGTAGTTGAAGGCTGCTATGAAATCCCTCCTCATTCTTCTCTTCTGCAGACTAAATAACCCCAGCTCCCTCAGCCTCTCCTCATAAGTCATGTGCCCCAACCCCCTAATCATTTTTGTTGCTCTCCACTGGACTCTCTCCAATTTGTCCACATCCCTTCTGTAGTGGGGAGACCAAAACTGGACACAATACTCCAGGTGTGGCCTCACCAGTGCCGAAGAGAGAGGAATAATCAATTCGCTCAATCTGCTGGCAATGCTCCTACTAATACAGCCCAATATGCCGTTGGCCTTCTTGGCAACAAGGGCACACTGCTGACTCATATCCAGCTTCTAATCCACTGTAATCCCCAGGTCCTTTTCTGCAGAACTGCTGCTTAGCCAGTCCGTCCCCAGCCTGTAGCAGTACATGGGATTCTTCCTTCCTAAGTGCAGGACTCTGCACTTGTCCTTATGAACCTCATCAGATTTCTTTTGGCCCAATCCTCCAATTTGTCTAGGTCACTTTGGACCTGATCCCTACCCTCCAGTATATCTACCTCTCCCTCCAGCTTCGTGTCATCTGCAAACTTGCTGAGGGTGCAATTAATCCCATCCAGATCATTAATAAAGATGTTGAACAAAACTGGCCCCAGGACTGACCCCTGAGGCACTCCACTTAATACTGGCCAGGGCTGGCTCTAGGCACCAGCAAACCAAGCACGTGCTTGAGGCGGCACATTTTCAGGGGCGGCATTTTGGCCTTTTTTTTTTTTTTTGCTTTGGACAGCCAAAGCCTAGAGCCGGCCCTGGCAGCAGCAGTGCGGGGGGTGCCCTAGGGACTGTGATTCGCACGGTGGGGGAGCAGCACCCGCATCTTGTGGCTGAGCTGGGCAGGCTCCAAGCGGGCGACACTCAGGCTGAAGGCCGCCTCACGGGGCACACAAGCTGCCTGGAGGTGCTGCAGCGTGGCCGCCCCACAGGGCACATGAGCCGCCTGCAGGTGCTGCAGGGCGGCCGCCCCCCCAGCACTACAGCTGGAGCTGGGCGAAGTGGCCTGAGCCGCCCAGGGACTGCGGCAGGGCGGCCAGAAGAAACAGCAGCGGTGGGGCCATAGAGGGTGGGGCGCTGCCGTGTGGGGCCCATGTCCCACTCTCTGGGGCTCCGCTCCCTCTGAGGCTACCCTGCCATGGCTCCTCAGCCCCCTGCTGGGACGGTTCCCCAGCTCTGCCCTCCTGGGTCCCGGCCGGTCCTGGAGGTGGGAGCCCTGGTTTGAGGGACCCTGGGCTGAGGTGCGGCCCGGGAGCCCCACTGCTTACCCCAACCCTGCTAGCACCTGACTGGCTGGAGGCAAGGGGGGAGTGGGCGGAGTCAGCACTGGTGGGGGGAGCCCAGGATTGGGGTGGCAGCGGGTGTGGGGGGGAGAGACCAGTGCTGGGGCGGCCAGGGGTGCGAGTGGGGGTGGGAGAGAGAGAGCCAAGGGCTGGGGCGGCAGGGGGTGTGGGTGGGGGAGGGCAGTGGTGGTGGTTGGTGAGAGCCCAGGGCTGGGGTGGGGGGCAGCCAAAATTTTTTTTGCTTGAGGCGGCAAAAAACCTAGAGCCAGCCCTGATACTGGCTGCCAACTAGACATCAAGCCATTGATCACTACTCACTGAGCCAGACAATCTAGCCAGATTTCTATCCACCTTATAGTCCATTCATCCAATCCATACTTCTTTAACTTGCTGGCAAGAATACTATGAGAGACCGTATCAAAAGGTTTGCTAAAGTCCAGATGTATCATATCCACTCCTTTCCCCATATCCACAAAGCCATTTATCTCATCATAGAAGGCAATCAGATTGGAGAGGCATGACTTGTCCTTGGTGAATCCATGTTGACTGTTCTTGATCACCTTCCTCTCCTCCAAGTGCTTCAAAATGGACTCCAAAATGGAGTCAAGAGACAATAGATATTTAGAAGGAATTTAAAATAGAAAGGAGTAATGATTTTTTGGAAACATTTAGAAATAAGTTGCACTGGTTGAGTCAGTGTATGTACTTATAGGAAGGCAGACATATTTGTATCCTGACAGATGGGGACCTTGAAGACCGGTATGTTTGGGAATCAGATTTTAGTACATATGGGATAGGAGGAGAGACAGGTATGAGGAAATGTCTTTTTTTGGCCATAAAAACTGATCATATATTTTATTTGGAAAAAGAAGAGAAAGTAAGTAAAAAAGGCTACACTGTGTAACAGAGAATAATTTCAGAATAAAAAATGCCTTTACAGAGATGGTAACCAGAATGGCAGGGCAACAATTAGCCAACCCCTTAGTTGGTGTTTGTAGATTTCACACTGGTCCACTCGAGAGATCCTTCATAATCTCAGTTATTGACAATGTCTGTGTTGTTTAGCTCAACCTTTGAGTAAGGACATCTTTGTATAACCTAGCACAGGGAAAGGCTGGAGAGGCGCTTGCTGAATAATGCCCAAGAGTGGGAACATGAGCGATTGTGTGAAGTACAGGTACCAAATACAATTCGGAATTGTGAGGTTATTTTTAAATGTATTAATTATTAAATGGTATTAGTTTGTTGATGGTAGGGGTAAGAATATTAATTATTTGAAGGTCATGTCTTAAATATCTTAAACCTCAGCCTTAAATGATACATTGGCTCTAAAAATTCTCATTGTCTCTTATGAGAGTGATTTGTGTTTGAAAAAAATATAAAATTGTGGTGCTTAGCATCAATACAATATGGAAATGATGCAAACCTGTAGCAATGATAATAGGCAGTAATGGACCCGATTCTGCCTGCAGGTGTGCCTATGGGCTCCCATTGAAAACCCTGCTCACAGATCACAGGGAGTGGTGGAACATTGTCTGCATGAGGAAGTTTCAGATTAAGATGACCCAGTGTTTTGGGAGATTTGTTCTAGAGATGAGCAGGATCACAATGAAGTGATTGGCTTTCCATTCCTGTAGGAGGGAAGTGGTCAGGAGCATGGGATTCCCAAGAGTAAGAAAGGAGCCATGGATTTCTTGGGCCATGTCTTTGTACTGTGCACATTTATTTACACTTCAAGGTATTCCAGGTAAATGAAGAAATGTGAACATGAAGGGTAGCCTGCTGCAAGTTAGCCTGCAATGTCAGTCTTGAGGGATAGGATTGGCTCCTCCTACAGGGACTCTAGGTGCTTGTACTGCACCTAGCACAATGGAATTAATGGGCTTTGGATCAATGCCATATTCCCCTAGAATGCCAGCACTCTCTTGCCTAGTCTATCAGCAAGGCAACCATATCCATAAATGCAATAAAAAAAGGGCAAAGACACTTTCCTTTGCTGGCATTTGACAGTTATTGAGTGCTAATCAGTACACTAACTGATATCGTAGACTATGTAATATGGAGAACATGGTTAGGTTACACTGCATACTTTGGAAAAATTCTTGGGTTTATTTGGGTTGTTACACTAGCTCTTCTGAATACTGTGGTTTAAGCACAGGTTTGGCCTAGTTTAAGCACTAGGTTTGGCCTAGTTTTCCAGGTGTTTGGATTCTGTGGTTTAATCATTCTACAGTGGGTGCAAGAAACAGCCTGCTCCTGGCTGCTCTACAAAGTGGTGAAGCAACTTTTGCTCTTGACCCAGGGGCGGCTCTAGGAATTTGGCCGCCCCAAGCAGTCATGCCTGTGGGAGGTGCACCGGAGCCGTGGGACCAGCGGACCTCCCGCATGCATGACTGCGGAGGGTCTGCTGGTCCTGCGGCTCCAGTGGACCTCCCGCAGCTGAGGATGGTTCGCTGGTCCGCGGCTCCGGTGGAGCATCCGTAGTCATGCCTGCGGGAGGTCCACCCGAGCCGCGGGACCAGTGATCCGTCCGCAGTCATGCCTGCGGGAGGTCGACTGGAGCCGCGGGACCAGCGGACCCTCCGCAGTCATGCCTTCGGGAGGTCTGCTGGTCCCGCGGCTCCGGTGGACCTCCCGCAGGCATGACTGCGGAAGGTCCGCCGGAGCCGGCTGCCGCCCTACCGGCAAAATGCTGCCCCAAGCGCGCGCTTGGCGCGCTGGGGTCTGGAGCCGGCCCTGTCTTGACCCTTCTGCAGTCAGGGCTGCCCAGAGGATTCAGGGAGCCTGGGGGCAAAGCAATTTCAGGGGCCCCTTCCATAAAAAAAGTGGCAATACTATAGAATACTATATTCTCGTGGGGGCCCAGGGCAAATTGCCCCACTTGTCCCCACCTCTGGGAGGCCCTGGCTGCAGTAGATGAAGAGGCTCCTACCACATGCAATGGGGAGGGGCATGCAGGATAAGAAATCTTGTCAAAAATCACAGCTGAGGTTCTGTATGATTTTAATCAAAACCGATTATTTGGTTTTGAAAGTGTTTCTGTAACAAAACTGCAGCCTGATCATGAGAGCTGTCTTGTGTCTCACTAGCTTTTTCAGTATTTGGCTTGATTTAAAACAGATGAATAAACCATCCAAGTGCCCCAAGTAGCTAGCTTCTAATGAGACACAGCTATTGGCTAAAAATATTTTTTTTCTCTTTTTCCTTTCCCTGGCAAGTTTTGACAGGCACATGTCTCTGGTGTACGATCACTCAACTTCTCCCCAGGGGATATGTTTTCTATTTCCTTCTGCCTGTATTTGTGAATGACAACAATTTGAGGGTCTTCTTGCATCACTATGCCAAAACCTGGTGGGTCATTAACAACACATTTGCTGATACTGGCGTCTCAGTACAGTCCCTGAGGAGGTTTTCTATTAGATTCAGCCTATGTAATTATTTATTATTTGTATTATGGTACCACCTAGAGTTCCCATCACAACTGGGGGCCCCGTGGTAGGTGCAGTACAAACACATTGTACAAGACGTTCCCTATCTGGAAGAACTTTCATTCTAAAATGATAGAACAGAGAAAAAGTGGGAGAAAGGAAGTAGTGGTATCCCCAGTTTACAGATGGGAAAATGAGACACAGAGAGATTAAAGGCCTGATCCAAAGCCCCTTGAAGTCAAAATGACTCACCTAAAGTCGCATAGATGGGAGTTGAATCATAGTCTCCTGGTTTTTGTCGCAGTCCTGTGACTTAACTACAGAGCAATCCTTCTTCTCCAATGTATGTTTATTTTGTATTAACAAAGTACAAAATGTAGCAAGTGCATTTGTTAGTAGTTCAACAGATGGTGTTACTTTCTGTTTCTATCTTTCCTAACTGCAGAATTCAATTAAAAATAATTTTAAAATGGAGCTGAGGTTTCACGTAAGCCCTTTTTTTAAAAATAAAGGAGACTTTTACAATTCTTTGTGTGCGCCACTACTGTTGCCCTATGGGACCGCCATGGAGCCTTATAATTCCACCTGTTCTGGTGGAGTTTCCCTCAGGTGAAGTGACTATATGCTGGAAACTGACATTCAAAATGCAGCTATTCTTTGTTAATAGTTCCCTTTGGAGATATGATGACGTATCCCTACCCACCCAGCCTATTTGAAACTGTTTTTGGGGACTCTAGCTGGAGGGCCCCTGATTACTTCAATCTCTCTCCCCCACTTCTTTTTTTGGCAGGACTTTTATTTATGCCAAAGATGGCAATCCACAAGAAGCACTGCACCAGAGGCAGCCCCCTGGACACTTAGCAGGAGAAGTGCTGCTCTGCACACATACACACTCGGACAATAATTCCGCCTCATAAAAAAATTAATTCAAAATCCCCATTTAGCCACTGCACCAAAGTTTTGTTTGAAGACCAGATGGATGCAGCCTTAGGCCTTCTTCCTTTGGATCCATATGGATGCCTTAGACACCAGATTTGAAGATCAGAAGGCTTCATTTTTAAGTTTTTTTAAATTGTTCCTTTTTAGTTTCTCTTCCTCATTTTAAAATCAGTATTACTTCATTCCACTGCCACTGGCTTGCTTCATTTGTAGCTCTTTTGGGCTTCCCATTGGGGAACATTTGCATTTGAAAGATTTTCTAGGCCTTGCTGTAAAGGGTGTTGTGATGAAGTGTGGGTCTCACTGAATATGATTTTTTCCCTCCTGTTGAAGTTTTAAAATATACAGGTTATTATGAAGCTCTTAGAGAGCACTGTGAAACTATTGGGACAAAATTCTATGCAACAAAGACCCGAGAAACTTCATCCCTATTTTATCTGCCACAGACAAGCCATAAAAATGTGTTTTTTAAAATGCTATATTGAAGTGTGCCTGTTGCAAAATCTAATACATATCCAGCTTAAAATATTGTTATAAGTTATCTTAAAAAATATCTATTGGGACTGATTCTCCTCTCACTTAGTCATTTTCCATTTATGTAGCTTTGTTGACCTCAGTGGAATTACTCCAGACTTATACCAGTGCGAGTGAGAAGAAAATCCACAAAGCAGTAAACATTGTGTTCTGAAAGTCAATACTGTGTTAAATCCTGCCGTAACACTGATACTGTATCTAAAAATCTTGAATTGTCATTTAATAAAAGAGTCATTTGACAATACCATTGGATGACTCTTTTTATCAGTTTTAATCAGCTGGAAAATGCCCAGAACTATGGTACTCTACAGACCCAGGAGAGAGAAGCTAGATTATTTATGAAGACTGACATAATAAGAGTGGAGTAGTTTTGAAGTATCATTTGAATTCCCACCAGCTCTAAGACTTTTATATCAAGCAAGAAAACCTTCCTGGGAAAAAAAAGAGCACTTTAGAGAGCGTATGGTTATGTGGTGTTCCTTTTCCTTTCCTTGTGGTGACATTTTTCCATGGTCCAGAGACAGAAACTTGTATCTGGAATGGAGATTGTAGGTCCTGTAGCATTGAGATGATCTCCCCCACTGAAGTCATCCCAGTTGTATTTGTGGCCAAGGCTTTGTCAGATAAACAGGCTGAATTAGGGCTGAAAGTAAAAAAAAGAAAAGTTTCCTAAGAGAAGTTGTGTCTCCTTTACCCATCTATTTCAATGTGAAAGCTGGGTAGAGGATGTGAGTAGACAGACCATGTCTAAGAGGAGCAGACGTACAATTTGTAGATTCACATAGTGTGTCGGTGAAAAAATACTTTTTTTTCACTGTAAGACTGTATTATAGGAAAGGGGAATCCTTTGGCCTTCACCTTAATGGAACTAAAACACTAGTCATACTACAAGAGCGGGCGATTATTGCCTATTAGAAACATATTACTGAATTCTATTTCTGGTGACATTGTCTTTCTCCTCAGTACATGTTCAGCTTTACCTTTGTTGTCTCACTTCACCCTAAAGAGCAATTTCTTTGTAATGCAATATTCAGCATGATTTTAAATTTCCAAATGGTTGGCTCTTTTTTTAATCCCAGTAGCTATAGCATTAAGCAGTGAGGGTGAAAGAGTCTCCTCTGCAAAGAGCCAACACAAAGTCAATGCACCCTTTTATGAGGGCGGAAGTGGGTCTTAAATAGTGCATGGGCCTTGTGCTAACCCTCTGCACACGAATGAACTTCACCTAACAGAGTTATTGTGACAAGTGGGTACATTTTTTGTGTGAGTTCATATAGTGGTTTTTTGAAGGTATTCTGATCCCAGCACATTAGATAGAATGTGATCCTTGGGCATTCTGACTAGTGATGATTTTGGATGTATGTAAAACCAAGGCAATAGTGATTGGCTCTAGATGATGTTTAACTGGAGCTGCTGGTTTTTACTTGTATTTTGCAAAGAAAAAAAAGAAAAAAAGTAATGAATGGAGCAATTTTTTTTTTAAGTCATGCATCATTTAATCTCAGCTTTATAAAAGTGATGTATATACAGGACAGATCATACTAATAGAAAACTAGAAGCATAATAACAATGAGTGGAATGTGGGAAAATAACATTAGAATACCAGTTATTACAAATGTGAAAAGTGGACCTTCATCTAATTTAAGAAACAGATTTCCAAAGATGAAATTGATGAACTGAAAAGGGTTTGCAAAAAGCCCTTAAAATGATTATGAAAAGTGCATTTATTCAATTGACCAGGCACCATTTGCAGCTAAAATACTGTGTGCTCTAGTGTGCTAAAAGAAAAGAGGAGATTTAAGTGAATCTTTTTGCAAGTTCACTCTAGCTCAGAAGAGAGCTACTGAGGAGCTGGAAGCAATGAATGTAATATTATTATTCAAGTATGGGTCTAGGGACAGGCTCAGGAATCACAAACTAGTTGGGCTGACGTCAGCTGTGGGTAATACATAAGAAACTATTTTAATGGTTGAATTGGAGAACATCTGGAACATGCTGTTTGGCTGAGGTCAGTCAGCATAACTCAAGAAAGGGAAAAGTGATGCCTCACAAACTTAGTGAAATTCTTGCACAATAAAAAGAAGTGGATATAGTGGCTACCATTTATTTAGATTTTAGGAGAATAGATGACTGGAACATAACTCCGTGCTAGGAATATGTTACTTAGATACTTTAGAACATTTTAAAAGCCAGGCCTGAATTCTTCTCTTAGACTGCCTTATGGTATGAATAAGGATGTGGTTCCTGCCAATGTTTCCTGGTTATGAGGAATGTGTTAGACATGGTATTGATATTTACACTAGTTTGGTTACTTATTTAATATAAGTCACAAAGTATTGTTTGTTTTCCCTCCTTGGATGATTTATGTAACTAACCAGCACAGTGTGAATTTAGAATACTCCAGTTAAATTTACACTTTAAATTCTTTTCTTGGATGATTTATGTCACTGTCCAGGATAGTGTGAATTTAGAATACTACAGTGGAATTTACACTTTGAAACTGGTTTCTGGTGGCTATTTGGGGGTTGAAACTCAATATTCATTCTTTGCCAATGATTGTGCTAGTAAAGCTTGATTTCTTGGAAGTGAACTTGAAAAGGTTATGGATGTGAATGAATTGAAGTTGTTAGGAATATTTAGGGAAACTTTTTTCACTGTTTGCTAAGCTCTAGTTGTTTTCTTGGTCCAGGAAAGGCTCCATATATGGAGGGAGTGGGGGAAACCAAACAACAAAACTCCAAACTGTTCCTTGTTCCACCCTAGGAGGCAATGTCAGTAGAGAGGGCTATGGACTGAGTTAGCACAGATCCTGAGCTCTCTTCTGGTCCCAAGGGGTGACCCCTCTGAGTCATAGTAGAAGCCAGGGGACAGGTTATGTGGGGAATATTTACTGCTACTGCTTGTGCTGTACTTGTGCACATATTCTTTACCTTCTTATGTAATATGTCCACATGCACGGATTTCATGTCAAGACCAACAAAAGGAAAAAGTTGAAATTAACATTATGTTTGGCTTTCCTAAGCTGTTTTAGCTGTGAACTATATCAACATTTTCATGTACACCACAATATCCCTATGATAAAATGCAAATCTCTAGTGGAATAATTAACAGATTCTCAACAACTACATTCCAGCAGTCCTATTCCCCAAACCCAAGTTACTCTCCGGCTGATCAAATTAACAAGGTTAATATTTGTTAAGTGCTCTCCTGAGGTTTATTTGCTTTGCTGCCTAAAATGGCTATCCACCTTTTAATACTTACTCTCCAGTTTTACTGTGGCACTCTTAGTTCTCAAGAATGTGGCATTGCTTTGGCTTTAGCCACCTTTCTTCTGACTTCCCTACATACTTAGCTCTTTAGCTCACAGGAGAAACCATGTGAAAATAGTGTGTGTGTATGTGAGTGAGTGAGTGAGTGAGGGGAAGCCAAGATTGATTTTTAATCTACAAGGATAGGAGAAGGAAATAGAATGAGGTTGGGGTTGAGTCTGAAAAATGATGACCTATCAGTCCAGATGTTTGGGTCTGTAATGGTATAGCACATTTTAAAGAAAACAAATTAATGAGAGAAAATTTCCCCTTTACCACATTTGATGAGATTTTGAGAGTAAGGTTTCACTTGAAATTGTGTCCTGAATATTAGCCAGTAGCAGCTTTCAGTTTGTTTTAAATAAATAAATAAAATTAAATAAAGCAAAAACACTCAGATACAAACTATACCTACAGAGCCACAAACATGTGCCTTTCTTACTCTCTTTCTCACTTCAGCATGTGTATTTCAACTCTGAAACAGAACAGGTATGCGACAATGGGGAAAAAAGTTTACTTCCATACAAGTTTCAGTTTGGGATATGTTTGAGGGATAAACAAAGATTCAGGTTGGCTGATATTTAATCCAAGCTGATTTACTTATCCCTGATACTTAATTTGGTTTATGGTAGGAACATGTGCTGTGTGTTGGAGGAGTATCAGTCAGAAAAACGACTGTATTGCCTCAGTGATAAAGTAGAGGTCACTCTGTTTTTTCAGATTAAGGGGCAGACTCCCTTCTGTGTCCAGTTTGGGCTGGATGCACTAGAATAGGGTAGCTGTCAGGGAACCCATTTCTGCTCCTTGATTCTCTGCCTAACCCCTGCCCTGGCATGAAGTACAGTCTAGGGGCTGCTCTAATGTGTGCCTGCTGGGCAGGGCCGGCTCTAGGCATCAGCAAACCAAGCACATGCTTGGGTCTGCACATTTTCAGGGGTGGCATTTCGGCCATCTTTTTTTTTTTGCTTCGGACGGCAAAAGCCTAGATCCGGCCCTGGCAGCAGCAGCATGGGGGGCGCCCTGGGGACTGTGGTTCGCGCCGTGGGGGAGCAGCGTTCGCACCTTGTGGCTGGGCCAGGCAGGCTCCAAGAGGGGGACACTCGGGCTGGGGGCTGCCCTGCGGGGCACACGGAGACACCTGCAGGTGCCGTAGGGTGGCTGCCACAGCTGGGGCTGGGCAAAGCGGCCTGAGCCACCCAGAGACTGTGGCAGGGCGGCCAGAAGCAGCAGGGGAGCCATAGAGGGCAGGGCGCTGCCATGAGGGGCCCATGTCCCGTTCTCTGGGGCTCCGCTCCCTCTGGGGCTACCCTGCCATGGCTCCTCAGCCCTCTGCCAGGGCAATCCCCCGGCTCTGCCCTCCTGGGTCCTGGCCGGTCCTGGAGGCAGGAGCCCTGGCTGGAGGGACCATGGGCTGAGGCGCAGCCTGGGAGACCCGCTGCTTACCCCGACTCTGCCAGCACCGGACCAGCTGGAGGCGAGGGGAGAGTCAGCACTGGTGGAGGGGAGCCCAGTGCTGGGGCGGCAGGGGATGTGGGTGGGAGGGCACTGGTGTGTATGGGGGGGTGAGAGCCCAGGGCTGGGGTGGGGGGCAGCCAAAATTTTTTTTGCTTGGGGCGGCAAAGAACCTAGAGCCGGCCCTGCTGCTGGGTATTGTCCCGTACACTGCTTGGGGATAGGTAGAGACATCACACTCCAATCACTTCCCCTTTCTGCTCCATCCAACCCTGATATAGCCCTGGCTGGGATATCCTCAGCAGGGGACTTTAGTGATGCAAAAAGGACACTTCGGGGTGAAGAATATGCTTCTAAAAAGATAAGTATTGATGGAATTCAGTTCATCATTTGGTGAATTGCTGGTTTTTAAATTTTGGTTGGTAATAACATTTGAATTCAGGGAAGAGCAATGTGAGCCATAGAAATATGAGTGGAACTCTTCTCCCTCCCCCACTCTTTTCCTTTTCCTTTGGTGGCATTGGTAGTTATTTTCCTCCTGCAGGGAAAAAAAACCTGCCACTTTTTGCAATGCAAGTGTAGTGGAGGTGAACCTCATGAATAATGAAGAAGGTACGAAAATGAATGGGGTTCGGGAATATTTAAATTGGTGCCAAAAATTTTGTGGCCTAGTACTGAGCATTAAACCCAGACTATAAATCTTTATGGAGATTCTTGTGCTTCCCCTCCTCAAAACACAAAAACATGACTTAAAATAGCTTTTTATAATATCCTGGCTAAATGCTCCCCACAATATGAGCTCAGCCAAGTAAAACACTGTACTAAAATAACATTAAAGATGTGACTTAAATACATAAAAGCAAGGAACACCGGCACTGGTTGAATTTAAGGGCAACTGAGGTCTTTTGCGGTGCTTATCGTCACATTTATCAGAATGAAATATGAAATTGTTACAACCTGAGCCGGGGAAAAAATCCAAAATAGTTTAATGAACAAAATTAAAAAACTGAACTTGTGGTCCAGTGGAAAGTTCTTTGGAACCTGAATTATTTTTTGTTTTGTTTTTTCAAACGTTTAATCGGAAACATTATTGAAATGGTTATCAACAATATTCAATTAACAAAAATCAGGTGTATTGCAAAATGAGAATTTGTCCATTAATAAAAAAATTGATTTTTTTTTTAATGCTTTCACAGTTAGTGGTATTATGTGTTTTCAGAGGGGGGTTCAATCTAGACTTTTGGTTAAAAGGGCTATGAAATGTTAAAATCAATGTTCTTTGTCAAATATTTAATTTTCTAGACATTGTCAGAGGAGATTTCTGCTGTTTATTTCCATATTTATGTATTTAACCCATCCAGATTTAAAGCACTTTACAAACATTAACTAATGTATCCTCACGATAACCCTGTGAGATTACTGTTGTTACTGATACAGTAACTTGGATGTGCAAGGTGGGCTAAATTTTCAAAAGTAACTAACGATTCTGAATGCCTCAGTTTTTGAGTGTCCAACTTGAGACACTTTAATGGGGTCTGATTTTCAGAAAGTGCTGATGTTCTGCCCTCTGAAAATCAGGTCTGCCTATGAGGTCTCAAGTTGAGAGCCTAGATATTTAGGCATCCAAAATCACCAGTTTTTTTTAGAATCATAGGATTTCAGGCCAGAAGATACCACTAGATCATTTAGTCTGACCTCCTGTATATCACAGGCCACCACCACCCATACACTAAATCCAACAGCCAAAATTAGACTATAATATTACAGCTCACAGGAGACCAGACTATTTTGTGCCACAGGCAGAGAACAGGAGGACCAAGGTGCACCAGTGCCTGAGGTCACTGCCAATCTGAGGGGAAGTCGCTGCCAATCTGAGGGGAAAGTTCCTTCTTGACCCCACATATGGTTATCAGTTAGACCCTGATCACAAATCAGCCAGCCAAACACTTCAGAAAGCAAATGCTCAGTATCACCTCAGAGCACTGGCCCACACCATCCTGTGTATCATGACCCATGGGTCTTGAACCCAGGTCAGCTGGCTTCTTGGGGGGCAGGAGGTGTCATCAGATTCCAATCCTCCACTTGATAGTTTGCTGGCATCAGTTAGAACTGGGACTTCTTTGAAGTCCAACTCAGATGCGCCTACTTAAGCCAAAAGGAGGAACAAGAACAGAAATATGAACTATCAGGGGCTGGGACATAGGTGGCTGGGCCTAGTGGTTAGTGGTTACGTAGGGATCTGATGCTGTGCTAATCATCAGACCCGGCTACCTATGTCCTGGCCCTGACACAATGTCCCGTCTTCAGCCACGGCACCCTTGATGCTTCAAAGGAAGGAAATCAACGCTCCTTCCCTGCAGAATACAGTATTCTCTCAATTTTTACTGCTAAAGAAGCAGACTCAGAGAAATGAGTGACTTACCCAATGTCATGAAAGACATCTGTGGAAGAGCAGGGATTAGAATTTAGGAGTTCCTGAGTCCTAGCACTGTGCTCAGTCCAGGACCATATACTTTGTTACTCCAGGGACAAGGAATGGAAGGGTAGCACATGCTTTTGTTTACATCTCCAAGTGTGACTGTCGCTCTTTGACTGGCTTTGACCTTGTCAGATTGTAATTGTCAGATTGTAATATGTGATGCAAAGCAGTCAGAAGCAAATGGTGTCTCTTCTGCAGCTTAAAAATGCATGTCACTTGTCAGCTTGCAATAGTATAGATCCAGCTTTGAACGTTGCACTAGGGTTTAAAAATATTTTGGAGCTGAATATGCTATTCATAGATATGAAAAACTAGTAGCAGTGGTTAAGGACAGATTTAGGGTAAGCATATGTGGTTCAATACTGAAACAGTGTGCTGGCTTGGTGAATGTTTCTTGGTCCACATGCAGCCAGCCCACGTAATGTGTGGCTCCTCCCATATGGGAAGGACTCCTGGCTCAGGAAGTAATACTGGCCCTGATTCAGCAACTATCCCTACTTAGCAAAGTACATGGAATTTAATGAAACCCAAGCACTTGTTTAAAGTTAAGTAATTTGATAAATAGGGATGGACTTAAGCATGTGCCTAGGTTTCGAACTGGGGTCTCTGAGAGGAAGTTAAAGGATGTGTCTGTTTTTCCTGCCTTTTAGAGACGGGAACGATGAATGCAATAGCAAAGACAAGCAGTAGGGGGGTGAGCTGACTGTGTATTGCCTTCCAGCAATAAACAGAGATTCTTTTGTTTAATGGGCATGTGCCTGCTGTTATTTTTGATTGTGCATGTTTGTGTTATCCCACCAAAGAGCAGACCACGAGGTCACGGAACAACATTTAAGACTCCACACACATCTTTGTGAGTATGTTTAAACCATAGATTGCAAAGTTCATACTTGAAACTAGCCTATTGTACTGTTATGCCACCCCTTAGAAAAGGCATTATGTTTTGGATTTGTAATGTAATTAAATGTTCCCCAATGGCTAGACCAAACCCCTTTCATGTGTGGATTTGGATCCAGGCCTCCAGACAATCCATGTTCATATGTACACCCACTATTTAGCCCTACTACTCTGGAAATGCTTAAGACTGAATCTCTGAAGAATTGAGTTTTGAGTGGACAGGGCAGTTTCATAACCCAATACCATAATTTACACTCTACAATTAATTAAATATGCCTCAATAGCCAAAAATACCATTCACCTATTTCCATCATTCTCCTGTGAAAGAGTGATTCTCCCATCTGAAATAATGTGACAGACTGGCACAACCCAAATATTCTTGATGGGTTAAGTTCCTCTTGCTGTGTGCAAACTGAACACAGATGTGAATTATAGGAAGTTGGCCAGTTTTTCTGTCAACCTTGGCAGACCATTTGTGGAAAGGCTTACGGTAGCTGGCAATTTTGGGGACTGTTAAAAAGATCAGTCATACTTTTACTACAGAAATGTGTATAATAGTATCCTTAATCAGATTTTTTTTCAACTTTTACTTTTAACATGGAAAAGTGTCTTGTATAGTTTTAACCTATGGGTTACCTTGATTACAGTAAAAATGATATTTGGTATTATATTATATCAAAGATAAACATGATTTTTCTACAATTGATTGAGAAGAAAAAGAGTAGAATTGAAATGTGAACCAGCAAGCAACAGTGAGAAATATGCTGCACAGTTTAATGGCATTTAAATCACAATAAAATCAAGCCTTGGGTATAGATTTGCAAGGCAGGAAAATGCTCTATAGAAATTAGATCTACACACTTCTGGCTGCATACAGTCGTAGATCTGCATCTCTTTAACAATTCCTTTGATTTTGTAATGGTAATAGTCTGAGTTTAGAGGTGGTGTTCTGTTTTCGTTGAAGGATGAAATGGGCTGTAGGTGAACGTGGCAAATGTTCTTTGTAGAAATAAGCAAAGTCTTTATAATCAATAAACAGCACTTAGTTTAAACCACTAATAATCTACATACGTTTTTTCAGGAATTACAAGTTTGTTACGCTTTGGTAAGATGTTGGAACAAATTGTGGCTAAGCCTGTCAGCACACTACACCACAGCCTTGATTTTTTTCTCTGATTTTCGTAATGGAATCTACCCAACACTGAAATGTTTAAATGAAAGAGAAACACGTCTGTAATGAAAAATATAGCTCTCAGCTAGTCTGGGCTTTAAAATGAAATGATGTCTCTTGTGAGCTAGTGACTCAAAGGGTAGAAGAAAGGAGCACTCTCAAGTAGAAATCATAAATACACTGAACTGTTGTATTTCCACATGTTCTAAACACATCTACATAGTATTTTATATTTTGTGTGTGTATATCACTGTGCTGGCACAGCAATGTATGGGACTCCAAACAAAACTTTGAAGTGCTCACCCTTTGCCATCAATTCAATACTATCCCTCCTCCTCCTAAAATTCATCACTGCTCTTCCATCCCATTTAACTTTTGGTGGTGGCAGAGTCGGCTCTTCAAAGCCACATGGCTGCAGAATCCATCTCAGATCTTCCCTAGCCTGAGGGCCCTTAGCACTTCAAGAGGAAGGGGGTGGGTGGGTGAGATATGGCAACAATCTATAAATATTTCAAGGGTATAAACACCAAGAAAGGAGAGAAATTATTTATCACAGTGCATGGGGCTATAACTAATGAGATTAAATTTAAAAAAGGGAAAACATAGGCTGAATGTCAAGAAAAGCTCTTTGACATTGTTATGTATGAAGACTGGGAAGCCCTCTCCTAAGGGAATGAGTGGAACATTTAAAACTAGACTGCACAAAATGGCAGAAAATGTTCTGTAGGGAGCAATACTGCCCTAGCAGGACAATGGACTGGATGACCTAGTGTCTCTTCCATGTCCAGTTTCTATGATTCACAGCCTCCTGAGAGCAGTGGCCACCTCAGCTCTTGCCTGGGCTAGGTCTTCTTAGGTCTTTATAACCTTTCAGCTTTATAACCCAACTTCTCCTCCCTGGGTCAAGCCTACTCATTTCCTCACAGCCTAGCGGCTCTTCCATTTCTGGAGCTGAGAGGCTTCCTAGAGTGCTGGGCCTTTATGAACTGCAGAAGTGAGATTTTTGCCTATTACTCCCCTTCCTGATTATACAGGATAGAACTTGAGCGAGCATCTAAGATATTGCTCCAGCAACACCTAGCATTTGAATTTTATTATTGTAATATTTTTGTATAGAACTGGGGCTGAATTCTGCATTTGTTACTTATGTGAATAGCCCTTACTCATGTAAGCAGTCCCATTGAAGTCAATGAGATTACTTACATGAGAAAAGGTAGAGCAGACCATTACTTAGAAATCAAATCATTTGAACAGATGTAATTTTTATGGCATGAAAAAATTTAGTGTCAGAATGTAGGGAAACATTTAATGTCCATCTCTTTAATTTTGATTTTTCATTATTGAAGAAACCAAAATGGTAAATTCAATCTGATTTTGATTAAATTTTGCATCCATCTTGATCTTGGTTATTACAAGGTAGAAGATAAACTTTGTTCACTTCTGTACCAAATGTATTTAAAGATAAATGTTCTTGCAAGTCTCCTTATATTGCTATTGCATATAATTGAACAATATGAGCTCCCTCTTGTGGCCATAATAACACCTCAAAATCCCCCTAGTCATTAATACAAGTCTGTTTAGCTAAGTGGATAAAGTATGTGTCTTTTGTTTTAAAGGTTTCTTGTCTAACTCCTGGAATCCTTTAAAGAATAACTTCCTGATGTCTCAGAGTATTGATAGAAGAAAAGATTTCCATAAAGCAGCACAAAAAAGGAAAAAAGCAAAAAGACTGAGGGTCACACCTAACAACAAAGTAAAGCTGCTGTAATTAATCATGTTTAGTAGCCTGAACAGCCATGCCAAATATATAAGTGAAGAGTGCATAGTCTAACAAAATAAGACATGTTTCTTGGCCATAAACATCAAGAACAGAAACATGTTTTCATTAAGAAGGAAAGAATAATTAAACAACTTCTGGGCTGACAGACACTGCAAAATATGCCCTAATTTTAGTTACTTAATAAAGGCTCCGAAAATTCTTAGAAAACTGTGGAGAAAAACAATCTGCCTACACAAAAATAATACTCAGGAAGTGATAACTTAGTCATTATTTTACAGGTTGTGGACCAGAGTGTAAGTATAATTGGTGATTGTTTACTCAGATTACCTTTTCCTACTATTCATGAATCATGTATATACCATTATAATGGCACTGAATTTGCTCTTTAAGGAATTAATTTCATGTGAATCCTAACCAAAGTTTACAAAATAACTTAGAAAACTGGAAAGGTAGCCCCAAAAATGTTACCTCTGGATTGCCAACATACTTTCCATGCTGTGAAAGGAAACCATATTGCCAGTGATATCGCACCTAATGCTTCACAGTCCTTATGCTTCATAGACCTACTTAAAATAATACATGAATGAATACAGGAATGGTCTAGATAATACTTAGTCCTGCCATGAATGCAGGGGACTGGACTAGATGACCTCCCAGTCCTTTGATTCTATGAATTAAAATAATACATAAATGCTGCGAAATCATTGTCCATATTAAATAGACACTTGGTATTCTACACCTGTGATTTTAAATGGACGCTTTGTTTAGGGTGAAGACATGTTTTTTTCTATCAACTGAAGGACTAAACTGTCAAGGAATCATATTGTTCTGCTCTGACCAATACAGGTAATTCTTTGATGGCTATTGACATACATTGATCATTGTTATTGTGAGAACTTGAAATGTGTATTCTGGACAGTCATTTACACTTACACTGACTAAACATTGTGGTAAATATCCTGTAGCAGCTTTTGCATCATGTTACCACAGAAATTGTAAAGAAACCTCTTTATTTGTGTTACTTTGCCCCCAGAGAGAGCATGCAAAATTCTATATTAATAGTATAACACACTCAGTCCAACTGGGAAGTGTGCATTGTAAAATAACATCAAGAAAAAAAACAAGTCATGGAAATAAAATTTCATAACTATAGGTAGGGTTACCAGATAGCAACTGTGAAAAAACGGGACAGGGGGTAGGGGGTAATAGGTATCTGGTCACCCTAACTATAGGGCTAAATTACATGCCGCAGCAACACTGCCCCATTTGAGATCTGAAATGGGTGACCCATTAGGACCATACTATGCTTTGAACCAATTTATACATGAGAATTAAGGATCTAAGAGAAATCCCAAAGAGAGGGAGTGAAAGCACACAGTTCAGAGTAGTCAACTATAGTCTCGGCCACATTTAGAGCAAAAATGCAAGGGTGTTGCAGCATGGCTCTAAAATAGCTTCTATGACAAGTGTGAACCAGTATTTCATTTTAAGTCAGGAAACCATTCTGGTCAGACCTTCCAAACTTCCACACAATGATGGAAAGACTGAGAGTGCCATGCAGCTGATGGCACTAACTATGTGGACATTTGGAACAGTTGTGAATATTCTTCACAAGAGGAGAATTTCTATAGAGATAATCCACAATCAGCAGCTGAGAATAAAGGACTATAAAATGTGGATAAAGGACAAAGCCTGTTCTGGATTACAATTAAAGAACTTGTTTAAAATTTTAAATGGTAGAAATGTTCTCTCCCTCAGACTATTTAACTTTTTTTAGTTATTTGAATCACTTAATCTGAAAGAGATCTTCTGATGACCCAATGTATGCTGTGGAGTGCAGAAGAAAAATCTTTAGCAGTTTCCCTGGAATAAAGTGAAATTAGAGTTAATCTGTAGCGATCTGTATTTGTCTTGCTGACCCACTTGATTGGATAATGGCAAGCATTTTGGTTTTCCTAGATTCTAGCAGCTTTAACAATATGCAGCGCCTTAATTTTATCACATTTATTTGCCCTGCTTCTCTATTTGTTCTTTTGCTTCATTCCCTATATTTTTCATTTTCTTATTTCACGTAGTTGTTTTTGTCTTTCTTTCTCTTGCTCTTACTTCCTCAACTACTGCACCAGGTGAAGCCAGTGAAAACCTCTTTAGCTGCATAGCGTTGCTTAGCAATGTCATGCATCTCTTGGTATCTCCCTTGGAGGCATAGCAGCCTGGTCTTTCTACAAAGATTGCTATATTATTATTTTCCTATATGTCCAACGTTCCCCTAATATTCATGATAAGAGATGATGTGGCCACAGGTTACATTTTTATCTGTTATAACATAATTAGACCATACCGTGTCTTCTTACCAAAGCCCATCAAGATTTCATGTTTAAAAGGTCAACAGCTTTTTATTTCATATTTCAAAGATAAGCACCTTACATTGTGCTTAATATGTAGAGTGCTGAGGCTGAAAGGAAAGGAACTTAAAAAGATTTTCTCCTTTTGTTATATCATTCAAAATAGACATTTGACAGTGAAATAAATCCAGTCTAATTCCATGAATCATAGAAGTTAGAGATAGAAATAGTTCACCTGTGTCCCTACACAGTGCAGGATTATTCACTGAAACATATTTTCTAGTGCTGTGTCCAGACTAGCTTTAACTATCTCATGTATTTACACTTCTTACACTGAGACTAGACATGGGCTAAAATGTTATGATTTGTTGTTTGTATTATGATAGCAAATAGAGACTTCAACTGAGATTAGGACCACATGGAGCGAGGCATTGTACAAACAGGAGGAGACCGTCTCTGCCCTGTAGTGCTTACAACCTAAACAGAGAAGACAAGAGTGAGGGTCTACATTGATACATGGGAAACTGAGACACTGAAAGAGTCAGTGACTGGCCCAAGGTCACACTGCATGTCTATAATAGAGCTGGGAATTGAACTCAGCTCTCCTGGGTCCCAGTCCAGAGAGTTAACCACAAGGTTCCTCTTGACTAGCAGGCTTTAGTTTTCACTGTTAGGTATTTTTTTTTTATGAGCTTTGTCTAAAATTTACATTTTTTAAATTTCATCCCATCACTCTTTGCTATGCCCCTTTTACCATGCTAAATAACCGTACATACACCATTGAAAAAATTCTTATCCTGTTCCCCACTCTCCTCAACCCTACTCATTCATTAGCCACGCTGTACTTATAAAGTATGTTCATTTTTCCTCTGAGGCCAGTCCTGCCATCCCCCTTTTTTTACACTTACTTGACAGGTTTAAGTTTTAAAATATAGTAATATTTGTTTTAATCATGTTACAAAATCCACAAAATAAAATAATAAGAATTATGACTAGGTCCACATTTTACAAATGAAAGGTTTTTCATTTACCAAAACCCAGTAATCAAAAATGGTTTTCAGTAGATGAAAAATTTTGGTAAGCGTTTTTCATTAAAAAAAAAGACAAAATATTGTGAAAAACAAACAGAAAGATTCATTTCAGTTACTTCAAAATGAAAATGTTGACATTTCAACATTTTTCCAAATGTAGGTTTTCATTTTTTGGCGAGCTGTAGTAACAATAAAGGAAACCAACAATACATACTAGAAACAATTTTCATCAGCATTCTCCTAACTTTATTTTACATACTCCATCCTTTACTTTTCCTTGCCTTCTGCAACTACCCCACCACGCTGTTTTCTAGCAATGAGGTGATCATTGTAAAATATTTTGGGAGCCTTTATAACAAAAGGGGTTCTATTCATGTAAGACAATCCATTATTAAATACTCCTTATCAACATAGGATAATACATCTATCCTCACTTGCCCAACCAACACAGTATTTTCTGATTTAACATTGAGGTAACAGGAGAGAAAAATGGCAGCAGATTTCAATATGTTAGCAGCAGCAAGAATGCTAACAGCTCACTATTTAGGGGAGAAATAGAAGCCAATGTCTTCAGGCTCAGACATCTGTCTCGTATGATTTGCCAAGAAATGCTGTAACTATGAGTTCTAGTAACATTAATGAACATAACATAGCTGTTATTGAAGAGAAGTGATCATTCTAAAAGGTTAAAGAAAACAGTGCACAGTATATATCTTGTCTATTCCATGATATTCTTCCAGATGTATAGACACTAGATTGTATCTTGGCTTGCAATTTCATTAATCTCTCCTGTAATTACCATTATTAATTAATTTAATCACTATTTATTACATTAAGACCTGAAGATGCTGTAATGATTGTGTGCCATACATCCTATTTGTCTGTAGCAAACTGCCCAGAGATAATTAGTTCTGTCAGGCACACTTACCAGCCACTGATGCAAACTTTTATACTACAGCACACTTGTTTGTTGTTCAGTCAGCTTTATCCAAGACTATGTTGCCCTCCAGCCAGCAATGAATCAGTAACTTAACACAACTGTTGTACCAACTGAAAGATAACCAAGGAAACAATTGTTTTATCCTACTTTAATTCCTCATATTCTTTATTCTATTTTCCCTTCTGTGGTAGTGACTCTTCAGTATAGGATGATACCAAAACAACTGCATTGCAAAGCAGGGCCTCCCAGAGGGAGGTGGCAAGTGGAGCAATTTGCCTCGGGCCCTGCAGGGGCCCCCACGAGAATATAGTATTCTATAGTAGTGCAACTTTTTTTTATGGAAGGGGCCCCAAAAATTGCTTTGCCCCAGGCCCCCTGAATCCTCCGGGTGGCCCTGTTGCAAAATCCTATAAAGCCCAGCCATTGAACTGGAAAAATGCACCAATTAAAAACAAATAAATATTAACCATGTCTATAGACTTTTTTTTAGAACTTCTAGTCTTCAAGCTTTCCTCTTTACTGTACTCTCAGTTCCTTGTGCAGTGCCTCAAATGCATTGCAAGTAAGCAACTCATATTTGTCCAGTGAAGTATATTGGATCAAGATATACTCTTACCATGTTGCCCTTTTTCTCTATCGCTCTCTATATAATCTACTTAGTGCAATCAGTCTGTATATCAAATGTTGCCCCTCATAATCCTTTGAGTCTGCCATTGTAGGCTAATTAGACATTGAAGGTAAATGCATTGACTCTGGTTCTTTATCCTCTTTTTATTTGCCCAAGCACACTTCTGGCTCAAAAAAACCTCATAATAGTAAAGGCAGCAAATGACTAAATCTATATTAAGGGTTTCTAAATTGATCAATCTGTATTTATAGAATGCTAATAATTAATTATTTTTAGTTAGGCCACAGATACTGAGGCAGCAGCAGCTACTCCAGGCAGCAAATCCTACTGGAAACATTTTTTCCTTGTGCAGCAATCTGTTATTTGTTATATTTGTCACTGAGTTTTTAATAGATATAGATCCTCTGTATATCACTGTTCTGGCCCACAGGAGTCAGAATCCAGGATGTGGCAGACATTGCAACACCTAGGTTAACATCCTGCTGGCCTCCCTGAAGTCAATGGGGGTTTAGAAGTGGGACTAGGATTTCACATCTAGAGACTGAAGCATGTATTTCACTTCTGTCAATGTGCGACATTAAAAAATAAGTTACACTGTATGAAAAGTCTTTATTAAGACCAACAAGAGAGGAAATTAACTCTAAGGCCTAATCTACTCAGAAAAGTGGTGGGTTTTTTTTGTTTTTTGTTTTTGGTGGGGGCAGGGGTTGGATTTTCTTCTCTTTTTGGGGGGGGGTATAAAAACATGTCATGGACTGTGAAATCTGGTCTCCCCCCTGTGATATCTGGTCTTTTGTGCACTTTTACCCTATATTATACAGATTTCACAGGGGAGATCAGCATTTCTAAAATTGGGGGCAAAAGGAAGTTGCAAGGTGGGTTAGAAGGTTATTTTAGGGGGGTTGCAGTATTGCCATCCTTACTTCTGCACAGCCTTCAGAGACCAGCAACTGTTGGCTGGGCACCTAGCACTGAAGGCAGCCCCCAGCCAGCACCAGCACAGTAGTAAGGGTGACAATCCCATACCATGACACCCTTACTTCTGTGCTGCTGCCTTCAGAGCTGGGCAGCTGGAGCGTGATGGCTGCTGACTGAAGGCCCAGCTCTGTAGGCAGCAGCGCAGAAGTAAGGGTAGCAATACCATACCATGCCATCCTTCCTTCTGCGCTGCTGCTGGTGGCGGCTCTGTCTTCAAAGCTGGGCTCCCGGCCAGCAGCTGCCGCTCTCCATCTGCCCAGCATTAAAGGCTGTGCCGCCGCCAGCAGCAGCACAGAAGTAGGGGTAGCAGTACCACACCCCCCCTTAGAATCACCTTGCAACTTCCCCACAACTCCTTTTTGGGTCAGGACTCCTACAATTACAGCACTGTGAAATTTCAGGTTTAAATAGCTTAAATCATTAAATTTACTATTTTTAAAATCCTATCACCATGAAATTTATCAAAATGGACTGTGAATTTGGTAGGGCCCTAGGTATAACCTAAGGTATGGATTTAAACCAATATATAGTTATATCCAAGTGCACATTCTTATCCTGCTATAAGTTGGCCTTTTTGGGGGGGGAAGGGGAGTGTCATGGTGCTCCAAAAAGCCACTCCTATACTAGAATAAACATCCACATGGTAAAGGTTAGAACTAGCTGAATAATTACATCATGGTGAGTCACAAACCCTGTCTATGTAAACAAAGTCTAACATTACAACGTATGGAGACCAATAGACATAAGGAATTAGTACCAAGAATTAGTATAGAGAGCATAAAGTAACCAATTCCCTACTTAAAAGCCAGAAGTAGCAGTCTACATGAGAGAGACAGGATGGTCTTGTGGTTAAGGCACTGGCTTTGGTCTTGAAAGATGTTGGTTTAGTTCCTGGCTCTGCTACAAACTTCCTATGTTGTCTTGATTTAGTATCTCAGGGCAGGTCTATACTTAAAACGCTGCAGTGGTGCAACTGCAGTGCTGTAGCTTTTCAGGGAAGACGCTACTATGACAACAGGAGAGCCTTTCCTGTTGGCTTTGTTAATCCACCTCAGTGAGCAGCAGTAGCTATGTAGACAAGAGAAGCCCTCCCATTGACACAGCGCTGTCTATATCGAGGGTGAGGTTGGTATAATTCTGTTGCTCAGCGGTGTACAGATATTGTGTGTATATATACAGATTAACAGATATAGTGTAGAAACTGGCCTCAGTAACTCAGTTCCCCATCGATAAAATGAAGAAAATATTTCCTTCCTCCCATACTTTGTCTGTCTTAACTAGTCAGTGTTTGTCTCTTATTATGTGTTTGTACAGCACCAAGCACAGTGGGGCTCTGCTCTCAGTAGAGAGAATAACAATAGAATAGAATAGAAAGTTGTCTAGATTGTTAATTTGTTATAGAAAATATTGTAACCAGAACATACAAGAATACAGATTTATATACATATATGCGTAGACATGTGATTTGGCAAGAACAAAATGATAATGATTTGTGTAATGACCAGGAAAAAAAAACTGTATGGTATGTCAGTGATACTAGTTGGTTTATAGGAAAAATGCAATAAGTTGAAAGTGTTTTATTTTGTGGTGTATTTTACCCAGCAATATATTTCTTGTTGTTTTAGAGGCCTGCTCCTAGTAGGCAGGGTATCCCATACTCACCAATGTAATTAAATCACATTTAAGCAGTTTGATTATGCAAAGTAATAGAGTAGAGTGGGTCTCGCCAAGAGTCTTCCCAGTTAGCTCAATTCAGCTCACACAATAAAGTTCTTTCTCTTTCACCCAATCAGCAGACCAAGGTTTGGTGTCAGACATCTGATTAACAGAGAAAATGCCTGCTGAATCATTTGATTGTTATTTCAATAAGAATAAAGGAGACCATAAAATACAGCATGAATAATTCAGATAATGGACTATCCTGAGTCATTTTTGGAATATGTGTTTTTTTTCCCCCCCTTCAGAATTGTACTTTTCTTTCAAATGCCTGCATGATAAAAATACATTTTGGTAGCTGCAGAATCTCCTTCCTCTTTGACTGTTAATTTTATAATGCAGAAGTGTCACAAATCTTGAAAATAGGAAGAGGGACAAAAATAAATCAGAGTTTTCCTTACCAGAGAGAATAGAAGTAGAGTGTGAAAATAAACTGACTTGTTATTCCAAGGGTAGTCACGACAGCAGAAAAGTGTACTTTCAGCAAAGAGCACAACTAATTTTTAAGAGCATCACTCTGTCACCAAAGTGTACACTAAGCACTTAGAGCCGTGTCCTCTCTCTTAATGGGTATGTCTATTCAGCAGCTGGGAAGGGTGTTTCCCAGTGTGGGTAGATAGACACATGCTAGCTTTGCTTGAGCTAATGTGCTAAAAATAGCAGTGTAGCTGCCGCAGCCTGGATGGAGGCTCAGGGCAGCTGCCTGAGTACAAACCCGCTCAACTCCCTGGGTATGTCCTTGGGCAGCTAGACCAAGATTCTGCCCTTGCCACCCCTGGCTGGTGACACTGCTATTTTCAGCACCTCTGTCTACTTGCATAGGGAATCACACCTCCCCCAGCTGCTGTGTAGACATACCCTTTGTGCAGCACCAAAGCATCTCTACCTGGGAGGTAAGGGTAACAGAACCCTCCCCCAATCTGTTCCATGACTGTACTAGACTTCATGTTTGCTACACACCCCTGTATTAAGGGTGAGAAGGCAGATTTGTGAATCCATGTAGCCTCATTCCAACCCTCCTTTTTTGCATTTACTACGTAAGCCCTATCTGAACCTCTGCAGACAGAACCCCTAGTGTTTTAGTCACAAAGTGTGAAGCTGAATGCAATTTAAAGTTGAACAAGTGAAACTTCATTAAACCCTGGGGACTGCTCTGTCCATGTGGCTAAGTTGCTTAACTTCCTGTGTTCCCTGTTCCACTGGTGCCTGCCACTAACAGTTCTTCCAGGGAACATTGGCTTTCTGACACCAGATTCACTGATCATGATACATCTTCCCTATTTTACAAACTTTTCAATATAAATATTTAAAATAAATAATTGACACCCAGATCCCCACCCTCTGTTCCTTTGGCCAGAGATTGCCAGCACACGGCCAAGCTGGAGTCCTGTCTTTACCACAGACTTAGCTGGTTATAGCCTTTGAGATAGTTTGGTTTCCTCAACAGGTGACCGAGCTGGGAGTGACCTCTTTCTGTCTCCCTGTTACCTGTCTCCAAGTCTAGCTAACTATCTCTCTGTTGAGTCTCCTTCCTCTTTGTGGGGTTGGCCTCCAGATGGTTCTCAGTCTCTTTGTTCTTGATAATCACTATCTCTGTAGGCTGTCTCTGGGCACTATGTCTTCTGGCTCACATCTTCTGTTCATTGTCCTCTTGTTCTTGTTGAGCAGTCACTTTGTATGATTTAGGTGTCATTGGATGACCTCTCGTACTCTAGTGCCTGCTCTCTCTCTGATTGTTGGCCATCTCCTCTCGGCAGTATCTCTATCCCTCTGGCTGCAACAGGACTCCCCTCACTGGTAGGAGGGTTTTGATCCTTCATCTCATCTGTACCTGCACTGGACTGTTTTGGCACTCCTGTGATGGGGTATTCCTATATGCCAAAAATGCTAACAAGGGGTCTTAACCAGAGGAAACTGCCCACCTGACCATGGGAAAAGGTGAGACCAGACATTTCCCATGGCCAGGTGGGCAGCATATGTGGTAACAGAGTCTCTTTCTGATGGCAGTTATTGCATGATGGCAGGTGTCACACACTTCTACCAAGGAGAGGAGTTGTGTATTCATTCCTGACCAGTAAGCACACTCTTGAGGCTGCCTATGACAGCTATCAATGCCCAGGTGTGAGGCATATATTTTTTGCATGTCATCCTTATGTAATGAGGTGGGGCAACAGCTCACTCTCCTTGAAATAGGATTCTGTCCTGCACACTCAGCTCATCTTTAATTTGGGTCTGTTCCTACCGGTACTTGGCTTTTTTCTTCTGGCCACCCTGCCAGTATCTCTGTCTTGACTGCTTGTAGTTGGATTTCCTGTTCAGTAGCCTCTTGGATTTCCATTAGCTTTGCTGTTGAAACTGGGAGACAGCGTATTAATGGATTCAATGTCCTGATCACTTTCCCCCAGCTCACTGATGCTGGACATATATGCTTTGCTCAGGGTGTCAGCTAACACCAGTAATCGTCTAGACAATTGTCTCTGCCTGGTAGCATTGAAGGTGCATCAACATGTATTGGACTCCGTTTGGTGCATTAAGAAGGGGCTTTGCCATGATTGTCTCTAGGGGTTTGTAGTCTGATTACACTATTACTGGGTGGCCCTAGGTATACTGATTGAATAGTTCCATTCTAAATACCGCAGCCAGAAGCTCTTTTCTCTATTTGGGCATACCCCAGCTCAGTCTCTGACAGGGCTCTGCTGGTGCAAGTGACTGCTCCTCCTGCAAAAGAGCTACACCCAATCCTTTCTCCGGTGCATCACTGGAGTGTCAGTGGCTCTCCTGGCTGGTAGTACTTCAGAACAGAAACTTCTGTTATTAGCTGTTTCAGTTTGTCAACTAGTTGTTGTTGGGGGCCTGCCCAGTCCCACTCAATGTCCTGATTTGCGAGCTGACATATGGGTTCTGCCACTGCAGCCAGGTGTAGACAGAACTTGGAACAGAAAGTTTATCATTCCTATGAAACACTTGTAACCTTTTCCAATCCACTGGAGCTAGTACTAGGTCTCTGACTGCTGTTGGACTCTGCTTTCAGTCCCTCTGCTGTGAATAGCTGTCCAATGTATGTCATTTCATGCTGAGTGCCATTTTTTCTGAGTTGAGTTATGTTCTTGTCCCTGTATCACTGTAGAAAAGCTTGTATTTTTCTGTCATTGTGATATTTAGCTTCTGTATAATTTCTCTTCACCCAGAATGAGGATATCATCTGCAATTATTTTCACCCCAGTCAGTCCTTCCAATGTTTGGATGAATCTTCTCTGGAATACCTCTGGTGCAGGACTTAGGCCCACTGGCACATACAGACATCTGTAGTGACCAAATGGTATTGCAAAGGTTGTCAGCACTCTGAACTCTTTATCCAGTTTATGTGCCAAAACCCATCCCTAACATGACAGACTGTACAGTTCTGGCACGTAGGAAAGTTCTGGCAAGGTGTCATGAATCGTGGGCAGTGAATAGTGGCATCTTTTAAATGCCTTGTTCAGTGGCTATGGGTCTCTGTAGACATGTAATTTGCCTAGTGGCTTCTTTATCACCACTGCTTAGAAGGCTGTACCAGTCTCTATGAGTGTGATGAAACCTCAGCTATGCAGACTTGCAAGTTCCTTGCATAATGGATTATGTTATGCCACTGGAATTTTCCTTCATGGTAAGCACACAGGTTCCACTGCAGGATCTGCTTCCACTTGCAGCTTTCCTACAAGGCACCAATCCTCTCTGAAAACATCCCTATCTGATTTACAGTTGTCTCCATTGTGCATGGGACTCTCTCTTTTGCTTCTTGTACTGCAGCTATACAATTCTGATGCTGCACCCTGATTATATCCATAGCTTGCCACGCTGTAGTCACTAAGAGGGGTCTGTGGTGCTTACCATCCACTACCACAAGCTTCAGCTGATATTTTCTGTTGTTCTTTGGTTTAGTTACTATGAGGTCACATTTTCTGAAGGGCCAAATTATGTTCTTATTGTTCATTATTAGATTGCACCTGCTCTTTGTAATGGGCATGTTCAAGTCCAGTTCACCTTGAGGAATCACACTGAAGGAGGCCCTGCTAGCCAGCTGAAATCACACAGGGCATTTCCCTATTGATGTGGTTGTATGCATGGAGGATGAAGTTGTCCCTTGTTTCTTTTCCTGTCGTGACAGCCTGAATCTTATATGCTCTCCGACTCAAGGAGTGAGCTGTGAAGACATCACCGCTGTCTGATGTGCCCTTCTCCTTCTGTACAAATCTGATTGAATGTTTCTGGAACCATCCTCTGCTCTTGCACACATAGGGAAAAAGGTTCAACGTCCTACATTCCTTGCAAGGCTGTCCTAGTGCAAGGCACTTCTCTTTTACCTGCTCATGCTGTCTTCTGCATGATAGGTACAGAACCCTGGCCACCTGCTCTCCTTTGCTGTTATCTCATTGCATTTATTCTGGGGGTGTTGGGCCCCCCAAGGTTTTCTTCTTTTCTCTTGAGGTTTCTGCTCTGCACCCCAAGTCTATGCATCTAATTTGAGATCACCGACATGGAGCAGCTGTTCCAGCAGGTGGTGATCCCAAGTGCCACAGACTCTCCCAAATCAGGGAGTATGTCAAATCCCCAAAATTGCATATAGCAGCCTGGGGTGTGTGGGTGGAAGCTCCCTGCAAGAGTGTGTGTGTGTGTGTGTGTGTGTGTGTGTGTGTGTGTGTGTGTGTGTGTGTGTGTGTGTGTGTGTGTGTGTGTGTGTGTGCGCGCACAGAGGGATGAGAGGTAGGTACTGAAACGGGACGTTTTTATTAGCGTCTACAAGTTATAACTTTTGTTGCAAGCAAGGGAATTTACAACCCACTGAAAAAAGAGGCAAGTCCTAATTTTCAAAAATAACTGCAAAAATCCCCTCAAAAGCTCCCACAAATGGTGAATTAAGGGGGTGCTCAAGTTTTTTTCTTCTCTTCTTCATTGGATCTATTGATAAAAAGCTCAAAGGTTGCTTACCAGTGACCTCAGTCCTTTTCATATGACCAGGGGATGCAAGCTGGAAGCTAAAGCTTGCCTTTATTCAGTGATCTGTGAATAACCCTCAGTCCCTCAATGACGTGAGAGAAGCCTCCAAAGGGAGACAGTGAGTCAGAGAGAAGGAGGCATAGAGATTGCTTGAACAACTATTAGCACGTCATTGGTAATCCCAGCGACACCTTTCACATCCCTGGCATTTGTCTCAATGCTCTCTACTGAAGGCTGATACTATGTTTTATTTAAGGCTTTCTCACTGCCTTCTGCAGCTGTGTGTGTTACTGAAGTCTGACTGATTGCTTGTCTGTTATGTTTACAAACATTCTCAGATCTTGTTAGAGGGGTGTATGTGGAATTCCGGGCATGGCTACGTACCCATTCACTGAATGTGAAGGATTTATGCAATCTTTAAATTATTATAATAAGGAACAGAAAGTTAATTTGATTTATTTCAAAGTGTATACTCTCTCTCTCTCTCTAATTTGTCACCTAATATGAACATTTTGGAACATGTAAAATATGTATACTGATTATGCTAATTGTATATATTTTATGTCTGTCAGCTGAGTATGTGTGCTGTTTCTTTAAATCTCTAGTTGAAAGGAAGGAGAGGATTGGGGAAGGTTCTAGGCAGAAGCTGTACAGTGATGTAGGCAGAATAGCTTTAGGGACAAGACTGTTTTCTTATTCTGATAGCTTCTTGTTCAACGTTTGAAGAAAAGTTCAGCTCTCTACAGGACTTTCAGTTTGATAAGCCCATGGAATGACCTGATTGGAAGAGGCTCGTCATCAGATTCTAAGTACACGTCAGCTCATTGACAAGCTAAGTGGAGTGAAAGTTAAAACGTTTATCAGGATACCTGGTTCTGCTTTGCTGGGTGACTTCAAGCCAATCACTTCATCCCCGTGCCTCAGTTCCACATCTGTAGAATGGGAATGATGATACTAAGCTTTGTAGAGTACTTCAAGATCTATTGATGAAAAGGCTGTGTACGAGCTAGAGATTATTGATTATAGATCTTCACAGAGGGTTGGTCAACATTTTTCTGTTGAAACAGGTGTTTGATGAACCAGAACTTTTCATGAAAAGTATCTGCTTTCTGTGGGAAAAATTGATTTTTTTTGTCAAAAAGAGTGCCCCCAAACCAAAATATTTTGGCCGAAAACTGCAATATTTTTGCATTTTAATTTGGCTGTGCTGCTCCAGTTATAATTTGGTTGCCTCCTACGCCCATTCTCCATTATGGGCCGGACTCCCCAGCCGGACTACAACTCCCATGATACACTGCCTCCCCTCTCCAGTGAGATATATTATTATAGTGTTGAAGACCCGAAAATAGAAGCAGGGTCAACCCTTTCACCACCTGAAAACTAAACTAGACAACTCTTAGGACAATATATCATATTTTTGGTAGGGCCCTACCAAATTCACTGTCCATTTTGGTCAATTTCATGGTCATAGGGTTTTACAAATCATAAATTTCATGATTTCAGATATTTAAATCTACAATGTCATGGTGTTGTAACTGTAGAGGTCCTGACCCAAAAGAGGGCAGCGGGGGCGGGGGGAAGTGTCACAAGGTTATTGTAGGGGGTTTGCAGTATTGACACCCGTACTTCTGCTCTGCTGCTGGTGGCGGCGCTGCCCTCAGAACTGGGTGGCCGGAGAGCGGCAGCTGCTAGCCAGGAGTCCAGCTCTGAAGGCAGTGCAATGCAGAAGTAAGGATGGCGTGGTATGGTATTGCCACCCTTACTTCTGCACTGCTGCCTTCAGAGCTGGGCCCTCAGCCAGCAACCACCACTCTCTGTACACCCAGCTCTGAAGGCAGCACAGATGTAAGGGTGGCAATACCACGACCCCTTACAATAACCTTGCAACCACTGGAACCTCTTTTGGGTTGTGACCCCCAGTTTGAGAAACGCTGGTCTCCTCTGTGAAATCTGTATAGTCGAGGGTAAAAATACACAAAAGACCAGATTTCACGGGGAAGACGAGATTTCATGGTCTATGAATTCGGTAGGGCCCTAATGATAGGGATTAAGCCTGAGTCATACAAGCGATAGACTGATGACCTAGCACCAAAAGCAATCCTAGTCACTCTGGTGTCCTAGTCATTGAATGTAGGGAGTGCATCATACAAGTAATAAAAGAGCCTCTTTTTGCAGTAGAAGGGAATTGCTTTAATAAATCTATGTCCATATAATAAAACATTGGCTAGATTTTTAGCAAAAATGCTAATAGAGGATTAGGAGGGTTTAAATCAGGGGTCGGCAACCTTTCAGAAGTGGTGTGCCGAGTCTTCATTTATTCACTCTCATTTAAGTTTTCGCGTGCCAGTAATACAGTTTAACGTTTTTAGAAGGTCTCTTCCTATAAGTCTATAATATATAACTAAACTATTGTTGTATGTAAAGTAAATAAGGTTTTTAAAATGTTTAAGACACTTCATTTAAAATTAAATGAAAATGCAGAGCCCCCCGGACCAGTGGCCACGACCCAGGCAGTGTGAGTGCCACTGAAAATCAGCTCGAGTGCTGCCTTTGGCACACGTGCCATAGGTTGCCTACTGCTGGTTTAAATCTTTATGCTAAAAGTAAATATTTTACATAAAATAATTGTAGATGAAATGTGATTTACAATCTTACTGGCATGGGGTCTCTCGAAGCAGGTGAGATCCAGAAACATATATATATATATATATAGTGACAAAGCTCTGAGCCTGTATTGGTGGGTCCCACGCTTCCAGGCAGATTCAGTGGCCTCAGAAGCTCACTAAGGCCCTCAGTGTGACCCCCCTTTTTCAGTACAGTGGCAAAGGTCACAGCTTATTGAGCTACTTTCATCACAGGCCGGTATGGGAGGTGGGAAGGTGGAATACCCACAGTCTCTGTTGCTCCTTAGAGGTCAGTAGTCGCAGTTTGGCCTCCTGCCTGGACCAAAGTCTGCTTCCCCTCTCAAGGGAATCTCTGTAGAGCATGGGGGGAAGGGAGGAACCCGGGCCTGCCCTCTACTCCTCTGTCCTTTTTCCCATCTTGGGACTGTAGCAGCAGCGAGCAGGCACTGGTTTTACAGGCGCCCGTGATTGCACGTTTCCTCTTCCCTCCCTTGGACTTGTCCTTCCTCCCCTGCTGCATTTGGCTGATGGGCTCCCTTTTCCCCTGCTTTGCCCTCTGCCCTGTCCTTGCAGCTGTTTGCCCCCTTTCCCTTTGCTGTCTGCCTCATCCTGTTTGCTTCGTTTTGCCCTACCCTGCTGTTTGTGGGTCTTCTTTCTTTGTGGGTCCTTGGTTAGTTTGTCTCACAGTGCAGGCGTTGCTGCCAGCCCCATTTCCCCTTTTTTGGATTGGTTGCTTTTGAGCCCACCCTGTTTTCTGTTCCTTGCCTGTGGCATACTCATTCCTTCCGCCCTTCATTCCGGTCCCTTGCTATCCTCCCTCCTCCCCCCCACCACCCCGGTTTGCCCTCTTTACCTGCGTGCCCACGTTCCATTTTTGGTGCTTGAGATTCCCTTCCCTCTTTGGTTGTTCCCTTCACTGATGCACACTCCTCCATGATGTTTTAGTTCTCCCTTCCTTTCCTTAGTGCAGCCGGGGGAGCTGTTTTTTTCATCCTGTGCCAGGAGTTGTGTTCCTTGTTTTCCTGTTGTCATATCCTTGGGGCAGCCGGTGTAGGAAGCAATCACTTGAGGGAGAGAGAGGCAGCAGCTAAAAACCTCCATTTTTTTTTTTAGATATACAGAGAGACACACAGCTGGTTGAAAAAAACCGATGAACCCATATCTAAATCATCAGTTGCTAGCAACAAAACCATGACAACCAAATAATACACATATTCACCCCTAATAAGAACATCCCCCATCCCACAATAAAACACACTAGAGACTAGAGACTGCCTCCCATTCCTCCCATTCCCCTGGGAAATTTTGGGGGATATTTTTTTTATTTATAACTATAAATCCCAAAGATAGATAAGATCCAGCCGATGAGGAGGCCTTCTGTCTCTAGTGTGGTGTTATTGCACGGCACCCGAATTGCACCCAGAAAGCACCAGGGCCCAGGGTCCAGTGAGGAGAACAGGTGAGGAGGTGGTATCAGCTGCGGGCTGGGCAAGAGGAGACAGTAATGGAGGAGAACAGAGAAAACAGGGTGGTCACCAGACTCTCAGAGGTGAAGTCAGCCCCCAGAAGAGGTGTGAGCAGCTCAACTGCTGATGGGTGCATGACCTGGCAACAGCTGCTGACACACACTGATGCTCTCCAGTCTTGCAGCAGGAAACATTCTCCAGGTGAGTTTTGATTTGGAGGGATGACCATGGATTTAGCCTGGAAAGTATAATTCAGCTCTGGCACTGGCTGTCTGCTAAAGGGTTGCAAAAAACTGTCTGTCCCTGCTGATGCCCCGACTGTGCTGAGCTGATGCAAATGTGTGTGTATTGATTTGTCGGGAGTCATTCAAAGCAGATCAAAGCAGCTCAGCAGATCAGATTCCAGCATAGCCGCGCCGGGTCGTAGTGTGAGGTGTGTGTGAGGTGTGTTGGAAAAAGTGTATTTCTGTAGGAAAGGGAGAAGGTTGTTTTGTTGCTTTTTTTGAAGCGTTTTTCATTGCTGATTTTCTTCAATCATCTTTCTCTTGGAATCTTTGGGTGGTGCAGCGATGATGTGGTGATGTGATGTCATCGTGATAAAATTTTAAAACTTCTTGAAAAAAAAAAATTTGTGAAACTCGAACTGCAGTCTTGCAGTCGGCAGACCAAAAAGACTCTGGAGAGTCGACTAAGAGTAGTTTTTAGTGTGAGTGTCTGCAGAGTAGAGACTATTGGACTGCTGGAATGGGACTGACTTCTGGCCTGCCAGGCCATCCAGAAAATGCCACCTTCCAAGGCTTCAGCATCCTTCACGTGAACACGGCACGGGCCATCAGGCCAGTGGGCCAGTGCCAGGTGCCCTGGGTGGGGTGACATGACCACCACATGACAGACATCACATACTTCTCTCACCTCCAGCTTCAGGCTTCACTCACAAAAAATAGTCCAAAATTTCCACTCTCATGCGCACTATTCCACAGTGACTGGAATGTAGCTTGGTGAATCTAACATCTGTGGTGGTGGTGGAATATAATCTGGTCTGGCAACACAACAAATCAACCAGGACATGTAGGGATTGGACTCCTCACCGACAGACAGGTGGGAAACAGAGAACCATGAGAGATTTTCCATTCATCCATGTCACCATCCTGTGATAACCATGCATCATGGAATTTTTGACAATTTCTGAGTAGCAGTGATGAGTAGTACTTCTGTATGTGAGAGTGACTCTTATTGTATCTGGACTATGTTGGGCAAAGATATTTCATTTTGTTTGACGGCGCTTGAGTGTGCAGGACATTTCATTGCATGAGCCCCGATATTTGATTTGGTGATTTCATTATTGTGTTTCATATGTGTGTGTGCTGACCAGCGGGAATGCCTGTGTAGGGTCCAAATGCCCATGTGAATTGTGGTCAGAGTGTGATGGGATTAAATTCAGAGAAGGGTCGAAATTGATGAGAGTAAAAACAACAAACCCTTGTAAAACAATTCCGAATGCCTTTCGGCTTGATTCTGCTCCTGCTTTTTCTTTGTTTCTAGGGTGCTCCCTGGTCTGAAGGCGAAGGCAAGCACTCTCAGAAGCAATGACTCTCAAACAGGAAGGGGCATAATATGTGTGGCGACATCTCAGGCATAAGGGGTGTATGATGGATCAAAGTGCATTATTAGATCATCAATTAAGCGCAACATCTTGCAACATCACTTAGCTTTGCCATATTTTTTTTCACCATTCGGCTTCCAGGCCTTGTTCTGCTTTTAGGAGCTTGAATGAAGAATGGAAGTGGCTTTGGCTAACTGTGAGATGAATGATAATAGTTCAGGAGTTCCTTTTGCAGGAAATAGTCCTAGAAGCTACAATAGCTTCGAGGTGGAGGGGAGGGCCTTATTTTTTATTTTAATTTCAAAGATTCAACCTGGAAATGAGAGAATCAATGATAATGTCCCTGCCTTTGAGAACAGAGGGCTTGCAAAATCTTCAGGTCTTTCTTTGTAGCTCTAGCGTCCAATTCTTTTCTTAGCCTCTTGGTCCATTAACCAGGATTTCATTTCTTCCCTCTCCATTCTTATCATGATCAGATAGCATAGCTCCAGACCACAAACCCCTGACAAGCCACACAAGATCTGGTCCACAGAGGCGGGAACAGGGGCAGGGCAGGCGCTATTATCGAGCCCAGTAGTCAGGAGCATTATAAGCGTCAGCAAATCTTCAACAGCTCTTGCTCTTACACGACATCGTGACAGCCAGGATCCTTTGAACTCACATCTGAATCCATCGATGCTTTAAGCTCCAGCCAGGCCTGAGGAGCAACGACCTGGAAAGGGGGTTGGCTGCACACACAACACTGGGTCACAAGTGACTTTTCACCGGTCATCAACACTGAGAGCCATCTTTCTTCTCATTCATTGGTTGGTGGCGGGGCAGAGCTTGGGTAACTGGGTATCTGTAGGACAGGTTGGTGAGCTGCCCAGGTCTTTCAAACTCAGGCATTTTGCACATGGGCGCAGTCAGTGTCATTCCTTCATATGATTCCAAACATCCAGGTTTAATCAGTGTTGTATCAGAAGCAGATGCCTCTATATTTCCTCAATCATCTCCAAATCTTTCTAAGAATAGAAGTTAGACTGGTTTCTTCTTAGTCATCCAGCCATCCAGCCCCCTGGTCAGTTCAGTTCTCACTTCCCAAGCCACTACCCACCTTGGCATTGTGCTCCACCTCACTACCAACAACAGCACTAATTTTAGCTGCCTGTCCATTGAGCCCACACATAACATCAATAGTGCTCCAGCACTGCAGCTTTTCTTATACACAGTCTCAGTTTTCAGTTGAGCTTTTCGCGAGTGATGTGCCTTTTTTATACCATTGCTGTGGCACCATCCAGACAGGCTGTGACCGTGTCCATCCCCATCCAAATAATGGGCAGCACCATACGGCAAGTTACCCATGGCTCTGAGCTGATTGCCATTCTGGCACTTCCTCTTGTGCTCTTCTGTCCCTGAGGAGGTGTCACCTGATCATCCTGGGTTTGCTTTTTTTCTTTCAAGGGTCTGCTTTTTTTTGCCACAGTTTTTCTTTTCTTTTTTGTCCTTTACACCCTTTACAGTGTCCCTCTTGACACACTTAGAGAACTTTACCATGCCTCTGACACCAGCATTCTGACACTTTGTGATAATGACCACACAGCGACATGCACTTCACTCTGCACACTTTCTTGTGGGTAGTTTCTGGAGACAGCCAGTGCACCCATTTGAGAGCATGTATGTGCCGCCTGTACTTAGTAGTTCCATCCACAGCAGTTGCAATGCCTTCTGTTCCTTAAGCTGAGCTAGCTGTGCAGTCAGAGGCCATAACAGCTCATTTAAGTTGTGACACATTTGGGCATAACTTAACCTGTCACCATTGGCTAGCTTTTTTCCTCTTTAAATTCTGTGTGCTTTGCTTTTTTTTAAATGGCTACAAATTGTACAACTGTTTCCTTCTTGTCTTTTAGGATTTTATATAGTGTTCAAAAATTTTATTCTTTTTGGTCTCCAGGGTGAAGTAAGCACATTGGGCAATTACAGTGTCAGGTTTACTTAACTCATAGGCAGAGTTGCACTGCTTTCAGCTGTAACATTTAGTTTACAATAAAGCTCAAAACGCTCAGTAGATAAACGCTAAAGCTCTCTTTTATTTCAAACATTTTCAAATCCTGCTCACACCAAGTGCCAGTTGTATTTTGTCATTGCTCAGACAGGCCTGGTTTTTTTTTTTTTTTTTTTTTGATTTTTTTGTACTCTTTCTTTTTCTTTTAGCACAGCTTTGTCTTTTCTTGTTTTTTTTTCCAGTTCCTTCTTTTGCTTCACAGCAGCAGGGAGCAGCCACCACAGTCGGGCAGCCAGCCAGCAGAGCACCAGTGTCATATCAGATACACAAGGAGAGAAACACAGCCAGAACTCACACAGCCAAACACAGGATACTAACCTGCATTAATCTAACACAACACCTGTGTCCCTTTCTGTTGGCGCCCTCCTGCCCTGCTTTCAGCCTAGCAGAGGAGTGTGGTAGCCATTCCCCACTTCCTCCCTTCTCTCCGTTCCCTTTGTTTCCTGCCCTAAGTGGCCGTCCCTATCCCTCCCTTACTGTGGTGGGTGATTCAGGGGGTGGAACTTCCCTGGACGCCTGGGCAGCTCCCCTCTAGTCTCCCTTCCCACCCTCCCCTGTGCTGGCTGCCTTGACCGCCGCTGCTGGGTTGCCTGCCATCGCTGCCACTGAGGCACTGGCAGTGGTGGGCACGGATAGGGACTCCCGAGACTCTGCTGCTGCTGCTATGACCTCTGCCGCCCCCGCTTTTGAGACCATTCCTTGGCTGATGGGAAGGGCCGGGGGACGAAGAAGGGCAAGGGCCACGTCCAGAAGGCGAAACCTTCTCCTGCTGCGGACCCACTGATGGGCGCAGCTCCCTCTCTTCCCTGACCTGTTGTTCCCTCCACCAGCCCTGGAGGTGCTGCTCCTTCGGCCCCCAGGGCGTATGCCCAGGTAGCTGCGACCTCTCCGTGTGCCGCCTTGCAGTCTGCTCCAGCCCCCTCCTGGAATACCATTCCCGGAGGCTGGGGCCCCTTTCCCAACCTCACCAAGGAGCCTCCTGGTGTCGGCCTCGCCCCACGTGGAAACCTACATGCAGGCGATGGTGTTGGTGGTGGAGCCCAGGGCTGTGCCCAGTGTGGCGATGGCTGACGCTGAGTGGCTGGGCTCTGAGCCCAAGGGTGCCTTTCCCTGTGTGGCGGGGCGGGAGCCCTCGCCCCCCCACAGTGCTGTAATCATGGGTGCTTCATTTAGCGAGGCACCTGAGCCTAGCACTGTGGGGGGCGCCCCAATCCCTTGCTGCCCTTCTAACCACTGTGCCCTGTTGAGGGGTGCCGTGTCCCAGTGGCATTGCCACTCGGTCCCCTGATTTTGTCCCTGACCCCAGCCCCGACCCTGTCCCTGTCCCTGTCCTTGGTCTGTGTCCTGCCTCTGACCCTGTTCCAGCCCCTGCTACTGTCCTTAACCCTTTTTCCTTCCCTCCTCCTGTTGCTGCCACCCCTGGGGTTGCCTCATTTTCCTTTTACGAGGGCCCCCGGGCAAGAATTTTGTTAGCCTTTTAAAAATAATACACTGTAGATTTTAGTCACATAGCAGTAGAATTCACTTCTGTACAGAAGACCAGCGGTTTTGGTTTTTCCTTCTTTTGGACCAACCGGGGCTGCAGTTCTCCCTCCGCCACAGTCCCCTGAGCTGGGGTCAAGCCGCGGGGCCCAACTGGGGGATGGTCAGGGGTCTCTGCCCCCTGCCCCCAGGTACCACGAGACGAGCTGCGCTCTTTCTTACTGGATACATGTGGTTCCAGAAATAGGATGCAGATCACTCTCCAGCGCTGGCGGGACTTTCATCTTGTCTTCCAGGCTGTGAGGACCATTTTAGGGGAGGGTAAAAGGACTGGTAGGCAGGACGCTGTGGCCTACTAGCAGACCCACTGCTTCCGTGACTCCCTGATGGCTTTTAGGGTTGGTCATGGTTTGCTGCGGGGACGAATGGGGACTGCTAGTGGGCCTGCCCATAAGGATCTTCCCCAGCCCTCCTTATGCCAGGACCATCTTTGCCACTTTGAACACCTGGGGCTGTACGGTGAGTCTCCTCCGCAGGTGTCAGGTGCTCTCCTTCCTTCGGGAAGGGGGGTACTCGGTAATTTCCCTGCAGGAGATCCACACAGATCTGGCTGCCAAAGCTAGCTCGCAGCTGGAGTTGGGGGACAGGGTGTATTTTAGCCACCTTTCAGCTTGTCAGGCTGGAGTGGCTACCCTGTTCTCCCCCGACCTATAGCCCTAGGTTCTGGGGACAGCTGAGGTCATGCCGGGTCGCCTGCTGCACCTCTGGGCCCAGGTGGAGGGGCTGACATTGAACTTAGTCAACGTCTATGCCCCCGACATTGGGCCCAGAGTGGGTGTGTTATTTTCAGCAGGCTCTCTAGATCCTCACGAGTGTCTGGTCCTAGGCAGGGATTTTAACTCTACCCTCGAGGAGTGGGACTACACGGGGACCAAGCAGTGCCAGGCCGCCATGGACATCCTCCGGGAGATTACAGATCATCATTCCCTGGTGGATGTCTGGTGCAACCACCACCTGGATGACGACTCCACCTTTATGTATGTCCGGGTGGAGGTAGATCAGTCATGCCACTCCCAGTTTGATCGCATTTACTTATCTTGTCACCATCTTTTGTGGGCCTATTCCTCCAGCGTCCGGCTGGCCCCGTTCTTGGACCACCATCTGGTGGTCGTGAAGGCCTCTCTTACTCCAGAGAAGCCGGGGCTGAAGCTTTCTGGAAGATGTGAACTTTGTGGCATCCTTCTGGGAGTTCTGTCTGGCCTGGCACGGGCAGAGGCAGGCCTTTCCCTCTGTGCAACAGTGGCAGGATGTGGGGAAGGTTCGTGCCCAGCTCTTCTTCCGTAGTTACACCTGGAGTGCCAGCCGGCAGAGGGATGTGGCGATAAAGCAGTTGGAATGGGAGGTCTTAGAGCTGGAGAGGCATCTGGCCACCAGCCCCGGGGATCCGTCCCACTGCAGAGCATGTCGGGAGAAGCGGGAGGAGCTCCAGGCCCTTGACAATCTCCAGGCCTAGGGTGCATCTGTCTCCTGCGGCAGATGGATCACGGCTCCTGCTTCTTCTATGCCCTGGAGAAAAAGAGAAGGGAGAAAAGCACCTCTGCCTTTTGGATCTAAGGATCCAGTGGAGATGTGTGAGCAGGCCAGGGCCTTCTATGCTGACCTTTTCTCCCCGGATCCGACCGAAGCTGATACATGTGGGGTGCTTTGGGACAAACCCCTGGTGGTCAGCATGGACGACTGGGACCGGCTAGAGCTGCCTTTCACTCTGGCTGAGTTCTTGGAAGCCCTCCGTCTCATGCCCACTAATAAGTCTCCAGGCATGGACGGGCTGACAGTGGAGTTCTACCATATGTTCTGGGACATCCTCGGCCCAGACCTTGCCATCGTCTGGGCTGAGTCCTTGGGGAGCGGAGTCCTCCCTCTGTCATGCAGGCGAGCAGTGCTCGCCTTGCTTCCGAAGAAGAGGGACCTCCGTTACCTTAGGAATTGGCATCCCGTCTCGCTCCTCAGCATGGACTATAAGGTTGTGGCAAAGACCGTCTCACTGCGACTGGGGTCTGTGCCGGTGGACACAGTCCATCCAGACCAGACTTGCATCGTCCTGGGCTGTACCATCTTCGACAATCTTTATTTGGTCTGGGATCTCCTTGAGCTTGGGTGTAGGGATGGTCTGTCATTCATCCTCCTTTCCCTGGATCAGGAGAAGGCGTTTGACCGGATGGACCATGGGTATCTCCTGGGCACTCTGTGGGCATTTGGCTTTGGGCCCCATTTTGTCAGTTTTCTCCAGGTGTTGTATGCTTCCGCGGAGTGCTTGGTCAGGCTCAACTGGACCCTGACTGCACCTGTCAGCTTTGGGTGAGGCGTGCGTCAAGGCTGTCCGCTGCCAGGCCAGTTGTATACTCTGGCCATTGAGCCCTTCCTCTGTCTCCTCCAGAAGAGGCTGATGTGGATGGCGCTCTATGAGACGCGGATGTGACTGGTCCTGTCAGCGAATGCCGATGATATGCTCCTTGTGGTCCAGGCCCCAGGCCTTGTGGTATGGGTGAAGGCCTGCCAAGCTGTGTACTAGGCGGCCTCCTCTGCCCGGGTCTATTGGGTCAAGAGCTCTGGCCTGATGATCGGGGCTGAGTGGCAGGCGAGCTCCCTCCCACTCGCGCTTCAGGCCATTTGGTGGAGTGTGGGTCCACTGCTCTATCTTGGAGTTTATCTTTCTGTCACGCATCCTTCTCCACCAGAGAACTGGCATGATTTGGAGGGCAGGATGGTTGAGTGGCTGCGGAGGTGGGCAGGACTGCTCCGGTGCCTCTCCCTTTGGGGGAGGGCACTAGTGCTTAGTCATCTAGTCCTGTCCATGCTCTGGCACCGGCTCAACACCCTGTGCCCAGCCCCAGGGTTCCTGGCCCGGCTCCAGAAGTTAGTTCTGGAGTTCTTTTGGCCAGGACTGCACTGGGTCTCTGCAGGGGTTTTGCATCTTCCTCTGGAGGAGGGAGGACAAGGCCTGACGTGCTTGCGTACGCAGGTCCGTGTCTTTTGCCTCCAGACCCTGCAGAGACTCCTTTATGATGCAGGGAGCTTGGTGTGGAGTATGTTGGCACATGCCTTCCTCCGCCACCTCCGAGGGCTCCAATATGACCAGCAGCTCTTTTATCTCCACCTGAGGGGTCTTCCGCAAGACCTCTCCGAGCTGTCGGACTTCTACCAGGACCTCCTCCAGACCTGCAAGCTGGTTTCGGCGACCAGGTCCGTGGTGGCCACCGATGGGGGGGAGGGCAGATCTCCTCACGGAGCCCCTGCTGCACAATCCCCATCTTTGTGTGCAGGTGGCGGAGTCCCCCTCAGTGCGCCAGAGGTTGGTCCTGGTGGAAGCTACCAGGATTGGAGACCTCCTGGACTACGACCAGGGGGACTGGGTGGATCCCTATGCGCTTAGTAGGCATATGGGGCTCTCCGCCCTTGGCATCCCCCGGCGCGTACTTTGGGAGGTGAAGGCAGCCTTATTGCCCACTTCTCAGCTTTTCCTCGAGAGGGTATTCCTCCTGCGAGAGGCTATTCCCCACCCGCCCCTTACCCTGGGCCCTCCAGATCGCTTCATCAGGCCCCTGCCCCGTAAGCCTTCAAGACCCCCACCCCTTTGTATCCAGAGCTGGCTGCGTGATTTGCAGCCGGTTTGTGTCCGAACCGCACCATGGGACCATCTCTACATTCTCGTGTTCCACACTCTTCATTTCCCCACCCTCACGTCCCTCCCTGATACTAAGTGGTGGGACCTTTTACTAGCTGCAGAGGGTGGAGGACCCTGGTGGGCTAGCTTGTATTCCATCCTGGTTCCACGGCCCACCAGAGACATTAGTTGGCGGCTCCTTCATGAAGTCGTGAGCATGAGCATGTACCTGGTGCGGTTCACCCGTCTTCCCAATGCTTGCCCTTTTTGCGGTGTGAGGGAGACCCTGGAGCATGTCTATCTGCAGTGTGCCAGGTTGCAGCCCCTCCTCTGGCTCCTCCAGAACCTGTTGTTGAGGTTCTGGCTGCTCTTTTCCCTGCACTTTTTTCTATATGCTTACCCCATCCATGGCCCCAAGAAGTCGCAGGACCACCTCGCTCTGCCCACCCACTTCCTGGATACCAACAGGGCTACTCTCTTATATCCTTCTGGTCTGAGTCCATCACAATATATATTCTGTATTTAACTATATATATATATATATATATATATATATATATATATATATATATTTATATATATATACATATATATATACATATATATATATATATATATATATATATATTTCTGTATAGTTAAACCAGCACCACAGTAACTCTAAAATGCATCGTAATTTTTGCATATATTTATCTTCATTTTGCAAAAGTGTTTTGTCATGTGCATGCGTATATATAGCTGCTTTAGCTACACTCACAGCTAACGCAGGATTGCTTGGCTGAGTGGGAGGTGATACAAGATTGTGCTATTAGTGCTCAGGTGGTGGGCGGTGACTGAGGCTGATGGGCAGGTGGGACACAGTACTGTATTTATATACATATGTTGACAGGTATTTTTAGATGGGATAAGAATATGGAAATGCTTGTTTAATTACAATATTTGCCTTGTGGAGTGTAACTAGAATGATGTAATATTGCTCTGAGAGAGACAGTGTAGTATAGTGGACTGAGTATGTGAGTTATGAGTTTTAATCCTGGCTCTGCTACAACACCGATATGGGAGGGAAGTTCCCAGAGCCCAGGCTACAGTCCACGCCTTAACGTCTACATTGTAATTAAATGGGTCTGTAGCCTGAGCCCCACAAGCCTGAGTCAGGTGACACGGTCCAGCCATAGGTGTTTAACTGCAGTGTAGAGACCCCGAGTGAAAATGTTATCACCCCAATGTGCAATCTGGATGCTTTGTTAAAGGAGTCCTGCTACAAAACTGCACGCCTAGTGGCTTTCCACAAATGTCTCACAGCAATCTTTAGAAGATAATTAGCAACACACAGTGATGGCCCCTGTGTGACTTCATATGGGGAATATGCCAGAACCCTTCTCCCCAGTCTCTGTACCCCATGTAAAGGCCAGTCACAGGGAATGTCTACACTGCCATGGGAGGTGTGACTGCAGCACATGTAGACATAGCTGAGTTAACTTTAGTCCATCTAGTGTGAGTACCAATAGCAGGGACCACAGCAGCATGGGCTTCAGCACAAACAGTACACATCCACCTGGGACCCTGGGTATTTATTTGGGCAGCTAGCCCACTCTGAAATTTATGCTCCTACAGCGTCACTGCTATTGGTAATCATGCTAGCAAGACTGAATCTTGCTTGGGTATGCCTACACTTGGTGCGTACACACAGATCCAAGCAGAGCCAAGTGCACTGGAGAAGCAGGCTGCACCCAATGCTAAGGCCTAAATGCCATAATTTGGCCTTAGACAATGTAAATCATATGACTGAGTATACCCATTTTTCACTGCAGAAAACTGTGGCTTTTCCTATGCTTGTTGCCATTTATATCCTTCAGACTCAATACCAAAAAACATGCCCAGCTGCAAGCTAGGTCCTCCAGTTTGAAATAATAATTGATCCAAGCATAATGTCTAATTTGTAATCTTAGATGATGACTTTTTAAAAAACAAATGTGGCAACCAAACTCCCTAGGCTGTTTCAGTTCTTGTGCAGCTTGTTTTTGAGTAACTGATATAGAATCTACAAACTTGACAATTAGGCTGCGGGCCACTCCCCAGCCTCATCCTAGCAATAGATTTCTTTCTTTCTTGTTTTGAACTGTCTCCAGTATAGAACAAAGTTCATTTGTGCCAGTTCAATTTATGTACGGGGCCTTGACAATCAGAGCTTTCAAATGACAGCTTGGTTACTATCTTTAGAAAAGCAATATTTCAGTTTTTCAGCTAACTTGTGTGCCACAGTATAAATACTGGGAAAATATGGATCAGCATTGTTTGTTTTTTTTTGTACTTGGACACTATGAGTCCTCTGTGCTATACAATCCATCTACCTACTATTAGGGAGCATCCCTACTGAGTGGGGTTCATACTCAATAGTATTAATTTTGGGGGAGGGCAGGGCATAGAGATTAAACAATTTAAGCGACCTAGCTGTTCAGTTTTAGACATCTGTGGCAATCCTGAACCAGCCCTCGCTGGCTTTCTTTTGAGTGAATCCATAGTTCTGAGGTGTCTCTTACAGCTTGTGTAGTCCAGGGAAACTGACCACCTTTGAGCCTCCAGAGTTAGGGGGCTTCTGAGACTGGTTCAGGTCCTAGCATAAGAAAACAACCCTGGGGATGCTTTAATTTATGCCTATGCTGCTATGGTCCCCAAGGAACTATTCAGTATCTCTGACTAGCAGTGCACACAAGCCTCACTCCCAACCTCTCCCAGTATGTCCCCTCCAGTCCACGGGCATGCCCAAAGCATGCCATTATACCAGGAGTTGTGAGGTGATCTGGGGAAATTGCAGGGTGTGGGGGTATCCAGCTGTGACCCAGCCCTTTTATATCTCAGGAGTGATATGAAAGAGCTGAATAGCAACAGACTGAAGCCCAGCATTGGGGCTTGAGTTTTTAGCAGCAGAAAATTATTAGGCCCAAATGAAACCAATATCCCATTGCAAATTAATCTGAGGAGGAAAGGAGTGCCAGTGGCTACTGCAATGCACAACAAAGAGTTCTGTAAGTATATTGAATATTAACATAAGGCACAAGAGAAAATAGGTCCACTTTAAAAAAAAAAAAAGACAAGGACTTAACTGACTCACCATAGGCCATGGAGATAATGATATAGTCAAGAACACTGGCTTATACTTGTGCACGAGCTCTGAATGATGAGGCTGTCACACTGGCAGCGAATGTATGCAGCCTAGATAGGAGATGAACATGCAACACCACTGGCTCCAAGCAGCAACCTAATCCCACTGCCTAGCTGCCACACCCTCCAACAAGCCCTCCACCCAAAAGAATCAAATACACTCACACAGGAGAGCCCATCATAGCTGCTGTAGCTGCCTCCTGCTTCTGTCCACTGAACCCACAGCAACTCATTACATTGATTATATCACCCAGGAGCCCTGACCATGAACGATTTCCTTTAACCAGTAGATAATACCTGACCTATACTAGATAATGTGCATGCACAAGTCTGAAAAGGCAGAAATAAGCATAGTATTCACTGATATTTTGAGAAGTTCTCAGATGACAGGTCAGATTGTGGAGGACTGGAAAGTGACGAACATAACACCATTGCTAAAAAAAAACGGGTGGGGGGGATAGAGAGTGGGGGGCATGAGAGGCTGCTGGCAGTTGTAGACTGGTTAGTTTAAAAAGCAGGTGTGGGGGGAAATAAGAGACAAAAACCTCGTGGGATTCGGTGAGGAAACACTTCAAAAATATAATTTGATTAGGACACAGCCTGTGTGATTCAACGAGGAGGAGGTATTGCCTGGAATATGCATTTGTTAAAGTTTCACATCAAAAATTACTAAATAACGGTGACGAAGCTATGCTGTGGGGGCCCAAACAGCTTGTGGAAAAGACAGCTTTTAGAAAAACAGAGTGAACTGCAGCTTCTCTTGGGGGAAACTATGAAAGAAACCAGGTTTATGAAGTTACTCTTTCCTCAGGGTTCACCAGCACGTATCATCTACACTGCCTCCCAGTCTGTCATTTTGGTCCCAGCCCTTTATGGAGCTCCATATGAAGCCCCATTGTCAGTGGGTCCCTGCATAGGTGACAGAGCATCACTGAGCACTTTGTTGTTGCCCACAAATATTACATATGGCAATGGTCTGGTTGAAAACATTGTCACAATGAGATTAAAATGTGTTGATTATTATTATTTTATTTTATTTTATTTGTTTGTTTGTTTGTTTTACTGTATCATTTAGAGACCCCAAAGGGAAATGAACAACACGTAGGAAAACAAAACAGAACAAAGGAGTTGCTGGAGGTGAAAGAGGATTAATTAGAAATGAGGGATGAGATATTTTTCACCTTGTCAAATTCCACACTAAAGTCACAATGCTGCAACTGGATCTGAGCTGGCAGACTTCTGCACCATTACAGAGCTCTATTAATTCAATTGTCTGTATTACAGTGGTGCCTAGAAGCCCCAACTGAGTTCAGGAATCCATTGTGTGAGATGCTGTACAAAAGCATAGTAATAGTCAGCACTTGTCCCAAAGAGCCTATATTGTAAAAAAGATTAGAGAAAGAAAGTATTAGCCCCATTTGTACAGATGGGGAACTGAGGTGCAGAGAGGTTAAATGACTTGCCCACAGTTACTCGTGGAATCTGTGGAAGAGCCAGGAGTTGAGCTCAAATCTCACAAGCTCCAGTTCAGTGTCTTAACCACCAGCACATCTTACTTTCTGTAATAAAACAGAATATTAAATAATATGGAATAACTCAACCTGATGGAGTGAATTTGGAACCTTTTAGGTGACCAGACAAGTGCTGTACTTAGAAATATAATATGATGAACATAAAAAAGCAACATCTGGGGTCAATTAATTATGAAGGGGTATTCTATGGAACCATCACCTATGCAGCATATTGATCAAATTAAATATTATGGGGTTTGTGCTGGAAAAGTCCTTGAACCCACTGAGGTTGCAGTGTAAAAAACAGTATACATGCAGCGAATGGAGATGATACCACATTTTGGATGGATTCTGTTTTTCATGTGTTCCACATTTGCATTTTAATGCTCTCACTGCACAAGCCCATTATTCTTTTGAACTCAATCACAGCACATCTGAAGAGCACAGGGGTTGGAGAGGGGTTTCTGAATGACCTTTCCAAAAGACTACTGTTCTGACCCAACACCACCTGAGAACTCTCTTCTGCTGGAATAACCTCAGTGGTCTCTTTAAGATTGTTTTCTGCCTGCTAGGCAGCACAAAGGTGGAGTTGGGGCTGAAAATCTGTCCCTCTATGTGTAATTTTCAGGTTGGATAATCTTGTTACCTGCAAATTGTGTTTGAGTACCTAATGGTACTGTCAAGTAACAGGTAGTTTGATTCCAGTTAACCTCTGTTATGTCTAACCTATTCCTAGTGACGTGCTATGAGTCAGTGTCCAATGTATTTATCATAAATGAATCTTTAAATTGGTGAGTGCACCTTGAAACTACAGGAGTGGGTGGGTTTGGGAATGTGGATGTGATGGGGGAAGGATTCTCTTTCTTTTCAGAGGTTATGATAACCACAGGGAGCCTTGAGGGAAAATACACAGTATATTCTTGATAATCATGTTACTGCACAATGTTCTGTGATCCAGAAAGAATAAACTGTCTTAGCATTGATTTATCTTGATGAAAAGACAAAAAAGTAATGAAGCATTACAATTTTAATACCTCTTGACAAGCTGAACTTTTTTTGCCCTTAAACTAGATGTTTAGTAATCTTAGGGCCTGATAGAAAGCTCAGTGAAGCCAATGGAAAGATGCTCATTTAGTTCAAGGCTTTGGATAAGACATTTACTTAAGATGTTTGATTAGCATTCAAGGCAGTCATTCTATTAGGGGGACAGTTTACTAACATGGAAGGAGCCAGCCATTATGTTTGCCATGTATGCAAGCTGAAAGCCTAGTGCAGTTAGAACAGCAATTATACAGATACAAGCTCCAGTTTTATGCATTAGCATCCAAATTCATCCCTGATGTAATTCTTTTTGCTAATAAGGACATCTGAAAACCTTATAACCTTTCCTTCCCCCTGAAACTGTAGATATTTTGTTTACTATATTTTCTATTTCTCTGGTGCAAGGCTCTTTAAATTTCATTTGCAGACACATAAATCTGCTATTTATCAAATTTGTCATCACTGCAGCATTCTGTTTTGATGTCTATTTTTGGCAACTACAAAAATATGTCTTTAAATGTATATTTATTTATTTTATGTAAAATAGTTTCAGCAGTTCTGATTGAATGTGCCATCCATAAAAGAGTCGGTGTCGAAATGTCACCCCAAATCAGCCAGGCATGCTTAAAGTTAATCACGTGTTTAAGTACTTTGCTGCATCAGGGCTTAAAGTCTGAGCCATTGTCCTCTGAAGTCAATGAGACTCTTTCCACTGACTTTAGTGGGAGTTGAATCAGATCACAAAAGCTTTATACAGAAATCTAGCTAATAATGTTCCTGAATTACATCATATCTAGCTATTAAAAAACTATTGGGTCAAATTGATATGTTCACAGCAATTTAGTTATGCTAGGAATTAACTGAACTATTTATCTATGTGATGGGGTATAAAAACCTCAGACTGGGCCCAAAGCAGTTAAAAGGCAATACTGGGCACAGGTAGTTCCACACGTCCAGACCTTCTTTGACTGGAGGAGCAGCTTAAATGGAGTTCAGAAGCCCAGGCAAAGGGTGGAAGACAGGCTGTAGGAGAGAGGAATCCTTCTGCAGGAAACTAGACAGAAGGTGGCACCTGAGATGGGACTGCAGAGTAGGTAAGACCCTCCAACCACCACATTCATTAAGAACCCAGTAAGTCCTGCAGGGGCCTGCTCCTTTGGATTCTTTTATTTGTTGAGTGGCTGACTGTTTGGCCTATAAGGATGCCCCAAACTGAAGGGATCTATTGGTAGGAAGTAGCCCAGGGATGTGAACTTAGACTTGCTGCACAGAGGGTTGCTTTCCACAGGGCCCTGATCTGGGACCAAACTGAGAGGTTGGGCATAGGTCGCCCTACCACATCCCCTTAAAGGCTGAGGCCCAGATGTGGGTGGAAAACGGAAGGTTCCTAATTTAAGGTCAGGAACAGGCTCCCCTACTGCTCTTACAGAGAGGCAAGGGGCTGGAAACTAGGTATGCTGACCACTAGACTGGCTGGCCCTCCAAGCCACCTATCACAATCTTTCATTTTTCTTTATCTTCTCTGGACAAGCCATTTTTCTGGCTTTCTTCGCTGCTGTACCGTAAAGATGGGGGACTGGTTTTTCCTGTGTGTGTGTGTTTCTCATAAACAAACTAGGGAAATACAGCATAGATGGAGCTAGTATAAGGTGGGTAAAAAACTGATTGGAAAACTGTTCCCAGAGAGTAGTTATCAGTGGTTCACAGTCATGCTGGAAGGGCATAACAAGAGGGGTCCTGCAAGAATCAGGTCTAGGTCCGGTTCTGTTCAATATCTTCATCAGTGATTTAGATAATGGCATAGAGAGTATACTTGTAAAGTTTGTGGACGATACCAACCTGGGAGGGGTTGCAAGCGCTTTGGAGGATAGGATTAAAATTCAAAATGATCTGGACAAACTGGAGAAATGGTCTGAATAGGATGAAATTCAATAAGGACAAATGCAAAGTACGCCATTTAAGAAGGAACAATCAGTTGCACACATACAAAATGGGAAATGACAGTCTAGGAAGGAGTACTGCGGAAAGGGATCTGAGGGTCATAGTGGACCACAAGCTAAATATGTGTCAACAATGTAATGCTGTTGCAAAAAAAGTGAACATCCGTCTGGGATGTATTAGGAGGAGTGTTATAAGGAAGACACGAGAAGTAATTCTTCTGCTCTACTCTGCACTGATTATGCCTTAAGTGGAATATTGTGTCCAGTTCTGGGTGCTGCATTTCAGGAAGGATGTGGACAAATTGGAGAGAGTCCATAGAAGAGCAACAAAAATGAGTAAAGGTCTAGAAAACATGACCTATGAGGGAACACTGAAAAAATTGGGTTTGTTTAGTCTGGAAAAGAGAAGACTGATGTGGGACATGATAACAGTTTTCAAGTATGTAAAAGATTGTTACAAGGAGGAGGAAAAAAATTGTTTTTCTTAACCTCTGAGGATAGGACAAGAAGCAAAGGGCTTAAACTGTAGCAAGGGAGGTTTAGGTTGGACATAAGGAAAAACCTCCTAACTGTCAGGGTGGTTAAGCACTGGAATAAATTGCTTAGGGAGGTGATGGAATCTCCATTATTGGAGATTTTTAAGAGCAGGGTAGACAAACACCTGTCAGGAATGGCCTAGATCAGTGGTTCTCATAGCCGGTCTGCCGCTTGTTCAGGGAAAGCCCCTGGTGGGTTTGGCCGATCGCGGCTCCCACTGGCCACGGTTCGCTGCTCCAGGCCAATGGGGGTGGCGGGAAGCAGCGGTCAGCACATCACTCGGTCCGCGCCGCTTCCCGCCGCTCCTATTGGCCTGGAGCAGCAAACTGCGACCAGTGGGAGCCACATTCTGCGGAACCTGCAGACGTGGCAGGTAAACAAACTGGCCCGGCCTGCCAGGGGCTTTCTCTGAACAAGCGTCAGACCGGCTTTGAGAACCACTGGTCTAGATAATACTTAGTCCTGCTACGAATGCAAGGGACTGGACTAGATGACCTCTCGAGGTCCCTTTCAGTGCTGTGATTCTACTTTCTCACAATTAATTCTAAAAAGCTACAGCAGAAAGTGCAGTAAAATGACTTTGCAGTGTGTGTTCAGGAGAATACAAGATATAAAATATCAAAGTGGATATAGCTGCAGAAATTACCTTTTGGTTCTGATTTTGTTGAGAAAAGAAACAGCATTAATGGTGTCAAAACAATGTGAATCTCTTTTCCATATGAGTAGATTGAATCTGCAATTGTACATTTTCTTGTAGCTTTCTAAAATAAAGAAAACTATGATAATTATTGAAAAAACTATTGTTACTTCACAACTACACCCAAAGTCTGACATTTCAAGACATAGTTTTCCAAAAACCAAAAGGTGCTTCCCTATTATGGCAATTGGGTGTTGTTAATTGATATATTCTGAAACACTTATTAGAACAAGATTGTATAATATGTGACAACTGCTGAGAACACGTCATCGGCTAAGAAAATAATGTAAAAATGTCAAAAATGGGTGCAAAATTCTGCCAAACTCAGAGGTGCTTACCTAAAGCCATCTTACATATTTCCTCTACTGAAGCCACTTGAAAATCAGGTCAACCCTTTCCCCTATAAGTCCTCTCATGCACCACCAAAACCTACTCCGAAATCTTTTTGAAACTAGAGATGATCATTATACTCATTATGCTGTTTCTCTTGAAGAAAATATGAAAAGAGGTTCACAGAGGAAACATAATTTAAGAATATACAGACTCTGAAAACTGCATGAGTGTCTTGATTCTCACAATTGCCATAAAAACTAAATTAGATAAAAAAGAAAGAGGAACTCAAATAATAATTTTCCTATATTATATTTTCTGCCATCTTCTATTTCTTTTTCCTTATCTTATCAGGAGGCAAGGGCTGCAATGGGACTACTCATCTGAGTATGGCTAGGTTTCACTGAATGTACTTTCAAGTCTCTGGACAAATATGTCTTCGTCAGTCCCAGAAAGGCTGGATGGTGGATCTGACACTTCTATTTCTGACACCTTTGGGGAACAAACAAACTTGTTAATTCTAACATAAAGAATTTAACTTACACAGGCTGATAATTTATGATCATTTTAAACAAATAAATTTTGTAAGGTGTACAAGCCTCATCTTCATTGGAATACTAAGGCTTGATGCTTGGGTCTGCTACTTGGTTTCAATATGGCCCCTTTGCTTCACTCTGTTTACACAAGTGGACTATAAACCTGGCAAATCTGGCCACTTGGGAATTCCTCCAGTGTTCAGAGACTCCTCAGGAGGCATAGAGGCAGTGTAGCTGCTCTGCAGCCCATTGTAATTAGGGGTTTGGTCAGGGGAAAAGAAATATGGCTGTGTGTTTCTAAATTTAACAGAAAAATTGAGATTTCTTTATCTGCTTTCTGAGAACACATATTATCAGTAGCTATGAGGACAACTCAGTTTGTGTCCTTGTCTTCTTTAGAGGCAGCCTCAAATCCACTTGCAAACACTGCAGGAATATCTTGTCTGAGGGCAATCTGTGGCTTCAGTACCTTTGACAGTAATACAAAACAGCAAACATTTTGAACTGTTCACAAGATTCCTAACAAAAATTAAGAGTTTACAAGAAGCTTTTTTAAAAGACATGAGCTTGTGAGACTCATGATAAAACCATTAAAATAAGGAACTCTTTTAATGTATCTCAATTCTGTTTCTCATAAATTGCAAATGATCATTTTTTCCAACCAGTAATTATTTTCTTTTAATATTTTACCTAAATTAGGTATATACCCATATCTGTCTTTAGAAGTGACTGGGATTTTTTCACCTTTTTATATTCCTTGTACTTATCTTTTCAGGAAGAAGCCTTCCTTTGAGAAGTCCTGTGTCAAGTGTAAAAGCAAATATCATATCTTGCAAAGAGGAGAGGATGCCATGGGAGAAGTCTCACAAGGAATTAATGTAATGTATTGTTCATATCTACAAAGCCACAAACATAAAATCGCCTTCAACCCTAGTCTGTTGCAGCCCAAATGAGTAATTTTGGCTGCTAGTTTGAGTGCCATGAGATAATACATTAATCTTATTTTCCTGGAATAACCAATTGGAGCTGGCCTCCCACAGAGAAATCATACATAATAATTAATACCTAGGTCTTGTATAGTTGTGTTCATCAGCAGATCTAAAAAGCGCTGCACAATCTTTAATGTACCTCTCTGCACAAAACCTGCCCAAGTGCTATAAACAGAGGGGAGAACTGAGACCCAGAGAAGCTAAGTGACTTGCCTAAGGTCAAAGGAAATCTGGAACAAAAGAAGTACTCCCACTCATGTGTAGTAAGGGTACTAAATTACTAAACAAAAAGACTTCTATTTCGCTTTGTCCTTCCATTCCTGCTTCCCTGCCAACTTCAAATATAATCTGAAATTACTATCTGGTAAGCAGCAGGTAGGACCTGTGGAGGCACTTTATAAAACAATATCCATAGGTAAATGAACACTTCTGGGGCCCCCGTACATTTTGAAACCAGTTTGGCCCATCTCTCTAATCCCAGAACATAAGTGAAATTTTAAACGTGAAATTGGCATGATGCATAGTTACTGCCAATTCTCTCCTGTACTACCACATTCATGTAAAGCTTCAAAATAGATTTTAAATGAGTTAATAATATTTAAAATTTTAATCTTTTTAAGCATTATTACAATTGCCTTTGGCAAAAATCAATAGTACATTGAGCTCTGCATGACTCAGACTCAAAACATTTTTTGTATATTCAGTACTTTGTGAATCACCACTTCTTTGTAGAAAAGCCTTGAATTTTTAAGTATTTTTGCATCTTTACACTATTGAGTACACGATTAGTAAGAACATCTAAGAAATTCATATATTCTCGGATGGCTACAGACATATTTTCCCAGCTACTCAGGGCAGAATTACAGAAATGAAACTTATCCTTTTTCTTTCTGTCCTCTAGACACGTACTACTCTGATTAATGGGATGTTTGGAATTCTATATTAGGATGCCTACCTATTCAGGATGGATTGGAGAGTTTAAACATAGCCCAAAGAGATCTTTGAAGAGGGTAGCATGAACCCAATATACTTTGTCAAGGTCAGTTTGATTCTTAAGAAACACTTCCAGTCACCTAATTGATCTTTTTCTATAATACACTGGTGATAATTATATTGGTAGTCTCAGAATAATCTAATCTATCTATCTAATCATTGTTCTGAGACTACCAATATCAAATCTGAGGTGGTTTGCAAAACTCCACCCCTCCTATTTCCATCATGCACACTCATCAAGTATAAACAGTAAGGTCTATGTTCTGTCACCTTTACTCGTGGGGAGAGGTACCTTGCTGTACAAGTAATCCCATTGAAATGAAACTTTTGCCACATTGCTACTCTGAAACATGGCTCTTCGAAAATGTTTTCTTTCTCTGAATCCCCTTTAGTACTAGTCCAGTCTGAAGTTACAGAACAGCATTGGTTTGTAAAGTCTTCTTTTGCCCTAATCTGCAACATTCTAATCAAAGGATGTGGAGACTTGTTCTTACTTTCTCTAGATGGGATTTCTTCAGGCTGCTTCCAGTTAGGGTGACCAGACAGCAAGTGTGAAAAATCAGGATGGGGGTGGGGGGTAATAGGCACCTATATAAGAAAGCAGCAAAGAATCCTGTGGCACCTTATAGACTAACAGACGTTTTGCAGCATGAGCTTTCGTGGGTGAATACCCACTTCTTCGGATGCAAGTAGTGGAAATTTCCAGGGGCAGGTTTATATATGCAAGCAAGAAGCAAGCTAGAGATAACGAGGTTAGTTCAATCAGGGAGGATGAGGCCCTGTTCTAACAGTTGAGTGAAAACCAAGAGAGGAGAAACTGGTTCTGTAGTTGGCAAGCCATTCACAGTCTTTGTTTAATCATCATCAGGGATCTACAACCCATCCTGGACAATGATCCCACACTTTCACAGGCCTTGGGTGGCAGGCCAGTCCTCGCCCACAGACAACCTGCCAACCCGAAGCATATTCTCACCAGTAACTGCACACCGCACCATAGTAACTCTAACTCAGGAACCAATCCATGCAACAAACCTCGATGCCAACTCTGCCCGCATATCTACACCAGCGACACCATCACAGGGCCTAACCAGATCAGCCACACCATCACCGGTTCATTCACCTGCATGTCCACCAATGTTATATATGTCATCATATGCCAGCAATGCCCCTCTGCTATGTACATCGGCCAAACTGGACAGTCTCTAAGGAAAAGGATAAATGGACACAAATCAGATATTAGGAATGGCAATATACAAAAACCTGTAGAACACTTTAACCTCCCTGGCCACACAATAGCAGATCTTAAGGTGGCCATCCTGCAGCAAAAAAACTTCAGGACCAGACTTCAAAGAGAAACTGCTGAGCTCCAGTTCATCTGCAAATTTGACACCATCAGCTCAGGATTAAACAAAGACCGTGAATGGCTTGCCAACTACAGAACCAGTTTCTCCTCTCTTGGTTTTCACTCAACTGTTAGAACAGGGCCTCATCCTCCCTGATTGAACTAACCTCGTTATCTCTAGCTTGCTTCTTGCTTGCATATATAAACCTGCCCCTGGAAATTTCCACTGCTTGCATCCGAAGAAGTGGGTATTCACCCACGAAAGCTCATGCTGCAAAACGTCTGTTAGTCTATAAGGTGCGACAGGATTCTTTGCTGCTTCTACAGGACCAGACTAACACGGCTACCCCTCAGATAGTATATAAGAAAAAGTCCTAAATATCGAGACTGTCCCTATAAAATCAGGACATTTGGTCACCCTACTTCTATTAGACTTTTGTAGGCAGTGGCCTAATGCATTATGGCCTAGATCCTCACAGGCATTTCTGTGCCTAATTCCTATTAAAATCAATTGGCGTTTGGCACTTAAATATCTTTAAAAATCTGGCGCTATGTTCTTTTGCAAACTCTCGCCTCCTGCCTCTGAGTACTGGTGTCTGTCTCATTATTATTTTATATGTATATACAATTATATTCCAGTTTTACAAGGGAAAATGTATTTCCCTGAGATCCTAATTTTGTTTGTGTATCAGACATAAGGTCAAGTATCTGCTGCAGAGGCCCAGGCACTCCTGTCATTATCTCAGTTCTTAGGAAGTGCTTCATTATTTTATATCATGGTGTGACAGGGAAAAATAGCCAGGTAAAGGTTAAGGACTATCTGCATGTCACAAGACTAAGCAAGGTATTTAAGGGAAGGTTGTTTCCTCCTTTCTGGGGCAGTGAGAGGCAAGGGGAAGCCTCTGGGGACTGCAACCCATGTTCCGCAGGGAAATGGTGTTACTCGTGAGTTTTCTGTTGAATCCATACATTGTGTCCTGAGGCAAAGGCCTGAAATAGACTTGGGCATGGCATTGGTTCCTTCCTGGGTTGGAGAACTAGCCCAGGAGCTTATACTTGACCTCCATTCTCAGGCTATAGTGCGTTGGGCAGCTCCTGGTGTGAATACACACATAAAAATAGAAAGAACCACAGATACTCTGGAGACTACACAGATATAAAGTTAGGTTCTTCAGTGATACTTCTTGGATTGAGTGAGTGGTTGACTACCTGGTCTCCAGTCTGTGGATTTGAGGAATCCCTATTAAGAGATTGTTTACACTGCCCTGCAGTTTGGATTATGGGGGTTGGGGTGGGGTGTGAATAGTGATATGCACTTAAGTGCTGTGCTGTAATGCCCCTGTATGGATGGTGCAGGTGCAAACTAAAAAGTTCCTAGTATGTGTTAACATAGTAATCTTCAAACAGGACTGCACTGATGCAAACTAGGGAACTCCACGAGGGGGAGTTATTGTGCAGCACTTTATTGCACACTGCTATTCACATCTCTGTAGTCCACATAGCTCAGTGGTTCTCAGTTGATTTACCCCTGTGGGCCGCACATGCTGCTCTCTATGTGTTATGTGGACCTCATCCATACAATATATATACGACCTTTATGGCCCTGAGGATATCACATGGGCCACAGCTGTGTGCTGATTGGGAGGCTGAGAACCACTGACATAGCCTAAGTCTCCTCTCCCACCAAGTTACCAGCCTACGTTAATCTCTTCTCACTTTCTTTGCTCAGTCACTCTTCCATTGCATTCCTTCATTCTCCTCCTGAACCTGCCCTTTCCATTCCCATTGCCAGCCTGCTTTCCGTTCTCTAAATCTCCTCCCTTTCTCTCCAAGGTTTTTCTGCATCTGCATCCTTTCTTCACATTACTTTTCCTCTCCCCTGGTTGTTTATTTTAGATTTTGACTCTGTATATGTGAAACAACCCCCCAGAAGAGTTTTCCATCCCCACCTGCCATCAAAGTTTACAAATGCTGCATCTTAAAGTAAAAGGTATGTAGGCCTCGACCCAGAGGAATTAGAGGAAGGAAGCCCTACTCCATCCATAAGGAAGAAGGGGAAATGCCAGCTGTGGCCAGCCTCTTGTGCATGAATTATAATGTTGCTTAATTGTAACTCTGAGTTTTGTTGCTTTAGTATGAATGTTTTGTATGAGTGTTTATGCTTTGATTTTATAAATGGTAATAAATTATTATTATTGTACTCATGAAAGGGCATAGGAATTGTGCAAGATATGCCCTTGAGCGGGTGGAACACCATGACTTTACTGGCAGGACTTTGGTTTGGTACTGAAAGCCAAGCTCAACAGAAAGAAGGTCAGAAAGGTTCTTTCCTAGAGACCAAGGGTGCTACCTCACAAAGCAAGGACTGGGTCCAAGGGCAGTGTCTTTGTTTTATCTTCCACTTAGAGATTCTTCATCCTATGTGGAATGAATCTGTAGGACAGGAGTAGACCTGATAGCAACAGCAGTAATGTTTCAGAGCTGACTTTGCAGTGTGAGATAACTGCACCTGTGTCTAAGATCCATAAAGGGCCTGTGAAGCTAGAGTCTTCAACATGAATGGGGGGAAGACCTTTAATGTATACTTCCTAAACTCCTTTTCTTTCTCCAGCACCACAGGGGGTAATTTTATTAGGGCACCTATACCACTGGTCCATTCACTAAATGCTTATTTGCTCTGCCTCACAGAACAAGGTTTGTCTCTATCACTGTTATCAGTGTGAGGATATTGCTATGATAGGTTCAGAAATAAATTATAAAAGTAGTAATTTCAAACAACTTGATTGTAATGTTACTTTTTATCCTGAGTGAGGGGCAGTGAATAGTTGCCCTGTGCCAAGAACAGAGCAGAGACTGAATTGTGATTCAGAATGTCACAGTTTGGTCCCTGCTCCTACCTGGCTCCAGGGTAAAGTCATCTGCACTAGCCCTTTTCCTGGAGCAAGCTTACTCTCTCCTCTGTTCTACTATGGCTGTACTGGGTGGTATATTGGTATAAAAGGCTAAGGCTCTGCCTATTCACTGCCTACCTGCATGGAGGAAGCTTATCATCCGAGTGGTGGCTCCTCTCCCCAACTTGTATTGCTACCTCTGGTAAGGGCAACAAGCACAGGGTCATAAGGGGACTCTTATGCTCCCTTTTCTCCTGCACAAGCATGAAACAAAGGTCATGTTTCAGTCCATGCAGACTGACATCAGCATCCTGCAATAAGATCTACATGTATGAACCCTTGCACCTGGTGGCTTTAATGAGTTCTGAGATAGCATAAAGGGCTCTCCCATGTGGATCCAATTGCTGCTTTAGAGCCTACATCAGGAGGGATGGAAGCCTTACGTTATTTTCATTTTAAGAATGGGTGATTTGGTTCATTCAGAAGAAGGAAGAAACATTTTTTGTCTATTTGAGATATCAACTTTCTCTTAAATTGATATCAGGTGTGAATGAAAAGACCTTTGGCCCAGATCTTCAAAGGTAGTTAGGCTCCTGACTTCTATTGATTGCAGTGGAAGTCAGGAGACTAAATATTTTATAGAACCATAGAAATATAGGCCTGGAAGGGAGCTCGAGAAGTCATCAAGTCCAGCCTCCCATACTGAGACAGGACCAAGTATATCTAAAGCTTACCTGACAGGTTTGTCTAACCTTCAATTATGAGGATTCCACAACTTCCCTTGGAAGCCTGTTCCAGTACTTAACTATCCTTAAAGTTAGAAAGTTTTTCCTAATATTGAATCTAAATTTCTTTTGCTGTAGATTAAGCTCAATACTTCTTGTCCTAGCTTCAGTGGACTTGGAGAACAACTAATCACCACTGTCTTTATAACAACCCTTAATATATTTGAAGACTGTTATCAGGTTCCACCTTCAGTCTTCTTTTCTCAAGAGTAAACATAACCAGTTTTTAACCTTTCCTTGTTGATCAGGGTTTCTAAACCTTTTATCATTTTATTACTCTCCTCCACTTCAGTTTGTCCATATATTTTCTAAAGTGTGGTGCCAAGAGCTGGACACAGTACTCCAGCTGAGGCCTCACCAATGCCCAGTAGAAGAGGACAGTTATCTCCCATGTCTAACATATAACACTCCTGTTAATACACTCTAGCCTTTTTCACAATTGCATCACATTGTTGATTCATATTCAGTTTTTGATCCACTATAACCCCCAGGTCCATTTCTGCAGTACTACCCCCTAACTAGTTATTCCTTATTTTGCATTTGTACATTTGATTTTTTTACTTTGCTCTTGCCTTTATTGAATTTCATCTTATTGATTTCAGACCAATTCTCCAATTTATTGTCATTTTGAATTCTAATCCTGTCTTCCAAAGTGCTTGCAACCTCTCTCAGCTTAGTGTCATCTGCATATTTTATAAGCATGCTCTCCACTCTGTTATCCAAGTTAAAAAAAAATTGAGCAGTGCTGGACCAAGACAGATCCTTGTGGGACCCCCACTAGATCTGTCCTCTCAGTTTGACAGTGAATCATTGAGAACTACTCTTGGAGTGCAGTCTTTCAACCAATTATGCACCCACCTTTATAGTAATTTTATCTAGACCACATTTCCCTACTATGCTTTTGAGAATGTCAGGTGGGACTGTCTCAGAAACCTTACTAAAATCAAAAAATATCATGTCTACTGCTTCCCCACATCCAGTAGGCAAGTAATTAGGTTGGATTGGCATGTTGAGTTATTGGCAAATCCATATTGGGTATTACTTATTACCCGATTATCCTCTAAGTGTTTAAAAATAGACTGTTTAATTGCAAAAGCCTCCCCACAGTGTTTACTAACTTTGTTCCTGATATCTTGGAGTGAGAGGGTAGTTTACTCTTTATGCTCATTAGCTCTGGCCTATGCTGAATCTGCCTACGGTACATTGATAATGTGGTGTTTCCATGATGGAGTCCTCTATCTATCAAAAATAGAACTGAGAACATCAACTCATCTCACCTAGGCCATTGACCAGCCATCAGTTGCTTTTGGTTGTCTTTTAGTCTTTTGTTACTAACTTAGGCTGTATCCACATCTGTCTAGGGAGGAAAAGCTCAGTATCCCATTACAGCCCCACTGAGCCATCAAGTCACTTCTAATAAACATTTGAGAGAGTCATAAGACAGTTTGTGGATTTCAAGGGATTGTTATCACTGTAACATGGAATCAATACAGCCAGTTGGAGTGTAATCAACTTAAAATTATATAAGCATAAACAAACTATGTAATTATTACTTTATTAAATATGTAAATCACTTTTGTTTTCCAGAATGACTTCTTTTAGCAGATTATGAGATGAATATTTAATGAGAGATGACTGACTTTGCAGAGCAGAAATTTGATATAGCCCCCTCCGTGCAGGAGTGAGACTCTCTTTACATTATGCGTAGAAACATGGCTCCTCATTCAGTGGAGTTGGTGTAGCTCACAGTGGAAACTGTTGTTCAAATTTGAAGATAATCCAGCTCTGTGCTGGAGATTTGATGACAGATCTGTATGATGACTCTGGGGATAGACAACTGTTCTCACATGCTGGTTAAAAACTCCAGTCCCAACAAACATATTAGATGTTCACACATGATTTGGGGAGGGTAGCAAACAAACATCCTAGGCGTGTTGTAATTGTCTAATTGCCTTATCTTTATCCTGATACTGGTTTGTGTGAGGATGGTCTTGTACTTAAGGCACTGGAATGGGTTTAAGGTTCAATTCCTGACTCTGCCACAGACTTTCTGTGTCACCCTGGTTAAGTCACTGTGTCTAAGTTCCATTTTCAATTCCTTTATCTGTCTTTTCTATTTAGCTTGTAAGGTCTTGTAACTCCATGTTTGTACAGCACCTAGGCTACCAGGGCCCTGATCTTAGTTGGGGTCCCTAGGTATTACTATAACAATACTAGTAGTAGCCTGGAACAAATCATAACCAAACAAGAGACATCGACAGCGTGGGTGGCATACTTTAAAAACAAAGGCTTTGCGATACCTGTTAGGCATTTAGTGCCCTGGCATGCATTAAAAGAAAATTTATTCTGTATATTCATCATCTTTCAGGGGCCAAAAAGGGGCATTTTCAAACAGTCTCTAAAAGTTTGTCACATATGGTCTGCATATTCTCAGTTTAATAGTATACTACCAATTCCTCTGTGGGATCATTGGGAGCAAGGCCCTGTTCTCTGGTACTGCATGGAGCATAGCCAGAAGGAATAATTCAAGCTTTGCAGATGAGGTACAGAAATTACTGTAAGACTAGAAGCATGCTTTGACTCCATGAAAACTAAGCCATGGAATCCCATAGAATTTACATAGTGCAAACCTTGCAAGTGTTGCCAAATACGGTATGGAACCTTCACCAGCCACAGTAACCTTGTTTCATATTGGTCACATGCAGAAATAGTATGTATAGTGTTAACCTCTTCAGCTAAGAATTACATTTGATATTTTTGCTCACAGTAATTTCAGTATAACTACATCACAATTAGATACATCTCTTCTTCTGATCTCTAATGGCTTTCTCACAACTTCCTCATCGAATGCAAGTTTCTCATTCTTTTCTTCAGGCTGTGCACAATTCCTTCCATGCCTACAGCTCTGTTTTCATTTCCTACTACTCCTTCCTATTCACCTTTGCTTCATCAACAAATCCACTCTCTTCTCCTTCTTTCTCTCATTTTTGGATCTTCTCCCATGCTGCCTGCTATGCTAAGAACGAGAGGTGTAAATCAGGACCAAATTCTGCTTATTTTATTTTATTTTATTTTATTTTATTTTTAAGACTGACCCGAATTCACTCTTGATGTAATCCACAGACATCACAAGTTTGGTTCACTGGACCTAAACAGTAACTAAATAGAGCTGTTTCAGTTATATTTTGTAAGTGTTCCATAGATATTTTCATTTTCTAGGACTGAGCCATCCTGAAATATTTATGTCTTTTGTTTTATTGGCAGTGAAATGCCAAGGATTTCTTGAAAAACCAATAGAATATCTTGCTATGGAAATAATATTTACATTTTTACCCCACCGTTAAAAATTTTAATGAAGAAAACAATGTACATATTTTGACTAAATATAATTCTGATGTGCTTCTTTTGGCTACATAGCCATCACTAGCCAAGTTATTACCAGGAATAATCAAATGACATTGTTGTTTCATACTCAGCATTTTAAAAAAGCAGACTGTTTTAGCCGCTAGAGAGAAACATCAATAGAAAAGAGACAGATGTTCCAATTTTTTTCTTTATAAAACTAAGGAACTTTTCAAGTTCACTGACTAAAATGCCACTGAAGAGTGAGCTAGAAATATTGTACAATGATGACATTGTCCTAAGCAGATGAAGAAAATGTACTATTTAAATCCCCAGTAATGCTCACTAGCATACTTGAAATAATTAGTGATTGTATGATCAACAGGCACACATAGTAAAGGATACGTAATTCCTTCCTACCATTATAGTAAAGGGAGATTACATATAAATGTCTATTCAAAGGAGAGGATACAAGACTGTTGCCAACAGTTGTAATAGAGAGAGAGAGAGAGAAAGAAAGAAAGTTTAATTAACAAGGACTACCCAGAGAGAGATTTTGTAGGAAGAATGACTCATAAGATAATAATGCAACTTTGCCAGTGGCCAGGATAGGAAGGGAGAATATAAAGGAATAGCTTGCACTTAACGAAGTAGAAATAGTTGCTATATCTTTAGGAAGTTGAAAATGTACCTTTGTTGTCTGCTTATTCATATCCTTGCTGTACATTTCTAGTTTTTTAGGTTGGGGGGGGGCAAGGTTTTAGTTTGCTCTAATGCTGTCTGGCAAGGACAAAAGGGTCGGCAATGTGTGTCTTCCTCAATAGAAAGAACTCTTTGTCTGTATTAAAAATAGTATCAGTGAAAAAGTAGAGTCAGAAGACAAAGTAACATATTGTCCAGGATTGCCTCTTGTTCCAAGTTTCATGTACTTTTCTGCAGTTTTAAAATCCTTAGGAAAGTATTAGTTTTTCAAAGGTGCTGCTCTTATACTACTGGAGAATGTGCTAAGTCAACCAGGAACTTCAAAAAATAGTGCTTTGCAGAGAACTATGACAACCATTGAGAGCAGGTGTTCCTGTTTTACCTCACTGAGGCATTTCCATTGAGAGACTACGATGGCATCTCAGAAGAAGATTACCTTTGTTCCTTGCCACTCTCTGGAATCTGGGCCCCATAGAAGTCAGTGAGAATTTTGCCATTGACTTCAGTGGGGCCAGAATTTCACTTTGAGAGTCATGATGGGCCTCATTTCTGCCATGGTTTTGCTGCAAAATGGTTTCATGTTGCTGCTTAATTAATCGAGCAATAAGTCCATCCATATGAGGAATGACTAGCTTTCTTCAGAAAAAAAGGATTCAACCCATTTTTTATCTTTACCACTCCCCATCTTCAGAGGCTCAGCAGTTCCCACCTTCTTCTGGCTAAAGACAGCAAGAGATGGCTCCACCTGGAGACCACTGAAGTTGTTCACTGAGGTAGCTGAAGAGGCATGTGAGAATACTAAACTGTCTCTAAAGGGGTGAACATGGTGTCTCTTCTGACATGGAATTAGAGACTACTTTAGGTTCAATATCTGCAGTTAGCTTAAGAAAATATTTTGTGACACCTGAGCAGATTCTGTAATTCCACACTGGCTGAATCCAAAGCTGGCTGCAGAATTCCATGAGCACTGCTGTTTCACCATTCCAGAGACAGGCCAGCCCTCTTTTCCCTATAGCTTCCACAGTGCAATTCAGGAAATAATAATATAGTAAAATATTTTATTAGGTAAGTGATAACATTTTGTATCAGCTGAAATGAATACCTGAAATGTTCACCTGAAATGAATACCTAGCCTCATTAGCTGTCCCTTAATGTGCTTTGAGCAGCATTGGATTTATATATTTTCAGAAGGGGGAGATGAAGTGGGTTTCAATATACTTCCTGTTTTTCCAGAAGGTTTTCTCAGATATCAGATTCACTATCTGCATTAAAAGGATAGGTCACTACCATATTGGATACAGTAGTTTATGACTGGGATTTCTTTACATTACAAGACAATACTGAGGAACATTATTGTAATCATCAATGTCCCCCTTCCTTCCTGGGGTCTCCAGAGTGATGAGGTCACTTCTTTGCCCTGGAACAGTCCTTGGTAGCATCCTCTATGTTCTGGCTCTTGGGCAAATGCTCCAGTGGCTAGGCCCTTAGGCTTTAGCACCTGATAGGTCCCAAATATTCAATTGCCATGCTGTTCTCAAATCCTTGCCTGACACTCCCCTCAGCAACTGTCTTAACAGCACATTAAATCACCCCTGTGATGCTATAACTCTGTAGGTGCAAGAGGAATAAGAACAGCAGATTCTGAAAAGGAAGCATCCTTGCATCTGCTTACTCCATATTGAAGTCTTGGTGCCAGCAAGGAACTCTACTCTTTCTATGGTCTCTCCAGCCCCCTTAGTTCTGAGTTCCTTGTCTATTGCTCACCCTAAGTTCATCCCAAGTAACAATAGGGATCTAGTCCTCTAGAGCTGTCTCTTCCCCCTCTACCATAGGATCACCATTTGGATCAAGTTCTTTTGGCAGAACAACCCTTTGGGATTTTGTGTCATTGTCTGACTCAGAAGGAACTGATAAGAATCACACCAGGATATTGCATACCAGAGGCCAGTTCATCATAATGGGGACATACCAGTGCCTTCCCTGGCTTGGTCTTTTGATGCCTGGTGGTTCAAACACCTTGCTGATTTGAGTACCCTCAAACATTTGCCCAGTCTTGTTGTGGTATGTTGCTATGCTTATGGATGGGTCAGGTAGGACTTTAGGGGAGACTCCTAAACAATGTTGGATTACGAGTCCCACATATGTCTCATTAACTTTCAGTGGGACTTGTGCTCCAGATCCATGAAGAACTTTTGAAAATCCCATTCATTGCTTAATACAATGCAGAACAGAGGCATTCTTACCCAATGACAGGAGCTAGTTCATAGAGTACTTCTTGGCTACCTTGTGCTACTACAGAAATTTTGCATTCGAGCCCCTCTTCCATTTGTGTTCCCTGATCCAAGCTGGTTCTTTCTTCTGGTACTCCTGGGTGGATATTCTTAGTCCATAGTGTTCCTTTTGCCTCTGAGTAGTCTTTGGTGATGCTTTACTGTTTGGCCAGCTGTGCTGAGAATGCTTACCGAATGGGTTAAATATTATGTAGGATTAATATATCCTTCTCTCACTGCCTCATCCAGCAATTCTAGCATGAGGATGATTCTTATGTCTAAACATGACTATATGCTACTTCTGTAGGGCATTGTGACATAGCTTTCCCCCCCCATCTCCATTGTTTGGCATCTATAAAATATGACAACATTGCTGTCAGCACACAGTTCAGATGTTTGTGGGTGGTAAGTGGTGATATGGGTCTTACTTATCTCAAATAGGTCACATGCCTCTCAAAAGAAGCGTGATTCAAAGTTTCAGCCCTGATCACTGTGCAAGAAGTGAGGCACACTGTACTGACAGCTATTATATGTTTCATAAAAGCGTTTTCTAGACTATACTATGTTGCTAAAACCATCTTAAAACTTGTGGATTGTGTGAAACGTTGAGTTTTAGAGTAGTTTTTCTGTCTTACATTCTGTCTCTGTGTACTGTATTGTTACAACATCATGCTTGTTAGAGGCTCCTGAATCTTTTTTTGGAGGGGGAAGGATGATATAACCTATACTGTTAAATGAGATGACAGGATTTTCCCATTGTTCCTTTCTGTTTACAAGTGTTGGACACTTGCAGAGAGCTGAGGGGTAAATATTGTTGACTCACTGGAGCATGTGTGGCTCATTTGACTCCAGCATAATTCTAAGAGAGGAGAGAGAGCTCTCTGGGAGAAGGAACTAAGTTCTAGGATAGATGGGTTGACCCTGAGGGAAGAGACCTTAAGAGCAGCAAAGCCCAGAAAGAAGGGTCAGGCTGGAGGTTAATGTTATTTTGGAAGTGTGTGTTTAATAAAACCAAATTGTAGGAGAAGAGACCATTTCTACAAGTAGGATGTAGCTTTTGTTATAAAGTAGGTAGGGAGGCTGGCAGCATATGGCACATTTCTTTATAACACTTTTCTGTATTTGACTGTTTTTCTTTTATTTAGAAAATCTTTTAGGACTTATGTTTTTCATAAGTAACAATAACAAATATAATTGTATAATGATTGCCCATATGTTGCAAATCAAATAAATCTTTGGTATGTTGGACCTAAGATTGAGGTTTCCTAATTTCTTCTCAGATTTTTGAAATTATTATTATTGTTGCAAAGCCACCACTAAAGGGAAGTAGGAACCCCAGTGTCAAGGCTGCCTTGGAATGGGTGCAGGGTCATAATACAGTGCTGAAGAAAGGGCAAAGTGAAATGAGCATGCCTGGTATCTGACTGGAAAAGTCTAGATTGTTCAGAACTCTGGTGTAATTTCAGCCCCTTTTATTTGCTTAGTATCTCTCTGAAAATTTATTACAGGGTAGATTTACACTATGATTCTCTTCTGGTAAGTTAGAATATTGGCTTATTGGAGAAAAAATTGAATAAGTAAACAGGAAGTTTGATAGTCAATGTGACTTAGTGCCTAAGTCACTTTTGAAAATGAGATGTAGGCTCCTAAGTCACATAGGCCTTGGAACACTTTGAGGGGCAACATCTAAATACTTTTTTAAAAGCTAGGTCTAAAGGGCTAGAAGATCTCCTGTTTGGTTGCAAGAATGATTTGGGTCTGATTTAGTAACATTTTACACCAGTTTATGCCAATAGAGAATTTGGACCATCAATGAGTCTTCAATGGGATTCCTCACACAAGTTATGCAAGCAGGACTTAGCCCTTAGTTATTAATTAATCTCTTCAGGTTGTCTTTTCTATATATCTGTAAAGTACTCAATACACTTATGGATACAGCTGGTTGGAAATTTTCTCACAGAACATTTTTTCCAATAGAGCCATACTGACTCCAGTTCACCTGGCTGGCTCCACAGGCTCTCAGCTCCTTGCTGCCAGGTGGTGGGCTGAAGTGGAGGTGGGAGCCTGGAGTTGTAGCTGCCCTGGCTCCCAAACTCTCAGGCTTGCAGCTCTGCGGCAGCCAATCTTTTAGGTCTTCGAGTCTCCCAGCATCTTGGCAGCCCAGGCTCTCAGAACTTCTATGATTCTGGCTCTGGGGAAGCCTACCAGTTAGGTTGCCTCAGAGTTGGTGCTTCCAGGGTCCCCAGGTTGCCAAGCTCCCTGCTTGATGGGCTGCCAAGGCTCTGAGCAGTTTGGGGAGACTGAAATGTTTAGAAAAGGTCAAAGCAAAATGTCATTCTACCTTTTTCTAAATGAAATTTTGGAATTCCCATTCTATGGGAAACATCAACATTTCATTTTTTTGTTCCATTTTGGAATGATTTCAGAATTTCTCATGGAACGAGATTTCCAATTTCTGGCCAGCTCTATTTATGGAAACTGAAGCCTTCCTTCTGCAAAGCACTTCAGCTTGTACTTAAGTCCATCCCTTTTTAATAAAACATTAAATATATGTTTAAGTCCTTGACTTCAATAGGACTTAAAGTGAAACACATATGCTTTGCTAAACAGAAGCCAAAATAATAAGATAATAGTGTGGATTTGACCATATTGGAGTATATTTTTTTACATTTTTTTCATTGGTTTAATTGTTTTTTTTGGCTGAAAACAATCCCAGACATCACTGCATGTGAGTGATGAAAGTTACCAGGGGACCCATCCCTTCCCACCAACGTGTGTTTCCAGGGCATTTTTTAAATCCTTTAATTCGAGGTCTTCCCACACTAAAAACAAACCACTTACGTTGTGTTGTGTTGGGGTGGGTTTTTATTTGACAATTGGACAGCCAAATGTGTTCTGGCATTAACAAATTATCTTGTTGGTTAAACATTAAAATATACAATCAAATCAAAAATAGCAATTGAAAATTCTTCAGATTAATGTGGGTTATAAGTAGTTGAGGGTGGAGGAGCAGAAAACCACATAACATGAAAACAGGTTTCTGATAAGATGACTTGTATTTCTCAGGAAAGAGGAAAATATTTAATTAAATAAGGTAACATTTGTTTCTCTTTACATTCAATTGGTTGCCAAGCAGCTATGGGTTTTTTAGAAAAAATATTGTACATATTGTTATTTAACGTTGTGTTTCATAGGTAGGTATCTTGCAATTTGCTCGTTACTGCTGTTATTTCTGTACTTCACTGCATATCCATAGATCATAAAAGACTATATTAAAGCCACGTTTCTTTATATAACACATGTACTTGCATAGGCTCAACCTTTGAGGTCAACACATCAGAGAATGATCATTGTCAACTCAGCCAAATGTATTTCTTAAGCCCATCTTTTACAATAATAATAAAAAACCCCTTGTGGGCTAGAGATATTCCATTTTAAATAGGCTATAATTTCTTGATTCAAAGGGACTGAGATTTCTCTGAACTGAGCTCAAATATATTTGAAGGCATCTAAGAGAAGATCAAGAAAGTATTGTAGCAAATGAAGATGTCATGGTGATGGGGGCTATAAAAAACAAAGCTGAAGGACTAACACAAAGGTATAAAATCTGACTCATTCTCCAAGAGGAAAAGTTATGCTTCACTATCCATTTGCTGAAAAGTTATAAGTAGCATGCTGAAAAATATTTAAAGTATAAAAAATGTGAGACGGGAACAAGTGAAATAAGATCATTAAAACCACACAGCGAAGTCATATCACATCAGGGATGGCCTTTCAGGTTACCAATAGCAACTAGCCATAGATGCCTTCCAAAAGTTGGTCTATCTGTACAGGTAGTAGGTACAGAAGCATGGAAGGCAAAGAAGGCCCCCACAACTGACTCTGACTGCTGCTTTTTCTGGCTAGTAATAGTGTAGAGGATATTTGGGACCCTATTAACAGAGACAGTTAACACGTCTTTAGAAGAGAGAATTCACTTTCTATCCCAACATACCTACAATCTGACTGCTAATGAAGGGATGAGTATTTGATGTTGGTGACTTTGTTAGTTATTACCCAGGATCAAACCTACATTTTCCAAGCAAGCTCATTAAACAGCTAGACAAAACAGATTAAAATGCTGGCCAGTTGACTCTGGATTCCTCCAAGGCAGGGTTCAGGCAGTAATTTGTTGCTCGGTTGAATTATCTTCTGCTCATTAAGAAGGAAATGATATCCATTCCCCAACTGGATCTCTCTGTGGCTTTTCTGCTTTTGATACTCTCAATTAGCAAATATGCTTTTCATGCCTCCAAGAGGCTGTATGGGAATGTCATGAAATGGCTCAGGCCCTACCTCTTGGTTTGAGCTCAGAGATCATAGAATACCAGGGTTGGAAGGGACCTCAGGTAGTCATCTAGTCCCACCCCCTGCTCAAAGTAGGACCAATTGCCAGACAGACTTTTGCCCCAGATCCTTAAAAGGCCCCCTACATTTATCCCCTTAAGGATTGAACTCATAACCCTGGGTTTAAGCAGGCTAATGCTCAAACCACTGAGCTATCCCTCCACCCAATAGCCATAGCTATAGCCATGATAAACACACATCCTCTGCTCCCAGAATCCTCACCTGCTGTGCCACAATGCTCAGTCTTGTTTCCCATCCTGTTCAATGTGTATATGAAGCCAGAGGGGGAGTTGGATAGATAATATGGACTGAAATGCCAGAAATTTAGAGATGACTCTCTGCTCTAATCCCTTTTTACAGCAGGTATAAACAGGGCTATCTCCCAGCTCTCACATTGCCTAGCAGAGCTAAGCACTGAGATGAAGAGCAGCTCTCTAAAGCTTAACTCAAGCAGCACAATGATGATGCTGTAAAGTGAGGGAAACATTCTGAAGAAATTGCCTCCTTCTAAACATCCCTCTCTATTATGGGTGCCTTCTCATTGATTGTAAAATCAGTTCACTGGGGGAGGGCGGGGGTGCTGCTGCAATGCTTTTGGATGCCAAATTAACTAGAGATGTGAAAAGAACCAATTTCCTCTTCGTGCTGGCCAGAAAAATGTGCCCAAACCCTCTTGGACCATTTTTGGTCATGGCGATATATGCATTTAGGTTCAGTTACTAAGAACATAACATAAGAACATAAGAAAGGCCGTACCGGGTCAGACCAAAGGTCCATCTAGCCCAGTATCTGTCTACCGACAGTGGCCAATGCCAGGTGCCCCAGAGGGAGTGAACCTAACAGGCAATGATCAAGTGATCTCTCTCCTGCCATCCATCTACATCTCCATCCTCTGACGAACAGAGGCTAGGGACACCATTCTTACCCATCCTGGCTAATAGCCATTTATGGACTGAGCCACCATGAATTTATCCAGTCCCCTTTTAAACATTGTTATAGTCCTAGCCTTCACAACCTCCTCAGGTAAGGAGTTCCACAAGTTGACTGTGCGCTGCATGAAGAAGAATTTCCTTTTATTTGTTTTAAACCTGCTGCCTATTAATTTCATTTGGTGACCCCTAGTTCTTGTATTATGGGAATAAGTAAATAACTTTTCCTTATCCACTTTCTCAACATCACTCATGATTTTATACACCTCTATCATGTCCCCCCTTAGTCTTCTCTTTTCCAAGCTGAAGAGTCCTAGCCTCTTTAATCTTTCCTCGTATGGGACCCTCTCTAAACCCCTAATCATTTTAGTTGCCCTTTTCTGAACCTTTTCTAGTGCTAGAATATCTTTTTTGAGGTGAGGCGACCACATCTGTACACAGTATTCGAGATGTGGGCGTACCATGGATTTATATAAGGGCAATAATATATTCTCAGTCTTATTTTCTATCCCCTTTTTAATGATTCCTAACATCCTGTTTGCTTTTTTGACCGCCTCTGCACACTGCGTGACATCTTCAGAGAACTATCCACGATGACTCCAAGATCTTTTTCCTGACTCGTTGTAGCTAAATTAGCCCCCATCATGTTGTATGTATAGTTGGGGTTATTTTTTCCAATGTGCATTACTTTACATTTATCCACATTAAATTTCATTTGCCATTTTGTTGCCCAATCACTTAGTTTTGTGAGATCTTTTTGAAGTTCTTCACAATCTGCTTTGGTCTTAACTATCTTGAGTAGTTTAGTGTCATCTGCAAACTTTGCCACCTCACTGTTTACCCCTTTCTCCAGATCATTTATGAATAAATTGAATAGGATTGGTCCTAGGACTGACCCTTGGGGAACACCACTAGTTACCCCTCTCCATTCTGAGAATTTACCATTAATTCCTACCCTTTGTTCCCTGTCCTTTAACCAGTTCTCAATCCATGAAAGGACCTTCCCTTTTATCCCGTGACAGCTTAGTTTACGTAAGAGCCTTTGGTGAGGGATCTTGTCAAAGGCTTTCTGGAAATCTAAGTACACTATGTCCACCGGATCCCCCTTGTCCACATGTTTGTTGACCCCTTCAAAGACCTCTAATAGATTAGTAAGACACGATTTCTCTTTACAGAAACCATGTTGACTATTGCTCAAGAGTTTATGTTTTTCTATGTGTCTGACAATTTTATTCTTTACTATTGTTTTAACTAATTTGCCCGGTACCGACGATAGACTTACTGGTCTGTAATTGCCGGGATCACCCCTAGAGCCCTTTAAAAATATTGGCGTTACATTAGCTAACTTCCAGTCATTGGGTACCGAAGCTGATTTAAAGGACAGGTTACAAACCTTAGTTAATAGTTCTGCAACTTCACATTTGAGTTCTTTCAGAACTCTTGGGTGAATGCCATCTGGTCCGGGTGACTTGTTAATGTTGAGTTTATCAATTAATTCCAAAACCTCCTCTGGTGACACTTCAATCTGTGACAGTTCCTCAGATTTGTCACCTACAAAAGCCAGCTCAGGTTTGGGAATCTCCCTAACATCCTCAGCCGTGAAGACTGAAGCAAAGAATCCATTTAGTTTCTCTGCAATGACTTTATCGTCTTTAAGCGCTCCTTTTGTATTTTGATCATCAAGGGGCCCCACTGGTTGTTTAGCAGGCTTCCTGCTTTTGATGTATTTAAAAAACATTTTGTTATTACCTTTAGAGTTTTTGGCTAGCCGTTCTTCAAACTCCTCTTTGGCTTTTCTTATTACACTCTTGCACTTAAGTTGGCTGTGTTTGTGCTCCTTTCTATTTGCCTCACTAGGATTTGACTTCCACTTTTTAAAGGAAGTCTTTTTATCTCTCACTGCTTCTTTTACATGTTTGTTAAGCCATGGTGGCTCTTCTTTAGTTCTTTTACTGTTTTTCTTAATTTGGGGTATACATTGAAGTTGGGCCTCTATTATGGTGTCTTTAAAAAGGGCCCATGCAACTTGCAGGGATTTCACTTTAGTCACTGTACCTTTTAACTTTTGTCTAACTAACCCCCTCATTTTTGTATAGTTCCCCCTTTTGAAATTAAATGCCACAGTGTTGGGCAGTTGAGGTGTTCTTCCCACCACAGGGATGTTGAATGCTATTGTATTATGGTCACTATTTCCAAGCGGTCCTGCTATAGTTACCTCTTGGACCAGCTCCTGCGCGCCACTCAGGATTAAATCTAGAGTTGCCTCTCCCCTTGTGGGTTCCCGTACCAGCTGCTCCATGAAGAAGTGATTTAAAGTATCGAGAAATTTTATCTCTGCATTTCGTCCTGAAGTGAAATGTTCCCAATCAATATGGGGATAATTGAAATCCCCCACTATTATTGGGTTCTTAATTTTGATAGCCTCTCTAATTTCCCTTAGCATTTCATCATCACTATTACTGTCCTGGTCAGGTGGTCGATAATAGATCCCTAATGTTATATTTTTACTAGAGCATGAAATTTCTATCCATAGAGACTCTACGGAACATGTGGATTCGCTTAAGATTTTTACTTCATTTGAATCTACACTTTCTTTCACATATAGTGCCACTCCTCCCCCTGCACGACCTGTTCTGTCCTTCCGATATATTTTGTACCCCGGAATGATTGTGTCCCATTGATTGGTCTCAGTCCACCAGGTTTCTGTGATGCCTATTATATCTATATCCTCCTTTATCACAAGGCACTCTAGTTCACCCATCTTATTATTTAGACTTCTGGCATTTGTGTACAAGCACTTTAAGAACTTGTCCCTGTTTATTAGCCTGCCTTTTTCTGATGTGCCAGATTCTTTTTTATGTGACTGTTTATCATCTGATCCGGCCCTTACATTATACTTTTCAGTCCTCTGCTCCTGACTATAACCTGGAGATTCTCTATCATCAGACTCTCCCCTAAGAAAAGTCTGTGTCCAATCCACACGCTCCTCTGCAGCAGTTGGCTTTCCCCCATCTCCTAGTTTAAAAACTGCTCTACAACCTTTTTAATGTTTAGTGCCAGCAGTCTGGTTCCACTTTGGTTTAGGTGGAGCCCATCTCTCCTGTATAGGCTCCTCCCATCCCAGAAGTTTCCCCAGTTCCTAATGAACGTGAACCCCTCCTCTCTACACCATCGTCTCATCCATGCATTGAGACTCTGAAGTTCTGCCTGCCTACCCGGCCCTGCGCGTGGAACTGGAAGCATTTCTGAGAATGCCACCATAGAGGTCCTGGATTTCAGTCTCTTCCCTAGCAGCCTAAATTTGGCTTCCAGGACATCTCTCCTACCCTTCCCTATGTCATTGGTACCTACATGTACCACGACCACTGGCTCCTCCCCAGCACTACACATAAGTCTATCTAGATGCCTCGAGAGATCCGCAACCTTCGCACCAGGCAGGCAAGTCACCATACGGTTCTCCCGGTCATAACAAACACAGCTATCTACGTTTCTAATGATCGAATCTCCCATTACTAACACCTGCCTTTTCCTAGAAACTGGAGTTCCCTTCCCTGGAGAGGCAACCTCAGTGCGAGAGGCAACCCCAGCACCATCTGGAAGGAGGGTCCCGACTACGGGAAGGTACCCTCTGCTCCCATTGACTGTTCTACTTCCCTGGGCTGTTCTTCCTCCTCAACAGCACAGGAGCTGTCTGAGCGGAGATGGGACAATTCTACAGTGTCCCGGAAAGCCTCATCAACATACCTCTCTGCCTCTCTTAGCTCCTCCAGTTCCGCCACCCTGGCCTCCAAAGCCCGTACATGGTCTCTGTGGGCCAGGAGCTCCTTGCATCGACTGCACACATACGCCACCCGCCCACAGGGCAGGTAATCATACATGCAACACTCAGCACAATAAACTGGATAGCCCCCACTCTGCTGCTGGGCTTCTGCCTGCATTGTCTCCTAGTTAATGGAAGGGTGGTTTACAGAAGGGAGCTTTGAAATGTGGTTCGGTTTATAGGTTTTAGGGGGACCACAGGGAAGGGGTTTAGGGCTGGCGAGGGGCTCCCCCTCCCTTCCCACTCCCCTTGCGAAACTCCCTGTTCGCAAAGCTCCCTGGTCGCTTGTGTGCGGCTTTATAAAGCCCTGGCCTGAGTGAATGCCCCGCCCACTGATTAAGGCTCAGCCAATTACCAGAGGCTTTGAGCTTTCAAACCTGCCTCCAACTGCCAGCCAGAGCACACGGTCCCTCAACCAACCAACCAACCAAACAGACTGACAAACTAAAACTCATTGAAATTAGGAATGAAGCCACACACCCTGAAAAAGCTTCATCTAGTACCAAATGCTATAGCCTGCCTTGTTAGAAAGTCAATTGGTCATGAACACATCAGTCCCGTTCTTTGCTGTATGTACAGGCTCAATGAAAAATACAAAGTCTAATTCAAGGTCTCTGTCCTGATGCTCAAAGCTCACCATAGAGCTAACTCATGCTTGAGAGCTCACCCCTCCCTCTCTGATCAAGTTCTTTCACAATAACTGAGTTACACTCTGGAACAATGATATTGTTGAGCGACAGAGAGAAGCAAGTTAGTGCAGAAAATAGCACTTTCATAGAAGCCAGACATAGATTTTGGAACGTCTTCCCACCGGAGATAAATGACCACTGACCTCACACACTTACAGTATCCCACCTGTACATACTAAGACAGAATTTGAAGCACTGGCCTAAATTTTGGCACCTGACATTTGAAGATGGAAATAATTATGAGTGAAATTTTATCCACCTTTTTTCCATCCACACTTCGTGCCACTTATATATCTAAATAATGATTTGCGGTGTAATCAGTTACCTAAGCATCTAATGAGCTAACTGCAAGTATAGACTAATGGGCAGAAAAAAAGGGTGGTCAGTGTTCATTTTAGATATGAACTCCAAATTTTGTATTGCAATAATAGGCAAGACCAAAGCCTCAGATCTGAACACGGTCTGGCTTGAAGGGGAGGAAGAGGGCGGGCATGGGGATAGAATTCAAAATCAATCCTAATTTGCATTCTTCCAAAGTGGGTTGAGCTGCAAAGTCAGATATGACCATTTTAATAAATCTTTTAGAATCTGAAAAACATTGTAGGTAGGTGTATTAGTGCCTGCTCACTTCTCTAAGGATTACAGCATCCTGAATTACTTTACAAAGATGTGTTATTGCATAGAATAAATTGAACTTACAGTCCCCAGTGCTGTAATTGTGACACAGACAGATTGCACTATTTGGGGCTGTCAATGAATGTTATTACTCACTAACAAAAATCTCAATAATGTATCTTCTATAATTAATGGGTTCTTTATTCATTTCTACTGATCAAGGTACATGGAAAATACCTTCAGTGTTCATGGGTTTTCTCCAGTTTAAATATTTAATATTATTTTCTGGGGAATTGTTGACAAAATAAAAATAATCTGTTCTTGCTGTTTCAGCCCTAAAATAATGAACTTTTCAAATGTACAGTTTTCCACTAATGACTAGAAATTGAATTCTTGTCTACAGTTTCATTAATCAGTGAAGGGTTGTTGATTTTTTGGGGGGGTTAAATGTAAGACAAATCAAATAAATGCAGACATTACTTTGCCAAACAAGATCTTTTCAGCAATTTACTGAGTGTAGTGAAAACACATCATGTGGGTGGTAAGCATGCCATACCCACCGCTACAGCCATACTAGAAAGAAAACTAATGTCACCAGTGATAGAGAATAATAATAGGCATGGCAAGGCCGGATGACTTATCTGGGAAACCTACAAGGATTCATTTGTGTGCATATAACTTTGTGTGCATCTCAGTACAGTTAAAAATTATATGAAGAGGTGCAAACATTTTCATGAGCAAGATCCACTTGAAAAATTGAGGGCCTGACTGTAGAAAACTCTCTCATGTTGGTGAATGTTTACACACAAAACGAGTTTCAATCTCTTTCATGAACCTTTTCCTGTAAATGCTCATCTGCATGGGTTCCACTGTGAGGAATTGCATGCTTAGATGTTAGAATCCATCACCACTTGTATACATATGTTAGTGACTGTTAAAAGAAGGCTAGGGTCTGTAAATATGTAAAAGGTAGCAATACCATTTATGACTTTAACATGTAGCTTTGCTGAATGTTCTTGCCAGGACTGCAGCCTTCTTTATAAAAACACAAGTCCACATAACTTAGAGGCACTGTAGTCCAATGGTCTGATCGCCCCCAAGATTTCCTGAATTGTAATCCTATTGTCCCTATTGTGTGCCCTTGGGTAAATCACTTAACAGTTCAGTGTCTCTGTTTTCACTATATTCTGTCAAATATAGCTAATGATTACCAAATCTCAGAGGTGTTGTGAAGATTAATTGCTTACAGTTTATACAGTACTTTGAAAATATAAAGGACCATAGAAGAGTTAAATATAATTCAATTTAACCTATGACCATTAGGGAATGCTCTAAACTTCCTTCATGTTATAAATGGAGCATTCGTGACTATTATGGTTAAAGATGCAAATGCATTTTTTTTTCTAACTCCCTGTTTTCAGACACTGGTCATTTACTGAAAGCATTCACCTTTCAGGTTGAAATTTCCTAGTCAGCTCTCATCCTGAGATAATTTTATTTTTTAAAGTCTGAGCAAAAAATTATGCCCAACCATTTTGACTAGAAATCTGTAGAAAATTTCCTACTTTCTCCTTAATGAAGAGGGAAAAAATAGAATATTATATTGTTTTATTTGAGAAACAATATGTGATCATGTAATATCTCTGAATCATGATGCACTTGAACAAGGAGGCAGAGTTAAGGTTGCATGTGCAACCTTCATTTTGACATTTCTGGCTTTTCAGTGCTTAACCCTGTAACCTTTGCATCTTTTCTATGTACTGCTTTGTGTGTGTATAGCATAACTTATAGACATTACATTATATAATATGCAAGTGAGAAAGAACATTGAATTATGGCATAACTTTAAGTGCTTTGAAAGATGCTGATCTAATGTGACTTTTTCATGTTTTCTTATGATGCTGCATAAGACAAGTTGCCTTGTTACATGCCTTAAACTGAAAGGAATTAAACAAATTTTAAATAACAAATATTCCAAATCATTATTACTGACTGACAGTGAATCCATAATGCTTCTGAGTGGTGCATATGTGTTTATTCCTAGTTTGACTGAAATTTTAATTCTGAGTTATGAGGCACTGAAACAGTCAGTTGACCAGAAAACAATTGGTGTTACCTTACTGAGATAGCACTGTGTGACTCTCTCAAGGATTATTACAATATTATATGTATTATTGTACTTACAGTCTTGGAATCCCACCTGTCCTGCAGGAGATTTCCTGTCCTGCAGGGAGAATTTAGATGAAAACCACCAAATTCCTGTTTTAAAAGTAAAAGATGCACTCCCTTCCTGCTGGCCAGGAAAAGCATTAAGGCTCCAGGAATGTTAAAGTTGTAATTTTGCAAGTGAAACAATATAGCTTCTTTGGTGTGATTGAATTTGGTGCTCCTGTGCACATTATTGGATGACAGCTCTGGCCAGAGACGGCTGTATAGCGTCTGCCAAATGATGGCCAGATACTAGAATGGACTTAGCTAACTAATGCATGTAGCCATTCAACAGCTGGGCTGTGTTGGGTTCTGCATATTGATGTTTCTAGATGCAAGTGACGTACCTGTAGCAAGTGAGCTGAGACAAACATTCTTGTCTAATGGCTCATTAACTGTACATCCATCCTACATGCTTGGCAATATAGAAGTGCTAGAACAGTGCTTGCCAACTCCCATGACTTTCATCATTAAGCTCACAGTAGCTGACGTTTTTCTTAAAGCCTCAGCTGTTGGAATCAAGAGATTGTATGAGTATCTCAGCTTTCACATGCTAAAGAAATTAAGTTTATAGCCTTCATGAATGTGGAGAAGGCCAGAGAAATGTGCAAATTCAAAGCAAAGCAAATGTGACCCTAAGGGATCATTTACCGTACACCAAATAAAAAGAACCCAACATTTATTATTTTTAAATAATGGCATGATTTTGAAACCAATCACATGATTTTTTCAAGCATGAATTTTCTCCTGACTTTTGAATGCTTGGGGTGGTCAATACTGCATTCAGTTCTGGCATGATGCATGTCATAAACAGTTAGTTAAGGGTTAAGGTTTTTGTCTACCTGTAAAGGGTTAACAAGCAGTACCTGTGGACACCTGACCAGAGGACCAATGAGGGACAAGATTATTTTCAAATCCGTGTGGAGGGAAATTTTTTTCCCCTGTTCTTTGTTTTCTTAGAGAGTCTCTCTTGGGAATTAAGAGAGTCCAGACATCTTAATCAAATCCTCCCAGGTTTCTGCAATAAATTCTTCTATTCAAGCTAGTGAGTATTAGCAAGGAACTAGTATTCTTATACTTTTATTTCTGTATTTGCAATTCTGTGTTTTGCTATAGAATTTCTTTAAGTCTGTACTATGATTGCTTTTACTGAGAAAGAGGGGAGGGGGAATTCTCTCCAGAGATTGATGAGTTTAGACCCTGTATATTGTTCCAATTTGGTTACAGAGACAGTGACTTTTCTTTTTATTCTTTAATAAATTCTTTTCTATTAAGGACTTGGTTGATCTTTCTTTGGGTGGATTCTCAGGGAAAGGGGAGGGGGAGGTATCCCTCTGTAGTTAAATCCCGGTGTCTCTCCTAGGAAAAGGGAGGGGGGAGGAAGCAGGGGGGAATGGTTTATTTCTCCTGGGTGTAAGAACTCCATGGATTTGGGGCTCTTGGAATCCCCTAGGATTTTGGGGAAGGACTGTGTCTCAATCCACATACCTGATTGAGTGGTGGCAGCTTTTACTAGATCTAAACTAGGATTTTAGTTTAGAGGGAAACCAGTGCAGGTCCCCACATTGGAACCCAACAGCTCTACGTGGGGGTGAGACCTATGACATGGTGGCAGCGGTCTTCCAGACCCAGAGAGAGAGGCACGGCTTTTCTACCAAAGGCACTCTGAGGCAGTTTCAGGGTTAGAAGGATTTTCAGTTTTTTGCAGGGCTTTCTGTTACAAAGCCCTCCTGCTGAGCGGTGCTTTCGTCCATTGTGATACGAGGTACCACTCAGGATTCCCTAGGTGGGGGGAAGTGCTCGTCAGAGCTGATTCCCGTCCAGCGGGAAAAACAGGTTTAGGGGGGGAGAGAGGAAACCTCAAGCCAGATTTTTTTTCCTGGGTCTTTTGAAATGCTCAGGAGGCAGGAGAACACAGATCCCTGAGGGAAATAGACCAGACTTTTCTCGCAGGTATTGTTAGCAGCAGTCTTTCAGCTGGGCTACTTAGTACAGCAGCTCAGGGAGAGAGGGGGACAGAGAATTATTTTTTTTTGCTCCTCTTTCTCAGTACAAAGCAGTACATTCGCAGACCACAATTTGCAATACAAGGGATTGATTTCTCTTCCTTTAGTCAGTGATAGGCAGGGTTAGGGACTGTCAAGCAACACAGACAGTTTCCTGACTGCAGAGGGGTGCGGCCAGCACCAGAAGCCACAGACATGACTGACAACTGTGACCAACTGGAGCTTGCTCGAGTGAAATTACTAATCCTGGAGGCAGAGAAAGAGAGGGAAGAAGCGGCCCAAAAGAGGGAGGAGGCTAACCACAAAAGAGAGATGGAAGCCAAAGAGGCGGACCTCAAAGCCAAAGAGGCAGACCACAGAAGACAATTGGAGTTACAAGAGAAACAAATGGAGTTAAAAGAGAAAGATCTGGAAATCCAGAAGCAGGCTCTGGAATTAGAAAAGGCTAAGCAGAATGATCCAACCAATCCAACCCCTCTTCCAACTACTGATCCACCTTCTCGGAAAAAATTTCCCGCCTACAGGACAGGCGATGACGTTGAGGCCTTCTTAGAAAACTTTGAAAGGGTCTGCATTGGGTACAGGATCCCTGAAGACCAATTCATGGTAGAGCTGAGGTCAGAGCTCTGCGGAGAATTATTACTGGTGGCAACTGAAATGCCTAGGGACAAAATGAACGACTATAGACTGTTTCTAACCAAGGCCAGATACAGAATGGGCATAACCCCTGATCACGCCCGTCAGCGTTTCAGAGCCCAGAAATGGAAACCAGAGGTGTCATTTCCAAAACACGCCTCCTACCTTGAAAAGCATTATTTTTCCTGGTTATCAGGAGCCAATGTTACTTCCATAGAGGACCTAAACCTCCTGATAATGATGGAGCAGTTCTTGGATGGTGTTCCTGAGGACATTACACGCTACATACAAGATGGAAAACCAAAAAATCTGACTGAGGCAGGGGAGATTGGAGCCAAATGGATGGCAGTTGCAGAGAACAAGAAAGCTACTGTCAAGGGGAGCGAATCCCACAGGGTACACACCGACACTAAACCCTACCATCGAGGACCAATCAAGCCCACACCTACAACCCAAGGACAGCCACAACCTACTTCTTCTTCTACCTCACCAGTCTCCAGTAATCCTCATCGGCCCACTGACCCGTCAACTGGGCGATGTTTTAAATGTAATGAATTGGGGCATATCAAAGCCAAATGCCCAAAGAACCTAACCCGAGTGCAACTCCTTGCACCTTCACACCAGAGAAACCCAGACCTAGATGTCTCTCAAATACCCTTCCACCGTAGGGAAACTTTGAGAGTGGACGGAAAGGAGGTTATCGCATGGAGAGACACTGGAGCACATGTGTCAGCTATCCACCGAGCCTTCGTGGACCCAAAATTCATCAACCCAGAGGTCAAAATCTAAATTTCTCCATTCCTGTCAAAATCAGTAAGCTTACCTACTGCTGAATTGCCTGTCCAGTACAAGGGCTGGTCAGGAAAGTGGACTTTTGTTGTCTATGACAATTATTCTATCCCCATGCTACTAGGGGAAGATTTGGCCACCCACATTGAGCAGCCCGACACAGTGGATGTGGTTACACGCAGCCAAGCCAGACGAGCTGCTGGACCCAACCCTGTTCCTGAGCCATCCACCAAGACACCGTCTGTGTTACCAGAGACCCAGACAGAGGTGGTGGAACCGGATCCCATGCCAACAACTACAACAGCCCTAGTACATCCAGTCCCAGAACCGGAACTGGAAGAACAACCAGTGTCAGCACTGACTCCAGCGCTTGCAACTCCACCGCCAGAGGGCACCAACGAGCCTGAACTGGCAGAAACAGCAGACAACCCTACCCAAGAGGCTCAGCCAGAGCCTTGTCACCAGCGGAGAGCAGTCCACAGTCAACAGAAACAACCTCTTCACCTACATCGCTTCCAGAGGGATCAAGCTCAAGTCCACAGTCTATGGAGGAACTGGTGTCTCCAGCCTCCAGGGAACAGTTCCAGACTGAGCAGGAAGCCGATGACAGCCTTAAGAAAGCTTGGGCGACGGCACGGAGCAACCCACCGCCTCTCAGCTCTTCTAACTGATCCCGGTTTGTTGTAGAACAAGGACTTTTATATAAGGAGCTTCTTTCTGGTGGACACCAGGAAGGCTGGCATCCTCAAAAACGGTTGGTGGTTCCAACTAAGTACCGGGAAAAGCTCTTAAGCTTAGCCCATGATCATCCCAGTGGCCATTCTGGGGTGAACCGAAGCAAAGACAGGTTGGGAAGGTCCTTCGACTGGGAGGGGATGGGCAAGGACGTTGCCAAGTATGTCCGGTCTTGTGAGGTATGCCAAAAGGTAGGAAAGCCTCAAGACCAGGTCAAGGCCCCTCTCCAGCCACTTCCCATAATTGAGGTCCCATTTCAGCGAGTAGCTGTGGATATTATGGGTCCTTTCCCAAAGAAGACCCCCAGAGGAAAGCAGTACATACTGACTTTTGTGGACTTTGCTACCAGATGGCCGGAAGCAGTAGCTCTAGGCAACACCAGGGCTAAAACTGTGTGCCAGGCCTTAACTGACATTTTTGCCAGGGTAGGTTGGCCCTCCAACATTCTTACAGATTCGGGAACAAATTTCCTATCAGGCACCATGAAAGACCTGTGGGAAGCTCATGGGGTACATCATTTGGTTGCCACCACCACCACCACCAATGGCCTGGTGGAGAGGTTTAATGGGACTTTGGGGGCCATGATCCGTAAATTCATAAATGAACACTCCAATAATTGGGATCTAGTGTTGCAGCAGTTGCTGTTTGCCTACAGGGCTGTACCACATCCCAGTTTAGGATTCTCACCATTCGAGCTTGTGTATGGCCATGAGGTTAAGGGGCCATTACAGTTGGTGAAGCAACAATGGGAGGGGTTTACGCCTTCTCCAGGAACTAACATTCTAGACTTTGTTAGCAACCTACAAAACACCCTCCGACACTCTTTGACCCTTGCTAAAGAAAACCTAAAGGATGCTCAAGCAGAGCAAAAGGTCTGGTATGATAGACATACCAGAGAGCGTTCCTTCAGGGTAGGAGACCAGGTCATGGTCTTGAAGGCACTACAGGCCCATAAGATGGAAGCATCATGGGAAGGGCCATTCACGGTCCAGGAGCGCCTGGGAGCTGTTAACTACCTCATTGCATTTCCTAATTCCTCCTTAAAACCTAAAGTGTACCATGTTAACTCTTTAAAGCCCTTTTACCCCAGGGAATTCCAGGTCTGTCAGTTTACAGCCCAGAGAGGAGATGACGCTGAGTGGCCTGAAGGTGTCTACTACGAAGGAAAACAAAATGGTGGTGTGGAAGAGGTGACCCTCTCCACAACCCTGGAACGTATACAGCAGCAACAGATCAAGATGCTGTGCACTCTCTTCGACCCTTTGTTCTCAGCCAACCCAGGACGTACCACACCATTGACACAGGTGATGCTCACCCGAATAGAACCCCGCCCTACCGGGTGTCACCTCATGCCCAAGTTGCTATAAAATGGGAGATTGAAAACATGCTGGAGATGGGTATCATCCGCCCCTCTACCAGTGCATGGGCATCCCCAGTGGTTCTAGTTCCCAAACCAGATGGGGAAATACGCTTTTGCGTGGACTACCGAAAGCTTAATGCGGTAACTCGCCCAGACAACTACCCAATGCCGCGCACCGATGAGCTCTTGGAGAAATTGGGACGTGCCCAGTTCATCTCCACAATAGATTTAACCAAGGGGTACTGGCAAGTACCACTAGATGAACCCGCCAAAGAAAAATCTGTGTTCATCACCCATGCAGGGGTGTATGAATTTAATGTGCTTCCGTTCGGACTGCGGAATGCACCCGCCACCTTCCAAAGGCTGGTAGATGGTCTACTAGCAGGATTGGGAGAATGTGCAGTTGCCTACCTCGATGATGTGGCCATTTTTTCTGACTCATGGCCCGAACACCTAGAACACCTGGAAACGGTCTTTAAGTGCATCAGGCAGGCAGGACTAACTGTTAAGGCCAAAAAGTGTCAAATAGGCCAAAACAGAGTGACTTACCTAGGGCACCAGGTGGGTTGAGGAACCATTAACCCCCTACAGGCCAAGGTGGAGGCTATCCAAAACTGGCCTGTTCCACGGTCAAAGAAACAGGTCCAATCCTTCTTAGGCTTGGCCGGATATTACAGGCGATTTGTACCACACTACAGCCAAATCGCTGCCCCACTAACTGATCTAACCAGAAAAATGCAGCCAAATGCTGTTAAGTGGACTGATGAGTGTCAGAAAGCCTTTACCCAGCTTAAGGCGACACTCATGTCTGACCCGGTGTTAAGGGCCCCAGACTTTGACAAACCCTTCCTAGTAACCACCGATACATCTGAACGTGGGGTAGGAGCAGTTCTAATGCAGGAAGGACCGGATCCCAACTTCCATCCTGTCGTGTTTCTCAGCAAGAAACTGTCTGAGAGGGAAAGCCACTGGTCCATCAGTGAGAAAGAATGTTACGCCATTGTGTATGCCCTGGAAAAGCTACGACCATACGTTTGGGGACGGCAGTTCCAGCTACAAACTGACCATGCTGCGCTAAAGTGGCTTCATACTAATAAGGGAAACAACAAGAAACTTCTCCGCTGGAGTTTAGCTCTCCAAGACTTTGATTTTGAAATTCAACACATTTCATGAGCTTCCAACAAAGTTGCTGATGCACTCTCTCGTGAAAGTTTCCCAGAATCAAGTGGATAAAAAGTGTTCTTCACATTTACATGCTTAGTAGTACATGTAATACTGCATGTGTTTTAGTAATCTGTTTATTTTACAGTTCTAGGAGGAAATCACCACCAGTAGTTCCCACTGTTGGCGATTTGGGGGGCGTGTCATAAACAGTTAGTTAAGGGTTAAGGTTTTTGTCTACCTGTAAAGGGTTAACAAGCAGTACCTGTGGACACCTGACCAGAGGACCAATGAGGGACAAGATTATTTTCAAATCCGTGTGGAGGGAAGTTTTTTTCCCCTGTTCTTTGTTTTCTTAGAGAGTCTCTCTTGGGAATTAAGAGAGTCCAGACATCTTAATCAAATCCTCCCAGGTTTCTGCAATAAATTCTTCTATTCAAGCTAGTGAGTATTAGCAAGGAACTAGTATTCTTATACTTTTATTTCTGTATTTGCAATTCTGTGTTTTGCTATAGAATTTCTTTAAGTCTGTACTGTGATTGCTTTTACTGAGAAAGAGGGGAGGGGGAATTCTCTCCAGAGATTGATGAGTTTAGACCCTGTATATTGTTCCAATTTGGTTACAGAGACAGTGACTTTTCTTTTTATTCTTTAATAAATTCTTTTCTATTAAGGACTTGGTTGATCTTTCTTTGGGTGGATTCTCAGGGAAAGGGGAGGGGGAGGTATCCCTCTGTAGTTAAATCCCGGTGTCTCTCCTAGGAAAAGGGAGGGGGGAGGAAGCAGGGGGGAACAGTTTATTTCTCCTGGGTGTAAGAACTCCATGGATTTGGGGCTCTTGGAATCCCCTAGGATTTTGGGGAAGGACTGTGTCTCAATCCACATACCTGATTGAGTGGTGGCAGCTTTTACTAGATCTAAACTAGGATTTTAGTTTAGAGGGAAACCAGTGCAGGTCCCCACATTGGAACCCAACAGCTCTAAGTGGGGGTGAGACCTATGACAATGCACTTCAATCCTGGCAACCCACACTCCAGTAATTCAGGTCTTTCCTTTACTGAAACCTGCCAATAATGCAGCCTCAAATCCACTAGTGACTCAGGCTGCCAAACCTGTTTTTACTTGTAACGCAGATTTGAACTCATAACCCCAGAGGTAAAAGACTATTATATTAACCCATTGCCCCATCCAGTGTCTAATCACAGCAATTTCTCAGTAACTCTGCTTATCAAGCATGGATACTTTTTGTAGTATTGTATTACTGTAACAGCGCCATTCCTTTGCTAAGTGTCAGTTATATTTATATATGCTATACACATAACGGGATCAATGTGATGATTATAAACAACTCTACTGGCTTTTACAATAAGGATTTTAAAGGAGAAACGGCAATAAGATTCTGTGGATGACAGATGTTCCAGCAAAAACTATAATTTTACTCTTCTGTAAAGCTGGTGAACCATAGAAGACAGGTTTAACTAAAAAGAAAATCTACAGAGGCCTCTTCTGATAAGTTGTATTGCAGTATGTTAACAGATTGAGTTTTAATTTTAGTTTGTAGATATGGGCAACGTGTAACACAGCACCACTGTCAAAAGAGAGCACATGCTTTGTTGCAATCCCTTTACTTCTTTGTAATACTAGAGGTTTTGCGTCAGAGACTAATGTTTCACTTTATTAAATATTTACCAACAACCTATTGGCCATATGTCATAGAGTTTGCATGGTGACAGACTCAGTATTCGTCACCTTTTCAAGCTGATTCTGTTAAATCCACTGTGTTATGCAGGCTCACAAAGCTCTTTCAATAACCCTGTTTTTTGTCCTCTGTCCTTTCTTTGCTAAACTGGTGTCAATATCGCATTTGTGTTCTATTGAAATGTTTTGCAGGAATGAGCTTGTCAAGGCTTTTTTATTGGGGTGCCATGGAAGATGTCAGCATTCCTTTCTCAAGCCTTGTTTATCTGACAGTATTTGTCTTCAATTATTTTCTAACTGCAGAGATACTTTCCATGTGGAAATGAAATTAGTCAAATGATACGATAGTACTTAAAAAGTCTCTTTACATTCTTTCCCCCCACCCCCCAGGAGGATTAGTCTGAGATCTGGTTCATTTTACACTGTCTTAAATAAGACTCACCTAAAACATTTGTCACAGATTAGGTTTTTATAGGCTTCTGATTAGGCATGTGGTTTGTGTGCATGTAGGAGGCACTCAGTGCTCCTGTTAAACTGATAACATGAATATTTTAACTTTTTAGAGTTTTAAAATCTACTTGTATTTCTATCATCAAATCTTTCTGAATTCGATAGAGTTTTTACTAATATAAATTTGTGTTTTCAAGTGCTGTTCGCTTTTTTACATAATAGTAATTTGAAGAGTATAAATTAAAAATGATTTGAAAATATTGGAACCAGTCATCTATATGATTATGTAACTAACTTTGACTATGTAAGCATGCATGCTTAGATACTATGGTGATGGGAGCCAAACAAGTACCTATATAGGAAAATAATATATGATTATTAGATAAATAATAAATATTATCTTCCCCACATGCTCAGGGTTTAGCTGATCACCATATTTGAGGTCGGGAAGGAATTTTCCTCCAGGGCAGATTGGCAGAGGCCCTGGGAGTTTTTTTGCCTTCCTCTGCAGCATGGGGCACGGGTCACTCCCTGGAGGATTCTCTTCACTTTTAAGTCTTTAAACCATAAGTTGAGGACTTCAATAGTGTTGCATCGCAAGAGCAGGAACGAAGTCCAAGCAGAGAGAGAGAGTGTGTGTGTATGCATCCATCTTTATTCATTCCCAGCATGCTCTTATATACAACATGATAAGCAATCACAATTGCTAATTAGTTAATTAAACCCACACAGCCGCAGCTGTAACTCATAGGGTAATTATCATTCTACACACCTGTCTACCTATTCACAATTAGCTGGCCAATGAGAACAAGCCCAAGGCCAGCCCTTCACACACAATTCCAATCCAGAAGCCTTCAGCATCTCACATTCAATCCCACATCTCCCCCCTTTATTTACAATCAAAAGAAAAGGGAAAAGGAAAACAAAATAAAAACATTCACCAAACATTTTCAACTTATAACAGCATAACACCACAATCTATCTTAATCAAATATTATGTTATTCATAAAACATTTGCAACTCATAACAGCATAACATTATAACCTATCATAAACAAAAAATTAAAGCTTTATAAGATCAACCTATATGACCATTCAATCCTTAACATATAATTTCAAAAAACATCAAACGAACAAAACAAAACACAATAAACAAATGATGTAACCTCTGCAGGACCCCCCCCCTTTTTATTTTTATTTTTTTGAAACATCCCTCAGCTGTCAGGTGATCAAACTGACACTGAGGGTGGTGGGGGGTCTTAAGGAAAAAACATCAAACCACATGACAATACAACAACAATTCTGGCCAGAAAACAGACAACACAAAACATAACAAGGAACATAAAACATAAATCTTAGTTCTAAATAATAATTGCATGGTACCACACAGATTTTCTTTCAAACACAAAAAATCATCTCAAGTGAGTAATTCATTCATGGAGGATCAGACAGAAAAAGTCCTGGCAGAGCTAACAAACAGCTCTCCTCCGGGGGCTCTGGTTCCGCGACATCTGAGCGCGTCTCGTGAGGCTCCTCCGCATCTGCCTTCCGTCACTCTGGAGGACGCAAACAAGGCCGGACCCACCTCGCTGGCATCCACCTGGGACCCGCATCAGTGGCAACACACACATAACCCCTGCCCCACGTTAGCAAGTCAACTGGTCCTTTCCATATTTGCTGCTGATAATCAAACCATTTGACCGAGGGTCGGGGGGCCGCACCCTGCTCTTCCCCAGTCATCCCGCTGACATATTTAATCGCAGGGGGCACCTGGCTGTTTTTACCAAGATGTAACCAATTAAGCACGTAAAGAGCTTGCAGCAACCGAGCGGCAGGCGTCTTATCCAAGGCGTCTGCCCGCTCACTGCAAATCCCCCCTTTTTGTCTTAAAAGGAGCGCCTTAAAAGAGGCATGAGCACATTCAATAATAGCGTGTAGTTTGTCTGCTTCAGCCTGAAGGGTTTGGACAAGCAGTTCTTTGGCTTGTAGCTCCTTCTTAATTTCACTCAGCTCAAGAACAGCAGCTCTATAATGACGACGGTTATGTGCTGCATCTACTGTGGCTGCCGCAACCTGCTTTTGAAGGTTATTCACTTTTGACTTTTCTCTTTCTAAGGCAGTCTGTAAAGCTTGAATATTTAGGACTGCTTGAACCCGGAGATTCAGCTGCACCAGGTCTGCCTCTCTCTCTGCTAGTAATGTTTCGGGGATGTTGCTGTGCTCTCGCAAAGCAATGTTAGACTGACCAAGACCAGTGAGCTTCCCCCGTTCATGTTCCAGTTCGAGGGCCAACTTCTTGTTTATTTCTTCCAAACGTTTTATCTTTCTCCTGAAACCTCTAGATTCTTGAAGCTCCTGGCTGGTGAGTGAAATTACGTCTTGCAGCTCTTTCTCCGACATCATCTTACTGTGGCTAACAGCCTGCAGCTCTATCTCCAAAGCTTGAATCCGTTCATGAGAAGCCTGGTTATTTCCTCCATCAGCGATTTGTGCATCCCGTTCTTTTTGCACTGACTGGAGGTGGCTTTCTAACTCCACTATCTGCTGGTGAACCTGGGATACTTCCTTCTGAAGTCTTGAGCATTCAACATCAATGGACTGCTTTTCACTTTGAAGTTTCAGTAACTCCCGTTTTAATTCTTTCACTTCCAAATCCAGCCGCTTCTTTGTAGATTTTAATTCACTAATCAGCTGGTCCTGTGAACTTGCATCTCTTTGATAAGCTTCCACCATTACCTTTTGCTGTAAGAACTGCTCCTTTACTTTTTGGGTCTGTTTCTTCAGGCTGGCACTTTCCTGTTGCAGATTTTCCACCTGGCTCAATTGTGCCAAGATTTCTGATACTGCCTCAGTACTTTCACCTAAGAAGTTTGCGCCTTCATCAAGTTCTTCTTTGCTTGCTTTTGCTGCCTGCAGAGCTACCTCTAGGACAATCTTCTCATTCTGCAAATATTGGATCGTGTCATCCTTAGAAATAACATCACCCTGGAATTCCTCTAACCTGGCCACCAGCTCATCATATTGAGTCTGTAGGTCATTTAGGGACTGCTCTTTGGTGTGCAATGATTCTTGGGTTAAGGTGAGCTGCTTCATGAGCACTAGATGCTCTTGCTGTAAAGATTCAAACTGTAGATCTCGCTGATGCAGAATCAATTTAACCTGTTCCAGTTCTCGCTCCAGTGTTACTGCAAAATCAGCCATTTTCTGAAGTTGTCTTCTCTCATCCTCAAACTCCTCCAATCGTCTCTGCGCGGTGAGCCATACTGGACTCAGGGAGAAAACCTCCTTATCGCCCTGAGCCACCGATTTCCAGAGTTCACAGCCCAACCGCTCCCAAACAGTTTTATTACTTGATTGAACGGAAAGTCCCCCTCTTCGTCCCCACCGCAACAGGCGGGATAATGCATCAGAGGGGAACTTTTCTCCCCACCGCTCCGTGATGCGTATCAAATCTGCTGACGCAGCAGTTCCCATATTAGCTGCTCACTTCTTGGTTCGAGTGTGCCTCCCTTGTCAGATGCCCTGCGGCTCCCAGCCGCTCCTCATGTACGTCTCCCTGATTCGAACGTCCCGCGGCTTCCCAGCCGCTCGTTCGGATTCCCTGCGGCTCCCAGCCGCTTGTCAGGCACGCCTCCTCTCTCGGACGCCCTGCAGCTCTCAGCTGCTCGCTCGGACGCCCTGCAGCTCCCAGCTTTGATGCGTTCCCACTTGGCGCGGCGGTTCTGGAACCAGATCTTGACCTGTACCTCGCTGAGCTTGAGGGCGTGAGCGATCTGCGAGCGCTCCGTCAGGCTCAGGTACTTCTTGCAGTGGAATTCCTTCTCCAGCTCCAGCAGCTGCTCGCTCGTGAAAGCCGTGCGCCTTTTTTTTTTTTTTTTTTTCCGGCCGCTCGACGCTGGGACTTCAGGCGCGTCCTTCTTTTTCTTTTTATCAATTCAGGTCACCAACACTATCTTCATTCAAGATTGGCAACAGTGGTACTAGTACTTATCTTGTTTTAGTTCTGTTTGCCTTCTTGATAGTTCACGATTTGTCTTCTAGTGACTTCATGAGTTTAGTTCTCTTTGCATTTCATTCATTTCCTTTGCCTCAGCCTTCTCATACTTTCCTCTCCTTCTCCTAGTGATAACCAGTACAATAATTCCAGCAACAATTGCTAGTACCACCACTACAATGACTGCAATAACACCAGCAGTCAGATGTTTCATGGAAAACTCTGGGGGCTTTTCATCAACATAGTAGATTAGAGCTTGATCAAATTTTAGAGGTTCTTCACTGATGTTTATCTGTAGTGTGAGTCACCTTTGACATCTTTTTCAAAGTAGTAAGCCACGTCAGATATATCCACACTCTTGGCAGACTTCTGGGAAACATTTTGTTTCAGTTCAATAGTGATATAAGGTTTTTCATACACAACATCAGTTATATACTCTGGATTCAGCGAGTAACGCTCCTTAAATTTATTTTTGATGATTTCCTTCAAAAGAGAAGCATCCACAGCTGTACTTCTCTCACTGTGTTTTGTTTCAATGATGATCCAGCTTGTTCTGACTAGTTCACTGCACTGTAAGTCTGTATCACATCGGGGTCACCATTTGTTGCATCGCAAGAGCAGGAACGAAGTCCAAGCAGAGAGAGAGAGTGTGTGTGTATGCATCCATCTTTATTCATTCCCAGCATGCTCTTATATACAACATGATAAGCAATCACAATTGCTAATTAGTTAATTAAACCCACACAGCCGCAGCTGTAACTCATAGGGTAATTATCATTCTACACACCTGTCTACCTATTCACAATTAGCTGGCCAATGAGAACAAGCCCAAGGCCAGCCCTTCACACACAATTCCAATCCAGAAGCCTTCAGCATCTCACATTCAATCCCACACAATAGCTCAAACATAGGTCAGGGGTTTGTTACAGGAGTGGGTGGGTGAGATTCTGTGGCCTGAGTTTTGCAGGAGGTCAGACTAGAAGATCATAATGGTCTCTTCTGACCTTAAAGTCTGTGCATCTATGAGCCTATGAGCAACAATTGATTTATCCTTATGCAAGAATATGTCGTCACTTTATGTCTTGTTATGCACAGAATATGGGAGAAGCTCAACAGTGGCCTTGCTTGAGTAATATGACAGATGTAATATTGTGGTTCAGCTACCTGAAGTAAAGGTGGCTTCGTTTATGTTGCTTCAGCAATATTTTCTGATGTTCTGAAATAGTTAAAATCCCCAGGGCAGATTCTGAGAAGGTATACATTGTAGTAAATGAAACTATGACAATTTACACTCTTTGAGAATCTTCCCCCATAACCCTTGTGCTGCCCCAAGACCCTTTCTTTTTTCAGTCTATAAAGGGATTTTTAGTTCCTGTTGAAAAGTGCTGGATTAAGAGCCCTGGAGACTGAGGTCTTCTTCATACCTACAGAAGAAGTGCAGCACAGGGTTGGGACAGTTTAAGATGTTCATGCTGGCCTGACAATAGGCCTCAGCCCTGAGCTGGGAGCACTATCACTAGAAATGTGAGGATGCTTCAGTCTATATGCCCATTCAGTCCTTGACCTCTGCAAAGACTAACAATTCATGCCTACTGAGGTGGTGGTTTTTTGATGTGCGTATCTCTCTGCTAGGGATGGGAAGACAAAAACCAATAGGTTGTTTCATACATTGTAGGCCATTAGATAGTAATAACCATTGGTCACTATCTAGAGCAGTGGTGGGCAACCTGCGGCCCGCGGGCTGCATGCAGCCAGTCACAGTAATCCGCTGGTGGGCCACGAGACAGTTTGTTTACATTTGCATGGCTTCCCGCAGCTTCCAGTGGCCAAGGTTCAGTGTTCCTGGCCAATGGGAGCTGCGGGAAGCGGCGGCCAGCACATCCCTGCGGTTGTTACTATGCTGCATACCATGGCCACTTGGAAAAGCACTGCAATAGCAGAAATATAATTGAGATTGTCCAGCTATGCTGGAAGAAGGACAGGAGACACTGGATGTGGTTTAATTAGGCCGCACTTTATTTCTTAAATGTCTGGGATCACCCAGCAAACAAAAGGGTACAGTGCAGGTAATGCCATAATCCTTTCAATATATACACGGGAGGCTTCCGTCAGCCCTCCCACTTACCCATCCTGGTCTCCATCCAATCCGCTGGTGGGATCTCACCATCCTTCCTCCTCAAATGAGAATTAATGGGGGGCACCTTTTATCTGGCAGTGAGGCTCAGCCTCCCCTCCCCCTACCCTCTCAATGAAAGGAGCAACTAGCACAATGCCCACAGTGGATCCTGACAAAACCCAGTATTTCACCAATTCCAAGGGTGGGAGAATGGGTGCTGCTCTGCCTGGTCCAGATAAAAGAGGGCTTTTCCTGCAGTAGCATGGCCCTATATATTCCCCCCTCTCTTCCAGTCACCTTGGGGGAGGATGGGTGAGAGTCCCCACACTGACCTGGTCTGCAGCTGCAGCAGAAAGTCACTCCTTGGCTCTCTAGCCCTTAAAAGGGCACACACCTTTTCCAACAAGCCAGACAATGGAATCCACCACTTAACGCTCGATGAGGCAATCATCTTGCCCTCAAAGAACAGAGCCCTCAAACTTGGCCTCAGGAGAATCTTCATTCACTGTTAGCAGCACAGTCCTATGTAGTTCTGATTCCATCCAGTACAGGGGAGCCAGTTCATTACATGTATCCCAAAGTTTTGATTTAGCCGAAGTTTTTAGAAAATGGCAGTACAGTATATATTGAACATCTTTTCTGAAAAAGATCCAGGAAGCAAGTGGAGCCAAAGATTAAGATAGTTGAAAGACTGAGATTGGATGGCTCTAACCTGTAGGAGATGAGATGTGACTATTTCCACTTGTTTCTCATTTAGACTTTTAGCCTATATGCAAGCAATTAAGCTTTATTGATTTAACTTTTTATAGGATTAGCATATAAGTGAGACATGAAGTCAAATTCTTCATAATATATTCTCACCGAAGTCCTGCCCATACTGGTAGCAGAACTACAATATATTATCTACAATTGGGCTTGAACATGGCTGTTTGTTTGTAAACTGTGTAATAGAAATACGGTACTTGATTTATATTTTAACTATTCATATTATATATAATCCTGTGTTTCAAGTATAGTTAAGGTTAGGGAGTAAATGGTTAACACATTATGAGAAGTTTATCTATAGTTTGTGTGTGTGTAAAATGTTAATGGGGAAGAAACATGGCTGTTGGATGCAGGGCTCTGCCACGGTTTTCATTGCTAACTTGGACAAGGTTTAAAGAACAACTGGAAACGTTTTAGAAAATTATGGACTCATGGAGTAATCTATAACATACTTTGAGTAGTACTGTTTTCTGAAAAATATCCCTGTGAACATTATATAAAAAGCCATGCAACAATCCTGTTACAAAAGTGTAACTTAAGTGCCTATGAACTGTAGTGACAGGTGCTTTACAAATCAAAGGCCATGGATAGATAGATTAGATTGTCACAGCTGTAGATAGCATGGATATCTTCTCAGCATAGACAAAGTCACAATCTAAAAAGAGGTGCTTAAATACTACAAAACCAGTATTTTATCTTGCACAAATGTTTGGAGAATGGATGACCGTCACACAAATATCCATTTTGGTATGCCAGCAATGGTATCCACGTGCAAACAAGAATATTTGTTATTCCTCATTTGCTATTTGTCATTTGTTAATCAGCTGTCTAAAACATCCCATCAAGGAGCGGAACAATACCATGTGGCTTAGGTAACTAACCATATTCCACCAGCAGCAAAACAGAGACAGTTGAAATGAACAGATCAGAAACAGCCCATTTTTTCATGTAATTTGAAATTTGTTCATGTTAGTTTATCAAACAATTTCTAAAAAGGAATTTAAGTAGTATATGTGAAAGTCTTTCTGAATGATTCTCAGGCAGAAAAAAGGGCTAAATTCAATGAATAATTTATTTGCAATTAATCATTCAAAAAGCTTTAGTCTGACTCTTGGTCTGAGAATTCTGGGTAGATAATTTTCTTTTTTCCTATTTGTTTTTAATTACACAATAAGAACAGTCAAAGATAAGTGGGCTGAATCTCTTGCTGGCACTGGATGCTCTAAAGAAGGCTTCCTATGTTACTTGAATCAGAATAAATAGGTTAGAAAGTAAATTAGTAGAGCTGATGGAAAAATCAAACATTTTGAAAAATTTCCATTTTTTCAAAAAATTCCATTTTTTCTTTTTTTTCAATAAGAAAACCAAAAACTAACTCCCAAATTATTTGCTTTTCAGATTTGATTTCCTCTGCTCTCCCACTTTCAGTTGCAAAATGGAAAAGGGAGGAAATGAACAAAATGAGAAACAGAGGGAAAAGGGGGAGGAGTGGATAAATAAAACTTGAAAACAATTATTTTAATCTGTTTTGTTCTTTAGTTGGAAAAAATGGAATTTAAAAAAATGAATATTTGTTGCAGAAAATGTTCATTTTTAAATAGAATTAATTTTTGACAAGTAAAGTTTCAGATGAAAAATTTCAGCAAGCTCTACTAATCAGAATATTTTGTGAGCTGAGGCTCCTTAATCCTATTATCTAAGAATCTATATATCTCTCTGATAATATTTAATATTATATAATATTTCTGATCAGCCTAATTTGCAGTAAGAATCTTTGCAAGTGTCCATAACTGCCATCTCTGGATTCCATTCTTTATGGATGAAGCTATTTTTTACAGTGTTCAGAGCTTTTGGATATGTATTCTACTATGAATCCCAGCATCTTAATGCCTATATATAATTCTATGAACTACCTGCACAGCTAGTGTTCTGTAATCTATGGAAAACGGCCTACATTATTGTGAGTGTACACATTACTAAAGTGATGCTGGAACTATACAGTGGAATTTGTACTGGATATAAGGAATGACATCAGCATTCCCTCAAGAGCTTTGAGTAACTTTTGATTTCATGGCTGTTGATGTTATCAAAACTTGCTGACAGAATAATTATGCTGCCTGTATATTTGTCTTTTTATATAATACAGATAGACTCAAGCTTGTTTAAAGTTTTTTGAAAACTCAACAATGCTAATTTACGGCAAGAATTATATTAGAAAGTATTCAAAATTTTTATTTAACATTACTGAAAAAAAGTTTAAAAAGCACATAGCTCCTCAGCATAATTAGTTACCAAAAGGACCAGGTCATTATACCTGAAAGTTGGAAAGCTGATGATTAGCTTCCTTTATAAACTATATTTTTGAATCCCTGTTAAACTTAAGTAAACAAAATAAGCTAACTCAGTGAAATGCTTGCTGACTCAGGGGCCTATGTGAAATGGTCTCCATGGAAATGGGCTCTCAAATGGATATTTGATGGTCTCCATTCAGTCCTCCATGGACAAAATGTTCATGTCAGAAAAAAACACTGTTACAATTGACAACTTGTAGTGTTTGAAAGAGAGAAGCCAAGGACTTAGGGCATAAATCAACACCTATTAAAGCCAATAGGAGTCTTTCCATTGATTTCAATGGACATTGGTTCAGGCCCTTAATAAGCATGTCACATGAAATATCTCTACCCTCCTAAAGATAGTCACATTGGTTGGGACAATGTGGGGAAGCTTGCACTATTTGTACCATTACTACACTTGTTCTGTGAATCAAGGAGGACCTCATTTTTCACGGGTGCTAACCAGAACATTTCATAAGAACAAAAACATTGAGTAAAGTTTATACATTTTAAAAATTGTTTAATTGTATTATACTGTCCAAACTTCTGCCCTTGATCTGCATGTGGAACTCCAGTGAAATCCCTGAGAATTCCATGCCTGGATCAAAGGCAGCAGACAGCTTTTATGGTCTAGTCAGCAGAAGAGTTCCATGGTGTTCTTGAGTGTGCAAGCCTATGGAATGTCTCATAGCAGGTTCCTGCCCAACTCATTCATCAAAAATTGCTGTGGATAGAGGAAAAAAATTTGGTGTGGTTTGTCATGATGTGCAGACAACAAATGAGGATTGAAAGTTCTTGTGTCAGTTGGTCAGTCACTCAATAATAATCTTCTCTACTCTCCAGGCCCCTGTGGGCCCAATATGTGCCAAGTTTATTCCCATGGACTGGTAATGGAGGGTAGAAGGATTCTTGAGACATTAGCTTGTTTTAAAATTGTTTAAAAGTTTAACAAATGTAACTTAATGTCCATGAATAAGAGATTTCCAGTGAAATGTAATCTGACTTAACATTTTAATGTGTATGTTGTTGCGGATACTGAGCATCTGAGCCGTATGTCTTCCTCCCCTTGTTCGTTCTGATGCCTGCAGAAACCAGCTTAGGATAGAGAGACATTGTATACCAGTAGTTCTCAAACTTTTGTACTGGTGACCCCTTTCACATAGCAAGCCTCTGAGTGCGACTCCCCCTAATAAATTAAAAACACCTTTTTATATATTTTACACCATTCTAAATGCTGGAGGCAAAGCGGAGTTTGGGGTGGAGGCTGACAGCTCGCGACCCCCCATGTAATAACCTCACAACCCCCTGAGGGATCCCGACCCCCAGTTTGAGAACCCCTGTTGTATACCATTCCATAATCATCCTGTCTTAAACGGAAAACGCACAGAGGAACTTCTCCTCCTTTGCTGCAGGCAAGATCCAAGCAATGTAACATAAATGGGCTTGCTAAGGTCATATTCAGGTATGCTTCTTCAAGTAGAATAGTTTCCTTCCTAAGTTGCTCACCACTTTCCAGTGTATCAGCAGCTGCATAGCATAACATTTCCATGGCCAGGAGAGCTAGTAGCTATCTCCAAAGCTGTAAGATAGATTCCAAACCAATCCCTGAGTGTTAGAGTGATTTGGTCTGCCAGTGTATTGAGAGCATCACCTGATATGTGCAGTTTGAGTTTTTACTCAGGCAAATCAGGAAGAAAATTATAAAGAAAAAAGATTAATCAATCTTACACTCTGGCATACTGACAGATCTTGAGAACCTTCTGTTCTCTGCCCTGTGGCATACAATTGTCTAGTCTCCTGAGGGCTGTTATACTCTGGTCTAATTTCAGTTGTTGGATTTAGTGTGCAGGTGCTGGGTGGTGGTTGTGGCCTGTGATATACAGGAAGTCAGATTAGGTGATCGAGTGATTCCTTCTGGCTTTAAACTCTATGATTCTAGCACTATCACCTCACATGCTAAGGATTGTCATATAAATGACTGGACCCAATAGTTCAGTGGTTGTTAGAGTTGCCAACTTTGGAAGTTTCATCACATGACATTATCTTTAATTAAAGATTAATCTTTAATTCCTTGAGACTCCAGGACAATCCTGGAGGGTTGGCATCCCTAGTGATTGTCTGCACTCCATAGAAAGACCTTAGGTTAGGAATGAAACTAGACATTGTAGTTCTTTAGGTAGGTTTTGGTTACTTACAGCCCAGACAACCTGAAAAATTGTATTTTCCAGTTTCATGCCTGTACCTGCACATGAGGTAGGAAACTGTTGAGCTGCAGAGGGTCAGCCCATTGATGTGATAATCTTTTTGCTATGAAGTGTGACAGTCCATTCAATAACATAAGAACATTGAGATTCTCAATCCTTTTCCTCATCACTTTATTTTTTTAAACAATGAATAAAAAAAAATGCAGTTGGGCAAGAACATGTACCCACCTGGAGTTTGCTGTCTGTTAGTCTTTCATGTTGCCATTTTCTCTTAATAATAAAATGTTGCAATGTTCTTCAATAGAAAAGGGTTAAATGAAATGAATTTATGTTAGCAGAGACTTTTAGAAGCATGGAAAATTTGCGTCTTCATTAATATGTTAATTCATTTCAACTCTCCAAAAAAAACCAAAAGGCAGAAATTTGATATTTTTTTCTATTTTGTGGAAATGTGAAGGCTATTTTTATAGAACTGCAACAAAGAAAAACTTGCCACACTCTCTGTAGTGCCACACTAATGTTCAAGTCACATATCCTTGTCTTTAAGGAATTTCAATTCAAGCCATAGACTGGTGGTCCAATAGTGTTTGTTTCCTTTCCCAAGCAATGAGTATTTTTGCATTGCTGGAATTACTCTTGGAACAAGATGATACAAAAACACAATATGTTAATTTCATTAACTTTAAAAAGAAGTCACTCTGGAGTCAGGAACTTCTTGCTGACTGAGTTCAGTCATAGATAAATCTTCAATGATATTCTTCCTTGCCTGGCATAAACTACATCTCTAATGAAACAGCCAAAACTTACATACTTTTGGATTGATTGGATTTTTCAAACATTAAAAAGTAAGAGATGAATATGAATAAGAACCTATAATCTCAACACTCCTAAATTTTGAGGGGTTTGTTTTTAAAATTCAGACCACAAATTGGATCTGAATCTTTCATTAGGACTTATAATGGTTGCATAGAGTCATAGACTTTAAGGTCAGAAGGGACCAATATGATCATCTAGTCTGACCTCCTGTACAACGCAGGCTGCAGAATCTGACCTACCCACTCTCGCCACAAACCCCTAACTTATGTCTGAGCCTTTGAATTCCTCAACTTGTGGTTTAAAGATTTCAAGGTGCAGAGAATCCTCCAGCAAGTGACCCATGCCCCATGCTGCAGAGGAAGGTGAAAAACCCCCAGGGCCTCTGCCAATCTTCCCTGGAGGAAAATTCCTTACCGACCCCAAATATGGTATTGGACCCCAGTACCAATGTGGACACAAGAACAAATGGATACAAATTGGCCATCAGGAAGTTTAGACTTGAAATTAGACTAAAGTTTCTAACCATCAGAGGAATAAAGTTCTGGAACAGCCTTCCAAGGGGAGCAGTGGGAGCAAAAGACATATCTGGCTTCAAAACTAAGCTTGATAAGTTTATGGAGGGAATGGTATGATGGGACAGCCTAATTTTGGAAATTAATTGATCTTTGACTATTAGTGGTAAATATGCCCAATGGCCTGTGGTGGGATGTTAGATGGGGTTGGATCTAAGTTACTACAGAGAATTCTTTCCTGGGTGTCTGGTTGGTGAGTCTTGCCTGCAGGTACATTGGTACTGAGCTTAAATAATTCCTTTCCCTCCCTGGTATTTATCCCTCTGATATATTTATAGAGAGCAATCATATCTCCCCTCAGCCTTCTTTTGGTTAGGCTAAACAAGCTGAGCTCTTTGAGACTCCTTTCATAAGACAGGTTTTCCATTCCTTGGATCTTCCTACTAGCTCTTCTCTGTACCTGTTCCAGTTTGAATACATCCTTCTTAAACATGGGAGACCAGAACTGCATACAGTATTCCAGATGAGGTCTTACCAGTGTCTTGTATAACGGTACTAACATCTCCTTATCTCTACTGGAAATACCTTGCCTAATGCATCCCAAGACCGCATTAGCTTTTTTCACAGCCATATCACATTGACATCTCACAGTCATCCTGTGATCAACCACTACTCAGAGGTCCTTCTCCTCCTCTGTTACTTCTAACCAATGAGTCCCCAGCTTATAACAAAAATTCTTGTTATTAATCCCTAAATGTATGACCTTGCACTTTTCACTATTAAATTTCATCCTATAACTATTACTCCAGTTTACAAGGTCATCCAGATCTTCCTGTATGATATCCTGGTCCTTCTCTGTATTGGCAATACCTCCCAGCTTTGTGTCATCCGCAAACTTTATTAGCACACTCCCACTTTTTGTGCCAAGGTCAGTAATAAAAAGATTAAATAAGATTGGTCCCCAAACCAATCCCTGAGGAACTCCACTAGTAACCTCCCTCCAGCCTGACAGTTCACCTTTCAGTATGACCCCTTTAACCAGTTCCTTATCCACCTTTCAATTTTCATATTGATCCCCATCTTTTCCAATTTAACTAATAATTCTCCATGTGGAACCGTATCAAATGTCTTACTGAAATGGAGACCCACTGTGTTTCCTTTATCTAAAAAATCTGTTGCCTTCTCAAAGAAGGAGATCGGATTGGTTTGGCATCATCTTCTTTTTGTAAAGCCATGTTGTGTTTTGTCCCAGTTAATGATGGGTGGATATGGAAACTTGAATCCAAACATCACAGAAGCTTGAAGAGTTGAAATCTAGGCTTGCCCTAAGGTCTCTGGCAGTGCAGGGGGCTGAGAACAGCATGTGAGGATGTAGGATAGGATAAAATTTCCGTTTTCCCCTCTTATGCATGAGTAATTACCATTATTTGTTTAATGAAAGAAAATACTCCAAATCTCAGACAGGAGTCCTTTAGGCCAAATGGTATTCCTGTACAAATTTTCATGCTTGGGTAATTATAACCTCTTGAGAGTCAGGCTTTATAATAGAATTGTTGACAGATTCATTGCTAGCAGCTATTGCTGCAGTCCATTCCATTCTACTCCCAGATGTGAAAAGTATCTATTCACTTCAAGAACTTTACTGACAAATCTATTTCACTCTGAAATGTCAAAGTCTAGAAAAGTATGGTAACAAAAAATAATCTTTCTTTGTAGAATTGGGTAAGGAATGTTCACCATAATGCAAAGGAATCACTTGGAGTTGATGGAATCTTTTTTTTCAAAAATCTTTTTAAACAAAAAATGGCCTTTTCTCTAAATAAAAATAAATAAATTTTTGTTTCTTTCAAATTTTTTCTGAATTTTCAATGACCGCCCCCCCCTCCCCCGAGTTTGGTATTTCATTGAAAAAAAAATCTTCAAAATGTTTGAAAAAAATTACATTTTTCATTTCTTAAGAAATTTGTCATTGAACGTACTATTTTGAGACCAGCTCTAAGTGTGGTAGACTTGTTTGAAAACAGTTATATTTATATGATGATGATGATATTCGTGTTTAGCTCTTATATAGTACTTGTCATCTCAAAACACTACAAAAGAAGGGCGAGTCTCACCATCTTGATTTGATAGATGATGCTTTCTGTTTCTGTTTTGCAATATGTTTTGTGCTTGTCTGCAGGTGCCGTCGTTCAGCTAAAAAGCCAAACAAACTTTCTGTGAAGCGTCACTGATTTGCTTGCACGTGGTTGAGGGGTGAATAAGAAGACTGGGGAAAATGGGAAACTGCTTTGAAAAACTCTGATGCTGCCTTCTGCAAAGAGCATCGATGAGAAGAGGTGAAGGTAAGCTGGTCTAATCAGTTTTATTATGGTCTCCACCTAACTCACAAAGGTTAAAAAAAGGGCCCCCCCTCCACCCTAAAACCTTTAATTTAAACTTGCTTTAATTAGCCAAAAGTAATTGTATCCAGAGATGGATTAAACACTATGTGCCTGTATTTGACAACCAGTTATATAATATAGTAATATAAATGGCCCCGAGGACTTTGCAATCTAAATAGACAAGACAGACACAGGATGGGGGAAGGGATGTAACATACAAGCAAACTGAGCAATGGGATGGCAGCAAACATCATGTTAGTTCCACAATTTTTGGGGGGACGGGTTTGGCTAAGAAGGGGCTAAGCTAAATGGAAAGAAAAGTAAAGGGAGATGGGACTTTGAAGGGAAATGTAAAGGGCACAGGGCAAGGGAGAAAAGCGGTTGGTGAAGAATGAAGCTAAGGTAAAGACTCTGTGAGGGTGGGGCAGAGGAGGGAGAGGGTTGGAGCAAACAGCCAATCAGCACAGGGCAGAGAAAGTCCAATGGAAAGTGTAGGAAGTTCTCCGAATGTTCAGAGGTCCCTGGTTCAGCAGCTGCTCCTACTGGCTGTAGTGTATGGCTGGTTCTACTCTGACATTTTTCCTCAAGGTCATGTGGTGTGGGGGAGGAGAGCTGAGTCCTAGTTTCCTAGTTTGTGGGGGTCTCCCCTTCATAGTTCTGGATCCATGAGATGCATGGGGAAGGGTGGCCCTAGCTGGGCCCCATTTTACCGCTTCTCTCTCCTCCCCTCCCCGCCACCCCCAGTGCAGCAGTCCCTGCTTTGGCTGCTCCTTCTGGCTAGAGTTTCTGACTGGTTCCTCTCTGTAGTTCTTGATACCTTGACAACAGCACAGCTGGCTCTTGTCCTCCATGGAACTCAGGTAGAATGTAATGGTTTCTTTCCCTTGTGATAAGCACTGTGTGTAACAAAATCAACACTTTCAGTAATAACGTCTTACTGAGTTTTGGCAAAAACATTTATCATTATGTTGACAGAGAAATCACATAACTGTACAAGGAAAAAAATGAAAGAAAAAGAAACATCTGTGTAAACATTTCTTTTTCATTGCTTTGGTACATTTTAGATTAACACTAAGAAACAGGATTATAATAGGCACATCATTAGTAAGGGAGGAAAATCTTTAATGTGAAACCACAGCAAATGTCCATTATGAGACATGTAAAGCATTTGTCAGAACAGAGGTTGTACATTGTTAGGCTCATACTTAGTGTCTTTGTTAATAAAATGACAGTGAGAATGCTGCAGGATTTGTTCATATAATAGGATCACAAGCAGCCATTGTGCAATAAAAATTGCTCATAAGTAAAGAATAAACATTTTTTGTTGCATGACAGTTGACTAATGCACCGTGTATTATTATATTTAATCCATATAAAGCTCCACCCATACTCCCACAGGGCTACACAGTGACCCTAAGGGGCAGGACAAAGGTGCTTCCTCTGCACTGGCCTGCTGAGAGGGTTGAATACACATAAGGAAAAAGCCACAAAGGCCACAAAGGTTTAATGAACTCCCTCTTATAAGCTGGGAGTTCTGCACAATTTTCTTGGTGCATCTCCACACTGCCCTGGGCTGTCCCTAACAGGCACAATCTATCTCATAATGATGTACTGGAATTGTTAGACAAGGTATAATAATGAACTAAATAAACAATAGGTTAATTGCGGTAATTGTACACAGGTGTAACTTCCATAACTACATGGCTGACTAATCTACGTGCCACCCATCTAAATTTTGATGTAATATACCATACCAGCATTAGTGCAAAATGAATGTTTCCAGTAGCACAGATACAGGAGAATGCTGTTTTTCTCACCAGTGAATACAATAATAATTATCCTTACTTAGTCCTTACTAAGGGTATGGCTACACTTGAGAGTTGCAGCGCTGGTGGAGGCTTTCCAGCGCTGCAATTAGTAACTGTCCACACCTGCAGGGCACATCCAGCGCTGCAACTCCCTGGCTGCAGCGCTGGCTGTACACCTGGGTCTGCTTGGAGTATAACGATTGCAGCGCTGGTGTTACAGCGCTGCTCGTAAAGTGTGGCCACACACCAGCGCTGTTATTGGCCTCCAGGGTATTAGGAGATATACCAGTATGCTTTTAACTAAATTACTCTCTTTGTTTTGTTATGCTGCCTCTCTTTGTTTTGCTGTGAACTCGGGGCTCCGGAAGCTGCTTATCTAAAAAACAAACACAGCTCCTGTTTGCCGTGATCAATCTGTAACTGACTGAACAATCAAATGAGATAAACCCACTACCTTGCTGTGAATGAGGCAGGCAGGGGGATGAGTGTTTGCTTGAGGATAGAAACAGTGGGGGCAGGGGGGAGAAAGGGAGTCCGTTGGAGCAGCTGCTTATCTGGTCTGCAGGCTGTTTGCAGTTAAGAGTAAGGGGTTGGGAAAATTTTCTGATTTTGCAAGGCAGGGAGCTGATACACAGTGTCGGTTCCAAAAATCCACTCTTTCTCTCTCCCCCGGTCCCTGTCACACTGCACCCCACCCCCCTCTTTTGAAAAGCACGTTGCTGCCACTTGAACGCTGGGATAGCTGCCCATAATGCATCACTCCCAACAGCGCTGCAAATGCTGCAAATGTGGCCACACACCAGCGCTTTCCCTACACAGCTGTACGACCAGCGCTGTAACTCCCAGCACTGCAACTCTCAAGTGTAGCCATACCCTAAGATAAAACTCTTGTTGAAGTCAGTAAGATCTTCATCCATGGAAAGGCTGAATAAATCAAACTGAATGAGAACTTTTGGGTTTGGCTCACTAACAATAATAATTACTAATGTACACTGATATAGAATGTCACCAACCCTATACATGCACCAACCAACTGAAATAGGGCAGAGAACAACGACTAGCTAGTCCACAGCCATCTCCACGATAGGACTTTGAAAAAAAACCTACATACATTAATAATCTGAACCGGAAGGATGAGCACAGGATCACACATTCATCAGAGGAAAACAGCTAGCAGCAATGTGTAATTTTAGTCTTATGCTATGCCCCTAAATGTCCATTGTTAGGGATACACAAGATGGCACATACATACTTAGGCCCACTTAGCCAGATTTGAGAACTTTATGCGCATGCTTCCATTGGCTAGGACACACAGTTGGGTTTCATGCATGTAAGCAATGATGTCTACTTTAAAAACTCTGGCCCTGAGACACAAAATGAACTCTCAATCCATGGTCTGTTTAGAAGAGGCATTTAGTTAAGGGTATCAAAGATTAAGGCTTCTAAGAAGGCTCATTAAATGCCCCTGTTCTCTTCCCTAGGGGAGAATGTGCTATGGTAAGGATATCTTTGACAGCCTGTTAGTATATAAAGCCTCGCCTTTCCAGAGACAGATTAGAATTATATAAAGTCTGTTGGTGGAAAAAGGTGAAGGCAACAAAGAAAACAAAAACTAAGCTTCAGCTCTCCAACTCTGCTTACTGTTTGTTAATGGGGTGTGGGATGGTTGTTTGTTTCTTTTGATTGACCACTTCACAGCTCCCTTTGCTTTAAATTACAGAGAAAATATGTCAAATATTCTAATAGCACTGAGCCCTTAGACCTTGAAAGGGCAATAAATTAGTATAAATAAAGGCTTCTCCACAGATATAACTCTCTCTCCCAGTGCCCAGAGGACAATGATATTTAGGATTGTTAAAATTGTACACCTCTTTTGAAACAGCTTTATAAAATGGAAAATTCTGCAGAAAACTAGATAATCCAAACATAACTCCCAGCAGACTACATCTCTTCTCAAAGAACTCATATAATTCCTAGAGAATTCCATAAATTTGTGGTATTTTCAGTCTGGCTATTTTAAAGGATGATTTTATACATTTGCCTCTCTGGTTTGTATAGTAGCTTTTTTTTAAAAAAAAAGCCTTCATGCACATTTCCCTGAAAATTGTTGTAATTGTTTCAGTGCCACTAAAAAATAAAATGTTCATGCTCTTGTTACACATAAAAAAGGAAATTAATTATCCTATTTTCTCTCATCCAGAATAACTACTAAATGCTGAAGGCAGCTGTTTTTACATTGATAAATGTAGAGTAAAATGTACAGCTCCCATTAGTACTTGTGCTGTTCTAATTAAGGAGTTTTTCATAAGAACATAGGAATTATCATACTGTATCTGCCCCATGGTCTAACTAATCCAGTATCTGTCTCTGACAGTGGGCTAGTTTCAGATGCTTCAAAGGAAAGTGTAAGAACTCCCTCAATAGGCAGATGTGGGGATAATCTGCCAAGTCATTAAGTCCCACCCTGGTCTCTGATAGGCAGAGATGGTCTTAAACCCAGAAGCACAAGGTTTAATATCCCTTCCAAAATGTCTGTTGTTATTCATTATAACAACTCTGTATATCCTTGCAATTCATATACATATCCAATCCTGTTCTGAATTTTGTTAAATTCTTGGCCCCAATTACACAGTACAACAGCTTCAACAGGAGAGTCATTTAGCCTGACCAAAGTAATTCCTAGAGCATATTATTTGGCAAAACATTCAATCTTGATTTTAAAAATTGTCAGTGATGGAGAGTCCACTACAAATCTTGGTAAATTGTTCCAATGGTTAATTACTCTCACTGTAATTTTATGCCTTATTTCCAGTCTAAATTTGTCTAGTGTCAATTCCCAGCCATTGGATTGTGTTATACATTTCTCTCCCAGACTGAAGAGCCTATTATTAAATATTTGTTTTCCATGTAGGTTGATTATAGACTATAATCAAATCACTCCATACCTTTTTGTTTGTTGAGATGAGTAGATGAGCTCTTTGAGTCTGTCACTATAAGGCATATTTTCTAATCCTTTAATCATTCTCATGGCTCTTCTCTGAACCCTCTCCAGTTTATCAGCATCCTTCTTGTGTCTCTAGCACTGTGTCCCTCCTGGCTTTAAGTGGTGCATTCACAACTCATCTTAAGCATGGCTATGTTAATGGTGTGTGTATGTGTGCAGTTTCTTTGTCTTACTTTGTGTGACTTGGCATGCATGGGGGGGGTGGTTCTGAAAAAAGCGCTCTCATTCTGGGTGTGTGCATCTTTTCTGCATGCCTCGATGACTTACAATTCTGGCTTTCTCTGTCCCCTGAGAGGTGTTTTTTTCCCCATTACTAGTCACTTGACTTCTCAGGTTCTAAACTCATACATGTCACCCTGTTACAGGAACCTGAAAAATGCCAGAAGAAAGGAAAGACACTCATGAAAAATAAAACTGACTTTGAACCTTAATTAGTTGTTTGTATTGCCAGAAAGCTGAGGAGAACCATTTTCTGTGCCTTCATCTGCTGTGACCAGAAGTGCTGGGTAATTCTGCTGTGACATTGCAGAAGGAAGAAAAAATAGCATTGGAGCACCCCAAACTATAAATGTTCAGTTGACTCGGGTGCAGTTTTCAGGTGGCAGTTGAATTCTTATTTCTCATTGAAATGGCACAATGCACAGTGTATTTCATACCCTTCATATCCTCAAACTGAAGATTTATGTTTTGATCTAGTAATAAACAAACCCTTGGTTGAGGTGATTACAGAATTGGACAGCTGGGAAAGCTGTAGGGTATTAATAATTTGATCAAGCACACCTGCAGCTTAAGGATGATACCATATGATAAACAGATTTGTACATAATTTTATTAATTTGTCTTCAACATAATCAACATAGAAACTGATCAGCTGTTGCTTTCTCGAAGAGAAATTATTTATTTAGTCACTTGGTTGTTGATTTTGATGGCTGTTTTGGAGGAATGGTAACATTTTACTAAGGAATTAGAACTATTCTTTGTAAACAGAGGCTGATGGCATGCTTTCTGCTTTATTATGCCTCATCAGGTAAGATGGGTTTGTGGCTAAAGCAGAAGATCAGGAATTGGAAAATCTGGATTCAGTTCTAGGCTCTGCAAAAGAATTCCTGGGTGATCTTAGGAAATCACTTAATCTCTCTGTGCTTTAGTTCCCAGTGATTAAAGTATTCCCCTGGAATATGGGAGAACTGGGTAAAATTTCCCCCTCAGGCAGAGAAGGAGAGAGAATTTGAACGCAGCCGGGGACAGGGGAGTTCTTGCCACTTACAGATATGCTCTCACCACTGAGTTATGGAATCTCTCCTTTTGAACCTGTTCCACTTTGGATAAATAAAGATTCATTGGAGGCAGGTGACTGGGTCTCCTATTTCCCAGGTCATTGGCCTGACTACTGTCCTACAGAATGGCTTTTTCTCTCTCTCTCTCTCTCTTTCTGACCCAGTGACTCTGTAAGTATTTGTACACAACAGCTTCAACAGGAGAGTTTGAGGGCTTCTCATATCAGACTCTCCCATAGTCCAGTGGTTAGAGTACTTTCCAGAGAGGTGGGAGACTCCTCTTCAAATCCTTACTCCCCTCTGCTTGAGGGATGAATTGAGCCTGGGTCTCCCACATCCCAGGTGAATGTGTTAACCACTGGGATAAAACTTATAAGGTGGGTGGCACTACCACCTCCTCCTCTGGCCATTGGTGTGTGGAGTGAGGCAGGCACTTAACTCATTCATGCAAGAATTGCTTTAGGCTTCTAAGCTGTCTGACTCAGGAGATGGGTTCCTATATGTGGACTGCTAGTAGAGATAGGTGCCTTCCTGCAACCCAGACTTGGGCATTTAATTCCCTGAGTTAAGACATACCCATCAAGATTGGATGTTTTGCCAAACAATATGCTCTAGGAATTACTTTGGGGAAATTCTGTGCCCTGTGTTATACAGGAGGTCAGGCTAGATCACAATGGTTCGTGGTAGACTTGGAATCTATGTGTAGGCATGAATATGCAGCAAACTGTCAGACTTTGAAATAAACAACAACACATACATCAATAATCTCAACTGGAAGGGTGAGCACAGGATCACACATTCATCAGAGGAAAACAGCTAGCAGCAGTGTGTAATTATAGTCTTAGTTAAGCCCCTAAATGCCCATTGTTAGGGATATGCAAGATGGCACATAAATACTTAGGCACACTTAAACCAGCCAGATTTGAGAATTATGTGTGCTCACTTCCATTGGCTGGGACACACGGCTGGGTTTCATGCATGTAAGCAATGGTAACTACTTTAAAAGCACAGAGGGGTAGCCATGTTAGTCTGTATCCACAAAAACAATGAGGAGTCCAGTGGCACCTTAAAGACTAACACATTTATTTGGGCATAAGCTTTCGTGGGTAAAACCCCTACTTCTTCAGTTTTTTACCCACAACAACTTATGCCCAAATAAATGTGTTAGTCTTTAAGGTGCCACCAGACTCCTCATTACTTTAAAAGCTCTGGTCCTGAGACTCAAAATGAACTCTCAATCCATAGTTTCAGTATCTCCCATGACCTAGCTTAAGTGGCTCCTCACCGAGCGTGCTGGCTTTTGTGACTCACATTCTAATATGTCTGTCTCTCCCCATGCAGTGCCTAAGTGAGGCTTTATGGCTCACATTACTGTTTCATTGATTTTCTAGGCACCTAAAAGTTGGGTGTTGAATAGCCTAAGTCCCTTTGTGGTTCCGGGCCAGAGTGCCTAGCACAATGAGAACCCGATCTTGGTTGGGACCTCGAGTTGCCAGTGCAATACAAATACAGTTTTACACTTGCATTCCTGTCCTGCCTCCCAATCCAATTAGGGAAATCACATTCAAAATAAGTTTGCAATACTGCAAACAGAGATAATGGAGGGAACCAAACAAGAATATTATTATGCCATATGGTGGCAAAAGAGCTAATGTGATTTAGGCTGCATATAGAGAGACAATGCATTGTGTTCTCTCTGTAGGGCACTTGCTGAGACTCCTCCTCCACTGGACACTTCAGACCTTAGAGGAGAAAAAAAACAACCACCATGATTAAAGGGGTAGAGAGACTGATCTGTTTGGTGAGATTAAGGGACTGATGTAAATCCCATTGAAGTCAATGGGAGGCTTTCCATGACTTCAGTGGGCATTGAATCAGGACTCAAAAACCTAAATGTGTTCCTTCTCCTTCTTATGTAGCATCTCCATAACTGGAGATTTGCAGCCATGGTAGATCATTCTGTACAATCCTCTTCTAATTTCTTTGTGGATGAATAGTCCTTTTGATCCACTCAGGATTCTATATTGTTCATCCAAGAAAGAGCATAGTTGGCCACAAAGCAGCTATCAGGCCTATAGACGAGAACTCCCTACAAAATAGATGAAAGGTGCAAACACTGAGGCCTGGTCTACACTAGGAGTTTATGTCGAATTTAGCAGCGTTAATTCGATTTAACCGTGCAACCGTCCACACCAGGAAGCTAATTAGTTCGACCTAGAGGGCTCTTTAGTTCGAATTCGGTACTCCACCCCGACGAGGGGAGTAGCGCTAAATTCGACATGGCTATGTCGAGTTAGCCTATGTGTGGACGGAAATCAACCTTAGTGGCTCCGGGAGCTATCCCACAGTGCACCACTGTGTTGACGCTCTGGACAGCAGTCCGAGCTCAGATGTTCTGATCAGCCATACAGGAAAAGCCCCGGGAAAATTTGAATTCCTTTTCCTGTCTGGCCAGTTTGAATCTCAATTCCTGGTTGGACATCGGGGCGAGCTCAGCAGCACTGGCAGCGATGCAGAGCTCTCCAGCAGAGGAGTCCATGCAATCTCAGAGTAGAAAGAGGGCCCCAGCATGGACTGACCGGGAAGTCTTGGATCTGATCGCTGTGTGGAGCGATGAGTCTGTGCTTTCGGAGCTGCGCTCCAAAAAACGGAATGCAAAGACCTATGAGAAGGTCTCCAAAGCCATGGCACTCAGAGGATACAGCCGGGATGCAACGCAGTGCCGCGTGAAAATCAAGGACCTGAGACAAGGCTACCAAAAAATCAAAGCGGCAAACGGACGCCAGAGCCCAGCCCCAGACATGCCGCTTCTACGAGGCACTGCATGCCATTCTCGGTGGGTCTGCCACCACTGCCCCACCAGTGACCGTGGACTCTGAGGATGGGATAGTGTCGACGGGCAGTTTCTCGGCGATGTTCGCGGATGGGGAAGATGAGGAAGGGTTTGTGGAGGACGAGGCAGGCGACAGCGCTTACAATACTGCTTTCCCCGACAGCCAGGATCTCTTCATCAGCCTCACAGAGATCCCCTACCAACCCTCCCCGGCCGTTAACCCGGACTCTGAATCAGGGGAAGGATCAGTCGGTAAGTGCTATAAACATGTAAACATTTATTTTTTAAAAAACAGGAATAAAAACTATATGAAAAGAAGGTCAATACATATAGGGATCGAACAGAAATCCTCTTGGGACAGTTCCACGAAGCTCTCGTAGAGGTACTCGAAAAGCCTCTGCAGGAGGTTCCTGGGGAGAGGTGCCTTATTGGGTGCTCCGTGGAAGCACACTCTTCCGCGCCAGGCCATCCTCAGGTACAGTGGGAGCATTGCCTCGACCAGCATGGCAGCATAGGGCCCTGGTCTGTGCAGGGATTCACGCAGCATGCGCTCTTCGTCTCTCCTAGTGACCCGCCTCAGGGTGATCTCGCTCGGCGACTGCTCATCTAATTAGGGGAATTACTGTAATGTTACTATTGTGAATGCTTGACTTTTCCTTTGCATAACAATGACTGTCATTTAACAGCCACGTGGTGGAGGCTGCAGAGGGAAAGCATACAGGGATCTTTCCCGGGGACAGCCGCGAGGGGCTGGAACAGGGTCAGACTTTATGCTTTCCAGATTGCCTGCAGCAGGAGGGCACTGCTATCCATTAACTGTTAAGCAGCCTAAAGTTTACGGCTTACCAGGCCTGGCTGCTACACAGATTCTGCTGTCCTGCCCCGCTTCTCTGATCTCCAGTGCAAGACCCCAGGCAATGGAAGCGAATGCCGAAAATTCGAACTTGTCCTGAGAGCACATGAGATTAGGTGCCCTGTATGGTCTTGTTCACAGAAACAGACTAGACTGTGTTCAGTGTTCACAAACATGTATCTTTGCAAGGAAATCACTTCCTTTTCACATCACACAGCTGCGGCTCTTTCCCGAACTGCCTCGGCATCCCCCTCACAGAGGTTGGCGCAGATTAGGCGGCGAAAGAAAAAGACTCGGGACGAGATGTTCGCTGAACTGATGGCCTGCTCCAGAGCCGAGGCGGCCCAGCAGAGCCAGTGGAGGGAGACCCTCTCTCAGCAGCAGCGCTCACACAGCGAACGGGAGGAGAGGTGGTGGCAGGAAGACCAGCAGGCGACTCAAACGCTGCTTGGACTAATGAGGGAGCAAACGGACACGCTCCGGCGCCTTGTGGATGTTCTGCAGGAACGCAGGCAGGAGCAGAGAGCCCCCCTGAACTGTATCTGCAACCGCCCTCCCCCGCCACAAAGTTCTGTCCCCCCCTCACCCAAAATCACAAGAAGGAGGGGCGCTAGGGGCCGTGAAAACTGTCACTCCACCCCAGCAGAGCGCTCATGTACCAAACAGCTCTCATTCCCTAAAGTATGAGAATTGCTTCCCTTCCTGGCTCACCCAATCCAAAATCCCAGTTTCATCCCCCAACTGTGTAGTTGAGTATTAAAAATAGTTTGCTGTTCATTACTGTTTCTGTCATGTTTCTTTGCAGAATATTTTTTGTGAAGGGGAGATAGGGGTTTGTTAATTGCATAGGACGGCCACCATTACCAGGGTACAGACATGGGGGCAGGATCAACAGCAGGTCACACACAGAGTGCAGTCACTAGGCACCCGGGTCACTCTGGGAGGTGTCTGCTGCCCCAGGTCAGTCTGGGAGGTGTATGCTGCCCCAGGGTCCGAGCGCCTGGCATCCACAAATGGCAAGGCAGGCTGCCCTTACCATGCCCTTCCACCCTAGCCATGAACCTCTCCGATGCCCTGAGCCCCAGCCAGAGCCATCATCCCCTTACACCTACTCACCCTTCCCACACACCCCTCACCCCTTCCTGCAAACCCACCCCTTCCTAAACACTCTCCTGTAACTGTCCTCCCGCCAGAGACCGCTGTAGGAGCAGGAGCCTGTCAGTCCTCGAGTGTAGAAGTGGTCTGTACATCACTGCACACCGTACCCACCACAGTCTGCGTCCCTGTTTGAACCCTTTAACGCGAATTCGTTAGTAAAGAAAACTTTGTTAATTAAAAATGTTCCAATAACTTTATTTTTAAACGTCTGTTGGAAGGGGGGAAACCTGGTGAACGGGGTATGTAACCGCTGAAAAAAGTGAATAGTAACTGAAACAGGGGCAGGTTCAGCTTCTCTGTAAAGAGACTGGACAGTCATAGGTTACCCTGCTCTCTGAGGAACCTAGCTTTCAAAGCCTCCCGGATGCACAGCGCTTCCTGCTGGGCTCTTCTAATCGCACAGGTGTCTGGCTGAGCGTAATCAGCAGCCAGGCGATTTGCCTCAACCTCCCATCCCGCCATAAAGGTCTCCCCCTTGCTCTCACAGAGATTGTGGAGCACACAGCAAGCTGCAATAACAATGGGGATATTGGTTTCGCTGAGATCTGAGCGAGTGAGTAAGCTCCTCCATCTCCCCTTGAGACATCCGAAAGCACACTCCACCACCATTCTGCACTTGCTCAGCCGGTAGTTGAAGAGCTCCTTGTCACTGTCCAGGGCGCCTGTATAGGGCTTCATGAGCCAGGGCATTAGCGGGTAGGCTGGGTCCCCGAGGATCACTGTAGGCATCTCCACATCCACAACACTTATTTTGTGGTCCGGGAAGAAACTACCTTCCTGCAGGCGTCTAAACAGACAAGAGTTCCTGAAAAAACGCGTGTCATGAACCTTGCCCGGCCACCCGACGTAGATGTTGGTATAACGTCCCCTATGGTCCACCAGTGCTTGCAGCACCATTGAAAAGTAGCCCTTTCGGTTAATATACTGGCTGGCCTGGTGGGCCGGTCCCAGGATAGGGATGTGAGTGCCATCGCGGCAAAGCCATCTATGACGACCTGGACGTTTCCCAGGATCACTGCCTTTGAGAGCAGTAGGTCAACGATTGCGTGGGCTACTTGCATCACAGCAACCCCCATGGTAGATTTGCCCACGCCAAAGTGGTTCGCTACTGACCGGTAGCTGTCTGGCGTTGCAAGTTTCCAGAGGGCTATGGCCACTCGCTTCTGCACACTCAGGGCTGCTCGCATCCGGGTGTCCTGGCGCTTCAGGACAGGGGCCAGCAAGTCACACAGTTCAAGGAAAGTGCCCTTACGCATCCTGAAGTTTCGCAGCCACTGTGATTCATCCCAGACCTGCAGCACTATGCGGTCCCACCAGTCCATGCTTGTTTCCCGGGCCCAGAATCGCCGTCCCACAGCATGAACGTGACCCAGTGCCACCATGATCTCCGCGGCGTGGGATCCCATGCTTTGTGAGAGGTCTGTGCCACTCTGACACTTCATGTCCTCACCGCGCTGCCGGAGCCTCCTCGCCCGATTTCTCAGCAGCTGACTGTGGAAGAGGTGGACGATAAGGTGCGAGGAGTTGACAACGGCCATAAGTGCAGCGATGATCGCAGCGGGCTCCATGCTCGCAGTGCTGTGGCATCCGCGCTGTCACTGACCAGAAAAGTGCGCAAACAGATTTCCCGCCGGCGCTTTCAGGGAGGGAGGGCGGGCGTGACGGTTGAATGCCGACAGTTACCCAAAACCACCCTCCACACATTTTTCCCCCAGCAGGGGGCTCTACCCAGCATTCCAATGGGAAGCGGGGACTGCGGGAACTGTGGGATAGCTGGCCAGAATGCACCACTTCCAGTGTCGACGCTTGCCCCGTTAGTGTGGACTCACAAAGTCGAATTAGTGTCCTTAGTGTGGATACACAAATTCGAATTCATAAGGTCGAATCCACAAATTCGACCTAAGTTAAATCGAACTACTCTTGTAGTGTAGACATACCCTGAGATGGAACATAATTTCTTAGGGTAGCCCAAGAGCATTTAACTAGGAGTAATGAGATATAGTTAAGCAAAGGAAAATTTAAGGTAAAAATTCGGGAAAAAATGTCTAACACTGCTAACCATTAGACTGAAATAGTCTCCCAAGGGAAATGAAGGAAGGAAGAGACATCACTAAAACTATGGTATAAATTATTGGTCAGGATAAAGCACTAAAAATATACAGCAGAAAACACTATCAGTTTATTATCTGAGCAGCTGGTCCATGCTACCTGCCCTAATGGAACATGAAAATAAATGAGACAATGAAGAGATAAAACCAGAAGACCACAAAAGAATATATAAATCAGAGTCTATCCCATCAAAAATTAACAAATCTATAAACAAAGTTTTTACTATATTTTTATATTTTCTTGCCACAGGATGGCAAAGTAAAATATTGAGGGCTTGATCCAAAGCCCTCTGCAGCCAGCAGGAGTCTTTCCACTGAGTTGAATGGGGCTTGGACCAGGTCCTAAGTTACTTAACCCTGTTTTGGGCTCATTAATCTCAGTTTCCCTTGAAAATCTATATGCCCAGTTCTTGTTTCAGATCTACACACTCAACTTGCCCTGGTCAAAATTCTGAAGTCCTTACTATAGAAAAACTCTCATTAAGTCAATGTCTGTGTCCAAAGTTTGTGTGCAGAATTCAGCTCTATTTTTTGTTTGTTTGTTTGTTTTTTGTTCTTTTTTTTTTAAACCCACGTAGTAGTTCCAAAATGTTTAGCCAAACATCTAGAGCTTTTATAAAAGTTCTAAAGGTTTCCATAAGCCTCTGATTTTCTGCAAATCCTCACATCTTCGACTGACATGAGATAGATCAAAACAACACAATGCATTTATAAATACACAGCTCTCTATCTTTTTCTCTGAAAGTGTTTCAGCCTTCTGGCCTTTTATGTGCACCTAACAGTCACCTGTTTTTCTTTCTTATTTCTCTATGGCTTGTATAAACATTACACTTAATTCCTTTTGTAAAGGGGGTTGAAAAAGCCTTTTTATCATCACATCTTTGTGTCAGTTTAAATTCTGTTTTTCTTTCATGTGGTTAGGCATGGCTGTTTGGGAACAGTATTGCTTCATGTATCTTTGAGACATTACTGATGGCATTTTACCAATTGTATTTATACTGGGCAGATCATGCAGACATTGTGTTCCATTCACAGACCAAAGCATGTAGTTTGGAAACTTCAGGCAGTTTCACTTTAGGAAATAGAAAGCTAAACTCCTGATAGTTTGGTGAAGTGTTTCTTCCCCCTACTGGTGAATTACTGTTTCATCTAATATACATATTTTGTAGCTGGTGCATGGAAGCATTTGGTCAATGGTATCATTTTTCTTAGGTTTCCAGTGTCAACACACACACTGCAGCACTAAAGCTTATAGCAGTGGGCTTCAGTATTAGTAGGATTCCAGTATCAGCGTCTTATTCAGAATGGCAATTTATTAAAGCATAAAAGTTCAAAACTCACTTCTGATTTGTATGCCATATGCATCTAATGACTCGAGTCACTAATAAGTGGCATAAAGATTGTCCATGGCTTATTGGCATTATCAGTACAGCGATGTGAAATGCAGAAGATTCAGTTCAAAGGGATTAATGAAAACCATGTCTTTGGGTTTTGATCTGCATGAGTTCTCATCCACAGAATTTCAGGCTCGTGTAAACCCAAAAATCGTAAGTTAATACTGTGTTGAAATCGCTGAGTTGCAAAACTGTGATTTCCTCATGATTTTGTGACACATCCATCCAAGTTTACTCAAAACTAGGCTCACATTCACGTAAAAGACTGGTGCGTCTTAAAGAATATTTTTCAGAAATGCAATCTGAGTTTTGGGTTTGTAACAAATCATGAAACTGGGGGAGTCATGTGGTTAGGTGTATCCTTGGAAAATTTCCCCTTGGTCAGTATTAGTTATGAGTATTATCATCAATCACACAAAAAGTTTTGGGTATTACACCACATATCATGCCTGGATGCAGTAACGAGAAAGTGATATTTATATTGAAAATCAATGATGCTAACAAGTGTTAACTCATAGAATCCTGGGGTAATGCTGTCATATTGTGTCACATTAATGGTAAAATTAATACTTGTCCCTGTTGTATTTTTCTAAGAATATCAGCAGTACTTTATTGAATGGGAGCCTGGTCTACCTGCTGAGGAGCAAGGCCAGGGTCCTAGCAGGCTCATGTACATGATGCAGTAGAGAGTGCAAATCTGTTTGTACTCAGAGCTCCAGTAAGGTGCACCTAGTACCAGGTCCCCCTGCCCCACCCTGGGCCATGCTCCCCTCTGCCATCAGAATGGGTCTTGGACCACATATATGTGACCACTCACAGAGTAAGGGATTACTCACTACCAGGAAGGGTTGCAGAATCTGGATCAGCACAACTCGTCTGCCTTTCACTCTGCATCTTTCCTAACAGTGAGGAAAGGATTTTGCCCTTAAACTATATGGATTATTTTTTTTTAAATGGACCTATTTGATATGAATACAGGGCCCACTGACTAGCTGGGCTAAATGCCTTTGGCTTTGACTAAGGCTTTCAGCTCCTTCTGCCAAACAAGGCATTGCCTATTAGACATTAATATTGCTTAAATGCACACATACATCAAATATGCCGATTTACAGGAATTGCAGTGAGCGTGATTCCTTTCAATCCTCTTCTTACCCCACTGCTATATATTGCTAAAACTTGTATTTATTTGATGCCAGCTGCTACTGCTTTTAATGACAGCATACACTAACTGAGGTTCCACAACCTTTCTCTGCCTGGCAGTGGCGGCTGGTACTGATCAGGCCAAGCCCCACCAACTAAGGCCCTTAAAAAGGGGTTTTGCTAACTACCTCCTCCACAAGTGCAGTCTGGGTTGGAAGAAAGAGGAGGTAGCTAGTGGGGCAGGTGGTGTTTAGCCCTTTGAATGCAGTCCAGAGAGAGAGAGGAGTTGGGAATATCTAGCCCATGGAGTGCAGTGTGGAGAGGGTGGGGCTTGTGATTTCCAGCCCTTAAGAGAATTTTCCTTGTACTGAAATTACAAGCAGAGCTAAGATGAGTGTGTTTTCCCAGGCTGAAAAAAGGCTTGCCCCAAAGTCCGAGCAGCCCCAGTGGAGTGCACCACCCCCACCTCTGTAGCCATACAAGGCGTATTCATGGGAGAGAATGAGGCAGAGGAGCTGGTCAGCACCATCCTTTGAATTTGAAGAGCAGAGGAATCAAGCTGGTCTTGGGAGTTCCATAGACCAGGGGAGGCCTGCAGGCCATTGGGACTCTGCAAAGATCTCCAGCCTGGTAGGAAGGAACCCTGCAGGAATCTGGTGACTGATGGAGGCTTGCTGGTGCTCTGCTGCCCAGTGGAGAAACACTTCAGCTGATGGGAGGGGGGCTTTTCAGCAGTACAGGGGCGCTGCTACCTGATGTGTGTGTGGGCCAGTGTGGGAGGAGAGGTTTCTGTTGCCATGCAGAGAGAAGAGGGGTCAGCGAGATTTTGAGGGGCAGGGACTATGGGACTATAGGAGGAGGGTGTCATCTGTGCTGCCCTGGGAAGGGAACTTTTGGCCATTGGCAGCAAAAAGTGGAGTTTTGCTGCCCTGTTGAGGGGCAGAAGGTGCATATGGGGGCGGGGAGGGCTCTGGTTATCTGTGCTGCCTGTTGGTGAGGTTTTTGTATCAACAGAGAGGGGATTTGGGGGGGTGGTAGTGGTGGGGGTGCTCTGCTGCCTGGCAAGGGGTGATCAGAACCACCACTTATTTTGGGCAACAGCTGTACTGTTGCCAGGCAATAGACAATTGTGTTTGGTTAAAAAAAAAGTGTGAGGTAGTGCATGAGTCTCCTTCTGAGCTAGTTGTAGCTCATTTTTAATTGCTTTAAAAGTGATATCTGCTGTTCTAATCTAGCCCTACAGTAGACAAGATCCTGGAATCTGCTGAGCTTGGTGCAGGACCTGGGTGGTAAAGGAAAAAGGTGGACCCCAGCATAAATAGCTTTCCTGGGGACTGCTTTTCCACCCAGTGCTCGCCAGGGCATGGGATTCCCAGTTGGCCTAGGAGGGCAGGTCTCCCCTTTGTGTGATACAACTATGTCCCATTGTCTCAATGTTAGTGAATTGTAGTTATTTTATTTTTAAATTGATATGAATAATAATAATAACAACTTTTCAAAGATAATTAAATAACACAATCCATGTTTTTCTCCACCTTGATAGTTCTGATTCTTTTCCTTTATTATCTTAATCTGGCATCAGTCAGACTTGTTTGATTGTGGACTTGAGCCATTTCAGTTTAACACCACAGCCACATCCCACCTCTGTGGACCAGACAGAAGTTTCTCTGACACAAAAAAGTTGGGGAAGTGAGTCTTGAGTTTTTCCAGACAGAACTCTGAAGGACCCCACTATTACTAGATGAGAGAAGGAGAGCAAAAATAGGATGGAAAGAGCTGACGCACACAAATGCTGAGATCAGAATGAAAACTGAATTTCTTGAAGACAGCACCAGCTGAGGTAACTGAAATTTTACCTCTGGCAGTTTATTTGAAGCTGTAGTTGTCTTGTTATGCTGCAGCAGCTGCATTATATTTTCATTTCTAAGCTGCGATTGTGTTGTTCCATTGAAAACAGACTTCGTCCTCTTGATACGTAATCCAGAGGAATTGTACTAACGCACTTTCTTACATAACAGCTCTGTGTTTACTCTGCCTCTTTGAAGAAGTGTTCAGTTCACACTGTGTATTCATTTTACTTGATTTTTATAGATCTTGAAGATAAAATAGAATCTAAATGGGATTGTATTCAAATTGTTTCCCCCTCTCAGTTTTCAGGCTCTATAATGCTAGGCCTCAGAAGACTTTCTGGGAAAAAAAACTGTCTTTTTCTCTCCGAACATACCCACTTCACTCCTTCTATTCCAAGAAGCAGCATTTTCAGCCCCCAGGTTGGAAGTGGTTTGATGGACCTCAGTGGTACAGATGTGGCTATGACTCCTTCAGCTCTTACTTTTTGATGTGTACACAGAAACAATGAAACAGACACCACTTCTTTCTGTAACTAATTCAGTGAAGTTGAAAATGCTGGATAAATTGGATAATGACAAAACTGGTACTAGCAAAATGTTAGTATATATTACTGGTGATGATTCTCTATTCTCTATTTGACCCATAAATTTCAGCATCCATTTCAGGCTGCAGTGGATTTCCTGGTGCTGTATAGCTTTCTTCTGGGTCTCCTTCAGCCTCATCAGTCACAATAGAGTCTAATAAGTTTTTTTAGGACTAGCAAATCCCATGGTATGTGTGTACAATATATGTGGGTACACTTTGAAAGGACTATTGAATTTTTAGCCTGATGTATGTAATAAGGCCCCAGTGTTGCAAAGACTTAACACACAAACTTTAGTTCATATGAGTTTTCCCATTGAATATCCATAACCTTAAGACTGTAATTGCAGAATTAGTGTTTGGCAGCTTCTGCAGACCCAAAGCTGACCAGCCCAAGGAGATATGGCATTTTAAAGAGAAAGTTATTTACTCTGCTACCTTAGGAACATTTATTGTACCAGGTATTTGTATGTAAAAAGACCACAGACCTAAGAGATTTTTCCCCTGGTACCTCAATGGTGTTATAATAGTGTTTTTCAGGGACAGTCACATTGGACTTCCTCCTTAATTACTCCCTCTTCTTCCTTAAGTACTCTTCCTTATATGTATAAAACAGAAGCAAGAGAAAATTAAATAAATAAAATCATTCTTAACTTCAAGACAAGTTGTAAGTAAGAATCAAAGAAAATGATTTGAGTTGTAAGTCTACTATACTTTTAACTGCCCATTTCCACAAAGAATTACCCAGTATCCATGTGCAAGTGAAGGTATTATATGTGCAAACACATATGTCTGCAAAAACTGCACACATAGCAGTGACCCTGTGAAATTGCTGGAAAATCTGGGTTCAATCCAATGCCCAATGGAGTCAACAGAAGTTCTTCCATTGACTTCAAGTGTCATTGCTTCAGGCCCTCTGTACATATCACTGTGCAGGAAAGGTGAATCTCCTTAATTTTCTGTATCACCACTTCTTGTTAATATTTTTAAAGAAATTGCAGAGACAGGATAGAATGTACCAGATAAATGCACAAAACTAACACTGAGCATTAGGATTGGGATTGGTGGGTGATTGAGGTCTTTCTTGAATGTAAAGGAAGGATAATTTCATGCAGCCTCATTCAGGACTTTGACCTTAGAAGTGCTTAATGGTATTGGCCTAGGGGAAATAACTCAAAGGAAAAGAAGAAACCTCATTTCTCCTGATCTCGATAAGGCCTTTAGAAATATAAATAAAAAGAGTATATTATCCCTTTAGGGGACCCCCCACCCAAATCTTGACTTTGTTTTAACAATAGTATTGTAAATGTATGCCTGGCATCCTATTAAATTCAATAGGTATTCTCGGTTCTATCTCTTTCGTTCACCAAGTAATGGATTACTTTAATTTAAGATTAGAAGTCTTGCTACAAAGGGAAAACCTGCTTTGATACCAACATGAAAAGGCACTTCCATACCCAAAGACAACTTAACTATAAATAGACAGCAGTGACGTTACTGCAGTTGAGGAGATTTCATTCCATTAAAAAATTCACTCAAGAAATGTAGAGAAATGTTTAATAATTAATGAATGTGATTTAAGTCCATTTTATACTGCTGACATTTTTCCTATAAATATTATAGGAACATTAAAATTTTAATCTCCCGTAATTCTGATGAATGAATTTTCCTGACCCTTACTGAAAACTATACCTGTAAAAGACTTCAGTTTACAGAAGCTTACTCAGTGTTAAAGGGTTCTGTGTTTCAAAAACACTATTTTTTCTTTTGTTCATAAGATAGCTTTGTAATTTCTTTTTCAAATGATTTTTAAAACTGGCAGTGTTATGTCATCCTGATAGATTTGTTGGGCAGTATCTATTTCTTGGAAGCTATTGCTGTAAAATAGCATTTTGCTGGTTTAATTAAAGAATGTAAAATTCCATGAGGATTAGGGTTCCCCTTCATTACCTAAAAGTTAAGTAGATTTTCCAGGGATTTCACTCCTGAAAGAGGTTAGAAAGAATACAGATAATGTATAAAGGCTGCAAATTTCCTATTCCCGGAAGACTTTCTCAGCTACTTGCAAATAGCAAACTTTTCCATGTGTCCTGAACCTTAGCATCCTTCCTAAATTTTTCATGTGAAATTACTACTACTTGTATTCCACTATCACGTAGACATTCTAATGGAGATCTGGGCCCCCATAGTAATCGACAGTTCTTGTTCCAAAGAGTTTACAAATTAAAGAGACAAGACAGGGGAGACTGGAAGTTTTATCACCATTTTACAGATGGGGAACTGAGTCACAAAGAGGCTAAGTAACTCATCCAAAGTCATATACGAAGCTTTTGGAAAAGCTGGGAATTTGAACCTAGAACTTCTAGCACTTTAACCATAAGATCATCCATCCCCATTAGGAGTCCTGCAGTGTGGAATAAGGGGATACTATGGGTAATATTTTCAAATGCACCTCACTTCCATTTTCAGGAGTAAGGCAATTTGAAGTGATACTGGTGTACACTACTGCACAAAATTGATCTAAGTTACGCAACTTCAGTTATGTGAATAATGTAGCGAAGTCAATATAGTTAGATCCACTTACCGCCATGTCTACAGCATCTCCCATCAAGTTCCCTTACTCTTCTCGGGGAGGTGGAGTACACAAATCGATGGGAGAGTACTCTTCTATCGATTTAGCGTGTCTTCACCAGACCTGCTAAATCGACAGTCGCTGCATTGATTGCAGCAGTGCCGATCTACCAGTAAGTATAGTATGCCCTTAGTCTCTCAAGTGTTTAAAGGGCAGATTTTTAAAAATATTAGATGTCTAAAGATGGGAAGTTAGGCACTTTTGAAAATCCTAGTAGGATTATCTGCATCTTTAGGTACCTAAATACCTTTAAAAATCTGGCCCTAAGTCACTTATGAAAATGGAGCTTAGATGCCTAAATCACTTAGAAGCTTTTGAAAATTGTATCCTATGTCCCGAGGTTTGGACAATTTGGAGCCTACTCTTCATTCTGGAAATAAAAGGTTGTGAGGCTCTTTTTTTAAGTTGGACTCTGTTCTTGTTTATTGGTAAATATACTGTGGTACCCGTCACAGGTTTCAAAGTGCTGTGCAAGTGTAGTGACGATTACCTAAGTACAGGGATCACTTAACCTACACGTGAAACACAGCTACTCCTAGAGTTCAAGGCAGCAGCTTTTCTAAGCTATCTCCAGCAATTTATCTGCTGGAGCATCTTTTGATCCATGAAGAACTTCTATTTTGGCTGAACTAGTCCAGCAGAAAGTCATACCAGTAGTGGAGACAAAGTGATGTCTTTGCCCTGTGCAGGCATTTTCTTTGGAAACAATTTGTATGGATGCACAAGGGTAGGTGTGGCTTCTCCTGCACAGGTTTGGAAGGAGAAACAGAGGTCACAAGGAGGCCTCCCTTCCTCTTGCCATCCCGGGCAGCAATCAGGGATGTGGGAAAACTGGACTTTTATTTTCCTCAGAATAATAGTTGTTCTAGCCCCACCTCTCCTGGCTTGTTGTGTAGGTTGGCCTAGATTGGACACAAAGTGGTGGAACATTTATAGGGACAAATATTCCTCCCCCACAAAGATATACAGGGACTCCAATGAAGATGAGTAGTGGAGCTCCCTAACCTGGTCCCAGCCATCCTCTTGCTGGGAATCTGACACCTTCCCCTCATTTGAGGGTTTAAGAGGACTATAAAAGGAAGGGGGGTTGGCTGCCTGCTGTTCCAGACATAGGAGCCTCAAACTCCCACTTTCCTCAGTTCCCTTGAGGGATGTTTTCCCTTAAATCCTTTTCCAATCCATTTTTATCAGATAACTGTATTCCTTCCATAATTAGTACCTGAACTGGACATCCTCCAAGGAGGTGCAGGCAATTTAGCTTAGCTGCCTCCCCCCCATCCTTCTTCAAGTTCTCAGATATATATTGATTCCTTCCTTAATATCAGACAAAAATATATTTGTCCCCCAATTAAATAGGTATACCCCATCCTTCATAAATAGCTTGGTCAATAAAGAACCAAGCTTCCTGAGAACTCACTATAACCTAATGGGCTCCTTGCTGGTTTCCTGCATCAACTCTCAAGTTTTTTTTTCTTCCAAAAATGGCTTCTTCCAGACTGCCTGATATATAAATACCAACCCCCTCTTCTGGTCAGCTGGAAGGATAGTCCCCATGACCTGGTACAGCTGCTTTCTGCTCCATCTTGCTAAATTTTCCTCTTTCCTTTGCAGTCAGTTGCATAGGTAGCTCTTTGTGGGGCAAAAACCCCATTTCTTCCAGCCAGCCATACAAGGACTCACTGCATACAGTTGTGGTGAGCACATGTTAGGGTGTGTTAGGAAATTCATTGGATCCCAGAATAGGTAGATTCATTGTCTGATGGGGAAGGTGTGAGCTTGCAACAATTGTGGGCTTGCTGGCACTCTCCCTCTGATCCTCATGGACATCCTCAACACACACAGGGTCCAGGATTTAGTCTGGCACCTAGTTAATGGTGCAGTGCTGTATGTTGTAGGGAGGTGTAGAGGTGCAGACTCACCCCTGCAGTGCCTCCTGCTGGGGACTTCCAGGAATTAGCTCATTCTAGCTCTGGAGCACCCTCTGCAGGCCAGTGATCCACCTGTCCTCTGGCCCCCATGTCCCTCCCTGGACCCCGGTGCCGCTTTACCTGGGGTGCTGCCCCCTGTCAGTACCCCACCGATCTGGGCCTCCCCCTCCTAGGGGAACCCCTACCCACTATCCCCACTTTGCCTCAGTCTTGGCTACTGCCAGTCATCACTTAGCACCCATTCCCTGGGGCAAACTGCAGTGCATCAGCCACTCATCACAGGCAAGGGGGGTTGGACCCACTGCCTCTGCCTACCCGTGGGCTCCCCCTTTTGCAACCCCAGTACCCAGTTGGCCTTACCCTAGGCCTGCAGCCTGGGGGTTTCCAGGCCAGAGCTCCCCAGCTCCTCTTGCCTTCCCCCAGCCCTGCTCCACCTTAGGTACCCAGGTACGCTCCCCAGCAGCCAGGCCCTTCTCTCTCTAAAGGCAGAGAGAGACTGAGGCTGCTTCAGCCCTGCAGTCCCTTTATAGGGCCAGCTGAGTCCGTTTGGGGCATGGCCACAGCTGCGGCTGTTTCCCCACTCAGCCTGGGCTGTTCTCCCAGCCTGCCAGCCCTCTCCCAGGGCTGATTCCAACCCTATCAGGGCCGGAGCGGGTCACCACCCTGCTACAGGAGGGAAGAATGTTTCTTTCTGAGCCCTGCAAGTGATGAACTTGTGCATAGAAACATATGATTTGATTAGTCTTATCTTTGAGAACACCTGGAGTCAAGTGCTGTGTTTCCTACTTGAGGAAACCCTCCAGTAGCATCAATAAAGACTGAATAGGGGATACAAGATTTGTCCTGTGAACTGTATCCTTTTCCTCCTGACTCCTCTCCTGATTCCCAGTGATGAGCATGTTTTGTTTAGTCTAGCTGGGGCTTCATTACACTTAGGAAATTCACAAGAGTGGGATGAATTAATAAGGGATTTTTGGTGCGTGAAAATAAATTAAATAATAAATGTTACCAATGTTTCTACCTTTGTGAAATGTTTCATCCAGTTTTGACAAAATAATTCTCCTGTATTGATGTTTCTAATTAGATAGTTCCACGCTGGTGGGAAATAAAAGCTAAGTGGAAGAGAACTGCTTCAAGCTATTCAGCTATTATGAATCTTAAACCTAAGTGAAACTCTGTGATGGTGAGGATAGTTTCTTTATCATAGTGGAAATATCATAGTGGTATTAGATGATGTAAGCAAAGCAATGAAAACAGTGGTCAGGAAGATAGCTGTCTTGTAAATCCAGCTGTGTGAAATGTTCACAATGAAATCTGAAATGACATGGAACTTGTCTGCTTGGTATTTTGTTACAGTCTTGAAACTCAGCCAAGGTTCACTGAGAGGTTCCCAGATGTAGACCCCGTTTTGAGTAGATTTGGGTTTTGAATTGAAATGTGCAAGTTTCTTCTGAATTTCATTCTAAATGTTTGTATTTTTTTCTAGAGCTGGCTGAAAATTTTCCGTCAACCTTATTTGAACAAAAAATGGCTTTTTTAGTTTAAATGGAAATTTCTTTGGGAAATGTCTGTTTGCAAATAAATTTTATGGTTTTCCTGGGGGAAAACCCCTAACCCTCTCAAATTGAACATGTACTGTGTTTGGCTGATATTTTTCACATTTTGGTTGTTGAAATGTGTAAAGAATCTGGTTTTCAGTTTTTTTTGGCAAAACCCACACAAAATTAAAAGAAGAATTTTGAGAACAGTGTAAAATTGTTAATTTTTGTCTCACTTTTTTCATGGAATAAAGAAACATTTCCCGAATGTTTGTTTCACTCTAGAACTTTAAGCCAGCTTCTGGTAATCTTAATCAAGCTATCAAGCACAGTAAGACTACTCATGTCATAAAAGTGTTGTTCAATAAGATTAAGGCTACCAGAAGCTCCCCAAAATTAAGAAGGAAACAAATTTAAAAACTCAAAGCAGAACTCAGTAGAAACTAGCAAATTTCAGGGTAAAATTTAAGGAGCCTACAGGGAATGAAACAGGAGCAAAAGTTCGCTTTGACCCCTGCGAAGTGAACCTTGGATTTTGCATGGCTCCTCTTGTAACAGATGTTTGAGCAGAGCTGACCTTTTGCAAGGAATGTTATTATCACCTATTTAACTATCCATCTATTAACAGATTTTTTTTTGTCAATTGCCTTCTGAAAGCTATTCAGTATGTATTCTGGAGACTGATAGATGCTGCCTTTGATCTGTGTGAATTTCCCATTGATGTTAGTGGCAGTCCTGTATATGCATGAAGGGCAATATCTGACCCTAGATATAGGTGAATTTTGGGTGAAATCTTCAGTTTTATCCAAACAAAGTCCAACCCTTTAGGAGATATGAAAGTGTTTCAGTTACATTTTGATTTTTGAAATGTTTACCGGTCTGCATTTGCTGTTTTTTACAAGGACTAGAAACAGGCATAGCATGAGAGGCTCCAATATCTCCAGCTCCTCATGGAACCAGAAAATGTTATGCTCTTGTGAGTCTTTCTTCTAAGGGCTTAATCCTTTACCACTGCAGTCAATGGAAGTTTTACTATTGACTACAGTAGAGTTGGAGTAGGATCCGGGCCCTAACTTCCAGAAGAAGATTCCCGAACTTCATTCCTTCTGTGCCAAAACGTCCTGTTAATTTCAGTAGGAAATTCAGGACTGGGACCCTAATTGGTTTGAGAAGTATCCTAACATTTTTAGTACCTATTCTATTCTCTGTACCTTTTTGAAGTTCACTCAAATGAATATATACCAGTCTTCGGCTTATTTTATTTGATTACATAAGAGCCAATTTTTATCCTGGTAAAACACACTCATCATAAACTTCATAGATTTCAGTAAAACATTTGACAATCTCTATTGCAATTTACTCTGGAGTATCTTGAAGTGTTGTGGTATGCCAGTAAAAATAATTAACATGATTAAGGCTCCATATCAAGGTGCAGCTTGCACAGTTAAAGTAAATACAGACTGGAGTGAATGGTTTAACATTGACACTGGTGTCAAACAAGGATGCATTCTCTCACCTCTCCTGTTTGGCACTGCCATTGTCTACATTATGAGAAAAAGCTGTAGACAGATACAGCATACGCATCCAGTGGCTCAACACTGGAAGATCTAGATTTTGCTAAATGAAAGTATGAAAGCTAAATGACAGCTAAATGAAAGTATGAAAGACTGTCAGGCATCACAAAAAAGATGGGGTTAATAAGTTATGAAAAACACAAATTTAATGAGCACCCCAGTAACTCCCAACTCAAGCACTAAGAAGGCAAAGGAATATGAAAGGTGAATCAATTCATATACGTTGGCAGTAATGTGCAAGCCATTGGGAATGTCCAGGAGGAAATCATGTCACAAGCTGGCAGAGTGGCAGCTGCACTCACCAGCTTAAACAAGATTTGGTATTTGAATAGACAAAGCTATGAATCTTCAACTCAGTTGTTATTTCCACCTCAGTACATGGTTGTGAAATCTACCAAAGATAAAGTCAGATGTCTAAATGCCTTAAAAAGAAAATGCCTCAAGAAAATATTAGATATTAAATGGAGTGAATTCATAACAAATGTTGAGATTGATCAGAAAGTTCAACAATTTGTTATATCCAAAATTATCCAGAAAAGAACATGGAAATATCTGCACGTGTTAAGAATGAAGTCAGAGCATCAGCCATGGCAGACGTGTCATTGGGCAGCTGGAGGAATAGGTAAAAGGGGACCACCAAAATAATCCCTCCATTGAACAGTACTTTGAGAGGGCAAACTTATGGGACTTAACTCAGAAGAAATGCAAAGAGCATCCCAGGATACATGGGGATAGCGGAGATTTTTCGTGTGACATCTGACGACATGGGAAGAAATCAGATTCAGAAATGTTATGCTTACATGTGCATATGGAGTAGAAATGGATTTTCTATTCTGCAAAAAATTTCGAGAATAATTTTTTTTCCTATTCTAGCCTGGGGTGAAAACTCCAAATCTCAAATTTTAATGAACTGAAAATCCCATGAATATATTGCTTTGGGATAATTAGTCTTTCATTTCAATTTTGACCATTTAATTTTTTTTTACTCTTCTTAGTATAAATTTTGAAATGAAAAGTTGGTTTAAAACAGAAAATCAGCTTTTTTTGTTTAAAAAATAATTCCTAACCAGCTGTATTATGGAGCTCCAGTTGAAATACGAAAAGATCCCATATCAAGCATCCCAGAGGAGAATCTGGCCCAATATGTATTTATTTCAAGTCATATGCCAACAGCATATTTCCTTCTAGTAGTCAAGATATGCTGCATAAATATCAGTAGGGCTAACAGTGTTTTTTGTTTGCTTGTTTTAATTTGCGGTCTGGCTCCTTCCACCTAACAATAAATACATGTTTAATTTTGCAACTGTAAACATTAATCACTTCCCAGTCACCCAAGCTCATTGGTGGGACCAGACTTGTCATCTTGATGGAACAGCTCACGTTTACCACCCCCGTATGCTCTTAAGGACAAGCTAGGAAGTTGCTTTTTTTTGGTTAATTGGCAAGGACTCATAGGACCAGTGCCCTTTTCTACTTTGCTCTCAAATGTTATGTTTTACGTCTGGAAGGCTGACAACTAGCATCAGAATGACTTGCTAAGAATAAAACCTTCCTGGTGAAATATTGATTTCATTTCTGATTGAAGGTTTCACCCTTTCCAGTGTACTGTACATGATCTTAACATTCCACATTAATTTTTTCTGCTATTGGTCTGTGTTCTAATAACATGAAATAAAAGGCAGTGCAAAAACATACCGTTAGGCCTAAGGAGAAATACAAGCCCTGATCCTTTTGATCATGTTGCTCCCTTCTAGTACTAATACATAATAATTAATAATTCTATGGCCTCTGTTATGCAGGAGGTCAGATTAGATGAGCGTAGTTGTACCTTCTGGCCTTAAAAATCTAAATCCCCTGACTCTTCCTTGCACATCATATGAAGCGTCTTGTCCTCATGTTCAAGTTCCTGCACAACTCTGTCACAGCCTGAACTTCAGCTCTTTTTCCTTGTCACAGTTCCCTTCCATTTCTTTACTCCATCCATGGCAGTGTCCTCCATGCCAAGCCATTCCAGTTAGGGATTGTCTCTTTTGTCAGTATTTATACAGAACCCAGCACAATGGGGCCCTCAATCTTAACGGGGGGATTTGGGCACTCCCATAATATTTACTACTACTATGCCCCCTTGTTTTCTTTCTTTATCTGTCTGACTTCTTCCATGCTGCCCCCTATTCATGGAACAATCTCCCAAGCCTAGTTTGTGAGGCTTCTACCCACTTTTTATACAAATTCCAACTAAGACCCATTTTTCCTTAATGTCTACAAACAGGGAAAAGTAAATCAAACTAAAATATAGCCATGCCAACCCCTTCCTTTAGGTCTCCCAGTATACCCTCTATCATTTGTCTTTTTTCAGATTGTATTGCAAGCTCTCTAGACCAGTGGCCCTTTTAATGTGTGTTATGTACAGTACTGAGCACATCACTGGCTCACAATATTAATAAATAACTTGGCTCATCTGTTCCCATTGACATCAATGACAAAGCTCCCAGTGACTTCAGTGGGAGCAGCTCTGTGCCTGTGTGAGAAAAAGAACTTTGAAACTATTGTTACAGAACATGAGAATTCAATGTTAATGTATAGTTTTGCATTAAAAAGCCCAATACAAAATGCAACTACGAAGTTAGGGTCTAGAAATGTCAGCAAGGAAAAGCCTTTTCCCAGCTCCCAATGATATGGTTCTCACAAGTAGTAGAACATTATAAGCAGAAGATCATGGGTTCTGCTGCTGAAAATGCATGCTGCTGGCCTTGAAGGGCCAATAGCCCACCCAGTGTGGGGGGATGCAGTCAGTGATGAGCTGCCAATTTTTTAACAACGGGTTCCCTCCTCCCTCCAAAATTTTAACAACGGGTTCCCTCCTTCCCCCCCCCCTCCGGGGGGGGGTTGTGCCCCATCCAACCCCTCATGTTCCTTGACACACACACTCCGAGACCCCTGACCCATCCCCCCCTTCCCTGTCCCCTGACTGCCCCTTGCCGCCCCACCCAACCCCTCCTCTCATTCTCAATGGCCCCCCAGAACCCCTACCCCATACAACTACCCCTTCTCTCTGTCCCTGAGTGCCCCCACCACCTCATCCAACCCTGCTCTTTCCTGACTGCTCCCCGGGACCCTTGCCCCCATTCAATCCCCCTGTTCCCTGCCCTCTGACCCCCCCCACCCCCAAACTCCCCTACCCTCTCTCCAACACCCCCTCCCTGCCCCCTTACCGCGCTGCCTGGACGTGGCTGGGCCGGGACAGGAGTCGCGCGGCCGGAGCCGGAGGATGCGGCGGGAGCCCAGCGGCCAGAGCCAGGTGGCTGGCCGGGTGGAGCCAGGGAGGGCTGCGGGCAGAGCTGGAGCCGGGCAGCCGGGGCCGCCGCCACGCCCAGACCCGCGCTGCCGGAGCCCGGCCTCCTGGCAAAACAGCAGGGGCGGCTGGAGCCACGGGGCCAGGCCGGGCCAGAGGTGGGGGGCCGTGTCCAGAGCCGAGCATCCCGGTAGGTGGGGGCACGGCCGGGCCGGGGGGGGGTTGCGGCCAGAGCCGGGCGGCCGGGAGGGGTTCGGGGGTCGGGGCCGTGCCGCAGCCGGTGAGGGTCGGGCGGGACCTGGGGACGGGGCGGGGCAGGGCAGGGTCACGGCCGGGAACGCGGGGCGGCCAGGGAGGGTCGGTCGGGGACCCGGGAGGGTGCAGCCGGAGCCGGGCGGTGGGAAGGGGTTCGGGGGTTCGGGACGCGGGGCCGCGCAGCTGGTGAGGGTCGGGCGGGACCCGGGGACGGGGGCCGGGCAGGGTCGCGGCCGGGAACGCGGGGCCGAACGCGGGGCGCGGCCAGGAGGGTCGGGCGGGGACCCGGGAGGGTGCGGCCGGAGCCGGACGGCCGGGAAGGGTTCAGGGGAGTCGGGACGCGGGGCCGGGAGGGTCACGGCCGGGGCCAGGGGATGCGGGGCCGTGCCGCAGCCGGTGAGGGTCGGGAGGGGGGCCGGGCAGGGTCGCAGTCGGGAACGCGGGGACGCGGCCAGGGAGGGTCAGGCGGGGCCGGGCAGGGTCGCGGCCGGGAACGCGGGCCGAACGCGGGGTGGACGCAGCCAGGAGGGTCGGGTGGGGACCCGGGACGGGGACGGGTGGCCGGGCAGGGTCGCGGCCGGGGAGGCGGGGACGGGCCGCGGCCAGGGACCGGCCGGGGCACACGCCTCCTCCCCCTCCCCTAGTTTCCTACCTCAGTGTCCTCTTCCTGGGCCGGGGAAGCCTGCTTGCTTCTCAGCCCTCCCAGGCTTCCCGCGCGAACAGCTGATTCGCGGGAAGCCGTGGGGGAGGAGAAGCAAGGAGGAGCTTCAGGGCAGGAGGTGGAGGCAGAATTGCATACGGTTCGCGAACCGTTTGCTAAAATTAGACGCCGGACAGAGAACTTTAGCATCCGGTTCTAATTTTAGCAAACGGTTCGCGCGAACCGTTGCGAACCGTCTGCAGCTCACCCCTGGATGCAGTGAAACAAGATGTCCACTACCCTCTGCTCCACTGGGAGCTCAATGTAGCCTTGAAAATGAGAGGGCCTGGGCCTGGGTTGGGTTGTGAAAAAGTATACTGGAGATGCAATGATTCAGCACTGGGTCTGGAAATACAGCACCTACAAGTTCTTTGTGTACAGAACTGGTAGGTGTATTGTATAAATGAACTGGGATCGGGGAGTGCTTGAGAACAGTGTGAGAGTAAACAGAAAGGCGACCCAGAGGCTAGTAATAAAATGCTTCAGCTTTTCACAGGCAATGCAAAGAGTTAGGAACAACAGCATAAGGAAAAGCTGTCACAGGTGGAAGAATATCTCAGCTAGACGTTTGGGCTAAAGATTGTTCCTTCAATAGGCCTAAATTTTCTCTATTCTCTGTATCTGTGAGACTAACTTTTTTTAGCACCCTCTCTGTTTTCAATAAGTCATTTGGTTAAGCCTAGCTATCTAGGGCTGCAAGACTCAATGATGGTATGGGAGAGACCTATTTTACTTACATCCAGGTAGGGGTACACCTTCATCATAATGGACAGGGATTTGATTGCATGGCTCCCATTAATATTGCTAGTAGTCTAATAGCTAAATCCCCACACACACTGCTGGAGATTTAACCCTCCAGTTAGAACTTGACGTAAAGACTTTTAGCTTGAGACTGTATATGGAAGTTGACAAAGAACAATCTGTGATCAACCACTAGACAAAAGGGAAGGAAGCATAGAGCAAGGTCAGAAAGACACAGTGCTGGGTGCAAACCAGCTTGCACCTGGCATGCATATTGCATTTCCTCTGCACCATCAAAGTCTTGTGCATCCTAGAGAGGATTATCCAGAGTCCACTGTCACCCTCCTGCAGGGTGGAAAAAAGGAATTTCTTTAGTTTTTGACAAATCTATTCATTCTGCAGAAACCCTGGCCAGGCCCTCTCTATCTTCCCACTGGTCAGGCTGTGCTGGTCTTCTGGTGGGAGGGAGGTGGCTGTGGCTACTTTATAATATTATTCTCCCTTTGCCACCAGAGACCTTGGTTAAAGTTTTCTGCATCAGCATTGGCCTAAATTTCACATTTAAACAAAGCTAGGCTATATATACACCAAAAGAAATATGTGTGGACATCTCCCGAGTCCTCTTCACCAGCACTGAAAATGTTTTAATGAGGGCTGCCTCCCTCATTACATTTCTTTATTTTTCACATTTCCCGTAAAGATGGAGAGATGGAAAACCAGCACTATGAGTTCTATGAAGGATCAGCTAGGAGATGGTGGGACTCTCATCTCTGTGCCTATTGTTTGTTGCCTCTTCTCCTTGTAGCCCTCTCCCTGTCCTTGGGTGAAAAGCCTAAACTACTGGTGTGGAAGTGATTTACAGTTAATAATCTAGCTTGGAATCTAGAGAAACAGTCACAGTGGTTAGAGGCCTCAACCAGCACTGACACCCCATTGTGCTGGGTGCTGCAGAAACACATAGTACTTGCTCTGAAGAATTTACAGTCTAAATGGGCAAGACAAAGAACAGAAGAAAGAGAGACAACATCTTCTTCTTATGTGGCACCTCCATTACTGCAAGTTTGCAACCATGGTAGTCCAATCTGTACGATCCTAAACTAATATCTTCATGGACAAATAGTCCTTTTGATCCAGCCAGGATATCACATCACATCCGAGAGCTTCTTTTTCTGCCTCATGTCCTCCTGTCATCAACTTTCCCTTCCAGTGCTTGAAAACATGTTCAGCCCACTGAACCCATTAAAATGTGCCCTGTAAATAGAATCTTTCTTTTCATAAGATCTCTGACTAGCATATGCTTAGTTCCAGTCTTCTCCAATAATTTTTTAGGTGGTCTAGCTGTGATATTTTCAGAATTCTTCTATACCATTTAGAAGTTTCACAACTGTAGTTTAACACAGACCAAATGTAAGTTTTTAAGAGCTGAATTTTAGTTTTCAGAGATACAAAACATAAGCAGAAAAATGGGAAGTAAACTAAGACTAAATCACAGATTAACTGGCTTTCCCATAGTCACCTAGGAAATCTGTGGCAGAGCAAGACAGTGAACTTAGGTCTCCTGAGCTGAGCCCAGCGCCTTAATGAGAGGGCAATCCTCCTTGCATCTTTGTAAAGAACTGTCTGACAAAATGTCTCTTCCTTTCTCAGGGTATAATAATAGTTCAAAGTTTAAAATAAAATATTACCCCCTTCTGGGGTTCAAGCAGGAAAACAGTTTACTCTCCGTCCTTAGCTTGTTTTTCACCATAGCTGACCATGCGTTCTGGCTTCTTTCTCTATTTTCTCTGCCTAAGTACCTGGGCCTGAGTACCTGAGTCCAGCTGTATGTGCTCCACACTCTTGATACCTTTTCTGTCAGTTTCTCCGTCCTTCTGGGGTAGTGGTTCCCAAACTTGTTCTGCTGCTTGTGCAGGGAAAGTCCCTGCCAGGCCGGGCTGGTTTGTTTACCTGCCACGTCCGCAGATTGGCCGATCACGGCTCCCAGTGGCTGCCGTTTGCTGCTCCAGGCCAATGGGAACTGCTGGAAGTGGCACGGGGTGAGGGACGTGCTGGCCGCCACTTCCAGCAGCTCCCATTGGCCTAGAGCAGCAAACCGCAGCCACTGGGAGCCGCGATCAGCCAAACCTGTGGACGCGGCTGGTACACAAACCAGCCCGGCCCACCAGGGGCTTTCCCTGTACAAGCGGCGGAACAAGTTTGGGAACCACTGTTCTAGGGAAATAAAGAGTTGGGGTGAGACCATACATGTGGAGCCAAACTTCAACCATCCTCAGGGTCTGACAAACCCAGAGGGATAATGCATCCTGTCACCCCACCAAAGACAAATAGTTTAAAAATATTCACTGCTTCGAGATGGCATCTTAGATGTATGTATCTTGTATGTTAACTGTGTTGTCTCTGCCTCCTTTGGATTTAGATGTTAAGGTCCTTGGGGCAGAGACTGTGTGTTCCTCTAAATTTGCTGGTCATACTGACAGCACTTGTTACATAATATTTAATACTAATCTTAAAATGGACTGCGAGAAAGCAAGCCTTGCTTCAACTTAAAATAGCTTTGGTAAGAAAAGTTAGGGGGGGATGAGAGGAGGGATATATGAAAGGGAAAATTATCTTTAAACAGAGTGTGTTTGAAAATGATCCCTGTCATGAAAATTCTTCTCAAATGTGCTGCTCATGGAACAGATGGAGAGGAAGAGGGAGTGGAGGAGGAAGGCAAGAATGACGGAGTATATAAATCTGGGGAGTGATTCAGGGAGGTTCCTTTTATTTCATGATAGTTTTATCAACATTAAAAAAAAAACCCAGCCTACAGCAAAGAAATACTATAGGCCAAAGGAAAAAAGATTAGGAGAATGATAGAGGGAGAAATCCATTTTTAAAACTTATGCCTTTAACATTTTGTTTGCTTACTTTCAGTATATAGTCTTGATCCTAGAATTGAGTAGGAGTTTTGCTATGAACTACCATGAGAATAGGATTGGGCCCCAAAAGACTCCTACAAATATATTTTAAAACAGTTGTAATGAACAGTAGAGCAAGAAAGACTAACTATAAATATTGAGTCAGAAATATTAATAAATCATAATGAAACATCTCAGACCACATATAAAGTGCCTTATTCATGGCAATTTTTGCGTTGGGCAGACTCAGATAGGTGTCAGCTGTGACCAAATATAAAACATATAGCTAGCAAAATAATGACTAATGCAGGATCTGAAGTGTAGCATCATGAGGTTCTCTCATATGGACCCAAACAGGATTAGACTTCTTCCAGTTATGTCTTCCACCTACAGCAGCTTTTCCATACATTCTTATGGAAGATAGAATATAAAGTAGTATAGTACTATACACTTAATTTACTCAGTCAACGTTACTTACCGTTGCAATAAGGGGAAAGTAAAAAAAAAAGGGGGAAACATATTTCAGTAGAGAATCAAACATTTTCTTTATATCAATATTGAATTTGTTTATGCTTTCTGTACAATCCAGATAAATAAGTAATAAACAAGAGCAGTGCAAGTGTCAACAGCAGGTTGGATGGAAATCCTTAGTGTCATATGTTTAAATCATTTCCTGAGATATTCTTTATGAAAATGTAAACTAAAAATCAGGAGTATGTGAGTACATGGAGTATTGAGTTTTAAAAAAATTGTGGACCAGATTGCAACCTTCTTCCTGACATTGCTGAGTAGTTACTCCATGGCTCCTGTAAGACTACTTGAGTGAGTAAAAATATGTCAAGGTTTCACAATATGGCTGTTTTTTGATGTCCGAGTGTGTCCACTCTCTGGCAATGCGTATGTTGGTATATTGTATATTGAGAACTATTGATCCTAACTGTGTGTTTAGGACACTGTTATAGAACCTGAGACAATTTGTGTGGTATGAGGCTGTGGTTGGATCTATTACAATGCCTGCCTTTACAAAAAGACTTCATTCAAAAATTCCTTTCTCCATCCTGCAATCTGTATAATCAGTGGATTGCTCCAAGTTCCTCCCTGCTTCTGTAGGTGCCATAGAATGACAGTTTCCACAGGTTCATTTCCCGACAGTGTCATTTGAAACAGAAATGTCTGCTTCTAAAGCAGCTGTCTGGATCCCTGCTGTCCAGGAGGGATCTACTAGGAGGATAGCCAATGCACTGACTGGTTTCAAAGACCATGACAATTTCTGGCATCTTTGACTGTGGAATCACTTCTTAGTGCTGTCCACACTGCTCTGTATAAAATGAGTTGATGGTCTCAGTTTAGTGTCTAATAATTGGTGTCCATGTCGCAGATCCTATCACGGTAGATAACACTAATTGGCTCCATTGTTAGCCACGTTAGCAAAGAGGCCCCTAGTTTGAATATTCATTCAGTATGAACAAGAGGCAGTCCTGTCAAGATCAGATTTGAAGCAAATTTTGCTAGGGTGGTGAGGAGAACCTGCATAGCTGCTGCCAACTACGTGTCAGTTTTGTGGATGTATGGAGAGCTTCAAATTCCAGGGCTGTTTATCTGTTACTTTTCATGAACACCAAATGCACTAAACGAAAATAATTTATTATTATTATTATTATTATTATTTTATTTGAACTAGATGTCAGTTTCTAATGCTGCTAATGCAGCATTTTTCACCAGCACAAAATGACTGACATATTGTCACAGATTCAGGGTAACTGCACCTGTATTTTCCCTCAGGGACACCCCTTTATGATTTAAGGCTCCCAGCTGTCACCTCTCTTGGGTGGAGATCTGTGTCTCTGTCTCCCATCTGCCCAGGGTTTTAAGGCTGCAATTTCCCCAGTAAACCAGTCTGCCCAAAAGGCCAGTACCTGTGCATTTCTTTCTCTCCAAGTCTTATGAACAGTGTGTTGACACCAGTTACAAGTTACCACAAAGCACTTTCTAAGCATTCAGCTTTATTCTTAAGGCAAAAGCACTACAGACAATACATATAAAAACCAATAAATATTCCTATATGCTGCTGAAAGCTTACTAGAGGTCATTCATCAGTCTCATAGGGCCTTGATAGGCCAACCCTTCTGTGAGGATTGTGACTCTCGGATAGAAGTTCCTGTCTGTCTGTGGATCAGAAAGAAGGCTCTGGGCAGGTCCATACTCACCGCGCGGGTCGACGCGGTGAGTTTGACTTCTCCAAGTTCGAACTATCGCGTCTAATCAAGACGTGATAGTTCGAACTCCCCGAGCGCTCCGGTCGACTCCGGAACTCCACCACCGCGAACGGCAGTGGCAGAGTCGACCTTGGAGCCGTGGAGTTCGACCCCGCCGCGTCTGGACGGGTAAGTAAGTCGAACTAGGGTACTTCGAGTTCAGCTACGCTATTCGCGTAGCTGAACTTGCGTACCCTAGTTCGACCCCCGCCCTTAGTGTAGACCAGGCCTCTGAGTCAATTTAAAATTTAAGCCAAAAGCCCTTTCTTTGTTTTTCTTGTCTCTGGAAACCCACTATGAAGCAGTATATGTGAACCTTTCCAGATGGTACCTCTCTGGAGGTGTTTACAATGTGAGTGATTCACCATAGTCACCCCCCTACTGAAAGAACTGTGGTAACCCTCCCCCATGGAGTAGAACACAATCATACATACAATTTCTGGCTCACAATGCTACACAAACATAACCCAATATGGCCCCCCCCCCAAAGATGCTCATGTGATTGCAATATCTGTCACAACATGAGCCTAGCATTACTCATTTCCTAAACATCTGTATGGAAAATGAAGTTAGGGAAAATTCCAAAAACTAAAACAGGTCAGGGAAGGGGGAGTGAAGACACTTGAGAAATAATGAAAATAAAACTGAAAGTGGCACACATCACAGCAAATGGTTTAGACATGCCCAAATTCTTTGTTTCATTAACAGCTACTTTATACAACATGAAACTTCAAAGGGAAAAAGATAAGTCTGCAAGAAAAAGCTTTTCTTCACTTGGGCAATGGCCCATGTTGACCTTAATATCCTGTTTGGTTTTTAAAGCATAATTTTTTACTTCACAATATACAAGCAGAAAAAGGAAGGTAAGCCCTACTGAACCCCTTTTCAAAGACTTATCACGGTAACTCTGCTAACACTTGTGTTTAGCTGAGCAGCCAGAGCAGTGTAATGCTACACTTAGTTTTATCGGCACTCCTTAGTTATTTCCAGAGTATGAGTAAACCAGTAAATTGCCAAGAACATCCTTTTTAAAGAAAGAGGCTGCGAACTTAGGCAAAGAGCAATTCCTTAAAGTTGTATCCCTTTAGCTCTGAGGTAATGTGCTGGTGTTTTTGAAAGAGAAAGTGTTCAGAGGAAATGTTTAAGTAACATGCTGTCAAACATCTATAGTAAGTCAAAGGTTGGCAGTGGAAAATGTTAAATCGACATTTGTTCATGACTAGCACTGAGGTGCTTTATTGTAAGAGAATGTCAGGTAAATAGAAGGAAAGGTTAAAGGGAGAGCTTTTCTTTTAATAGGTAAGGAAGAGTAAATATCTTAGTAAATCTTAATAGACTCATGAAATGTTCTGAGACTCCTAAAGTCAAACCAGCATAGGAATGAGGCACCGGACCCTCATCATCCCCCAGCGCAAGCCAAAACAAGTGAAATTATTCTGATGCTCTTTACAGACTCTTAGCTTTTGGGCTAGATTGTGCCTACACTTGAATGGGTAAGTAAGGGTGGAAGGAAATATCTTTTTCTCCTGCCCCTATCTTTATCTGAGTGCAAGAGCTAAGCGTAATCCTGGTCCTTGCTTTTCAGGTGCTCAGAACCTTAGGAAACTGGAACTGACAGCAGGATTAGCTCCTCAAAGCATATATGAAGGATTGGTCTGAGGGTAGGACCATAGTCCTGCCTTGTCTCCACATCAGCCAGCAGAACTACACAGGCATGGGAGTAGGAGGAGAAAATATGTTGCATCCTGTGCATCAGCATTCCCAAAGGCACTGAACCAGAGTATAGGCATTGGCACAATCTTATCCTTTTATCTTTAAAACCTTCAGAGCCTAGAAAACATATGCTTGTGTCTGAACTTGCTTGCATCCATTTTACATGGGTGTAAAACCATTGACTTCACTAGAGTTACTCCTGATATACAAAACAGTGCGAGAAGAGAATACATATTTCATAAACTGAAAGAAATGCTTGCTCTGAATCCCAGCATATTAGAATATTTAAGGAACCAGCTGAAGAGATCTCTGAGCCATTAGCAATTATCTTTGAGAACTCCTGGAGAACAAGAGAGATCCCAGAGGACTGGAAAAGGGCAAATATAGTACCTATCTATAAAAAGGGGAATAAGGACAACCCATGGAATTATAGACCAGTCAATTTAACCTTGATACCTGGAAAGATAATGGAGCTAATAATCAAAAAAGCAATCTGTAAGCACCTAGTAGATAATAAGGTGATAAGTAGCAGTCAACATGGATTTGTCAAGACCAAATTATGTCAAACCAACCTAATATCCTTCTTTGACAGGGTAACAAGCCTTGTGCCTAGGGAGAAGCAGTAGATGTGATATATCGTGACTTTAGGAAGGCTTTGGATATTGTCTCACATGGCCTTCTCTTAGGCAAACTAAGGAGATATAGCCTAGACAAACCTACTAGAAGGCACGGCTAGTTGCAAAAGCATAATCAAAGTAGTTATAGATGGTTCACTGTCAAGTAGGAAGGGCATATAAAGTGGGGTCCCGCAGGGATCTGTTTTGGGTCTGGTTTGGTTAAATATCTTCATAAATGATTTAGGTTATGACATAAAGTTTGTGGATGATACCAAGCTGGGAGGGGTGGCAAGCTCTTTGGAGGACAAGATTAAAATTCAAAATGATATTGATAAATTAGAGAAATGGTCAAAAATAAATTGGATGAAATTCAGTAAGGATAAATGCAAAGTACTATACTTAGGAAGGAATAATCAATTGCACAAATATAAAATGGGAAGTACTGCAGAAAAGGATATAGGGATAGTGGATCACAAACTAAATATGAGTCAATAATGTAATACTGTTGCAAAAAAAGTGAACATTGTTCTGGGATGTATTAGCAGGAGTGTGGTAAGCAAGACATGAGAAATAATTCTTCCACTCTACTCAGAACAAATAATGCCTCAGTTGTACTACAGTTCTGAGTACCGCGCTTGGGGAAAAAGTGGACAAATTGGAGAAAGTCCAGAGGAGAGCAACAGTAATGACTGAAAGTCTGGAAAACATGGAGAAAGACTGATTAAATTGCATTTGTTTAGTCTGAAGAACAGAAGACTGAGGAGGGACAGGATAGAAGTCTTCAAATTGTAAAAGGTTGTTATAAAGAGGAGAGTGATAAGGAGAATCATTTATCTACTTAGGCCAGGGCAAAAAATAATGGGCTTAAATTGCAGTGAGGGAGATTTAGGTTAGATATAAGGAAAAACTTCCAAACTGTAAAGATAGTTAAGCACTGAAAGAAGTTATCTAGGGAGGTCATGGAATTGCCATCACTGCAGGTTTTTAAGAGCAGGTTACACAAACAACTGTCACGGTTGGTCTAGATAATACTTACTCCTGCCTCAATGCAGGGCCCTGGACTAAATTACCCATCAAGGTCCTTTCATGTCCTACATTTCTATGATTCTATGTTAGTTAATAGTCCACTTTAAAATATAATAGAATGATGAATTCTTTTGTAGAATTGAGCCCAACACAGTTACGTCTCTGGCTTTTTTCTGTATGGAAAATTCACGTCATGTTAGAAAGACCATAAACTATATTGATTTTCTTTTTCTTTTTTGTACATGAACAACTAGTGTATTTTGGGGCATGTTGGGAGTATTTTATAGGTTGCAAGGACCTTAAAGTTGTAGTATAATTTGAAGGATAATAAGGACTTCAAGGGGAGAATGTAATTGGTTCTGTAATGACTGGGGTCTTATTTATTTATATATTTTTTTATTTATTTATCTTACGTAAAAAAGTTTCAAATTAAATGTTTTCATTTTTGTGGTCAGCAGCAAGTTGCTTTATTAAGGAATTAGGTAGAAGAAATTACTTCTCTATGTATGTCTGCAAACTTACCTGCAATAATTGCCCTTATTTTCTTATACGAAATCACTTTTGTGGAGCTGTTATTACAAAGGTGGCCATTTAAATTAGTATTATTGAGGCATAAAGTGAGAAATGGGTGCTATGCAGGCTTTTCTAAGGTGTAAAGTGAAGGAAACAACTGAACTACTAAGAGCTGTACAGAATAGACACAAAGGTGCCGTGAGAACAGCCGTTCCCAACATGCTCTGAGGAGACAGCCTTGAATCTACTCATTAAAGGACTAATCCATCACAACCCGCTCAGCACCTCTCAGGATGAAGTCCTAAACCTTTTTACAAGGTTCCTCAGACAGTTGAACTGTATTACAGGTTTTTATTTACGTTAATGAAAAGGGCAAAATGTGAGCTTTCTTCCCTGTAAACCATTAATCAGAAATGTAGAAGAGAGAATTAACACTGAGCATCCTGTTATCTTAGCCTTTTAACTACTCTTTGCAATATAAAAATTGAGAATGTGTATATTAAACATATAGAAACAAAAGCAATATAGACTTTATTTCATAGATCCAATGTATAAATCTAGAACAGTTATACCCTACTTGACTAAAACTACACATTGAAGAAAGGCATTTGTTCCTGGTGTTCAGAGCACATGACTTGTGGGTCAGGATATATGGATTTTTCCAGTTCCACAGCTCATTTCCTGTGTGACCTTGGGCCAGCCTCTTTATTCTTCAGTTTCCACTTTATATAAAGTGCAGATAATACTTATTACCTCACAGTAGTGTAGGAGGATTATTAATGCTTATAAAATGATCCAAGATTCTTGGTTGAAGAGGAAAGGAGATAAAGTAATATTTTTTTAAATAATTCCTCTACAGGCACATTTTCCAATTGATTTTGCACTTGTAGTGCTAGCTAGAGGCAAACACATACAATGCACATGTAATCCATGCTAATAGTGCAAGTCTTTGTCTACTAGCTGGCCCATAAAAGAGGTTAATGGGTCTGCTACAACTGCCAGTAAAGCGAAGCTCTTTAGCTCAAGTGATACAGGCTTGTGTTGTTAGCTCAGATGGTCCAAGGTTCAAATGTGGCTGCTAAAATGAATGTGTCTGTTACACTGTGCAAACCTTACCACAAGGTAACTTAAGCCTAACTTTCTAGGGTGAAATCCTGGCTCCATTATAGTCAATAGGCATTTTGTCATTGTCTTCAATGAGGCCCAGGTTTTCACTTCTGGTCCAGAACTGGGTTTCTTATGCCAAGCAATTGAACTGGCTTATACAGATTTATTTTTTTTAAATATAGACAGAAGTCAAGTAGGATGAATTTATTGAACTCCTCTTAATTTGTTACCTCAGCTATGGTTTAGAGTTTATGTAGAATTCTAGACGTGAAAGACTGATACTTTAATTCATTGCACTATGCAGCTACTACTTTTTTTGAATGTACAGCTGGTATTAGAGTTAAGCAAATTATTAGAACGAACAGTGTATTCAGTAAATTGAGCCTCCATTTCTGCACATGGAATATCTGCAAAAAACTGTGAAGCCTCCTGTTTATTCATCATTTGAATTTATTGGATGACTTTATTTTCACACTTTTTACTCTATGGATTGTGCACTTTGAAATTTGAGCTCTCTTGGTTAGCTGTGATTGGATAGATAAGTTTCATGGCATTGTTTCTGATTGATGAGTGGCAAGCACTTCTTGTGATTTAAACTCAATTTCTGTGCATGAGACTTTGAAATTTACTTTCCATGGACATTTTTGCCAATAAAACTTGGTAATTCCATGTTCCTGGAAAACAAACACAAAAATGATGCAAACATGGGTGAGATTAATGTATTTCAAAATGTATATGATTGCTCAAGGAAAATTGTTTGCATTATTCACACATTTCCAACTGATGTGTAATGTTTACTGGACTCTTCATCCAGACATGTCTAGGGTGATATCAGGTTTGGTCAATTTAATAAATCCCCAAGAAAACCAGTATAATAAAGAGTCTGTCTAATATTTGTTTTGCTTTTAGTGGATTATAAATCCACAAAGTGGAAAATGCTTTCTGAAAATTCAGGTGTTGGATCCGGTCTGGTTACATACATCAGCCACCTGTACATACTTACTGTGCAATTGGTGCTGAAGTTACTAATATTAGAAGAGAAACCAGGTTGCTTTTATAATCACTTTACTTTCTGGTTCTCTCTTCCCCTATCTATCTTAGGTCCATATGGCCCCCTTTACCATACCTCACAATCCTTAATACCCCACAGATACCTCACAATCCTTAATATATTCATCCACACAATAATACCCCTGAAGCACAGAGGGGCTAAGTGACTTCTCCACAATCACACAGCAATCCTATGGCAAAGTGGGGAATCAAACTAGTGCCCTCTGTCTTAATATTGTTAGATTTATTATATGGTATAGCAATAGAACATTTGTATGTAATGTAATTAAATAAATTCTTCAATAGCAAACTCACATGATACATTCTCCAAATGTTTGTCCTTTTGAATACCTGAAGAACACAGTCATGTTCAACTAAAGGAATCTGAAAACCGATTGCTTTAAATATGTGACTTGTAAACTGGTAGAGAAAAAGATGGATGAACTGTGAAGATAAGAAGTTTTAAGCTGTGTGAGTAAACTTTCCTAGAATGTGGAACTTTCCTAGAATGTTAGTCAAGGAAGAAGTGAATAAATGTTGGGTATAGGTAACATTAGGAATATTCATTCTTAATTAAGAATATCCCTTCTCTTTGCATTTAAGTCTCTTTCCTCATTCAAGATCTCTCTGTGTAATGTTGTGGGGAATACTTATTTGGTGCAGAGATGATCAATAAAGTTCAAATGTATATACTTCAATCTCAAGTCTTGGTACACTGATTTAAAGAGCTTCTGGGTCAGTTAATCAGGATACGGATACAGATACAGATGTTATCTCTTGAGTGGGCTAAATGAAAACTATAGATCCAGACAACTGAACTTTGGAAGATTCAAAGGGCCAGGTCCTCAGCTGTCCTAAATCAGTTTCATTGACCTTAGAAGAGCTGTGCCGATTAGCTAAGCAGTTCACTCCAAATCCACCTCCAGATATGAATTTTACAGGTCGGGTCTGTTTCTCAATATGGAGTAACAGTGATTCGCCTCACTTCTTCCTCCAAAAATGTGAAATTTGCTAAAATAAAATTAAAAGATTTTTAGGAATTCAAAATGGTTCTGGGATTTCCCATCTGAATGATTTCTTGATCTAACCTTGCAGTTCACAAATTCTGTTATACCATACTAGTATTCTTCTAGCAGAATGTTTTTGAATCCCAGCATATTGATGGCAGTACTTCCTACTACAACATTAATTTATATGCTCATTAATTTTCTGGGCTAGTCATTTTCCTTTTCTTCTTTTGTCAGACATCTCATTTGACTGTAATCAGTTTTCTTTAATCTTTATACACCAACTTTGATGGTACGGGTATTCTTTATGTTTCATAGCACTAAATGACCTTGATAAACTGTGACAGAGCCTGATCCTGAAAGGTGTTTAAATGCCCTTAATTCACATTAACATTAATGGCAGAGGAGAGTGTTCAGCACTTTGCAGGATAGGGCTCTTAGAAAGTAGATGTTCCTAACTGCGGAGTTTCTCTGGGTCAAATTGAAGGCAAAAATTTTAAACAGTTTACTTCTAACTAAAAACTCATATATTCATCCTGATGCATCACTGGTGTCACTCTACCTACTTCAGTGGACTTTGACCGGTGATATGAACCAAACCTTTGACTGCAGAGTGTTTTCTGAATCACTGGATGATAAGAGCAGTGGGAAGCTGGGAGCTAATAACCCGTCGTTATGTTCCCAGTTCTGCCACTAGTTTTCTGCTACCTTCATGAACCTATTTGTGCCATATTTTAATCAAAAATACTTACTTCAGAGGACTACTGGACTTTTTCCTTCTCCTGTTCATGCTAGTGGGAGGTTGAGCAAGCCCATTGTGAGGCTTAATTGAAAGGGCACCATCAATTTGAAATATAGTCAGTTTTAAAAATTCAGTTTTAAATCTAGACAATTTCTTGTTGATTTCAATGGAACTAAGCTCTTTTACACCCCCTGAGGATCTTGCCCCATATTTGAGTTTAATTGAAAATAGTTTCATATTGAACCAACCTTCCTCTATAAGGGAAAAAAAAAGGGCGGCCAACTAGTTACACTATTGCATTCCATAAGCAGAGATGTCACTTAGATTTCTTACTTTTTGTATGCCAGGAAATTTTCTCAAAGTATTTTTCTTAAGATAAATGAACATACTCATCATAGCTTACTGATGCCTGTTAAGTCTTTGTGTGAAATATTTCATGAGGAAATATGTAAATATTTTGACTGGTTGTGCCATTATTTTCAGAGTGTGTTGCAGATGACACATAGATGTATCAGGATGAAGCTGTGGCAGCAGAAAGCATGCAAGAGATTGTTAATGTTTTTAGAATTATTATTATTTTTTTGTTAATGGAGCCAACACAGTGAATGAAAAAGCACCCCTTATATAAACAGAAAAGAAGAGTAACACATACCTAGCACAGACATATTAAGGCTAACAGGACTATGGCAGAGATATTTAAAGACGTCATTTATAACATAAGAAGAGACATATATGGTAACAAATCTGATGGAACTGCTTGTACTTTTATCTATGCTTCTGGGCAGCAGATGTGTTTACAAAAAGTTTAATGAACAGGAGATACTTGCCAAAGATATGCAAAGAATAACATAATGCCTAAATATGTTTGTTTAAGGTACTGGACACTGTTCAATCAAATCATCTCATCTCATCAATATATATGGTCCAGCTACTTTATTCTTCTAATAACAATAATACCTAATTTATCTTTTTCAGAATAAAGTATTAAATGCACATATATTGTCTTTCACTGTAATAGCGAACATTTCATCTTCAAGGGTCATATAACACTTTTTAATTTCTATATCTACAACACTAATAAAATGCATCAGCTTCTAACTGGAGAGTTGCAACTAGCCAGCACAACACTAGAGTTGGAGGAAATTCCTACTTTTACATAAAATATGATGGGTTTTTTAATGCCAGTACATACTAGATAAGATTTCAGTTTTTAAGGTCCCATCCAATAGACAGTGACACAGTAACCTGCATAGCACTTAGTTTATCTACTTTGGAAGGACAAAGGATTATTCTGGAATCCTTGGAGCGGAGCCAGGAGTCCCAAGATATTGCAAAGCTAATGCTCAAAGCCCCCATCTGCCTGTGAAGAGCTCATACAAGTAGAAATATGGAAACAGGTGTTTTAAAATTATTCCTGGAGACCAGAAAGGATCTCTTCTCATCAAACTATCATAGATTTTTAAAGCCAGAAGAGACCATGACAATCATGTAATCTGACCTCCTGCATAATGCAGGCCAGAGAATTTCGCCAAGTAATTCCTACACCAAGTCCTTAGCTTCTGTTTGAGCTACAGCCTAGCTTTTAGAAAGATAACAAGTCTTGATTAAAAACTTCAACTGATGGTGAATCCACCACATCCGGGTAGGTTGCTGCAATCGATGTTAAAAACATGCATCTTATTTCTAGCCTGAAACTGTTTAGTGTCAGCTTCCAGACCTTGGATTCTGTTACACCGTTTTCTGCTAGATTAAAGAGCTGTCTACTATCAGAAATCCCTTCACCATGCAGGTTCCTGTAGACTGCAATCAAATCACCTCTCAGCCGTCTCTTTGATAAACTAAATAGATTGAGCTTCTTAAGTGTCTTAATATACGGCATTTTTCCAGACGTCGAATTATATCTGTAGCTCTTGTCTGAAATCTTACAATTTTTCAACAATCTTATTGAAGTGTGGCCACCAGAGCTGGATGCAACATTCCAGCAACAATCTCACTAATGTCATATATATAAATAATACCACCTCCCTACTCCTATTGGATATTTCCCAGTTTATATATCTAAGTATCATATCGAGAGCTTATGTACAGTTGGTTCTGTTGGACTTGTATTACCTCCTAGCTTCTTGTTGGTTTGTCTCTTTTTAGCTTTTAGTTTTAGAACAGGAATAGGCAACCAGATGAAACAGATTGCCCAGCCCTCTTTTACTATGGCCTGATTCAGAAAAGCACGTAAACGCATGCATAACTATTGACTTCAATGGGACTTATGAACATGCTTAAAGTTAAGCCCATGTTTAAATGCTTTCCTGAATTGGTGTTTATATGTAAAGATGTTTGTGTTGCAATATTTAATTACTGTCTCACAATGCAAACCTCATTGTAAGGAATTAAAATGTAAATGATAGAGATGAGCTAATAGTGGAAAACATTTTCCCACAAACAGTCATCTGAAAATGGACCTGTTGATTATCAATATGGCTACAGTACAATCATGGGGTCTGACTGCAGATTGTGTGGATGTACCTGAACTAGGTTTAATCTACCTAAATAAATCTACATTTAATCTAAGGAACTGGAGCAGTGAAGCTGCAGCAGCAATGGCTTCCCATGAGCTAACCACTCAAGTAATTGCCCAGGGCTGCAGGTGGGCTGGTACGGTCTACATTGAAGCCCATGCTGCTATTGCTTCACAGCTACTGATACCTGAGCTAGCTAGATTAAATCTAATGCAGGTTTGCCTACATGAGCTGCGGGCATACCCCATGATTGCAGTGTCAACATACTCTATGTCTGTAAGTCATGCATGTGTGACTTCCACAAATATTAAAGCAGTGGTGGGCTGGCAAAATTTTAACAAAGACGCTGCATCAAAATTTTATTTCATGGGTGGTGATATATGTGACATTCCCTGCATAAAATCCTACTTCCCCTTTCAAAAGATCCATTAATTCCATACCCTCTGAACACTTGGGACAGGTCCTCAGCAGGTATAAATCAGCATAGCTCCATTGAAGTTAATTTACATTAGCTGATCTGGCTTTATGGATGGTGAGACATATTTTCAACCAGCCCTTCACTCAGCCTTAACAATCAGTTGCACACATACAAAATGGGAAATGACTGCCTAGGAAGGAGTACTGCGGAAAGGAGTCTGGGGTCATAGTGGATCACAAGCTAAATATGAGTCAACAGTGTAACACTGTTGCAAAAAAGCAAACATCATTCTGGGATGTATTAGCAGGAGTAATGTACGCGAGACACAAGAAGTAATTCTTCTGCTCTACTCTGCGCTGATTAGGCCTCAACTGGCGTTCTGGGTGCCACATTTCAAGAAAGATGTGGACAAATTGGAGAAAGTCCAGAGAAGAGCAACAAAAATCATTAAAGGTGTAGAAAATATGACCTATGATGGAAGATTGAAAAAATTGGGGTTGTTTAGTCTGGAGAAGAGAAGACAGAGAGGGGACATGATAACTGTTTTCAAGTACATAAAAGGTTGTTACAAGGAGGAGGGAGAAAAATTGTTGTTCTTAACCTCTGAGGATAGGACAAGAAGCGATGGGCTTAAATTGCAGCAAGAGCAGTTTAGGTTGGACATTAGGAAAAACTTCCTAATCGTCAGGGTGGTTAAGCACTGGAATAAATTGCCTAGGGAAGTTGTGGAATCTCCATCATTGGAGATTTTTAAGAGCAGATTGGACAAACACCTGTCAGGGATGGTCTAGATAATACTTAGTCCTGTCTTAACTGCAGGGGACTGGACTAGATGACCTCTCAAGGCCCCTTACAGTTCTATGATTCTATGTGCACCTGCAGACTGGCACATGTTTATACCTACATCTGTACTTTGCTGGAGTTTAGAGATTTGCTTAACCTGCAAAAGTCTGATGTGGATGTGGATTTTGACTAGCACAAAGTATCCAGAAAAGGGGGTTTGGTTCAGGCCTGGATTTAAGAGGTATTCATTTGTTCTCATCTCGGTTTGAAACTCCGCTCTTGGCTGTAGTTTTACCCCCTTTGTTTGTGCTCAAAGGAGAATGTCATTTTGTTCAGCAGTTACTGTGGTTGAAGGAAGAGGTTGAAAGGGGTGAGCAAAGTCGCAAACAAACATTTGTACCTGTGGAAAAGCTCTTTGCAAGTTTTGTTGTGACAGTGACCAAGGCCAGGAGATGTTTAAAGCAAGGTAGTAGAAGAGAAATACTAAAGAATCTTCTGTAAGGAGCTCCAGTATATAAATGTGCAAGCACAGTCCTTCCATAAGACATCAAAGACATTTTCTTCATCAACATTCACCATATCATCCAACAAGATAACCTCTCTAAACACACAGATATGAAGCTGGTTGTTTATTTTTCTATTGAATTACCTCATTCACCTCCTTGATGTTTTGCAGCCTGTTTGGTTCCCTCTTTACTTCCTTCACTGGTTATGTCTGCATTACAGAAAATGGAATTACCTATTCAAAATGGCTTTTCCTAGTGCTTTCTGATCTCCAAAAATAAGTTTTGTTTCTTTTCTCATGTATTCTAATTCGTATGCAAGAGATTTTCTCTTTGCGCCCATTCTCTATTGCATAGTGGGAGTACTGGATCATTTTATGAAAGCTATCAAGTTCCCACATTTTCTCTTCCACCATGAACCTTTCTGTATTAAATGTTTTTAATCACTGACCAGTTAATGTAATTTTTACTGTAAAGTCAATGTTCTGGAAGCATTTTTAAGTAAACTAGTATAAAAAAGGTTAGGCTTTTTAATAGACAAAAATTACCTTTTTAAATTTAAAAAATATAATATTTTACATTCTGTTCCGGTTTTTTTTAAGAAATAAAGAAGAAAAACAATAACAAAAATACTTTAAAAGTGTAATAAAAATGCAGTTACACATGGTTATGGTACATGCTTGTCATGTTTCAAGGGAATTATATTCTGCTATTTTCTAGCCAATGCTCTTATGCTGGTCAGTAGATTTGGATGGAGAACAGTTCTGAAATATTTTACATCTTCTATTATGAACAGACTTATACAGTTTTCACTAGGAAGGAAGAGTTCACTGTGAACTAACCCTGACAATTTCAGAAGATGGAATTCCCATTAGTGAAAAATGGTTGTCTTGTTTGACCAAGACACACTGTGTTTCAGTTCCTCATCTCTAAATGGGAATAACTTTTCCCTACCACCTTTTATCTGTCTTGTCTAGCTAGATTGTAAGTTATTGGGGTCACAGACTGTGGGCTAGTCTTCAATGGCAACGTTAAAGTGCTGCCACAGCAGTGCTTTAATGTGGCTTCTGTAGTCGTGGCAGAACGCTGGGAGAGAGGTCTCAAACCCATCTCCATGAGGGGCGTAGCTCCCAGTGCTGGTGCACTGTCTATACTGGTGCTTTACAGCGCTGAAACTTGCTGCACTCGGGGCGGGGAGGGGATGGGGGGGGTTCACACCCCTGAGTGAGAAAGTTGCAGTGCTGTAAAGTAGCAGTATAGACAAGCCCTGTCTCATTATGTGTTTGTACAGCTCCTAGCACAATGGTAGTCTGACCCGGTTGGGACCTCTAGGAGTTTCTATAATAGTTGGTAACAATAATCCATCACTGTATCTCATCTGATAGGCAGATGAAATGAAATAAGGCCCCTCTGGTTGTGCCTGATAGATTCAAATCTGGATTGTATGCCCCAAAAAAGGAATAAGAGACCTTTACTATATCAGTGTCAGTACAGGACAATATGTATAAAAAAGCCATCGACTTTGGAACTTTCAAAAAACACATTGAGTGTGTTCATTCTTACATGTAAGTGTAATCACAAACATTTCAGACATCGCACAGCTTTTTGTCAAAAACCCCCAAAACCCACTCCTGCACTTATTTCCTCTAGTTTGCCCTACAGTGCATGTGGTTGGCTATAGGGAAAGTGTGCACTCCAATGGTTAAAGAATAGGGAGGCCTGAGGTCTATCCCCTGCTCTGCAGTTGGTTCAGTGGTTAACCTTTCACTCAACTTCTCTGTGCCCCTATATTCCCATCTGTAAATGGGGGATACCACTTATGTATTTCAGGAGCCTTGCTTAAGTTTTGTACATAAACTGCTTTGATGCCCTTATATTAAAGAGGCAAATCCAGCCTCTGGCTTCACAGGTGCAGTGTTCCCACTGGCAGTGGAACCAGTGCTATATCTCTGCACAAAGGAGGAGAGAGCTGGATGAAGAGAGGGTGTATAGATGCCTGAAGCCCAGCCCTATGGGGGCTCCCTGTGTGGCAGCACCCCAGAGTATGGGCAACCTGGCCTGGGTTGGCCACAGGATGTGGGGGTAGAGGCCTGAAGTGTTCCTTACGGAGTGAGCTCCTTCCAGCTTGGGGGGGAAGAGTCTGTCATTTTCTCTCTTCCAGAGATGCTCAGTGCACAACCTGCTACTTAGGCTGAGTCCCTGGAGTTGGCTCTATGTAAAATTATGTTGCATATTTTTTTTCTTGCTGTGGAAGTGATTATGATTTTTTATGAGAGATTCTCACTTTCATACAAATATCCTTTAATCTAAAGAGTCAATTGAGAGACACGTAGAAAACATTACATGACCAGAAACCAATTCTTTCTAAACAGCAATGTTCAAAGTTTTCTGAGCGAAGTAGCAGCAGAAGCTCCTTGAGGTTCATCTTCAATACCTGTTATAAAATGAATGAGTCATGTTAGTATATTTTGGTTTTGGTGGAAGTTCTGAAGAAGGAAAAGATCTTTCTGAGCTGGATTGAGCTGCATTGGCTCTGTTCTTTTTCAAAGAAATTATACTGGAAGGCAAATGTCACTGACAATAATACTGTGATGAGTAAGGCAGGTATATGTGCAAAATAAAGTTAAGGTACAACTAGTAACTGGTTCTGACAGGGTTGCACAAGCTGCAGTCAGTGAATTTAAGTGATAGTCTTTTCTCATTGTTTCAGAGCAGGAAAAATGGAGAAGAAAGTGAAAGAAAATTCTTCCATATGAGCAGGGGGATTCCATTCTGACAATAAATTCAGCTAACATGAAAACAAATGGCACATTTCTCCTCGTCACACATTAGTCCCATAGATTTCCCTTCCCTCTTGTTATGGTAGCACTGTGCTATAAGGACACAGAAAGTGAGAGCCCTGCTGCCCCTGATGATAATACAAGTTTCGCAACTTAAATATTTGGGTTCCAGGCAACCTCCAATTGCAAGCCAAATACACAAGGGATGAAAAATGACTGAGGACAAGGAACCATGAATCCCTCCCTTCTCCTGTGTTGTGTCTCCAAGAAAAGTTCATAATTACCCATATACACAGTGTGATGGGGTAGTCACCCTGCACTTTCCCTGAGAGGGTTAGGGCAGACTGAGAAGGGGGCTAATTAACTCAACAGGCCACAGATGAAGTGAATCTGACAGCTAAGCAATCCCCTGATTGCAGAGCTGGCCCACAACATTTTGGCACCTGAGGTGGTGAGCTCAAATGATGCCTCCATTCCCCCTTGCTTGGGCCAAAACTTTGAAAGGTCTCAATTCTGCCTTCTTCCTGTTCTACTCCTCTCATGGTACTGCTCTGCTACCTACCCCAATAAAGGAAAACTAACAACTTAAAATGCCTTGTTCAAAATTTTTAAGTAACACTTAACTTTCAAATGCCGTGTAAGCGAGTGGCCTCACCCCTGCAGCACCTCCTGCTGGTCGCCTCAGGGAATTAGCTTGTCCCAGCTCCAGAGCGCCCTCTGCAGGTCGGTGATCCATCTTACCTCACTGCCCCCTGGCAGTAACCCCACAGTTCTGGGTCTCCCCCTCCTAGGGGAACCTCTACCCACTATCCCCACTTTGCCTCAGTCTTGGCTACTGCCAGTCATCACTTAGCCTCCATTCCCTGGGGCAGACTGCAGTGTATCAGCCACTCATCACAGGCAAAGGGTTTTGGACCTGCTGCCTCTGCCTACCCATGGGCTGCCCGTTTGCAACTCTAGTACCCAGTTGGCCTTACCCTAGGCCTGCAGCCTGGGGGGTTTCCAGGCCTGAGCTCCCCAGCTCCTCTTGCCTTTCCCCAGCCCTGCTCCACCTTAGGTACCCAGGTACGCTCCCTAGCAGCCAGGCCCTTCTCCCTCTAAAGGCAGAGAGAGAGTCCTTGCTCCTGGCTTCCCTGGCCTTTATAGGGCCAGCTGGGTCTGTTTGGGGTGTGGCCAGAGCTGAGGCTGTTTTCCCCCAATCACCCCAGCTTTTCCCCTGCCACAACCCTCTCAAAGGGCTGTTTTAAGCCCTTCTGGGCAGGAGCGGGTGACCACCCCTCTACACCCCTGAACAGCAAATGTAACTTTTCTTGTCTGCATAGTAAAGTCTGGCATTTTTGTCTGTTTGAATAATCAAAGTGGTGCTTTCCGTGCCTTCTTGGTTGCGAAAATTTGAACTGCTTCCTGAAGGTCCACAGTCTGGGCCAGCTCATGCGCTATTGAGATGGTTGCAAGGCCAACCTGCCTCTCCTGTGTCATTGTGGCGTGTAGATGTGTTTTTAGTAACTTCTGCTTGGAGAAGCTGCGTTCTCCACTGGCAACTGTTACAGGAAGTGTTAAAAGTATGCACAGAGCAACAAAAGCCTTTGGAAAGAGAGTGGTCATCTTATTTGTGCACATATATTCCAGAACAACCTTTGGAGTTGATCCTGCTGAAATATATCTTGAAAGGGCTTTCAGTTCATCACCTAAATCACTCGCATCAATATCGCGCATGTCATCATGTGTCAACACTGTACCTAGTGCCCTGCATTGCTGGTGTAGGTTTTCTTCAGGTATAGTGAGGAGTTTTGGAATATCATACAACATCCCAAATATACTGCTGTGTTCCTTGAGCTACATGAAACGTTCTTCAAATGAATGTATTGCACAATCTAGCACCTGGTTAAATAATTCAACTTTGAATTGTTGTTTGGGGTCTCTTATGGGATTATCCCGTGCCTTGTAATCAAAATATCTTCTTCTTCGGTGACTCTCGTATTCTTGAATGGGTGGGAAAATAGTTTCAGTGTGAAGTTCCTCTGCCAACTTCTGTGCAATCTTCAGAATGTTTTGAAATCCCTCATCTGACTGCTAATACTGTAGGTGTGACTTTGCTTTGTCCAGTTGTTCCATTGCTTCAGATATATCAAGGTCAACACCTTGGAGTCTCTTGCTTACAACATTGATTTCAAACAGGATGTCAATGCCACAACACTAAGCCACAAATAAACTTGAAGTTATGTATGTTTCTGGGGACTCCATTTCCCTCTGCCACTGTTCTCCCACGAACTGTTCCTTTCGTAGCATTATCCTCCATAATGGCAACTATGGCATCATCTATCTTCCCAATTTGGTGTTTGATAGGCTTTGTCGCCTCCACTCGACTTTCCCATTATGTGGCACTCAGTGGTTTCAGTGTGAGAGAGGATGTTCCAAGATGTTGCTTCAAAATTTGTCATCAATGAGTTGATGCAGAGAAAAATACATAGAGGCATTGAATTACATTAAAAAATTCAGCAGTCTCACTAGAAGCTGATGCTGCATCACTAACCATCAATTCAATGAATGAGAACTCCCATGGGACAAAAGAAGCTTGAGGGTTTAACTCTCGGATCCGAGTCTGTACTCCTCTGTTCTTTCCTCTCATGTTGGCACCATTATCATAGCCCTGACCTCTCATGTCAGCTATCACAGTTCCCATATCTTCCAGCTTTTTAAGAAGCACATTTGTCATACCAGCTCCTGTAGTATCATCAATGTCAATAAATTCTAGAAAATGCTCTCTGACAGTCACCATTGCTGGGACATTTTCACTAGGTTCTGTCGTTATTACAAAATGCACCATTAAAGTCATTTGTTCTGTATGGCTGATGTCAGGTGTGCAGTCCAGATTAGCAGAGTAATATCTTGCTGACTTCAGATCTGCCACAATCTTCTGTTTGACTTTTGTTGCCAGTATATGATCTCATTTTGAATTGTTTTTCCAAGGTAATGGTGTGTATACATTTCTTGAGTGGTGACTCTTCTTAGATGCTCCTGGAGTACAGCATCAAATGCAGCCATCAGCTCCATAGTTTTAAGGAAGTTTCCGTTGTTTGGCACATACATCTGATCTGAAGTGCCACACAGTGCTAGGTTTTGGGTGGCAAGCATTCTCACCATGGCAATGAGCCTTATTAGAACATTTTGCCGGTAAAGATATTCTGATGCAATCTTCTCTTGATGCTGATCATCTATGGTGGCCTTTAACCTTAGTCTCATCTCAAGTTCTTTCCACTATGAAATGCTTTCTGGTGATTTGCTGCCTTCTCATGGCATGCCAGATTTCTAGCCAGATTTTTCTAGTCCTTTTTTCCTGCAGAACCCAATGTGCCTGGAACATTAGATTGGAAGAGTTTGCAGCAAAAACAGTATGCAGCATTCTGGGTTTTTGAGTACATAAGCCTCTCCACTTTGTCACCATTGGGGATTTCACGCCCCAATTTTGGATGGAAACTTCTCTTTTCATTGTCTTTGGGGAACATGAAGTTTTTCACTTGCTGTGGCCCAGGCAGTACAAGGAAGTCCCTCAGGCTACTGCTCAAGGGGTCCACAGTCCTGGATCATCTAGACTTAAGGAATTAAACTCAGCAGCAGCTGTTTCTTGCGCCTCCACCACACTCTTCTCTGATCTAGACTTTTCTTCAGGAATGTGTATGGTTACATCCATTTGAGATGGAGATATGGATGCTGCAGTAGCTGCCTAGTCACCTGCACGCTGACTAACTGGAAGATCAGGCATCTCCTCACCACTCACATCCTCACTGGGGCCAGAAGGCTCACCGTGAACATTTGTGTCTCTGGATCTCAGGAGAGCTCCTTCCTGCTTAGATAGAAAAGCTTCCTTTGTTTTCTTTCTTTTTCTGAATGCTGCTCCAGAGGGTCATATTCTTCTTTCACTCATGACTGCTGTTCTGTGCCAGCTATAGTGGATCTCAACACTCAATTGAAAGGGACAAATGAGCAGGCTGGTAGCAGGGCCTGAGTGAGGGAAGATATCAGCATCTTAAGGGCCTAACTGGCTCCTTCTACTTCAGGTGACTGCCTGTTCTCCTCGGGTGGGTTCAGGGAAGCAGCAGGAAACAGGAAGCTCCCTGAGAAGCTGGTGTTAATCAGTCCAGGCTCCTGTGGGTGCTAGAGAGGTACATAAGAGGCTCCTCCTCCTCTCTCTCCCTGCAGCTCCTGCTGCTTTCTGTTATTCCCTCTCACCTTTTCTCCTCCCTGCCTGTTATGTCTCTTGTGCCCTCCTTCCTCCAGCACAGCACTCCACCATCTCTGTGCATCTAGAGCAGAGAGAATACATATGCACCAGCAGCAGACACAATTTTCTACACTCTGTGTCCTAGTGGCGCCCCCCATCCCCCGCAACAGTCTGGCACCTGAGGTGGCCGCCTCAGTTGTCCTCATGGTAAGGCCAGCCCTGCCTGATTAAATGAGGAAGTCCAGATGAGGAGGCATTAGCTGGTTTGGGACTATAAAGACAGGAAATTGGAAGCCAAAGGGGCTGCTGTGAAAGTTTGCAGTTATTCCTTGGGAGAAGAGTTTGGGGGTTGCAGGGACACATAACCTGAAGTTGCTCCCTGGTAGGAGGGAGTGGTGAAGTAGGTAGACTCATAAAAGGAAGGGAGAGCCAGAAGGTTAGGAAAGGGTTTAGGAAAATATAGCAAGGTCTGGGGAGGAACAAATATTGACTGGTGACTAGAGGGTCCCTGAGCTGGAACCCAGAGTAGAGGAGAGGCCTGGGTTCTCCTGCCAGCCACTGAGGGAGTGGTTCTATGAGACAGTGAATAAGAAAACTGCTTGAGCCTGTTTGTAGGAAGAGGCTTTCCAGTCCTGGAAGGGGAAACCATTTGGTGATCTGGCTAGAGGGCTAAGTCCTGAAGAGGCAGCAGCAGCCCCTGGCATGAGAGAGGGGCTGCTGACCAGAGAGTGTGATGGGGCGGTGGTCTAGTGAGCTATCCCCCAGAATGGTCATGAGGAGGTACTATCCTCGAGGTGACTGGTTCACCTGGTCACACACAGGCTGCAGTGAGCTTGGATGACAGATATGTTCCTCATTCAGACAAGAACAAAAGGGACCTCCCAGGGGTCCTAGTCTTATAAAGTCAGAAACCTTTATGGCTCCTACTAGCCACACAAACTGTTGCTGTGACATCAGCTAGCAGCCAGCCTTTCATTGATAGCAGCTACCATGGGAGACATAAGAAGGTACTAGAGCAGTTAGAAGAGACTGAATGGTTTGCGCCTGGTGAGGGCATATTACATTTCGTAGCTGGAACACATTACCTGATTCTAGCTGTAAAGGCAGCAATGGATCTGCAAGCACAGCTATGTACTAATTTATGGATGCAGTATCTAATTGGCTGGATAAACTGTTAAATTCTGCCATGCCACAAACCATGGTAAGCTGGGCTCATTGTTCAACATGCATTTTAATATAGCCAAATGCAAGGCCCTTGTCTAAGAACTAAAAAAGTAGATCATATTTACAATAGGTGGTGCTTTATTTTGGAAAGCAAAATTCAGAAAAGGATTTGGGGATCATAGTAGATAACCAGCTGAATATGGGCTCACAGTGCAGTGCAGTGGGGCTATGGGAGCAAAAGCTCATTAATCTCTAAGTGGTCTCAGTGTCACTAGAGGGGACAGAACACCACACCCAGGATGTTTGTGGGTTACATACATTCCCTACCTGAGGAAGCACATCCAGAGCTTTAGAGACTCCCAGTTAATATCCCGGACAAGCCCCTACTTGTAATGCTGATAGACCCCAGGTGGCGGTTGACAGGATCAAACCTAGGACCTCTGGGAGCTTAGTGTATGAGCCTTTTACACAGTATGAACTAAAAGCCACATGGTTGTTAGCTAAGGCTGTAGCAGACTCATTAATCTCTAAGGCCTGGTCTACACTAAGAATGGGGGTCGAACTAGGGTACGCAAATTTTCAGCGTGAATAATAGCGTAGCTGAATTCTACCCCCCTAGTTCGAACGCCACCGCCCCAGAGAGCGCGCGAAAAACCGCGCGGCTCAAGGTCGCTCTCTCTACTCCAGCTGCCGAGGGTGGGAGAGTAGAGAGAGTTTTCGAGAGAGTTCGCTATCGGCGTCGACTGATAGAGATCAGACGCGAAAGTTCAACTCGAAAAACGTCGACACCGCGCCCGCGCCGCGTAGTGTAGAGAGCCTAAGTGGTTTCAGTGCCACTACATGGGACAGAGCACCACACCCAGGGGGTGTGTGGGTTACACTTACATGGAAGATTTCTGATGGTAGAGAGCTCTTTAATTTGGAAGTCAAAGGCATAACAAGTTCCAGTGTCTGGAAGCTGAAGCTAGACACATTCAGACTAAAATATGGTGCAAACGTTTAAAAATGATAACTAACCATTAGAACAACTTAAGCCATGAGAATTTGTAAGGGTTCATCTGTATATTTTTAAAATAAATCAACACATTTCAAATGTTTTTCCATAATTAATCTGGGGGGGAGGGGGCGGGCGGGGATTGACAACTTTAGGCATTTTGAAAGTAGCATACAACACTGATGTCAATGGGACTATTTGTGTCATAAGGTACTATTATCACAAGCAAGGATGGCATAATTGGATCCTGATTGAATGTGACATGGGAATCCAGATGTGTAGTATCATGGTAATGCTAGGTCTTTGACAACAGTTTGCAATATATCTAAACACCTATAAAATTGCTGTTTTATGCATGCACATATACATATATGCGGATCTATCTGTTTCTTTGCTTGGTAGATTTGCATCCAGCCTGTGACAGCTGGTAGCCAGGTTAGGGAACGTCAGCCTTATTTATATTAGTGACAGATAAATAATTTTTTTCTTTACAATACAGCCATAAAATAGCCATTCTTCAATTCTTTCTCTTGAAGACAATAAAGCTGTTAGTGGTTCATGTAACTGCCTCTGGCTATCACCATCAATTGGCTAGCTTTCTCTACTCTGACCTCCTGTACAAAATGCAGTGCAGATGCAGTATAAAAATAGATTATGAAACTGCCTGTGGTGACTCCATAGTTTAAGTTGCAGACAGGGACCCATTATGAGCCCTATTCTTAGTGTTCCTGTAGCATCGGCAAGAAACTTCCTTTTAGTCTGAAAATTGAAAGGCAGATTCTGCATAATAATAGAAGAGGGAAGATTTTAGTTTCTTTGATTTGTTCCTTGCTTGAAGAAAGTCCATCTAGCTGTCTTGGAGTTGAAGAGATGTTTAAATGTATGAGTGTTTGAAATGTTGGCAAAAAAAAATCAAATGTCCACAAACAATATCCAAGATTAGTCTCATGACATCAAACCACTTTTCAACATATTTTAGCCAGTGGAAACTGCAGATTCACATGCTGTAAATACAGATATAGTACATAAGGCCTCACTGACTACAAATGTAGATTGAAATCCACTTAAGCTGCCCATTAACAATGGAAAACGCCAACATCTCATATCTTATCCTTATCTGTAGTCTAAGATCAACAACGTATCTTATCCACAAATCTATTGTCAACCCAAAAATCTGATCTGTATTCCACTACAAAGCTAGTCTGAATAACACATTCCACACATACCTCTTAAACTTCCTCACTTTAACTCATTTTATTCCCAAAGTCACCAATATTCCATACTAATTTGGTGCCTCCTTCACTTTATTGTTGAAAATTGTTTACCTAAAAAATAATCATTAAATTGAGATTACAGAAAGAGCCATTTACATTAAAAGGCATGAATCCCACAGCTTTCAAACTGTTCTGCATTATTACATTTTTGGTGTCCCTTATTCTGCGTCTGTTATATATTGAATCCTATATTTGGCCCCATCAGGTTGAGAGGTAAGATTCTGGTATTCCACCCTTATTCACTTTCCTAGTATAACAGAGATCTTTATAGTTTTCATACGATAGTTATCAACCATATTCTAGTAGCTGTAAGTGTTTTAGGAGTCAGTGCTAAAGTTCTGAGAGAAGAATGGTGTGCGTGTGAGTATGTAAAATTTTAAAATAAATATACTAAATGTAAAATGTTTATAATGTAAGAACACTAGATAACTTAGGACCTCATGCAAACATTTTTTTGTCACGTTTAAATTGTTCTTCTAGTATAGTGTCTGATGACTTAGACACAAAAGTCTGTAAACAATAACAGGAACTGCAAGGCTGATTCCCCAGGCTCTGTGCTAAATATTCTCCAGACAGTAAATTCGTTTATCTTAGCATATTTCCTACTGTATATATTTGTTTTGATTTAGCATACTTAAAATGAGATGATATAGGTTTTTGGTTTTGTTTTCTGTTTGCAAATGATAGATATATTCCCAGGACACAGAATGTGGAGATCGGTATGATTATGATAACTGTATCTGGGGGTTCCTTACACTCCAACCAAGTGCACTATCAAAAAGCAACACATGTAGACTACAACAATCAGCTAAACAAAAATTGCATTTGGACTGACTGGTTATATAACAGCAGTTTAGTGTCCAAAGTACATTCTTCCCAACTTGTTAGTTATCCGCTTTACATATATTTGTATTTGGTAGTAGCTTATCTTTGCATATTTTATAATATAAAGGACCATTTCAAGTATACCTTACATCTGCATTTCCTGGCTTCAAATGTTCAATTTTTTAACATCTACATTGTACTAATGTTAGTTTTATTGCAAGGTTTATAAAGTGTATGTATTAGATAATTTTAATTGAGGAAACATCCTAAATTGTACAGATCACAAAATCGGAATCTTCATAACAAAATGGGACAGATCCTCAGCTGGTATAAAGAAAAGAGCCATAAAAATGATTTGAGGGCTGCAGAAAATGTCTTACAGTGAGAGACTTAAAGAGCTTAATATGTTTAGCTAGCTTATCAAAAAGATTGAGAGGTGACTTGATTACAGTGGATAAGTATCTTAGTGGGGAAAAATATTAGGTACTAAAGGGCTCTTCAATCTAGCAAGGAAAGGTATAATGAGAATAGTGGCTGGAAGCTGAAGTCATAATTTCTAATGAGAAGTAAGCCTCACATTTTAACCAAGAGACCAATCAAACAAGGTGATGGATTCTCCATCTGTTGATATCTTCAGATCAAGACTGGCTGCCTTTCTGGAAGTTATACTGTAGTCAAACACAAGTTTCACTTTAATCACAAACTAGTAGATACTTGGCTCAATACAGAAATAACTGGGTAAAATTTAGTGGCCTGTGATATACAGAAGGTCAGACTAGATAATCTAATTGTCCCTTCTGGCCTTAAACTCTATGATTTTTTAAATTACACTCTATGGTATAATTTGGCATAGTTCCTTTGACTTTACACTAGCTGAGGATCTGACCCAAGGTGTCAAAATAGAGAAAATCATTTGAAAACAAAAAATAAAAGTTAGTTATGGCTCCTTTATTTCCATGGTAACTGTATCTAATGTTGCCATCTTTCTTCTTTCCTCTTTTTATTTCCACCTTTAATGCTTTTTTCTTTTTCCTCTGTCCCTTGCTATTTAAATACTCACGTGATTCTATTGCACCTCTTGACCTCATATTTTTTTAATTGTATACACTTCTGTGAGGCAACTAATCTTTATGGTAAATGCAATTTTAATCAATGGTTTAGTGGTACATCTGAACTGCTATGGCTATGTTATGAGTTATACCCCCTGTCTGGGATGCCACATGATGTGCTGGGGTCCCACTAGTTCCATTCCACCAGCCTGGGTTTCCTCATCCTCTTCTAGTTGTGACAGGCTCTCAAGCCTTCTACACTCACAGAGGTAGAGACACACCCAGCTGCAAATGAACACACAGACACTGAGATCAGCTCTATGTGGGAGGAATCAGCTTGGGGATTGCCCAGCACTCATGTGCACACCTCCTTTGGGGTATAAACCCAAAATAAAATTGTCTGCACTGTATAGACAGATCTGCATAGTGGACGCTTATAAAAATTCACCCTCTCCCTCAATGTGAAGAGAGATAAGCACAGCCTCCCCACACCCCCCCACCCCCACCCCCGATATGATTTGCACAAACTGGGTTTTGAAATTAAGAAGAAATAAGTTTATTAACTACAAAAGGTAAATTTTAAGCGATTATAAGGAATAGCAAACAACAAAGCAGATTGAGTAAATAAAACAAAACACACAAACTAAGCTTAATACACTCAAGAAACAGGTTACAAAATGTAATTTCTCACCCTAAATGTTGTTTTAGGCATGTTGTAGAGTTTCTGTAGCTTAGAATTCCAGTTATTTCTCTTTACAGACTGGACTGTGTCTCAGCCTGGACTAAACCAGGCCTTTTCCTTCAGGTGTTTTTAGCAGTCTTCCTTCCTGGGCAGGCAATGGAGGAGAGTCCAGATGGCCTTGCTTCCCAGCCTTAAGTAGAATTTATATAAGGTGGGAAGCCTTTGTTTCCAGTAGTGTCCAAGGTGGTATTTTGTACCAGGTGACATTATCACATGACGTTGCAGTGGCAGGGCAACCATGAGACAAGGTTTATTTGCAATGTCCACAGGAAGAAACTCCTGGGAAGATGGAGGAACCCCATCTTCAAAGACTCATTGTCTTTTCCTAATGGCCCATTAAGGCTGATTGTTTACCGTCTAGTGGGTGTTTTCCAAGTACATACCCACACAGTTGTAATTCTTACATAGACAATATTCCTAACTTTAGATACAAAAATGATACATGCATACAAATTGGATAATCACATCACATTCAGTCAATCATAACCTTTTCAATGATACCTCACATGACCCATCTTGCATAAAACATATCCGAGTTATGCCATATTCATATCATAACAATATTTCTATGAAGAATATGGAATGTAATGTAACAATACCATCTAGGTACAGCAATACACCGTACACCAGCTATATCTAGGAGTTCTTTGTTCACATCTTCACAGGGAACTCTCTCAACATTGACTGGCTAAAACCAGTGCTTAATAACAACAGGCTAATTATTGGGATGTGCAGGAGGAAGAGGTGCTTTGCTTTATATAAAACTTTCACCTTTGGAAACACAGAACTATTACTTTGTAGCTGTTTGGATGAACATAAGTCAGCAAGGAGAATAATTTAGGAGAAATGGCCCAGAGAAAAACAGAGGACAGTGAAGAGCAGGACTGGAGAGCACCTAGTTGGGTCAGGGTGAGAAGGGGTTGGCTGTGAGAAAGAAACATGGGAAAGATGAGGAGAGCTATTAGAAAGTGGGGGTGCAGCTTGTAGGGTTATATTAACATCACAGAGGGCCAGTGTAGTCAATAGGTGAGACCATGTGAAAGAGAGAGGAGCTGGGAGAGCCAGGCCAATATCACACAGCACTGGAACAGCTAGAAACAGTTGGGAGATTGTTAAATAATAACCAGGGGAGTATCTGGAGTGATTGTTAGAAAGAGCCAACTGGAGTAGTCAGCCCTATGGATGAGGGCTAAGAAAAGATCTGGTTGGGCAGGTTTGGTAAATAAGCAGCCCAAAGGACACATCAGAGGGATCTTCTAACAGGATTGTGAATTCAGCTCATTTCTGGTTGCGAGTTTAACTCTTAGCTAAGGACCTGTGCAAGACTCTAGGTAAAAGACCTCATCAGTTGCTAAATACTGAAAATACCATGAGTAAAAATAGAGAACAGCCACCCACTCAACAGGAGGAAATGAGTGCATGCTCCAGGGAATTACCTATTTGCTTGGTAGAATGTTCCCTACCTCTCAGTCTAATAAAAATAGCGAGGAGGCCTGGGAATTGCTAAATAACTTAAGGAAAGTTTCTGATCTTTGTGTTTTCAGGGTTAGCGGTAATGAATTTGATGGTGTACATGTTTCATTAAGAATCAAGGCATGGGCATCTCAGACATTTGAGTCAACAACGAAAACACACAACTACATTCCCAAGGTGCAGTGACTAATACTTCCAGTGAGATCTCAGCATTCCCTTTATAGATCAGGTGTTAATGTACACTGACATTCCAACTTGCAGCACAGAAAATTAATACCAATGTGGTGGGCTAAAGAAAGTACAACTCTGGAGATGCAAATACATTGGGAAAAAGGGCAAGTATTTTAAAGCTTTTTTTCTGGTAATGTTCAGTCAAAGCCTTTGATGCTAAAAATAAGAGATTAAAAGCGTTCATGAGGTTTTAGTTTGTTTATTCTTATAGAGATGGTGCTGAAGTGAAACAGATCACAGTGCTACAATATCTGCATTACAAAAAGGAATCTGTTAAACATAGTTCATGGACAGACAATTTGTTTCCATTTTCATACTTAAAATATAATGATTTCTCTTGTATTTTTCTCTGAGCCATAATGGTGCTCATTCTTGCTTGCTCTTAGAGGCATTAAATTATAGAGATACAGCATATTTTGTTAGAATGGTTGGTAATATGACAATGTGTCTAACAGACCATGGCTTATATTGTATGAAGTGTTGCTACAATGAAAATGTGTAATTACTCTATCTGAAGGTGATAGGATCCACTTCATCAGAAGTTACCAGAGCAGATAAGGAATCACAAGTCCTCCAGCGCAGAGGCAGGGAAGATGGGCTAGGCATCTGGGATCATGGACTCATGCAAGTCAGAGAGGGGAAAAAGACCCATTTGGCCAGCCAGTCCATCACCTTACAGTACATTTTCTCATTTTGTCAAAACTAGTTTAAATGTCCAAACTGGCTTCCACCACTGCACTTATGAGATTATTTCACAGACTAATTGCTTCCACGTGCATATAGATTTACCTGATAGCCTACGTTACCTTTCTTAATTTCCAGTTATTCCACTTTGTACCTTCCTAAATAATTCCCGTCTTCGTGTTTACATCCTTCAAATATTTGTAGACTGTGTAATTAGGGTCCAGAGCTGGGTAAAGAGAAATCTATTACATTCTTTTTCTTGGATATGACTCCTTTGCAAATGCAACCTAAAATGGCTTTGGGTGTTTTTGCTGACATACTGAAATGAAAACTCATATTTCATTTGCTGTCCACTATCACCCACAGTCCTGGAGCATAACTGCTTTCCAGGTTTTCGCCTAAAAAGTATGTGCTCAGGATCATTATTCCCCAGATCCATTAGTTTGCATTTTTACAAGATGAATATCACTTCATTATTTTCTGTTCACATTTCTAATCTTGTCATTACCCCCTTTGTTTTACTCTCTGTACTGTTATTTGCAATTCCTCCCAGTTTTTCCTCCTTATGGTATTTTAAGGCATTTGGAGTGTCACTACAGTATGTCAGCACCAAAGCCATGTACCATTAGTGTAGTCTGAATTTCATTAGCTTGATGTTTACACTGTCAGCTCATTAATAAAAGATGTTGTATAAGACTGGACCAAACACCAGGCCATCAGTAACCCAATAGACACCTAACTTGAGACTGTTATTTATTTTGTTTACTCTTTTAGCCAGCTTTCCATCTATAAATTAGTATTACTGTCCGAGGCAATTTAATTATTCTTTATAAATCATTGCCAGTGGTAATACTCATGATTGCAATACCATCCAGATTGTTAGTGCTTTTTTGCCTACCCATTAGATTATGTGAATATATTGCCATGGTGCCCCTAGTTGGGCGTGAGAGGAATTGGTGGCTACTGAACATGCATGATGTAGGAGGAAATTGGGACACGAGTGCCTCATAGATATAAGCAATATAGTTTGGATTGTCTTGTTTTCATTAAGCTCCTTGCCAGGGGATCTTATACTATAATGTACCTTACTATGTGTTACTGCAGATGTCAGACATAAGACTCATCATTTCAGATGGGTATACATGATTTATGTTACCACAGCCTTAAAGAGAGTCTCACAAGGGTTGAGAATTTAATCTGTCACCATGATATTCTTGGTTCACATTTTGCCCCACATCCTTGCCTAGCCCTCCCCCTCCTCTCAATGCCTGCAAATAGAAAGCATATTCCCTAGACATGTCCTCAAATATATTTGAAGTTAGGATCATGCATTCAAAAGCTCTATAGTTTTCTTTTAAGCATCTAAAGTTATGAGAAAATTCACCTGATTTTTATTCCTGATTTGATGTTGTGAAACTATTATTGATTATTTGTATTACCACAGTCCAGGTGCTGCATAAACACAGAAAACAAGGATGGTCACTGCCCCAAAGGATGGTATACGTTTATGATCACTTCTGCTCTGAGTTACATGGGTATAACTCAATAGTTGCTCCATTAAAGTCAATGAACTTATTCTGAAATTGCACATATGGTAACTAGAGCAGCTATTGACAAGCCAGAGTGTACCCCTCTCAGCTCCCACCATGCTATATACTATTTCCACTTTCCTGCCAGCTTCTAACTTCTGAATACTAGCAGGTACATTATCTCAGACATGTTTCATATCAGAAAATCTTGACTCCAGGTGTCAAGACGTTAAGATGCTACTGTATAAACATTTATTGCTGAGATAAAATTAATCCATTTGGGGAGAAAATCCCACAGAGAAATCTGAGGCAACAGCTTCAGAGTGATTTGAACAAGCTGAACTTTCTCTTACTCGTCAACTTTGGAACAGTTAATGTTTAAAAATGCATTATGGCTCCATCTAAATGGACTTGGAATAAATTCTCTTGCTATCCAAGCCTGTAATTACTTTTTCCTTCTGTTTTCCATTTGTGTGGCTGGAGCATCAGCATGAACTGGAATTGTCTTGCACACCAGCTGAATGTGATGTGCTAACTGAGAGGGGACACTGCTACTGTAACTGGACCAAGTCAGAAACTGGATTTTTTGTTCTGAGGGAAATTCAGAAATTAAAACCAGTACCATTCCAAAACAGTCAAGTTCCAACATTTGTTTGATTTGGACCATCAAAATATTTTGTTTAGATAATGTCAACATATTTCTTTTTAATAATATTGATTTCAATTATACTTATATCTTATTAAAATATTATACATTATATATCATAAACATAAGATATAATATTATAATATAATATCAAAATAGAAATGAAATAAATCTAAATATTAGTGAAAATGAAATGTTTTTACCCTGCCAAAACATTTTGACAATATGAAAATGAAATGAATAGGTTGAAACAATTCATTTTTACTTTTCCCATCAAAAATATTCCCTCAAAATTGCAACATTCTCCTGAAATGTTTCAGTTTCAATGAAACTGCATCTTCCAACAGAAACCTGTTCCATCAACTTTTGTTTTGACCAGCTTTAATTATAAGCTGATGCAGTGTTAACACACAGCAAAGATTTTTTAAAGACTCTCCATCTGAATATATGATGTGCAAACTATATATTACACTTCCATCTGCATGTTGGGACCTGCAGTTACACCTGGTTCTAAAGAGTCTGTCTCAAATATACACCTACGAGATCACATTCACTGCCCAGGTCTTACAGGCCTTCTTTGTTGGGAGCCACACATTGGCAAAAGTCCAAGTGAAATGGTAACAGAGCTAGCTGGCACAGCCCACAGTGTATAGTGGGCTGGCTAGGGAGAAGATGAGGTCAGGACACCAGCCAGATCCTCTGACTCAGTATATCTCCCAGGCAACCTTCACTTGCAGTTTAAAGCTGTGTCCCTAGCAGATGGCGGTAGCAATATCACAACATGTTATCCTCCACCAAGCATGTATTCCTACACAACTTTACCATTTTATTTTTACACATTTTCTGACCAATTTACAGCCCTGCTTATGTCCCTATTGAATTTGGCTCAATAACTACATCTAGCATCTCCTTTCAGCCATATACAATTACTTTAATATTGGATTTTGCCTTACCATATAGCAAAACTGCACTTAAGTAAAGTGGGCTTGTCCCAGGTCCTGACAAATGGATGAGTCTGTAAATATTTCTTTCATATTAAAAAAAATCAATAAAATCCCCCCTCCCCCATTTAGGCAACACATGCAGAATATTAATCCTCTTTGGGACATTTATTTTACTTCTAAATGTAAGGATCTTCAAACACAATCAAACTAGTAAATGAGCATAGAAAACAGATGGAGATGTCTCCCTCTAGAGGGTTATCTCATTATTGGAGGTGCTTTCCTTGTATATTGCTACAGGGGTCATTATTCCTAATTTGATATTCACATAAATATTACCAGTTCAAGTGTACCTTAAATAATGTTCTTGTTGCTTGCAGATCATAGCTGTGAAAACTGTTAGCAGCAAATACTAAAACTAGACAAAACTTGTCTAAGCTCAGTTTTTGTTACAGACTAAATACCAGATCTTAGCTGGTATAAATTGACATAGCTCTATATACTTTGATGGAGCTATATCAATTTATACCAGCTGAAAATGTCACCAAATTTACTGGTCCTTTAGACTGAACCCAGTTTCAAGCAAACCTGTCATAATTTATGCATCAAAAACCAATAAATTTTGATTTCCCCCATGATTGTGATGTGCTACATGACAGATTTGATGGAATTTCACATGAGATTTTGGAATTTTGAACTCAAAGCAAAACTTGTGATTACAACTCTACAGTAACTGAAATGAATGGAAATTTCTTACAACCCCTGGTGAAGTAACACCACTGAGTTTTGAGACAGTAATTTTACTTAACAAAGCATTATACGAACATGTTGCCAGTACATACACATGGATTTTACCAGATTCCCCCTTGATATAGTACCTATAAAATTCAGCATTCTAAGTTAGTGTATTCCCCACAATGCAGAGAGACCATGTGTCTTTCTAAAAACATGTACACACCAAGGACCAGATCCTTGGCTGGTGAAAGTTGTCATAACTACACTGAACTGGGAATCTGACCACCAAAATGTAACAGCACATTTGGAGCTAGGTAAATCATGCAAAATATTTTCCATAAATATTGGTTTGGATTTTTAAACAAATAAACATTGGCCACACTTGGTTCCCTTGGTCTCGTGTTCACTTTTGGAGAACATTCAAGCAATCAAACTATACTGTCGCAAATGCATGCAGAAAGTAAATTGCAAAGTCAAATATGTTAAGTGTTTGCCATAATTGAATGTTTAGTTAGCACAAGCAAGTTTTGAATTGTAAACCCTAGCAAATTCATCTAATCTGGGAATCAAAGCAATATCACGTCCCCCTGACCAGCTGCAATGAAGCAACACTGCTCAAATTTTGAATATTCATGATCAATATATCAATAAGAAATTTCTAAACAAATCCCTATTCTGTCAAATTAGCTTGGCGTAGACACATGCCAGAACATCTCTTATTTGTACACATCCCATCTGTGAAAGTGAAGCTGTTGAAGTTTCATAGATAGTCAGTCCAAAGGCAGTTGAGAGATTTCAACTTGATAAAATCGGTATCTCAGTAGCTTTCAGGCCAATTTACAGAAAATTGCCATTTGTAGATGTTTCTTCTGTCAACTGAGAAAAAGGGGTTTCATTATCACCAGAGCACCTGTCTCAACAGAAAGGTCAAAGTCAGAGGGAAAGAGGAACTCATGTATTCTGCTGTCACAGGCTTTCATTTTGTTAATGCAAGGTTACTGTGTGATGTTCACTGTATCCTGCACTCATACTAGTTAGGCATAACTGATGTGTTACTGCATGGTTTTACTGCCCTACTCTACATTGTTTTGTATGTGGGTGCCTTAAAGCATCAGAGACAAATTCTGCTGTCAGTGGTACTATTTACATAGATGTAACTCCACTGATTTCAAAGGCGTTACTTTCAGGAATCAGTCCCAGGGCATCAAACTCTGCCTCAATTTTGATTGTTAATCTGGTGTAACTCCATTGACTCTCTGAATATTATTAGACAAGATGGTCCATGAATCTTCACTGCATAATAGAAGGAGAAGGAGATGGGTGGTGGTGGTCGAGGACTCCCTCCTCAGGGGGACAGAGTCATCTATCTGCTGTCCTGACCAGGAAAATTGAGAAGTCTGCTGCTTGCCAGGAGCTAGGATTCACAATGTGATGGATAGACTGCCGAGACTCATCAAGTCCTCAGATCACTACCCCTTCCTGCTTCTCCATGTGGGCATCATGATACTGCCAAGAATTACCTTGAGTGGATCACTGCAGACTACATGGCTCTGGGAAGAAGGATAAAGGAGTTTGAGGCACAAGTGGTGGTCTCGTCCATCCTCCCTGTGGAAGGAAAAGGCCCAGGTAGAGACCGCCGAATCATGGAAGTCAACGAATGGCTACGCATGTGGTGTCAGAGAGAAGGCTTTGGATTTTTTGACCATGGGATGGTGTTCCAAGAAGGAGGAGTGCTAGACAGGGACGGGCTCCACCTAATGAAGAGAGGGAAGAGCATCTTTGCAAGCAGGCTGGCTAACCTAGTGAGGAGGGCTCTAAATTAGGTTTACTGGGGGAAGGAGACCAAAGCCCTGAGGTAAGTGGGGAAGTGGGATACTGGGAGGAAGCACGAGCAGGAGAGTGCAAAAGGGTAGGACTCCTGCCTCATGCTGAGAAAGCAGGACAATCAGCAAGTTATTTTAAGTGCCTATACACAACTGCAAGAAGCCTGGGAAACAAGCAGGGAGAACTGGAAGTCCTGGCACAGTCAAGGAATTATGATGTGATTGGAATAACAGAGACTTGGTAGGATAACTCACATGACTGGAGTACTGACATGGATGGATATAAACTGTTCAGGAAAGACAGGAAGGGCAGAAAAGATGAGGGAGTTGCATTGTATGTAAGAGAGCAGTATGACTGCTCAGAGCTCCGGTATGAAACTGCAGAAAAATCTGAGAGTCTCTGGATTAAGTTTAGAAGTGTGAGCAACAAGGGTGATGTCATGGTGGGAGTCTGCTATAGACCACCAGACCAGGGGTATGAGGTGGATGAGGCTTTATTCCAGCAACTAACAGAAGTTACTAGATCGCAGGCTCTGGTTCTCATGGGAGATGGCAATCACCTTGATATCTGCTGGGAGAGCAATACAGTGGTGCACAGACAATCCAGGAAGTTTTTGGGAAGTGTAGGGGACAATTTCCTGGTGCAAGTGCTGGAGGAACCAACTAGGGGCAGAGCTCTTCTTGACTTGCTGCTCACAAACAGGACAGAATTAGTAGGGGAAGCAAAAGTGGATGGGAGCCTGGGAGGCAGTGACCATGAGATGGTCGAATTCAGGATCCTGACACAAGGAAGACAGGAGAGCAGCAGAATACAGACCCTGGACTTCAGAAAAGCAGACTTTGACTCCTTCAGGGAACTGATGGGCAGGATCTCCTGGGAGAATAACGTGAGGGGGAAAGGAGTCCAGGAGAGCTGGCTGTATTTTAAAGAATCCTTATTGAGGTTGCAGGAACAAACCATCCCAATGTGTAGAAAGAATAGTAATATGGCAGGCGACCAGCTTGGCTTAACAGTGAAATCCTTGCTGATCTTAAACACAAAAAAGAAGCTTACAAGAAGTGGAAGATTGGACAAATGACCAGGGAGGAATATAAAAATATTGCTCAGGCATGCAGGAGTGAAATCAAGAAGGCAAAATCACACTTGGAGTTGCAGCTAGCAAGAGATGTTAAGAGTAACAAGAAGGGTTTCTTCAGATATGTTAGCAACAAGAAGAAAGTCAAGGAAAGTGTGGGCCCCTTACTGAATGAGGGAGGCAACCTAGTGACAGAGGATGTGGAAAAAGCTAATGTACTCCATGCTTTTTTTTGCCTCTGTCTTCACGAACAAGGTCAGCTCCCAGACTACTGCACTGGGCAGCACAGCATGGGGAGGAGGTGATCAGTCCTCTGCGGAGAAAGAATGGTTAAGGATGATTTAGAAAAGCTGGACGAGCACAAGGCCATGGGGCTGGATGTTCTGCATCCAAGGGTGCTAAAGGAGTTGGCCGATGAGATTGCAGAGCTATTGGCCATTATCTTTGAAAACTCATGGCGATCGGGGGAGGTCCCGGATGACTGGGAAAAGGCTAATGTAGTGCCCATCTTAAAAAAGGGAAGAAGGAGGATCCGGGGAACTACAGGCCAGTCAGCCTCATCTCAGTCCCTGGAAAAATCATGGAGCAGGTCCTCAAGGAATCAATTCTGAAGCACTTAGAGGAGAGGAAAGTGATCAGGAACAGTCAGCATGGATTCACCAAGGGCAAGTCATATCTGACTAACCTAATTGTCTTCTATGGTGAGATAACTGGGTCTGTGGATGAGGGGAAAGCAGTGGACGTGTTATTCCTTGACTTTAGCAAAGCGTTTGATATGGTCTCCCACAGTATTCTTGCCGGCAACTTAAAGAAGTATGGGTTGGATGAATGGACTATAAGGTGGATAGAAAGCTGGCTAGATCATCGGGCTCAATGGGTAGTGGTCAATGGCTCCATGTCTAGCTGGCAGCCGATATCAAGCAGAGTGCCCCAAGGGTCAGTCCTGGGGCCAGTTTTGTTCAATATCTTCATTAATGATCTGGAGGATGGCGTTGACTGCACCCTCAGCAAGTTTGCAGATGACACTAAACTGGGAGGAGTGGTAGATACACTGGAGAGTAGAGATAGGATACAGAGGGACCTAGACAAATTAGAGGATTGGGCCAAAAGAAATCTGATGAGGTTCAACAAGGACAAGTGCAGAATCCTGCACTTAGGATGGAAGAATCTCATGCACTGCTACAGATTAGGGACTGAATGGCTAGGCAGCAGTTCTGCAGAAAAGGACCTAGGGGTTACAGTGGACGAGAAGCTGGATATGAGTCAACAGTGTGCCCTTGTTGCCAAGAAGGCTAATGGCATTTTGGGCTGTATAAGAAGGAGCATTGCCAGCAGATTGAGGGACACTGGACATTGGTGAGGCCTCATCTGGAGTACTGTATCCTGTTTTGGGCCCCACACTACAAGAAGGATGTGGAAAAATTGGAAAGACTCCAACGAAGGGCAACAAAAATGATTAGAGGCCTGGAGCACATGACTTATGAGGAGAGGCTGAGGGAACTGGGATTATTTAGTCTGCAGAAGAGAAGAATGAGAGGGGATTTGATAGCTTCTTTCAACTACCTGAAAGGGGGTTCCAAAGAGGATGGATCTAGACTGTTCTCAGTGGTAGCAGATGACAGAACAAGGAGCAATGGTCTCAAGTTGCAGTGGGGGAGGTTTAGGTTGGATATTAGGAAAAACTTTTTCACTCGGAGGGTGGTGAAGCACTGGAATGGGTTACCCAGGGAGGTGGTGGAATCTCCTTCCTTAGAGGTTTTTAAGATCAGGCTTGATAAAGCCCTGGCTGGGATGATTTAGTTGGGGATTGGTCCTGTTTTGAGCAGGTGGTTGGACTAGATAACCTCCTGAGGTTCCTTCCAACCCTGATAATCAATGTTTCTATGGCTCCAATAACTTTAGTGGAGTTACTCCATATTTACACCAGTGTCAGTGAGAGCATTGTGTGGCCCACTGGGCTTGCTGTCTACTTAAGAGAAGCAGAAATCAATGCAGTTGCCCTGGAGGTGACTGAGTACAGAATAGAAAAGGATTTGGCCCTTGTTTTTGACCATTTTATTTAGCTGGATTTGAAAGAACTCCAAAGTATTACCAGCAAGTCTGGTTTCACAAAATGTGTTGCTTCCCGGCATGCAACCATTGCACAGTGACGAAGAAGAATTTAAGATGACTTGTCACCAGAATCTTTCAAACATAGTACTGAGATACATAACTGGAGTTTAACAAACCCAAAGTGTTAACAATTGCCCAGGTCTTCTACTTTTATAAATTGTAGCCCAGTTGATGTCAGTGGAGTTATGACAGAGGAGCTGGCCCAGTAAGTATAAGAAACACTTTATCTAGTTTTGTAGAATATTATTTTTATTGTGACAAAATGTAATTAATTTCATCTGGACAACCACTTATTGTTAGAGGACACAAAAGACCACATTTTGCCATTCATGCTAATGTTGAGTAGTAACTTGATTTCAGAGGGAATACTTGAGGATTAAGGTACTAAGCAACATGTAGAAAGTGGCACAATTGAGACATTTGTCAGTCATTCACTTTCATTGTTTATAATAGATGGAACATTTCATTTAAAATGGAGCCATTCTGACCTAGACTCTAATCTTATTTACAGTGTTGTAAATTGACTTCAATAGAGTAACTCTAATTAAAAGAGGGGCCTTCTGGGACTCTTATGGACACTGCCTGTGGTCTGACAAAGGGAGGATAAAGCTGGCAAGCAAAAATATTTCCCTCTCCCCCTCCACCCCTTGAATTCCTGCATGAACACACAAAGTTGATAGACTCATTAGACACCACCTACAATTCATTCAGGACCAGATTCTGCCCTCTCTGGACACAGAGTAATACCTTATTTCATTAATATTCTTCTTGGCATCAAAGTTGTACAGTATATGATATACTAAATAAGGGCCAGATTTTATTCTCATTACTTATGTTTTACCCTTTTCTAATTTCCTTTGATATCCTTTGTATTTTATTCCTGATGCTCAGTCTCCTCTATGGATTTTGTTTAACTAAATGAGACTAATTCCAGAGCAAGAAGAGAGAGAGATGGCTTCAGCATGATAAAAGGTCAGAATGTTTTCCTATAATTGAACTATCTGATCTCAATGCAATGCCTTTTTATTTGTTCTTTCATCTTCTTTTCTAACACCCTGGATATTGACACGCACACACTCACAAAAGAATCCCAGCAAATATATTTTTCCTGGAACTATTGTATTTACAGGAACATGGGGAGAGGTGGGGAAAGAAAACATGAGTCATCAACCAATTAGAGTGGCTGAAATGTCCCAAGGGCATGGGTTGGACCAGCACTACCTTCCCAGGAAGCTGCGTAGGCAGACTTCTTAAAAAAAGAAGCTTGTTTAACAATTGCTTAGTGGTGCAGACACAAGCTTTTGTTTATTACAGAGGATCTGGCTTTATTTTCTCCCAGAGGTTTTAGTTACATCTTCTTTTAGTTTCATCTAGTTGGAATGAGGTACCCTGAGCATTATTTCAGCATGCATGAAAATAAACAAAACAGGCCTGATTCTGATTTCACTGATATTGGTATAAATCAGTTTTAACTCAGTTGAAGGCAGTAGGCCTCCATTCTTCTCTCATACCTCAGATTTGTGCTAGTGTAACCCCAGGGTCTGATTTTCCTCTCATTTACACTGTGTCAATCAGGAATAACGCTACTGAGGTCAGTCGAACTAATCCATGACGAGAGGAGTATCCAGCTCCTGTATATGTATAAATTAAAGAAAAAAGTGAACATGCAAACTTCCTTGGGTATTTGAACCTGATACTGAATATGTTGCATTCACTTCTTTGTCTGAGCAAGGACAATTATTTGGACTGGTAAATGATCTTAATTTTAGAACAAGTTAGAAAGAAAAGAAAATGCCTTTGTCACTTATTTAATTTTTATTCTTTCCTAAGGAATTTGTTGTTTTTTAGAGAGTTTAATGTGTACCTAATTTGAAAGAATAACAAATCTCAGGCAGGTTTTTATTATCTCGAATGAAGATGCCTACAAAATATTTTAGTAAGGAGAGTGTTTGGAGCAAGCATGCAAAATGGTTTGAGAAACCCACTAGTCAACTGAACACTTATTTATACTCCTATGGCTTTTTTGGCTCAGAATACAAATTCATGAGGTACGGGGGTGTTTGCATTCAGAGCCAAACTGTTTGCCAACACCTACGTCTCTCTAAAGGGATTTTAATATCTGTGTTGCTTATAGATTGAAATTTAGAGATCCCATTCTATCCTTATGTCACAGAGCAAGGAACTTTTTCATTTTTAACAGTGACTTCTCGACCATAATGTTCTCTAATGATCTTAACACACAGTTGTCTGCCCTGTTATGAAAAAGAGAAAATCGTAACTAAAGGGCCCATGTACTGAGGCCTAGGTACTCTTAATGTAATCCCCAAGGGAATCTACATAATGGCTATTCCATGTTCTTGTCAAAGCTCACAAATGGGTATAAAGCAGTGCTTGCTCGGATTAAATCTAATTATTATAGTTCGCACAATAACAAACTATAGTGAAGGTTATATCAGGACTTGCATTACCTTGTTTTCACATGTGCATAACTGTCAGAAAAAAATCTCATTGAGCTGGAACTTTCTATGCTTGTCCTCAGTAAGTGATTTTTGGAAAGTACTGTATAAGCAGTTTATGATGTTTTTATACCCCCCGCCCAAGGAAAGAGGTGGTTCAGGTCTGAAGAGGAGAATGTACCTTGAGGGTCCTTAGGAGGGATTATTTGGTGGACGAGGTTTGGGGAGAGGAGACAGATAGGCTGAAGGAAACAGGGGAATAAGGAAGCGTAATAGAGTGCTGAGAGTCAGTAACTGACCCAGCATTCCTATTATTTAAGTATTAATTAGCTCCACCAGGAAAGGAACAGAGTACTTAATTGCATAAGCAGACTGGGAGCTAAGGTGCTAATTATCCCTCCAGCTCGGAAGGCTAGTTAAAAGCGGAGAAAGGCAGTGCTAAGGAAGGAGGGGCTAGCAGAGCCTCCGGGAAGCTAAGGTGCTTCCCGGAGAAAGGACTGAGGGTTGAAGGATGCTGTAGTTAGAACTGCTGCATGGCGATTGTGATGGGGACTTGGTGGTGGTAACATTAATAAAATTCACAGAGGTCTTGACAAGCAAGGGGTGTCCAAGATTGTTCCTGAGGAACCCCAGAGTGGGAGAGAAAACAGGAGGTCTTCTGTCACAGGAGGTTTTGAGGGAGCGTGGGAAAGACAAGGCAGAATGAGAGTGTTTGGGGGCAGTGGGAGAGAAGTGTGGTTTTGAGGACAGGTAGGAGAGGCAGGGTGGGTTGGGGAGAAGAGAAGAGATGGGATTTTCAGAGAGAACGGAGGACAGAAAGAGAGCCTTTTGTGAGAGTTAAGAAAGGCCAAGGGTTTGGTGGGGAAGTGTGAGCTGGGGATGAGGGAGGGAATGAAGTGCAGAGAAGGGTCTTTGGATCCATATAGAGAAAATTCACAAGTGATCAGTGGCCAGTTTATAATGACAGAGAGATTATTCAGTTGTGTCACATGCTATTTTTTCAGCTGTCTTTCAGTAGAGCTGTTTGAACGAAGTGCATCAGCTTCACACTCAGGCTCAGCTTTGTGTTTGTTCCATATTTACAATATTCTGCAACCCACAGGTGCAAAAAGTCTGCAATGTCTAGGCTGAGCTTCCTGAAAAGGTTTTCATAGCCCCAATCTGGCTTCCATTCTTCCCCTATCCCAGTAGCCATCTCCAGGAACTTCTTAGTTAGCTCTGATGTTCAAAATAAATCTATAACCTTTAAGTTTTGTGATGTTGAATAAGAAACCTGCTTTTTCTTTCTCAGCACCTAGGCTTAAAACTTGGATGCCATTTTTTAAATCTTTAAAACACTTGCATATCTTTTCTTTGTTTCTGCATAGATGTTTGGGGGGAAATTCATAGATGTTTGGGAGATGTTTGAGGGAACAGCCTAAAGGAAAGAGAAAATATTTTACTGACTGTATAATCTCTATAAAACAGGGTTGCCAATTTTGGTTGGACAATTCTTGGATGTGTTATTGCATAACATAATCTTTAATTAAAGATTAATCTTGGATTTCTGAAGACTCCAGGACAATCCTGATGGGATGGCAACCATGCTATAAGGTCTAACATCAATGAAAGGAAGAGAAAGGAAGGAATGCAGCTTCAGTGCTGTGAAGCAAACAAGAACATAACAAATGTGGTGTTATGTATGTACCATACATACTCGTTCATTAGCCCGTTCATTTATAAGCTGACCCCCAAGATGGTTAGGTAAAAATAGCAAAAACTGTATGACTCTTTCATAAGCCGATCATATATTTCAGGGGTTGGCAAACTTTGGCTCCTGGCCCATTAGGGTTAGCCTCTAGCAGGCCTAGACATTTTGTTTACCTGGAGTGTTCACAGGCACAGAGTCCCTCTGCTCCCAGTGGCCGCAGTTTGCCGTTCCCAGCCAATGGGAGCTGAGGGGCTCCATGCCTGCAGACGTTCGATGTAAACAAAATGACAATGTATTAGACATTAAATTCAATGATTCCATAGAGTTTAAAATCATCAAATTTTGGTATAGGCCCATTTATAAGCTGACCCCCATTCTTTGATGCATCACTTTTTTACCAAAAATATTCAGCTTATGAACGAGTATATACGGTATTCAGGTTTATTTAAAATGGACCTTATTTTTCATCTTAGATACACATACCAAAAATAATTAATTAATGCCTGCAATACCAACCAGACCAATAGCAACAACTCAAACTAAAAGCCTGATTCTTTTCCATGCAGGTGGAGACAGGGGCGGCTCTACATAGTAGGCTGCCCCAAGCAGCAGCGGCGCGCCGCCGCGCTCCCCCCAGTCCCCCGGGTCGTCCTCTGCTCCTCCGCATCCTGGGAGGAGGCGGGATGGCTGCTGAGCTGAGCTCCGCCATGCCCGCGGCAGGTCCACCACGCCCGGGGAGCGGACCTGCGCGCAGCTGCGCGCTGCGCGGGCAGCGGAGCCGCGGGCCGCCGGACGCGCCGCGCAGCGGTCGGCAGGTCCGGTCCGCGGGCTCGGCGGGGGCTGCCCGCGACACCGGGCCCGGGCGAGCTCAACAGCCGGAAATGACGCCCCCCCCCCAGCCCTGCCCCGCCTGGCCCAGGCGCCGGCCTGCCCCCGCTGGCTGGGTGGAGATTAGGAGTACTATTTTGCTGAAGTCACTGGAGTTACATCAGCATAAACCAGTGTAAAGCAGAGGAGGATGCAGGCCTATGCCTCTCCCTTCAGATAGCTTTCACCATCTATAAACAGTTAAGCAGCTTATTGGATATTTCTGGATTTGTTATTCTTGGCAAAATGTCTTTATGTTTATTAGATAATAGATTTGCTTTAAGTTGCATTGCTTGTGTTTCTTAGAATAACTAGTACTATAAGAACATTTCAATTTTCTTGCAGATACTGATTTAACTGTTCTTAATATAGACAATTTTAGCATTGCCAAGCTTTATTCCACTATCTTTTACTCTCTTTCTTCTACATTATTGGATCTCCATTGTCCTCTTTAATAATAATTGGGGCCTCATATTCAAAAAGGGCCTCCACTTATGTAGACACTTATTTGAATTCACTCTCACTTGCATCCAGAAATTATTGATTTTGCGCATACAAATCCCACTTGTATCCATACATTTTGCAGAAACTGAGCAAAAATAGTTTTGTGGCAGGTAAATGGATAATCATTGTGCACAAGTGGTAGTACATGTTGCCTTATTGTTGTGGTAACAGACACTGGAGCTTTTGTAGGTCTGCTTCCTGCTGATGGCGAAATCAGCGACATAATGTTTGGTGCAACTTGTTTTATTTGCATATACACATCAGTCCTCAAACTGATATGCTCATCATTTTCAGGGGATCTCAGCTCAACCACCAAAGTCAGTTCCCAGGGAGCATCTCTGCCTCAAGAAAAAACTCTAACAGGAGAGATTACGACAGAGGGGAAAAAATGTGCTGTTTGCCACAGCTCTATAAAAAAAACTGCCAGCAGCAAACAAGCATTTCTTCCAAGACTAAAATCATGGTTGTATACCAAGAGCTTGTCTACACTGTGCAATGTGTAAATTGCAGAGCACATTAAAGTGTTGCATGCTAATTGCCTCATGTGAATGCTGCTGGCATGAACTAAAAGGTACTTAGTGTGCAGCAGTTTGGTGCATTCTGCAATTCACACCCTGTATTCTGCAGTGTGGCATAGTATTCACATAGCCTAGGAAGCAGAAATTATAAGACCATATGAAGAAGGACCATTTAGTGATACTTGCCACAAGAGTGAGCAAAAATTGTGCATAGAAGTAATTAGTGCTTGCAAAGTTTCATATGAAGAACTGAAGTCTGATTTGGTTGACTCATCTTTAAGAACAGTCCTTAAGAATTCTGTATGTTGTAGATAATGGGACTCTTACACACACGTGCACATACTCCTTTTCCTTTATGATTAAGACAGCTGACCTTTTCCCTTGCATTCTTCATAATCTTAACATTTGCTTTTTTGTCTCTCCAGCTTTCAAAGGGAGAATGCTACTTTTGCTCTGAACGAGACAGGCACATTTGTTTCTCTCTTTCTAAATGTAGAGGGGCCTGATTTGGCTAATGTGCACAACAAAAATGTATTGCTCCCAAAACTGTGCAGATAAACAATTTACAAGCAACAGCTGTCAAACAAATTAAAGTCAAATGAGACCAATGACAGGTGATCATGTCATAAAAGTTCCTCCATACGTGGGAGCTGATAAGGAAATTACTGTGAAAACAAAAAATGTGATCAGTATATGCAACAATACAACAACCAAGAGTTATACCTCAGAGCAGAACAGCAGCCGTGGATAAGAGCCCATGCAGTGAATGCTGAACAAAAGTGTTGCACGCCTAGGGTGATCAGATGTCCCAATTTTATAGGGACAGTCCTGATATTCGGGGCTTTTTCTTATATTGGCACCTATTACCCCCCACACTCTGTCCCGATTTTTCATATGTTCGCCCCTTGGAAAATGTTCGCTCCTTGGAAAATGAGTAAAAAATCAGAAGAATAGGGATGGTCAATAGCATAAAAGCCAGTGCTATTTGTTACTCAGGCAGAAGAAGAGCCAAACTTAAAGCTTCCATATACTCTACCTTAACCATATATAAAACTTTTTTCCTATTTTAGTATGATAAAAATAAATACAGATCCGATTCTCTTTTCACTTACTCCCCTATAGTCAATGGGATTAAAGTGGTATAGAACCAATGTAAGGGAGAATGGGATCAGGCCCAAAGTAACCAAATGTAATTAGAGAAATGAAAAAGCACCAAAGGGGTTAAGAGTCCTCTGGCAGGCTGTGACTCATCCAGTAGTCTCAAGCATTCCATGTTGTATCTTGGCACTAATAGAAGAACAAATTCACACAGGTGAGATTATGAGTGTGAAGGTCATGTAGCACTATGAGTTTTCCAAAACATGTATCTATTTCAGGAATATTTGCACTTCAAAACTGCTGTGCGCTGCTCCTCAGTGAAAATGTAGAGAATGTTCAGTTACATTATCTAATAGAACATTTGGGTTTATATTGGGCTATACGATAAAATTATGGATATAATAAAATGTATTTGGTGCTCACCTTCTAAGGGATTCTCGGCATCCCACCAAACAAATAGAAATTACTACAGTGATTCTATGTAATATGCCATAAATGTTAAAAAGTAAAATAGTACTCTTTACATCTATTAAAAGAGTAGCTAAACTGGGGGAGTGGACGGCTTGAAGTCAATGACTATGAAGGGTTTAACCTTTAGATCGCCACTTGAAATCCATCCTAGTTTGGAATAGTTGTCAAAAGTTATTACTGTGTGATGACTATGTGGTCTCTTAGTGAAATGATTTGGTGGTCTTAGTCCTGTTTCGGTTGCACAAGTCTCCATGTCACACAACAGCTCTTGTGTAGTATCATCTCCTGTGAATAAATGGCCAAGGTCAACTTCCAGCTTGGTATCTTTCACCTTGCTAAACTCAGATTTAAAATAAGGGGCTAAATCCATTGCACTTATCAGGTGATATGACTGTTTTCTAAAATACTGGGGCTCTGTGAGAGTCAGGGTTATGGGGCTAGCTGTTCTGTCCCCTTTCTATTCTCTGAGTGCCCTTTAGGTGTCTGGCCTCTTCCCCTTGCCCGTTGTGGGGTGGAATCTCATAATTTTTCTACTTTTAGACTGGTACCAGGCTATATTACCCTGTTTATGCTACCAGCTTATTACAGTGCAGGCCCATCTTGGTTGGCTGGGGCACCTTCAGGAATCCATGAGCAATTATATTGACCAACAACCTTCTTATGAAGTATTTTTATTCAGGATTTGGAACACGGCATTAGAGAAAAATTATTTTAATACAGCCAACTAACTGCACACATTTTGTTTAATCTTATGCATCACTACAAGCTAAGCTAAAGGGACTTTTTTCTTAAATTACAGGAAAAGGACTGAACCAACACACCTGTTCTTAGCAAGCCCATATTCTTCTGTGACCCATCTTGGTCACATCTGTGCTGCCTCCTTGTCAGGAAAGTGTCCTTATAAATAAAGGAGAGACCTTCACATTAAAACAGGAAGCCATTTACAAATTGTTCAGTCATTTTCTTTGTTTCAGGGCCCACGTGTGAAGCCTCCTAGTGCTTCAGACAGGGTTTCTCCTGGTTGGTTATCAAAAAGCAAGTCCTCATGGTGGCTACCCCATTGTTTGGATGTTTAGACCAATTTGGCCTTAATGGGGTGTAATCGGTGGCCTGATGGCTGTGTCTAATCTGTAGGTGAGTATGTTCAAGAACTTAAATCTGATTTGGTTAACTCACCATGATTTTCACATCGTCAAGTAGGGGGTAACCCCCTCAGCAGCCTTTGTTAGTTTATCATACAATCTTGTAAATCATGCACATAAATAACTTCTAAGATGCAGATCAAAATATGCAATTAATACAAGATACTTATCACAGATTGTCACACACAGCAAATTTTTGTTTGTAAGTAGTGTCTTCCTATTGCAGCGAACTGGCCGGTATATCAGCATATACGCAATGTGCCCAGCCATTTGATAGCATCATCATCAGCCAGGTGGAGAACCAGTAGCCCACCGTCAAAATAAGTCAGTGGATACTTGTGAAGGATATGTGACATAGTCTGAAGTTGACCGCAGCTGCATCGCAGGTCATTAGAAAAACACCATTTAAAGAGATTGGTCACACAGCTGTCCTATCCTGTTTTAAACTGGTTCAGAGATGACCATAGGTGCCTGGGTAGATCAAAACCTGGTGGACAAATGGCTGGATGGGTGATGAAAGAACATAGGCGGCGAGTTCTATCGGCCCGTGGAGCCCAGGCCCCACCAATAATCCTGGAGCTGGGCCCAGCTCCACCAATGTTTGGGCCCCAGGCCCTGTGCTTTGGGGGGTCCCCGCGTTGCAATGCCAGGCGCTCTCACTGCAGCGGCAGCTCCCGGGAGAGGCTCCAGCAGCGACAGGGCTCACAGCCATTGGCCGGGAACCCTAGCCAATGGGAGCTGCCGGGGGCGGTGCCGGAGCTGCCTGGCCACGCCTCCACAGCAGGGAGGGGGAGCGAGCCACCAGCAGCATCTGAGCCCTGAGCAGAGCAGCAGCAGGGTCTGTCCCTATCGGACAGACTCAGCCGGTGAGCTGTGGGGGCAGCCTGAGCCAGAGACACAGCCGGGGAGGGGGGTTTGGTGGGGACAAACAGACACAGCCAGGGGGTTGTGGGACAGACAGACAGACACAGGGGGGGGACAGACAGAGCCGGGCGTGGTGGGGGCAGCCCGCCAGACAAGTCCGGGGGGTTGTGGGACAGCCACACACAGCGGGGGTGGGGACAGCCAGACACAGCCAGGGGGTTATGGGACAGACACACACAGCAGGGGGTGGTGGGGACAGACAGACACAGCCGGGGATGGTGGGGGCAGCCAGCCAGACACAGCCGGGGGGTTGTGGGACAGACAGACACAAGGACACAGCCAGGGGGTTGTGGGACAGACACACACAGCGGGGATGGGGACAGCCAGACACAGCCAGGGGGGTTGTGGCACAGACACACACAGCTGGGGGTGGTGGGGGCAGCCAGACAGACAGAGCTGGGGGTTGTGGGACAGAGACACAAGGACACAGCCAGGGGGTTGTGGGACAGACACACAGAGCGGGGGGTGGTGGGGACAGACAGACACAAAGACACAGCCAGGGGGGGCATTGGTGGGGACAAACAGACACAGCTGGGGGGTTGTGGGGACAGACAGATGGAGCCGGGGGCGGGGAAAGGAGCAGCAATGGGCACCCCGGGGCTGGTATAAAATACACAGGATGGGGGGAGCTTCCTGAGGGGACTATAGCAACACCTCCCACAGAGCAGACCCAGGTTGCAGCTGGCTCCGTCCATCACAGCCCCTTGCCCCACAGAGACCCACACAACCCTCTGCCCCCTCGAGAGACTCCCAATGACCCCTGTGCCCCTGTTACTCCTCTCCAGAGAGCCCTCCCCTTTGTGCCAGACCACTCCCCTCCTCCACTGCCTCCCCTCCTCCAAAGCTCCCTACAATCTCCCCCTTTGCCTTCCGCCCCCCAGCCCAGCCCATTCCATTGGCCGGGAGGCTCCCAGTCTAGTGGCTATCAGGGCCCACGGGAACTGCACATGAGGCAGGGTGCCTACCTGCAGATGCAGACCTGCCTGGCTGTGCCTCCACAGCACAGGGAGGGGGAGCCACAGGTGAGCAAGCCCTGGTCGTCATCACAGGCCCAGTAATTCTCTGCATATTTAATTTCACTGAGGCAAAATGTGTGCAATTTTATGGGTTGAATGATTGAATGACATAATACCCACCTGCCCACATTGTCCATCACTAAGTCCAGTAATTTTGTCAAGTGTTTGTTGCACAACATGGTGGTGCCTACCCCTACCTTGTGCTTCAGGGGGTGATGGGGTCCAGGGCAGCCTGTTATAGCCTGTTATAGAACTACCTGATTAGTAATTGGATATGTTGGCTGGCATCTTTTTTTACATGTTCGCTCCCCCTGATGTTAGAACCTGGCTACACCACTGGGAAGGGGAGCTTCCTAGACCTGTGCAGCTGGGGCTTAGGTGAATTTTGTGATAGTGTGCCCCTCCCCAGCTACCACCCTGCAGTCCCCACTCCTGCACCATGCTGGGCAAGGGGCAGCCCCATCCCCAGTGAGGCTATGGTGAGGGGTGGCAGCAGGGGAGGCCACACGTGATGGCAACCTCCCCCCTCGGTACCCACCATAGGGGAGGCGAGTGGGCTTTCTGGACCTGAGAGGGACCTAGGAGCATGTGCAGTGAACTGCGGGGGAGAGGAGGGGTCCCTCCCCTGGAGCTTGCTGCTGCCAGGGAGGGTGGAGGGGAGTCCTCTTTGGCCCTAGCCCTGGGGCAGCCTGTCTGCACCCCAAGTTCCTTATCCCCAGCCCTGCCCCAGAGTCCTCACCTGATGGGAAAAACACGCAACTTAAATTTGGTGGTCAGTTTAGAGTATCATAGAATATCAGGGTTGGAAGGGGCCTCAGGAGGTCATCTAGTCCAACCTCATGCTCAAAGCAGGATCAAACCCAACTAAATCATCCCAGCCAGGGCTTTGTCAAGCCGGGCCTTAAAAACCTCTAAGGAAGGAGATTCCACCACCTCCCTAGGTAACCCATTCCAGTGTTTCACCACCCTCCTAGTGAAAAAGTTTTTCTTAATATCCAACCTAAACCTCCCCCACTGCAACTTGAGACCATTACTCCTTGTTCTGTCCTCTGCTACCACTGAGAACAGTCTAGATCCATCCTCTCTGTAACCCCCTATCAGGTAGTTGAAAGCAGCTATCAAATCCTCCCTCATTCTTCTCTTCTGCAGACTAAACCATCCCAGTTCCCTCAGCCTCTCCTCAGAAGTCATGTGCTCCAGCCCCCTAATCATTTTTGTTGCCCTCCACTGGATTTTCCAATTTTTCCACATCCTTTTTGCCTTGTGGGGCCCAAAACTGCACGTAGTACTCTAGATGAGGCCTCACCAATGTTGAATAGAGGAGAATGATCATGTCCCTCGATCTGCTGGCAATGCCCCTACTTATACAGCCCAAAATGCTGTTAGCCTTCTTGACAAAGGCCAGCGGAGGGAGTGTTAGTGCCTGTGCGGACTTCTGGGAAGTGCATAGGGTGGAAGGGGATGCTGGGATGCTCTGGAACCACTCCTTCAAAGCCAGTCAGGACTCTGGGGGAGCCTCCTCTCTGAGCAGACTGTCTCCAGGGCAAGAAGCTTACACTTTCCTGGGTCTGACCTCAGAGCATTCAGCCCTTCCACACCATGCACTTTCCACAGTGAGTCTGCCCAGGTGGGGTCCTGGGGCAGCCAGAGGTCCCTGCACCCCAACTCCGCAGTCAGATGTGACTCTCAGCCAGACTGTAAAACAGAAGGTTTATTAGATGACGGGAACACAGTTTAAACAGAGCTTGTTGGTACAGAAAACAGAACCCCTCTGTCAGGTCCATCTTGCGGGGTGGGGAGCCCAGAACCAAGTTCTGGGTCTCTCCCCATTTCCCCAGCCAGCTCCAAACTGACACTCCCTCCTCTGGCCTCTGTGTCTCTTCCAGACAAGGAGGCCACCTGATCTCTTTGTCCCCAACACCTTCAGTTGGCATCTTGCAGGGGAAACTGAGGCACCCACACAGTATTCAGAGAAAATATTAAGAACATTCCCACTTCATCACAACAGGTGCAACAAAATATAATACTGTACATTGAAGTAGGCAAGTGCTGCTTCTGACTTTCCACTTTTAATTGACCCTTGTAATCTTGTGGTGCTGACGCATTGTAGCTTCATTTTATATCGGCTTACAGGGCGGGAGCGGGGGGGGCACCACCATTTTGGGCCCCACCAAAAATTATACAAACCTGCCGCCTATGTGAAAGAATGATTAACGACTGTCATCACTGACCACTAGAGGGACTTGATCTTCATTACTGCTTGCTCTTCATTACTGTCATCTTAGCAATTTTCAACTTCTAACTTTGCACAGAATTTTAACAGCTAATGATCCAGACTCCTACCTGCATTTGGGTTGTCTTTCTGCTACACAAAGTGACCCAGAAGCCTTCATAACTAGCTATGGTAGAATCACCCCAGCAAAAGGAGAGCCATGACTGTCACTCTGGGGATGGAATGGAGGTCGGGTGCTGTGGCCAAGGCCTGTCTCATTTAAAGCAGCCTGGGGCTGCTCTGACTTTTGTCAATGGATTGTCTCAGGCTATGTCTACACTTAAACTGTTACAGCAGGACAGCTTCAGCACCGCAGCTGAGCCACAATAGCGCTTTAGTGTAGCTATTCACTACAGCAATGGGAGGGGTTCTCCCATTGCTGGGAGACCAAACACTTTTGTTGACCAAGCACTTTCTACACTGCGAGGTAGGTTGGTTTAACTACGTTGCTCGTGGGGTGGATTTTTCACACCCCTGAGCAATGTAGCTGGGTCATCCAAACCTCTAGTGTAGACCTGGACTCATGGCACAGTCCCTCCAAGTTTAAGGAAGCTCAAAGGAGGCTTAAAGATACTTTTGCAATTCCTCATCCTAACCTGTGTAGTGTATTCCTTAGCCACATCTGAGGATTTGGGTAGAAAAACCAACATAGTAGAAGGGAAATTTCTTTACTTCCCTGAATCTAAGTGCTTGTAATTTATCTGGTGATGTGATATTAAATTGTGGTATGCAATTGTGCTATCAAAGTATAGCTAGTAGAATTCTGTATACTCTAGGTAATTGGCTTAATTTTTTTTAGTAGGGAGAGAGATTCCTGCCATGTACTCCCTAATAAATTATGTGAATTTGATAGACAGTAGAGGCAATAAACTAAAGCGCAATTATATTTATATTCTAAATCTGGGTTATTACACATGCTGTATATCGTTAACTCAGAATGAACTTCATTACTATTTTCCAGCCTTCTTTACTCTGAACTCTGCTCTTTCCTTGTCCAAGTGACGAAAGATAATGTGATTAATTTCTCATTCGCCTTCAGAAAGTCTTAGTTTCTTAGCTTTAAAATGTAAAGTTTGTCACCTTCCAACTGACAAGCATCCAATTAATAACCACATCCAACACCGTGCTTTCACTGTAATAACCCTTAACTTGTCATGTAGTGAAATTCAGGGGCATATGACATTTTTTCTTTTCCAAAGTGCAGATAAGAAAATGTCTAGCTCTCTTGAAGTGATATGAAGCCTAATGTCCAGAGTTCTTTAGAGCATCATTACTTAATTAAAGATAGACCAATAGGAATCTGAATTAGATTTTGGGTAGGGCTTGAAGTTTGTGTTGAAAGATGAAACAGATGTTGAATAGCTTGTTAGATAAAGCATAATTAAAATCCCCTGAGCAGTTCCTGTGACATTTTGGTTTAAAATGATGGAAATCTCACAGTGCTTGCTGTTCTACTGAGACTTCTTCCAAGTTGCTTCATCTCCAAACTGGATCAAATAGCCCCCTTCTAATTTTGGATCTATCCCGGAAAAACAGCCATAACATAAGGTTTGAATCTGGGATCTGAATCTGAAAATTCTCCAGACACACAACTGAGATTGAAGGAAATGTTATATTTGATGTTCCACTTCAAGTCCATCTCATCATATAATGCTCAAAGTTATACCTATTATTTCCATACACATGATGTGCTTATATTTGAAAACTGAACAGTGTGGACCAGATTCTGATTTCTTATACCATTTTTACTTCTCTGTAACTGCACTCACATTAGTGGAGTTATTCCTTATTTACACCAAAATAAGTGACAGGAAAATCAGGACTTGTAAATAATTTTCACTGTTACATAAATTTACATTGTTACATTTTGTGGATTATATTGCATTTTGAAGTCCCTCCTTCTTCCACTCTTACAGCATATATTATTCTTGCAAACATGGTACACCTAATATTACATATGATAACATTTTTCAATTCTGTATCATTTTCATAAATTCTAATTAGTGGTCTACAGAAACATGCTGGAGTATTATGCCAGCATAAAATTTGCATCATAGTACTCTATCCTATAAAGTATTTATATCATCAATATTGAACTCAAATTATGTATGGCCAGTAACTTCTCGCCTGTGTTAAATATAAAGAAAAACAACGTGTAGGTTTTCGTTATTATTCACACGGAGTTAAAATATTTTAATAGATGAATGGAAATCTCCAAGAAAATAAATATTTGTCATGTTCTCCCACTTCAACCTCTCTAACCACTCAGTGACAGACTTAAAGGTGGCAGTTTTGCAACAAAAAAACTTCAAAAACAGACTCCAAAGAGAAACTGCTGAACTTGAATTAATATGCAAATTAGATACAATTAACACTGGCCTAAACAGAGACTGGGAATGGTTGGGTCATTACACTAATTGAATCTATTTCCCTATGTTAAGTTCTCCTCACACCTTCTGTGGGCCATCTTAATTATCACTTCAAAAAGTTTTTTTTCCTCCTGCTGATGATAGCTCATCTCAATTGATTAGACTTTTCCTATTGTTATGCATACTTCCACCTTTTCATGTTCTCTGTATGTATAAATATCTCCTGTCTGTATGTTCCATTCTATGCATCCGAAGAAATGAGCTGTAGCTCATGAAAGCTCATGCTAAAATAAATTTGTTAGTCTTTAAGGTGCCACAAGTACTCCTGTTCTTTTTACTTATATGGGAGTCAGGCTGACTCTCTACAATGTACCTGAACAATGAAGCTTGTGAGTTTAAAAGGAATTTATTGAAAATTAAGAAAGACTATAACAAATAGATAACTTCTTAAAAAGTTAGCTTTTGTCATCTTAGTCCTGGCTTCCTGCTTTCCTTTACAGAAAGTGAAGAGGATGTGGAGCTATATTGAAAAGGGGACAGAAGCATCATAGTGTATTTTTTATAAAATAACAGCATTTCCTCAGTTGATGTACTGGATCCAACTTTGCTTGCTTCACCTTAAAAAGTCATTCACCAGACAAATTTAATCAAGGCTATAGCCAGACTGTACTGCCCTTTGGTCATCATGACTTCATGAATTTGAACATTTAAACACACGATCTCAATGCTGGAAATGTGGAAGGTAAGGTCTCTCTACATATCCCTCACAAGAATGTTAGAGACTCCCCACCCCACCCCCAAACGAACAGCAAATGTTGGAAAACGAATAAATGCAGAGTTAAGATGATATTGCCACACAAAACAACTAGCCTCAAACTTTCCCAGGGAAAATGGGCAGTTCAGAGACCTCTGCTGGGGGTAGAGTGTATAATGGTGGGAGGAGATGTGGAGTTTTGCCAGGAGAGCCCAGCTTCCCTCTTGTCCCCTTATGGGCAAAGCTGCACAGCAGGAGGCAGCTGTAAACATGCCACAGCTAAGCGGAGTGATGGACAAAAACTAAAAATTCAGGTACTTGACTGCAGCAAAATGGTGACTTTTATGTCATAAATACTGAATTTTGGGGCATCCTGGGAAAATGCCAAATTACACAACAATGGAAGTGTGCTGCTCTCAGAACCCTGACTGAGATGAAAAGGCAGGACACACCTTTCCGAGCTATAGTTTCAGTCTTCCTGCAGAAACAGGCAGAGGATATTGCTTCGGGTTACACTCGGTTCATATATTTGAAGTTTTCTCTGCAACCGTAAGGACTAGAAATATAATTTTTTTAAAAAATGGAAAGGTCAGATTCTAAAGCACATTTCTGCTGCAAGGTGTGATTTCAGTGAGAAATTGTCCACTGAGGTATTTCTGTATAGGTAGGGTCCTGGCTCAAGAGAGGCTACTCTATAATCCTGAAGCAGAGATTGAAAAACTCCAGCAAAGTGCAATGAAGATGTTTAAATCAAATATGGCAAGACTTGGTTCCATACGATAAAAAACAGAGGTGGGGATTATAATATTTAGTCTGGAATTAAAGAGATGGGTTGGAGGGGATTTGATTATGGAGGACATAATGAAAACTGCTCAAACCTACCTTTTTTACCTTATGCCTCCATAGCAAAACAAGGAGACAATGAATTAAATTATAGAGCAATAAATTTAGCACTAATAAAAAGATATACTAGTTCAAATAGCATGTAGTCAACCTGTAGAATTCACTGTCATAGGAGGTCATAGGCTCAACTGCTATGGTGGATTTTAAAAGACCTAGATAATTTTATGACTGCTAATGACAATTAGAGCTTTGTAAGCTGAGGATGAGTGTAAACAAATTTCATGCATCAGGGTATAAATTGGTTATGACAGGGATCAAGAAAGGAAAGGTCCTCTACATACAGCATGGCATGATTAACAAGGTGTATTAATGAGGGGTTTTAGCTTCCTCTGAAGCATCAGTTATTGTCTGTTGCAGGAGACAAAATACTGGATTAGAGGGACCAATGTTCATACTCAGCATGGGACAAATTACTGTATTTTCCTCCTCCTTTTCTTTGGACCTTATTTATACCAGTTTTACATTTGTGTAACTCAACTGACAGCTGTGGAGTTATTATTAATTTACACTGATGTAAGTGAGATCAGAATTAGGCCATCTGTCTCTTTGATGAGTGAGCCTCTGTATCAGAAGTCAGCAAAAGAACCCTACAATATTTTTTAAAAAGTCTAATGAGGTGATACAATGATCTTATTTTGAGGGTAACATTCTGATTTGTGCTTGTGGAGCCCCCTGTTTTTGGTTTGCACTGACCTGTCAAACCTAACCAGACAGGTGGAAGTCACCCAGATTTGCAAACTCTATGGTTTTCTTGGAGTTTTTGGGTTCTCATCAATTTTTGAAAGCTACAGGTGAGCCTCCCACCAAACCCAATGATACTGATTCCCTCTGCAATGAAATTGGTGAATTGTCATACAATCACAATATCCCCTCACTGCAGGAAGCTCCAGGAAAACTCCCAACCATCTCTCACATATTACTCTGGGATTTTCCTATTCACACATATATTCCAGTGTGCATCAGGACCGAAAATGAGATAAAGGTAGTCAACAGCAGTAGGACTAACAGCAGTATACACAGTCCCACTCCTGCTTAATGGGAGTTGAGAGATTGAAAAGGCAGCCATGTCACCAAAGACTATTTAACTATATTGGGGAAACAGGCTTATGTTGTTGGCCAATCAAAGAGAAGGAGAAATGGCCAGATGATTACCCCGATAGAGATAGGAAGATGAAGGCATAGGACAACAGAATTCCTCTGACACCACAAGAAAATTACTACAGCTAAGGGGGAAGTCTAAGGCCTGTTATGGTGGTGGTTATGTGGAGAAGAAGAGCAGTTACATCCTCTTCAAGACTCAAAGTGAAATCTGAAGCTATTTGTTTTCAAGTTTCTTTATGGAAGTTTTCCTCAGCTTTGCTTGTAACTGAAGTACTTCACATAACTTTATCTTTGGAGTGTGACTAGTTTTAATGGCTCAGCAATTTGATTATATGTGATATATAAAACAATTTTCCATCTAATTTTACTGTTCATCACAGTGTGAGGGGCAAGCTGTAATAATCATATGGAGTATAAGTTAAGAGTCCAGAAAGCTTGCTTGGAAACTTACTTCATGGAGCTGATTTTAGACCATACAATGGGAAGTCTGGCCATGGCTGATGTGGAAGTTCACTCTTTTTTTTTTTTTTGTGATTCCACCAATAAATGACCTTTCAAAGCTCTAACTCTTCATGTCCTTCATTTTTCCTCTGCACACATGCTCTTTTACCACTACTGGAGAGGGCTACAAAAGGTCTTGAAACAAAGGGCATGGAAACGTGGCATATTTAACAGCTTGTTGGGGAGCTAGGGAACTTGTTTTTCTTTTTAAACCAAATTTTCTTGCTCATTAAAGTGCCAGCTTGGCATCCCTGGAGATTGAAGGTCTCTATCTGCAGAAAAGAACAGGTTGGGAGTGGAAGCTTAGCCACAAACCCAGTCTCAAGTGGGGAAAAAGTCAACTTCAAACTCATTCAATTCTTAACCACTATACTGAGTCTTCCAACAAGCACACCACCTACTAGTGACAGAGATGGTAAGACTGATTCTTCTCTCAACTGGAGAGAATTAGGAATAACTCAATTGAAATCAGAGAGGTTACACCAGTGTAAAACCAGTGCAAGTGAGAGGAGAAACAGGCTTGGTGGCTTTTATAATCAGGACGTCTGTCCACCGGCTGGGAATTTGACTGAATCCATCAATTGAAATATCATATTGTACCTCATGTCATGGCTCCCAGTCATCAGAAACTAATGACTCATGATCATTATAATGCACTGGGACTGATCAGAATCTGCAATTGAAAAGTTCTAATTCTCATTAGAAATCTGTTGAGGCAGTTAGTCCCTACTATTGAGCTTATTTCTGAAATAGTGATTGCTAGATAAATTTATGGGATTATCATACCCTAAATTTGGCATAGTTGGGAATGACAGAGTTGACTGATTGAATGAAATTATGGATTCCCATATATTAAATTTTAGCAGCTTTTCTAGAAAATAGGGAATCTTTCAAGTTAGATAACAGTATCATCTGTTCAGTAAGAACTATAGGAATCTAGGAAGCATTAGAATAGGTAACTAAATGACTTTTTAGGTTGACCTTTTATGGCTGACTCTTTGCATTGATGGAAAATATTTAAATGATGTTAAAACTGCAGATGAGTAACCTTTTAGAACGGGCTGAATTTATTGGCATTTCAAAATTTGTTGTTCTGCAGCAGAGTACTCAACTTTTATACCATTAAATATTTATTTAGGGAACAGATTTGGTGGTATTGTTACTGGGAAAAAAGCCTTTTGTAAACAAACAAACCAACTACAAAAAGAGAGCCTGACAAGCTATATTCTCAGTATGAATTTTTAGTTCCATTACACAATAGATCCTTTCATAAAAGGTACTGTTGAAATTTAAGGTGAAGGAAATAGTTAGGTCAGTATGAGCATTTTCAGAATTTTTAGGGGGTGGGTGAATTAAGATGGATTAATGTAATAGCAATCTGGGAGAATTGCAAACCCTAAATAAACCCTTTTCTCTTGTCTCAGGTAAAACTTCAACTGCAATAAAACTTTGCTAGAACTGAATTGCACGAATTAGACTGTTTATGTTTGAGAATTAATTTTTTTTTCAGGATTAATGTAAATAGTTATGTTGATATAGATAATTTTACATGAATGAGTTGATATACACCCTCACATGAGTTTTCAGACATGATCCATTATCTTACTTCATTCAAGGTCCACAATAATTTATAAACAATAAAACATGTAGATAGAATGGGGTGGCTCTACCAGCATTGGTAGGGAGGTGATTTACATATTTGCATAACTCAAAAATAGTTGAAGAAATTTTACTCAAACCAAAAAAAAAAAAAAAATGCAGAAAATGGCAACCAGAAAGGAGAATGTTTCAAGAAATTATGAAGCCATAAAAGTCTTTATAAGAAAGGGACTGCTGTAAACTTAATTATACCAGCTCCCCACTCCCAGTAGAGTTTGTGCAATACGGGTGACTCAATGTTATTAAACTTAACTTCTGCATTCACAGACATTTTTGTGTTTAATTAGGTAGCCTTAATTTTGCATTAATGCCAATTTTGCATTTCATTTTTGTGCATTTTTATTAGTTTTATTATTTTAAATAAAGCAAAGAAAAGGAGAGAAATTGCATTTAAAGTGTCATAACTAGGACATTAAGATCCTACTTCCTTGAGGTAAATGAATTTTTGTGAGTAGACATAACGCTCTGTAGTGAATGGGATACAGTATGTAATTGTAAGTCTCAAGTGACTTGTGAAACAGACGCTATGCTAATGAGATGATGTCATGCTAGTGTGAGGTGGTCTATGCTACTACCTGAGTTAAGCCTGTGAGCATGCCTAGAGTGAAGTAGAGGTTTCCAGAAGTCTTAGCTGACTCAGTCTGTACTGAGCCTCCTCTCTAACTAGCTGGCCTCCTAAGTGCTTATTGTACATTGCAGTGGAGAGGAAAGTTCACACCTTTGCTCCTGCTTGCTGGAGACATTTTTCTGCATGACTAGGAAACAGCACACATGGAAAAGCAACAGACAGGTAACGTTCACAATCCAAACTCTTAGAGGTAAAACCTTTATATTGCACAGTCCATCATAGTATTTTCTATATTCACATGTTGAATTGCTTCAGTCTTGCAATCCGATCTGTACAGGTGCAAGAATGATTGGAGGTATCATTTATTTATTCATAGTGGTGCACTAGAGTAACTGTCTGTTGTTAAGTAGTAACTTCAGTGTCCTGGGCTAAATCCTGCTTACCTCAAACTTCAAATAGCTTACAGAGCTATAACCAGAATGCTACAAAAATCTATAAATAATTGGATGGTGATGAAAAGACACCTTTTCCCTTGCTAAACCTTTTAAAAATTAATATCCTGTGTGATGTTGCTTTAAGAGCTTTGCTGGGGTTGTGTGAGTGTGAATGGTGATGTTAGTAAAGTTCCCTCCTAATCCAAAGCACATGAGGATTTGTTTACAAGGTTTTATTTAAATGGAAAAGTTAAGTTTTGTATTTTGGTCCAAATGCATATGGGAAAAAAGCTTTAAATATTAACAAGAGGAACATACAGCTAAATGATACGGGGGAAGCCAAGAGCATGAATGATTAGAATTGCTTTTAGTGGGAAAAGAGTCAGTATTGACCAGCAAGCAGTTGGTGGGAGCTAAAGATCTTTTCCCCTTTAAAATAGACCTGGGTTTAATTGGCAAAACTTGCACTCATTTACAGGAAAATATATTTTATTTATTTGAGTTTAAATATAATTAAAAACAATTTAAAAATATATCTCTGCTGAGGGACAAACAGGTAGTTAAGTGGGGGCAGAGGTTTAATTTGCTAGCTAGTCTTTCACCTCTCCTGACCTGAGTTTAAATCTAATTGAACTCACAATTCAAATGTTTTTTATAATGTCAATAACATCCCAAGCAGAATGCGAACAGTTTGCATTAGGAAGCCATTGTGCAAATGTGCAACACTGGCTGAGGAGCTGGTCAGGTCTGGAGTAGCGGTGGGCTGTTGTAGGCCAGCATAACAATATATAGAACACAGCACTACTACAGGTTGCATCATATTGCTAAACATACATGTTCAATGAGTATATAATGACCTAGCACCATATCATCTCCTTTTGTCCATGAGCAGAGGGCTGGCATCTGGTGGGGGTCTATCCTAGGGATCATAGATACACAGAGTGCCACCTCCACTGCGGGCACTGGGAGATGGCAGCACCTGGAAACCTCTGGGATGTTAATGGGAAAATCATTACTGATCCTCTCAGTACTAATATACCAAACTTCTCCCTTTGAAATGTGGACCTGCTCTTTAAAGAGAACTTTCAGGGTGCCCATAGGATCTGTGCTGGAAGAGAACTGGAGCGAGACAGGAGAAGCAGGGACCTAGCGAGGGGAAACAGGACCTCTGTGGATCCCTAGATGCCTATGGATTTAGTGTCTGAAGCCTCTGTCCATCTGTGCAAGTGACAAGGCCTGCTTTTTTTGGAAGGATTCCAGGGAGTGATAGCGGCCCAGATTATCTGTACCACCAAGCTTCCAGGAGCGTTGTGACGGAGCTGCTTGTGGTTTCCTGATTCTAAAGGTGGATCTATGCCACCCTGAGCCCTGGAAGAGGTTAGAGCAGCTTGGGGGATGTCCTAATTACCACCAGCTTGCTAAATTACCTAAGGGACTATGTGGCAGCTGAGAATATCTGGAACATGGTGCACTGTAGTCCCACCCTGCTATGCCTGCTGCACCAAAGCCAAGATATATCAGCTTTTTGCTAGCTGAGAGCTCTCCCACACTGGAGGAATTTTCCACTGGGCATGTTTGGCTGCTTTCTAGCCCCTTTGCAACATGCAGGTGGCACAAAAAGGCTAGAACATCATGACAAATCTAGCCCAGGGAGTCCAAATGTTCAGAATTTCCAAGCTCTTAGGTGGAAGTGAGCCATGTAGGGGAAAAATTTTAGCTAAAAAATACTAACAAAGAGCCATGGCATCATTTGGCATTTTTACATCTGTTTAAGCTTAGAGTGAAACTAACATGAAAATCTCATCTCTGTGGAAAAAGACAGCAGATAGAGCTGTACTTTATTTAATTTCTGTATCCATCAACAAATGTTATCACTTGGATTATTGCATTGCATTTCATTTCCTACTATAAATGGAATTAGATTTGTCTGACAATAGTATCTGAAGCTAGTGGCTGATTCTCATTGGTTTTCCCACACAGGACCCCAACTCTCTGGGAATTCCCATTAGTATAATTTTCCCTTCGGTCTTCCATTTTATGTTGGTTGCTTTCAAGAGCTCCCCACAGCAAATGCCTATTTCCTCCGGGTCACTTCCTCTTCACATGGGTAACTTAATTCATAGGGAACAGTGGAGGCTCACTACATTCCATTTATGTTAACAGAGGATAATCCATGACACTTCATTCTGAAATTGGTCAGACTGCTGCTGAGAGGGGTTTTGTGAATGTCTCTGGTGCCTAAATGTTGAATTTAGGGGCCTAGAGTGGCAATTAGACACCTAAGTGCCTTTGTGAATCTAGACCACTTTGCTAATTTTCAGTTTGCAGGCTACTGAACCTGAACCTTGATTTAAAAAGACTTAGCATGCCCATGCAACAAAGATATTTTTAAAAAGCACTCATTACTTTAATAGAGTATTTTATATAAATTATATATCTTTATAATGATATTTTTCCTCCTTTATAAAATGTGTCAGGATAGTGCTGTATAAGAGAAAAAGAGTACTATTATTTAGTGTTGTAGTTTCTGAAAATGTGCACACTTCAGGAAGACTTTTTAGCAGAAAACTACATAGATACAGAATGAATAAGCAGCATTATGCCCTTTATTGCCATTCATGCTGTACTGGTCTGTTTTATTAGACACGTCCTTATGATTGTTGATGATACCATTTGAACACTGCAGCTCTTAGGGGAAACATAGTTTTAGAGCAAGAAGTCTCGAGAGCCTGCAAGTAGGAGGAGGAAGTCAGTGGGCGGATATTGAGAAAAACACTGATGATTGACAAGCTGTATTGCTTTAGAGCATATTAACTTATTTCACATTTTTAAAAGAGCCAAATTAATTCAGGAGCATGTTTAGAATCCCAACACCAAGAGAGATGGAAAATAACTTTTTTCTCTCCAAAAAACTGCACCTAGAAAGGAAGCACCAGAGGCATCTTTTAAAGGCTAAAAAGTATGTTAGACCATTTTATTCCACTCAGCAAATTTAACACTTCTCAGAATAGTTTGTAGCTTTCTACAAATCAATATGCATCTTTATAGCTTTTTGTGTTTCCTCTTCAGTAAGATATTCAGGGAGTAGTGTATTTTAATTACAGTACATACAGTATGTCATGGTATAGTGCGTCAAGCACAGCTATTTTTTGTCTGTACCAAAGTTCCAACTTTAGATGGACATGCATTATTGCTGTAAACACCTTCCTCAGCTTCATTAAAAGTGGTAAAAATATCGCATTGTGGGAGGATCATAAGCTGTGGTTTAAGCAGTTTGTATGCGATCTCTGAGTACATCATGTGCTGTATCTTTCTCACTGTCCATATGATTCAACTGATGAGCACAATGTGATTCTGCACCCCCACCGCAAAGTTCCTTAGTGTATACAATCCCTTACGTCTGTTTTGCAATACTCCAGCCTTTTTGTGGATGGACTGAACCAGATTTAAAACATTAAGAAGGAGTTCAGTTTCTTTTAGAACTAAGCTGCACAAACCTACTACACTTTTACAGTTGCCTTTGTTTATGTATAATTTCAAAGAGAACTAATTAGTAAATTACAATGAAAGTGCTAGATTGCTCTCACTAGACGTGCCTGAAGGAGGGCACGTCGGTAATTAAAAAGAAACTATTCTTAAGGTTAGAGGAAGAAAGATTAAATTAAAATGTCTGTATATAAGGCCCAATTCCTCAACCTTTACTCATATGGGTAATCCTTATTCATGCAAGCAGCTCCATTAACTGCAGGAATGGGTCCTCTACGAGACTTGTAAATAGCAATGTACAGAGCAATGAACACAGGAAATCTAAAACACTTTTTAATAATATTTTCCACTTCTTTGACTGTTTAAAGCTGAGGCCCTTAATGTACTTTTCAAACATTAATTAAGTCCCAGAACATTTCAAAAGGTGTTAAAACCATTTACAAATTGGTAAATTGAGGTGAGGAGAGCATAGGAGCTCAATCTACTGATCTGTGGATCAGCCTTGATGCCCTTTGATTTCTAAAGGGGTGAAGAATGCTCAGGATCTCATAAAATTAGTCCCTCAGTGACTTGTACAGGGTCACACAATGTCAAACCCTGCTCTCATTGAAGTCAAAAGGAACTTTGCTATTGATTTTCATTTGCAACAGGATTGGGTCATGTAATAAGTGTCAGTGCCAGTGGAATAATCCAGAGGTCTGACCTCTATGGGTATGTCTACACTGCAGCTGGCAGCATGCCTCCCAGCCCAGGTAGACAGACTTGTGCTAGTAGGGCTCAAGCTATCACACTAAAAATAGCCGTGTGGGGATGCAGGGCTGATGGCAGCTCAGGTTAGCCATCCAGTCTCCAACCTACCCAATCCCGTAGGTCCGAGCTATGGTGGCTAGCCTGAGCTGCTGCCAGTGCCACATTATCCATACTGCTATTTTTAGTACACTTGCTAGAGCGGCGCTAGTGTAAGTCTGTCTACTCAGGCTGGGAGGCTTGCTCTCAGCTGCAGTGTAGACATATGCTTAAATTCCATGCTGTAGGACCCAATTCTGTAAGGGACAGGATGACTCAGAAATGTTGAGCTGTGCTGATTGAATTTTTTCTAAATTGTGATATTTTGGTGAAAAACAAACAAACGAACAAAAAAATCAACAACACTTTCACAAACCTGTTTTCACCCAGGTGCAGTGATGAGTGACTTCAGCTCCTGTTGAAGTCAGGACTTGATTGAGAGTTGACAGTGCTCAGCCACTCTCAGGGGCCATTCTGTACCTTCTGGAATTAAGCCTTTAATTTCTAGCGCACACCACCACCCATCCAGGACACAGGTGATTTAAAATCAGTATTCCTTGACATGCGATTAATGGAAAGGCCAAATTTTACCTAATGAATACATAACCAAACCAAATAAAATTACACCCCTCTCCCCCAAAATCAAATGTAATAGAAGTGGTGTGGAGGCTTTAATCATGAACTACTCTGTTACATCAACATTCTGATTCCTTTGTGTTGTGGGAGCTGAGAATCTGGCCCATATGCTTCTCCCCAGGAAACTGAACTAACTTCAGCACTATTTTTTGCAATATTATTGGTATAAATAACACATCCCACTGTAACACTTTTTAAACAAAAATGTCCACCGCAATACTTGAAACTCAACCGAAAGATGGGATTCTAACAGCTGTTTCAATAAAAAATGGACTTTCTCCTGGAAATTCTTCAGTAATACAGATTTCTATTTTCTTTTCCTTAAAAACAATTTTTTTAACTATCAATCCTCTCCCAAATTATCCCTTTTCACAATAACTGTCGACATTCAGCTCTAACAATGATCACAATAATATCTGAATTGCTAAACTAAAGTATCTTCTGTCAAAATCCGTACTGTGTTTATTTGCAAAGGAATCAGCATAGGGAGAATCACAGAAACATACTACCAAGAGTTCAGGCACACAACAAAGCAAACACTTTTCTGCTTCCATTACCATTAATGAAGGCATTGATGTGACTGAGTCAATGTGCACAAAGGAAAGTTTAGTACAACCAGCAGCGTCCACACAGATAGTGCACGACATACTGGTTCATATTAGAATTTACACCACAGCTGGTGTGCACTAATGCACTGTGTAGCCAAGCCCTTATTTCAACCAGTTTAGAAGATATTAGAATGAAGTCCTGTTTCTCTAAGAAATGGGCGTATTCGATATGATAAAAGCTAAATTGTATTATGGAATGAGTTCTACTGACATGACTGTTTTAACACGTCTACAAAAGATAGTAAATATGCTTCTGTATGATGATCTCTGATAGTTTTTGACACTAATGCCATAGATCAAATCTGAGACGTCATTCATTTGAAATTATGAATTATTATTATACAACATCACAGGTGTTACATATGGTACACATGGCAGTTTATAACAGAATACAAGGAATTTAAGTCTAACTGCTTTAACATTCTGAGTGGCCAAAGGATCTGCATGAGCTAAGGACAATGATACTACTATAATAGTTTGATCTAACTGCCCCATTAGTGAATGACAGAGAAGCAATGTTCAGTAGGAAATTACCTTACCAACTCTTGCACCTAGGACAATCCCTACACTTAAAAAAATAATTTGGACTTTTTTCTCCCATGCCTTTTTGGAACATCTCTAAGAATTCCAGGAAGACCTTTTCTCTCAGCAGTATAACAAGAGAAGCCCAGAGGCTGACAGATATCAGTAATTCTCAGTGTACACATTTACCATTTATGGTAGCACAATAGATCCTCTTTCTCCTACAATGAGGACACACATTAGGGCAAGTGAATGATTATTACTCTGCTATCTGTTTGTTTTGGTCACAGTGCTTGATTCTCTGATGAAGTTGCCTCTTGGAGCCAAACTTGCAAAGTGCTGATCTCCCTCAATACCTGTTGAAGTTCATGGGAGTTGAGGGCACTCAGGACTCCACAGGATCAGGCCTTTTGTTCATGTTAGTGATTTTTTTGCTCAGTCCCCTATTTACTTTATAATGTGAGTCATGCTCATAAGGGTATTCTTATAACTCCTTTGAATTTTTTTCCCTCCTCAGGCTGTCATCTTAAAAGTGGGAAAGAAATTAACTTTGTCTTCCAAAATCCAGTCAGTAAATCTTCTTGGGCTGGAGAAATATAAAGGCAGGGTATTGAGAAATTCTGTTTTCTAGGTATTTAATCCTAATTTTGCCCTAGAGGTTATACACACAGAGGTGGTATCAAAATGTGTTTTCCTTTCTTGCCTCCATGCACAGTTAAATGCTTTCTGGGGGCAGAAAAAAACATGAAGTCCAAGGGAAATGGAGATGGTTGTCATGTCTGATTTGGTTTGTGATTAATAGTTGTGGATAGTTTATAGGAGCAAGGAACATGATTTCAAGCCGAACAGTGGCCAGTTCTCAGCAACTGTAGGTATTTCAAAGGCAGGAATGAGCAAAAGAGAGAGTGATGAGGTGCCTATAGAGTGCTGAAAATATTGCAAATCTGCCCTCATCCCTGCCTCTAAATACTCACCCAAATAGTATACTTTTCCTTCATAGGTACAGTTTTAGAGCAATGTGTGAGAGGTACATTCAGAAATCCTGTGGATGAAATATTTTGTTCTAATATCATCTACACACACCTTTGAAATGTTACCCCTATGTGTTTTCTATCTCTGCTGTTATTTAAGTAACAAATGCCTTTGGCATCTTAATCTGTTTTTGTCTCTCTCTCTCTCCCTTGCCCCATAACTACTTCATGCTAAACTAGCATCCATTACATTTATCTCCTCATTTTATTTCTCATAACTCTGACTGAATTTGTTAAAAGCACCTGCAGGACCTTTAATGTTTGCGCTGAGTGATCCTTAGCAGCAAAGCGGGATGAATATGGCTCTACTTCCCTTGTCTATGGACAGAAGGAGGTCAAATACCAGAGCCACAGGTTCTGTCTCTGTACTGTTCTGTGATCTGAAACCTGACCTAAGAGGGATGTAGGCTATTGATGACAGATAACAGGTAGCACTGGTGAGTGGTTTTTGCTAGCTTCTCAGCTAGCTTCCTTAGAGAAGTGAGGTTTGATGCCAGACGGTAGTTTGTAAGGTCTTTAGTTTTGAGTGTTGGTTTCTTTAATTCTGGCTGCACCATTGCACATTTTAGGATGGGTGATGGATTCACCATGTCAAAGGAGGTCCTTTAGCTGGGATCCCAGGACTTCTCTATTCCCTTTTACTGTCCAGGAATGGGTCAGACACAGATTGTCCTTGTGATGTTTCACTGCATACAACAGAGAAGTTACATAAAAAACATAAAATACTCTTGCCAGAAGGCTTCAGTGTAACACAACTTTATTTCTTATAATTCCAAATGATAACACACAAGAATTCCCCTTCCCCATGAAGGACAGAGGGAGGGGAGGAGTGAGAGAGAGAGAGCAGGCTGCTCCCTAAAACAGAGAGGCCCAACTCAGCCCAACTTATTGTAGGCTGTCTGTCTGTAGACTAACCAGAGCTAGGCTCAGATTACACATTTCCCTACAGAGCCCCTAGCCTGCAAGCAAGACCAGGAACGTCACTGAAATGTATAGTGACAATGTTAAATTTTAACACAGTTGTCAATACATCATACTCCTGAATTACTTCACCACTTCCATGACTTCACGTAGGATCTGTTAAATATCCCATTGCACTTTTTAAAGGAGTTCCTGTTTCTATGATTATATTCTGCCTTTCTACTTCTCCCAGCAATGTTTGTTGACTATGGAAATCTATATTGTGCACTAGTTTATTGTTGTGCACTACCTGACACCTGTGCAACTCCATCCAGAGGCCTCCTTTGCATATAGCGCTTTGGGATCCTTTGGGTGAGAAGTTTTCTCAGAAGTAAGAGACAATTTTTCATTTATAAGATACAAATGAAAGTCCACCCAAATTTAGCACTGTCACAGGATTGCATGAAAAAAAATGTTTCTCGTTTCAGAACTCCTATTGTTGAAGCTATATGTGTCATTGGGCCTTCCATAGCCTGTGAAGGGCTATGGACTACAGTGTTATCAGCAATATATTGATGATGCTCCACTCTAAAGCCAGGATTACACTAAAAAGTTGTGTCAACCCACCGCCGTCGCTGAGTGACACATTTAAACCAGACAAACCTCTGGTCTAGACAGCACTAGGTTGACAGAAGAATTCTTCCATCACCCTAGGTACTGCCTCTTGGGGAGGTGGATTAACTACAATGATGGGAGAAGCCCTCCTGCTGCTGTAGAGAGTGGATACACTCAAGCACTATAGAGGTGCAGCTGCAGTGCTGCAGTGTAGCCACTCCCTACGCCTATCAGAGGGCTTCTCTTGTTGGCATAAGTAATCCATCTCCCAAAGCGGTGGTAGCTAGATTGACAGAAGAATTCTTCTGTTGACCCAGCACTGTCTACACTGGGCTTAGGTCAGTATAGCTGCATCTCTCAGGGGTGTGGAGTAAATTCCTAGAGTAGAAGAGGCCTGAATCTCATTTTCTTCAGGCCCAGATAAAACTGCTTCCTTGCTCTCTCCTTGTATAGTGAAGCTAGGGACCAGGACCAAAGCCAGAACTGGCTTAGACGCAATCTGGATAAATTGGAAGTGATGTTTGTTAGCAGGGAAGCATATTGAGGAATGGGCAGACACTATACCTGTTGCTGACTTGAAGGTACACCTATATTGTCCAAATGGTTCACAATCTCATGGTTTTACTAGAGTCCTCCTCACTCCTCATCACCAGATAGCAGAGGTGGTCAGAAGCACCATCTTTCACCTTCAGTTGGTCAATAAATTGTTATTTTTCTTCTCAAATAGGCATTGTAGGGACTGCACGATCCACTTTGCTATACAAAGACTAGGCGCTCTCTAGGTTCTTTTTCAACTTTATGAAGCCTCCCCTACAAAGCAGTGACAAGAAACTTTCTAAATGTGAATCCCACAACACTATAATGGCACATAACAGCTCTGATACTTTTTTCTTATTGATAGAAAATTGATTTAAAAGGTCAAGGCATGGAAACAATTCTACTGCTACCAAACTGGCAATCCAGACCCACTAAAAACTTGCTATTGTCTGTTTTTTCCCCCTCTCAGATTATGGTAACTACTGCCTACCACATGAGTGGATGTGCTTCAATGTCTTTCCTGTTGTGGAGAGTGTTACCTTGTTTATTTTTAAGATTGGAGAACTGACCTTTAAGGATGTATAAGTAGCACCCTTGAGAAGAGAGGTAAAAGCATGCCTATTCATATTTAATAACTCTTTTTCTTACTGATATTGTTCTATATTTACATTTTTAAAATCCATTAAAAACACTTTATGAATGTGAAGCACTCTTGACAAAACAGAATGTTTCTAACTGTACATGTGCATATGCTGCCAAGAAAGAAGACAAAGTTTTTTATCCAAAAAGAAAGAAACTTTGACAGGGGTTATATAGGGACCAGAGGGACACAGTTAAGAACTTGTGATCTGGTGTTCACCCCATGCTTGCCCTAAAGGGGTTAATGTAGGCGAAGAGGGGGGGCAATTAACCAGACTGGCCACAGCTGAGGGGAATCAGGTGACATAAGTAATTCCCTTATTAAATAATGAGGGAGCCCAGCTGAGGAGGAATGAGCTGGGCAGAGTTTATAAAGACAGGAAGTTGGCAACACATGGGGGGTGTAGAGAAGAAGTCTGCAGTCACTACTTGGGAGAAGATGTGTTTGGGGGCTAGAGAGACAAAGTAGCCTATATTTAGTTCCTGTGAAGAGAGAGTTTGGGGGCTGGCAAACCTGGAGAGCCAAGTGGTTAGGAAAGACACAGGGAAAAGGCAGTAAAGTCTAGAATGGAACAGACCTTGGCTGCTGATTAGAGAGTCCCTGAGCTGGAACCCAAAGTAGAGGATGAGCCTGGATTCCCCTATCAGCCATTGGGGAAGTGGCACAGACCAGGCACTGGAGAGTGGACTTCCTGGTACAGTTTGTCCCGAAAGACGTTGATATCCCAGAAGGGACGGAACATACATGATGCCCTGGCCAGAGGGCCAAGTTGGGAAGAAGCAGCATCTGGATTTGCAGAGAGAGGTGGAGAGACTGCCATAGGAGGACTCAGCACCTCAAAGGAGCTAATCTCTGAAAGTGACTCAGAGAGTGGACCCTGTGACGGAACTATGACACTTAAGTGAAAGGATATTTTTCTATCTCAATTAATAATGTCAAGCAGCACTCACTCACTTACACATGAGTGTAACGCCACTGAAGTCAAACAGATTACTTCATAGAATCATAGAATCATAGATCAGAAGGGACCAATATGATCATCTAGTCTGACCTCCTGCAAGATGCAGGCCACATTAGCCGATCTCCCCACTCCATTAGCAAGCGACCCCTGCCCCATGCTTCGGAGGAAGGCGAAAAACCTCCAGGGCCACAGCCAATCTACCCTGGAGGAAAATTCCTTCCCGACCCCAAATATGGTGGTCAGCTGAACCCCGAGCATGTGGGCAAGACTCTCCAGCCATACCCTCTGGAAAAAGGTTAAGAATAACATATCATTGACCCATTGTACTATTTACCAGTGTGGCACTTAATTAACCTATTGACTAAGCCCGGTATCCTATCATACCATCTCCTCCATAAACTTATCTAGCTTAGTCTTAAAGTCATGGAGGTCCTTCGCCCCCACTGTTTCCCTCGGTAGGCTGTTCCAGTATTGCACTCCCCTGATAGTTAGAAACCTTCGTCTAATTTCTAGCCTAAATTTCCTAACTGACAATTTATATCCGTTTGTCCTCGTGTCCACATTAGCACTGAGCTGAAATAATTCCTCTCCTTCCCTGGTATTTATCCCTCTGATATATTTAAAGAGTGTAATCATATCTCCTCTTATCCTTCTTTTGGTTAAGGAAAACAAACTGAGCTCCTCAAGTCTCCTTTCATATGACAGGCCTTCCACTCCTCGGACCATTCTAGTGGCCCTTCTTTGTACCTGTTCCAGTTTGAATTCATCCTTCTTAAACATGGGAGACCAAAACTGCACACAATACTCCAAATGAGGTCTCACCAATGCCTTATATAACGGGACTAGCACTTCCTTATCCCTACTAGAAATACCTCGCCTAATGCATCCCAATACCGCATTTGCTTTCTTAACGGCCACATCACATTGCCTGCTCATGGTCATCCTACGATCAACCAGGACTCCTAGGTCCTTCTCCTCCTCCGTTACTTGCAACTGGTGCGTCCCTAGCTTATAACTAAAATTCTTGTTAGTCATCCCTAAATGCATAACCTTACACTTCTCACTATTGAATTTCATCCTGTTACTAATACTCCAGCTTACAAGGTCATCCAAATCTCCCTGGAGGATATCCCGATCCTTTTCCGAATTGGCAATACCTCCCAACTTGGTGTCGTCCGCAAACTTTATCAGCCCACTCCTGCTCTTGGTTCCCAGGTCAGCAATAAATAGATTGAATACAATTGGACCCAAAACCGAACCTTGAGGAACTCCACTAGTGACTCCACTTCTGATTCTCACCAGCATAAGTGAGAGACATACCACTCAAATGCTCCTAATTTTAGTCCCAAAGTTACCTGTGTCCCACACACATTTATTGTGGAAAATTATTTACATTAGATCTAGCTAAACTAAAGGAATGTGTAACCCTCAAGGCTTGTGGCCTTCAAGGGCAACTCTGTTAAGAAAGAAATGTTCCCGAGCTGGGTGGGCCCTGCAACTTTTAAGCTGAACTGTTCGGCTCAGGGAAGTAGTAAGGGGCATCTAATAGTTGCCTGATGCATTGCAAGGAAGGAAGGGAAGAGTGGTTATGGCTGCTCCATAACCAGCTTACCTGCTTGGCTGTGGGAGTCACAGATATGTGGGAGCAAGATAAAAAAACTTCTAACTGTCTGGGGCTGGGCCTGAGCCAAGAAAAAGCCTATCAAAGGCTTTGCACCCCCACAGAGCCACCCAGGAGAGGGAGAAAACAGAGGAGACATTGAGAATCAATGATCAGTTTTGCCTCCTTGATTCTCTTCCCCAGTCTAGGTTAGAGAAGACTTGAGGGATGATCTAACTTGCATCTGCTGGCACCTGTTCTCTAGTGATCATATGTCAGCTGAGGATAGCTACAGTGCAGAGTACTCCAGTCACTCTTTTCTAGGGGCGGCTCCAGGCACCAGCATGCCAAGCGCGTGCCTGGGATGGCAAGCCATGGGGGCACTCTACCGGTCGCCGCAAGGGTGGCAGGCAGGTTGCCTTCGGCGGCATGCCTGCGGAGGGTCTGCTGGTCCCGCGGCTTCGGCGAACCTCCTGCAGGCGTGCCGCCAAATCCGAAGGCAGCCTGCCTGCCGTGCTTGGGGCGGCAAAATACCTAGAGCCGCCCCATCTCTTTTCCCCAGCTCCTGCAGCAAGGGCTGAAGTGGGAGAGGCATAGAAGCTGATTGCATGCCCATCGTGGACTTCTCCAAACCAGGAGATTGCAGTTGCTTCCTGCTTCCTTTGCCCTTTCTGAGCAACAAAAAAAGGAATACAATTGATCATGCTTCTAAGTGTTGCTTGTGTCCCTTAAGTGTTTTAACCTATGTTCTTCGCCAATATTCAAGGTCTTCGGGGTTGTTCCTCTTAGGGAGGGGAACTGATGGTGGATCAGGTATTTCTGAGATGCATTCTTCTTGGTTTATTTACAAAGAATGTCCAGGAAATCCTATTTCCTGAGCAGGATAGGAATCAAGCAGCAGGAGACAGTTTCTTTGCTCCGTTTCAAGCCTCTTTCTAGCAGCACTCTACCCAAAAGTCCTCTTAGCTTTTTTTCAGGAGTAGAAGTGCTCATTTGGCAGCCTCCAGGGCTTCTGTGCTGCCTTATCTGTGTGCTTTGTGGTGTTTCTGCTGTTTCTCTTGCTCTCACATGCAAAACACATGTATGCAAAATACACACATGCAGAGTTCCATCAAACAATACCTAGATCCCAGGGAAAACATATCAGACCGCATGGCTCAACTAGTTCAGCCCTGCATATTGCCTGTGTTTTGGGCAGTCACTCTGCTATTGTTTGTTATCTATTCCATAAAAGAGCTTCATTGCTTTCCATATTTATACTGAATGAAAGGTGGCTGTTACACCCACCAGCTTCAATGAGGTTTCACCCAACCGAACCACTAGTATACGTTCAGCCAAGAGGCTGAACAGGTTGGACACCACTGACGTCCAGTGTATAATTGTTACTTAAAAAGAAACCACTAGAGCTGGGGGAGATTTTGCTTGTGTTTGGGGGAGTGGTGTAATGAAAAAATTCAAAATAAAACAGCCTATAATTTTGTACGGAATTTTTCATTTTCTTGTTTTTTCTACAAAAATATTTGAAACAATTTTAAAAACAAAATGACAACTGAAAATGTTTGGTTTAAAATGTTGGTCTCCCCCCCCGCTCTCACTTAACTTTTTAAAAACTCTCTTTACACACCACTACAACCCTGCACTGAATACAGAACTCAGCTGTGTTCACTCAGCACTTCTGCAAATCAAAACCCAGGTATCTCATGCTGGACAACAGGAATATGAGGAACACACACTTTGTGGCCACCTGTGAAAAGTTTGGTTCAAATGGCTTGCCGAGCATTACCCAAGAACTCTGTGGCACAGGCAGGCATAAAATCCAGTTCTTCAAGGTGCTATTCAGCATCCTTAATGGTGACAACATTCTTTCCCTTCATGCCTGATTCACTGCATACCTAATATTAAAAAGGTCTTAGAGCAGTTTTTAAACTAAGGGCTGGGGGAAAGCCAACAGGTACGGAGGAGCACATGGCTCGGACATCCCTTAGGGGATGATCTACTAATAGAGACTCTCTATGTCCTAGTGAGGATGAGGACGCAAGGATGGAAATGATAAAATACAGGCCTGGTGTGATCAGAAACAGTCAAATAAAAAAAGAGTCCCAGTCAATTACATCGTGTAATGGCAGACAACTAAAAGGAGACAAGTTTTAAAGTGCTTATATACCAATGCTAGACATCTAAATAATAAAATGGGTGAACTAGAGTTACTCATATTAAATGAGGATATTGATATAATAAGCATCGCAGAAACTTGGTGAAATGAGGATAATCAATGCGATACAGTAATACCAGGGTACAAAATATATTGGAAGGACAGAACAGGTCGTGCTGGCAGGGCAATGGCACTATATGTGAAAGAAAGCACAGAATCAAATGAAGTAAAAATCGTAAATGAATCAAACTATACCATAGAATCTCCATGGATAGAAATTCCATGCTCTAATAATAAGAATACAGCGGTAGGGATATATTACTGACCACCTGACCAGGAAGGTGATAGTGACTGTGAAAGGCTCAGGAAGATTAGAGACAGGGGCGGCTCTAGAAAGTAGGCTGCCCCAAGCAGCGCGGAGCGCTGCGCCGCCCTTCCCCGGTCCCGCGGCGGGTCCCCTCTTCCCGCGGCTCCGGTTGAGCTCCCGCCGGCATGCCGGCGGCAGGTCCACCGGAGCCCGGGACGAGCGGACCTGCCGCAGTCATACCTGCGGGAGCTCAACCGGAGCCGCGGGAAGACGGGACCCGCCGCAGTCATGCCTGCGGCAGGTCCGCTTGTCCCGGGCTCTGGTGGACCTGCCGCCGGCATGCCGGCGGGAGCTCAACCGGAGCCAAATGCCGCCCCCCCGGGAAACGGCCGCCCCAAGCGCCTGCTTGGCGCGCTGGTGTCTAGAGCCGCCCCTGATTAGAGAGGCTATTAAAATAAAAAAAAATTGAAATCCCCAATTATTATTATTATCCCCATATTGACTGGGTACATGTCACTTCAGGATGGGATAGAGAGATAAAGTTTCTTGACACCTTAAATGACTGCTTCTTGGAGCAGCTGGTCCTGGAACCCAGCAGAGGAAACAAGTAGAGCACAGGATCTGGTCCAAGAGGTAAATATAGCTGGACCGCTTGGTACTAGTGACCATAATATAATTAAATTTAATATCCCTGTGGCAGGAAAAACACCACAGCGGCCCAACACTGTAGCATTTAATTTCAGAAAAAGGAACTACACAAAAATGAGGATGTTAGTTAAACAGAAATTAAAGGGTACAGTGCCAAAAGTGAAACCTCTGCAAGTTGCGTGCAAACTTTTTAAAGACACCATAATAGAGGCTCAACTTAAATGTATACCCCAAATTAAAAAACATAGTAAGAGAACTAAAAAAGAGCCACCATGGCTAAACAACAAAGTAAAAGAATCAGTGAGAGGCAAAAAGGCATCCTTTAAAAAGTGGAAGTTAAATCCTAGTAAGGAAAATAGGAAGGAGCATAAACACTGGCAAATGAAGTATAAAAATACAATTAGGTCAAAAAAGAATTTGAGGAACAGTTAGCCAAAGACTCAAAAAGTAATAGCAAATTTTTAAGTACATCTGAATCAGGAAGCCTGATAAACAACCAGTGAGGCCACTGGATGATCGAGGTGCTAAAGGAGCACTCAAGGATGATAAGGCCATTGCGGAGAAACTAAATGAATTCTTTGCATCGGTCTTCACAGTGGAGGATGTGAGGAAGATTCCCAAACCTGAGCCATTCTTTTTAGGTGACAGATCTGAGGAACTGTGCCAGATTAAGGTATCATTAGAGGAGGTTTTGGAACAAATTGATAAATTAAACAGCAATAAGTCAGCAGGACCAGATTGTATTCACCCAAGAGTTCTGAAGGAACTCAAATGTGAAATTGCAGAACTACTAATTGTAGTCTGTAACCTATCATTTAAATCAGCTTCTGTACCAGATGACTGGAGGATAGCTAATGTGATGCCAATTTTTAAAAAGGACTCCAGAGGTAATCCTGGAAATTACAGGCTTGTAAGCCTGACTTCAGTACCAGGCAAACTGGTTGAAAATATAATAAAGAACAATATTGTAAAACATATAGATGAACATAATTTGTTGAGGAAGAGTCAACATGGTTTTAGTAAAGGGAAATCATGCCTCACCAATCTACTAGAATTCTTTGAGGGGGTCAACAAGCATGTGGACCATGGGGATCCAGGGGATATAGTGTACTTAGATTTTCAGAAAGCCTTTGACAAGGTCCCTCACCAAAACCTCTTACACAAAGTAAACTGCCATGGGATAAGAGGGAAGGTGCTCGCATGGATTGGTAACTGGTTAAAAGATAGGAAACAAACAGTAGGTATAAATGGTCAGTTTTCAGAATGGAGAGATGTAAATAGTGGTGTTCCCCAGGGGTCTGTTCTGGGACCAGTCCTATTCATCATATTCATAAATGGTCTGGAAAAAGGGGTAAACAGTGAGGTGGCAAAATTTGCAGATGATACAAAATTACTAAAGATAGTTAAGACCCAGGCAGACTGTGAAGAGCTACAAAAGGATCTCGCAAAACTGGGTGATTGGGCAACAAAATAGCAGATGAAAATTAATGTTTATAAATGTAAAGTAATGCACATTGGAAAGGATAATCCCAACTATACATATAAAATGATGGGGTCTAAATTAGCTGCTACCGCTCAAGAAAGAGATCTTGCAGTCATTGTGGATAGTTCTCTGAAAACATCCACTCAATGTGCAGCGGCAGTCAAAAAAGCAAACAGAATGCTGGGAACAATTAAGAAAAGAATAGATAATAGGACAGAAAATATCATGTTGTCTCTATATAAATCCATGGTACGCCCACATCTTGAATACTGTGTGCAGATGTGGTCGCTCCATCTCAAAAAAGGTATATTGGAATTGGAAAAGGTTCAGAAAAAGGCAACAAAAATCATGGGGGTATGGAACGGCTTTTTTATGAGGAGAGATTAATAAGACTGGGACTTTTCATCTTGGAAAAGAGATGGCTAAGGGGAAATATGATTGAGGTCTATAAAATCATGACTGGTGTAGAGAAAGTAAATAAGAAAGTGTTTACCACTTCTCATAATACAAGAACTAAGGGGTCACCAAATGAAATTAATAGGCAGCAGGTTTAAAACAAATAAAAGGAAGTATTTCTTCACATAAGGCATAGTCAACTTGTGGAACTCCTTGCCAGAGGATGTTGTGAAGACCAAGACCATAACAGGGTTAAAAAAAGAGCTAGATAAATTCATGGAGGATAGGTCCATCAATGCACAAGGGGATTAAGCTTCTTCCCCATAAACCACCCTATTAGCCCATTCTACCTCAGGGATACCATATGAGGCAGAGCTCTCTCAGCTCTCTGATGGAGAGGCAGGAAGAAAGAGAGAAACAGGCCAGGCTCCCCGCAATCACTCCTGGCCCCAGTAACAATTTCCTTCTCTGGGGATACCAAACATTTCAGATTTCCCCCAGCTCCCATGTGGAAGAGTCAGAGAGAGCAACCAAGATGAGCTCCACACCTGAGATCCAGCACCTGGACACAGCAGTCCATCATTCCTCTGGTAAAACAGACTTCTCTTTCTGCCAGGTAATGTATTTAGTCTGTATTGTGGTTCTGAAGATACAGAGTGGCGGTATTTGAGACGATCCATGATATGGGGCAGGGGTTATTACAGTTTCACATTAAAAAAATTGGTTTTAATCTCTTTCCTTAAAACAACAACAAAAACCCCACACAAACCAAGGAAACAACATAAAAAAACCCACCACCAGCAACAACCAATGATGGTTGTTTAGGTTGCAAAGTCAAGCACTCAAAAAATTAGGAAATGCCAGCTTTATATTTATCCTTAGATCTCCCCCTTTGTGCATCTGCATTACGGAACATTCTCTAAGTATATAATCACAGGCTATTTTTCTACTTCTGTCATTAGGGTACAAGATGGATGTACATGGGGCAGAACTAAGGCTGTATGGGCAATCAAAAATCTGGCATTTTCTAACTTTTGAGTGCTTGATTTTGCAACATAAATACTCTTTTAATGTATTTTTGTATGTAATGTGTATAATTTCCCCATCAGTAGAAGAACAGTGTAGTCAGAATACATTTCTTTTACTTAGCTGTATTTTGTAAGTGTTTCATAGCTCTAAGCAGAATCCATTAGGGAAGGAATCTCTTTTTCCTCTAACTGGACTTGGATTACAGATTACAGCAGCATCAGAACTTTGTTTTTTAATGAAGTGAATGACATTTATTAACTTTCCAACAATGAGTTCAAAATAAATCAGCAAAGTCTGAACAAAATAAAAAATAATTAATCTGCAGAGATGGTTGTCTTTTGTGAATCATCTAATGCCACCTACCTGTGATTGACGCTTCAGCAACCATTAGTTGGGGATTTTCCACTTTGTGACATGGCACAGTTACAGCTGATATGTCCAATTAGTGCTTTTCCCAGTAGACAAGGAATGCTAATCATTTTAAGTGGCTGAAAAGGGGGATTTGTTAAAGGATCCTATGAAATATTTCTTTCCTCCCTCATACACACATACTGTACAGTTCTAGTTCCATGATTGTAATCCTGAAAAACCCTTAGTGTAAAACACCCAACTACTGTAGCCAGGCTAAATGTTATTCTGAAGTACGAAAATATGCCCATATTTGTATCTGTTAAAGAAATGTCAGTTTAAAAAGGAAATTGTAAACTTCTTCATTAAAACGAATACTCTGTCACAAGGAAGAAAGTGGCATATAGAATTTCTGAGTTATGTAAAAATCAAATTTATATGCACAGTTGTTGATTGTCTTCAACAGGTATGAAAATCAGTATTTATTGTGTGCAAATATTTACTGTGTGAAGTATAGTTCAAATTTATCCTTCCAGCTTCTTACTATTATCAGCATGCCGATTTTTAATTGTGCCAATCTGACTTTTTTTAGTGCAATTACGTTTGTACAGAGACGATATTATACCTAAGTGTAATTAACTCTCAGGACTGTACATAACATGCTGTGAAGGCTACAGTATTTCCTGCTAAACAGCATCCCACCTGCTGGATGGAATATTTTATCTGAGAGCAGTAATGGACTCACCGTGCACGGGGGCATGATACTACACATTCTATTCAGGCAAAATTCCCATTTGATGAGTTCTGCCTGAGTAAGCAAGGACTGTGATGTGGGTCTACCATCTGTTTTCAGTTCAGAACACCACCCCAAAGCCCACATGCTAGTGTGAGATCTATTATTCACTGTCCACAAAATTAGACTGGAGGTCTGATGCTTCCTAGGCAAAGCTTGTCCTCGAATTACCAACCACCAGTTGTAATACCTAGAGACTGTTGATTGTTTGAAACAAACACAACCAATCTTTGTTTTTCAAGCCACTTTCAATAACTTAACAAGTAACTGATTCAAAGAATAACTGAATGCTTTTCATCCTTCAGCAGTTCTCATGTCCACTGATGACCAAAATCCTGAAGGCATGTCCACGCTGCATCTGGGAGTGAGCCTCCCAGCCTGAGTCCACAGACTTGTGCTAGTGAGAGTCTTGCTTGCACTTTAGGCTGGAGATCCAGCTCTCAAGTCCATTCCTACTCCTTTAAGGGGACTGTATATGGGGTTGAAAGACTGGTGAGTTTCACCAAATCTTCTTTTTCTAATTAATTAGTTTGTAGTCATCAATGTCCTATTAAGTGACAAACTGGAATTTTTGTCACTTTCATTTCCAAAGATATGGCACAGGAATAAATTTTCATTTGTTTTTTTTCCTTCCTCATTTGCAACAAAGGTGAATCCTCTTCTCTTCTCACATCACAGCAAACTGTCAGGAGTGGCTACTGCAGAGATTGCAGAGACCCAGCACACCATGGTTGGGGTGAATGCAAGACTTTTATTTCCTGTTTAAACAGACTTTCACCTTCTTGCTCCGTGTCCCCTAATGGCTCCTCAAAACAGTCATAGCTATGAAGGCATTTAATGGGGTTGTTACACTATCCTGTATGGCTGAACTGTTCTTTTTGGGTCTTTAACATGTGATGGTAGTAATTGCCATTCATTTATCTGCTCCTCCTCAACCATTTTCACATCTTTTTTTGTGCACTGCTCCTAACATCTGGAACATATTGGCAGAATTTATCTGTAAGGCAAAGGTCATCTTATCTTCCAGATCTCTCCACAAGATCTATTTGTTCCATGATGCCTACAAGAAAGAATAGATTAAGGGCAATTGAGTAGAGGTGAAGTGTTTTTATTCACTCACAGTGCTGCTGAAACTTACAGTTGTAGCTTCATTCTTGTTATATTTGATGTTTTTTTTCATAAAGCCCCAGCTGCTAGAGTCATGTGATTATGTAAGAATCTCAGCTTTGTTAAAAAAAAGTTTATAGCTTTAATGGGTGAGGAAAAAAGCCTGAAAACGTGAACCTGGTAGGTTAAAAAACCCACAGGCAAATCAGAAGAATCCCAAATTTGTTTATTTAAATCTTGTGTGTGTTAGTCCAATCTCATGGTTTTGAGGGACCTGTCTCATGATTTTTGAATGACTGGGTTTTTGTGGTGTTTTATATATTACACTTTATTTATTTGATCATAGTTCCCACCCCATCCTTTATATCTCGTGTGCTGTCTTAGCCTGTAACCTACTTGGGTGGGAGCCTAAAATAATGTGTACCCAATACTGATTGCTGCCTCTGAGCGTTGACTCAATACAAATATAAAGTGAATAGCAGGACACCAGGAAATGGTTTTGATCAGATTTTTGGTGGGAGTGGAGAAGAATTTTGAGGTAAGTGATAGGAATTGATTGACCTTTAATCATGCTAATGGAAAAAATCTAAAAAGTTCTAATGAAAATAAATGTTAACTAAAATTAAATCTGCTATTTTTGAAATCAGAAGCAGCAAAGCAGATATTAAGTATTAAGGACCAGCTCTACCATGTGAATGAGCACCTCCAATTTCCATAGAAACCAATGGTACCACTCCCATGAAACAACATCACTGATTCGAATGAGAACACAATCTGGCCTTTTGGTAGTTGAGGGCACCCAGGCTCTCACAAGATCAGGTGGCATAGGAGGATTTCTCTTTGGGCCTGGCGCAGGGTAGGCTTGGTCTTTGGGGTGTTCGACCACCAGGTTTGAAATTTGCCGCCTGATTATGTGATTGTGGGCCAGGAGCAAGGACTATTAGGAAGAAGGAAGCAGGAGAAACGGCAACTCCTGTATTTGTAAGGGGGAGAGCTAGAAGGATCAGTAGGAGCTGGCAGAGGTTCTCCAGCAACTGTAGCAGGGATGGCAGCGGTTCCCTATGGGAGTGAGCTGGGGAGGGCCAGCAGCAGAGTCTTGCTGTGAAGGAAAGAACAGCTGTAGGCTAAGGAAGCTCCCAGGGGGCAGGATGGGCAGTGGCTTCCTGTGCAGAGGGAGCTAACTAGATCATGCTCAGTGGAACTGGAGTCAGAGAGCCTATGTTCCCTGGAGGGACTGTTATGGATGAGACATGAGGGGAACAGGGAATGGGCGGAGTTAGGCTGGAAGAAACTCTCCCCATGGACAGGGCAGTGCAAAAGGTTTAATAAAGTTCCACTTGTTCAACTTAACCTGTATTCAGCTTCAGTATTTGTGAGTGAAACTTGGTGGAACTAGCTGGAAGCTCCCAGAGCCCTAGATTTTGCAGATACAAATCTAACCCAGCAAGGGACCACTGGAAAGAAGAGTTCAAGCTGTACACCAGCCTGGTTGTGCAGGAGAATGACACCAGCAGAAAGTAAAACTATTATTTTACCTTATTTGGGAACAAGGTAGAAAGATCTGCACCACTCTGAAGCTCACCACTGCATCAATAGGCGAGCAGCAAACATAGGGTGACCAGATGTCCCAATATATAGGTGTTTGTCCCGCGTCCTGACCGATCTTTGCAATTTGTCCTGATGTTTCGCTCCGCCAGCGGACGCGCCCCCCCATGTGTCCCAATATTTTCTTCCTCTCATCTAGTCATCCTAAGCAGACACCACCTATTTGGTTGACTTAATGTGCCACGCACGCACGCACGCACACACAAGCTTATTAGGTCTACTTTAAGATGAGGTATGATGTCAAGTGGTGCTGTTGCCATAGAAACAGCGATAAGCAATGACACCATCAACATGTTAAAATGACCACTTCAAATATTTGCATTACTTTCTGTTTGTTTAATCACTCTATGTGTTATTACAAGACATAAAATTGGATTTCTTTAGGACCTCAAAGCATCAAAACAACAATCTAAAAGGTAAAACAAAATCTAATAATTGGTGCAAGTATCATTGAAATGTAACAGTGCTTGTGACATTTCTAGTCAACATAATTATCATCATGTTGTTCATCATTATGATCTCTGTCATGAGTGCTTGGGTTACCACAGTCCTCACTGGCATGTACACAGTTCTGTGCAGGGAAGTTTGTTCTGACTACAGACATTGTTGATTGTGCAGTGACCCCTAGTGGTACACGCACAAATAAGATCATGTAGAAGCTCAGTTGCCATTGGGCCCTTGAAGAATATAGGAAGTAGTTCATCATCCACATTTTTCCATCCATGTTACAATGGTGAGCCAAGATCTAGTTTCCTGATATGCAAAGACATCCAAATCTTTGTTTGTCAAAATGTTTTTTTAACATGCTTTTCAAAACTGCCCTCACATAATGTGAGTTAGGTCGGTGACTTGTCCTTTTTAATGGCTAGAGCGAGGAGCAAGCAATTCAGGTCTCTATGGGTCTCTTTTTCATTCTTGCTCTGGTCATACAACACTGCTACCAACTTTCTTGCTGCAGAAATTATGGCTTGTCTGTCACTCTCCCAATTTGGCAAGACCTCTGAAGCAGTAAGGTCCTTTTGTTTTGACAACATTAAGCATAGATTTTTTCCCCAATACTAAAGAGGGATGACAAGGTCACATCCCGTTAATGACTATACAACGGGAAGTATGTTGCAGAAGTCAGAAGTGAGTGCATCATACATTGCATGCACATTGTGCTGATAAATGGTGCCTGTTTCAATCCACATGTTATGTGTGTGTTCCATTTTTGGAAAGAAGTGAACAGCAAGGATCAAAACATTTATATCAGGTAATTACTATGAGTCCTTTGACACCAAGATATCTAAAAGTCATATTGGCACATACAGTACGCAGAAGCATCCTTCTGTCCACTTCTTCTTTAATACAGTATGGGTCTCGAACTTCTTTGACACCCTGACTGCTGCTGGACTTTGCTAATTCACCATTGGAAAAGACTTCAGAAAGGAATGTTTGTGTTGGGTTTGCTCCTACACTCTCAGGTGCATTTTGAACCATATATTCACAGAGAAATTTTACAAGTGACTGTTGATGCCATGTTTAGAAACTTTTTTTCATAGAAGAACAGACTGTCCACCATTCACCTGGTGTTTTTTGCATACAACCCTAGGTCCTATCTCGTTCTGTCTTTCTGCAGTTTTCACAGTCACTGTTGTCATATCTGTCAAAGACTTTGATTACAGAATTAGCTTTATCAAATCCTTTTAGGACCTGCCTGGAATAGCTTGCAGTTTCTATATCTGAGGGAACTAAGGCTTCATATCTTTGTAGCAGCTTGGACAGAAGAGCCTTCTTGTACATAAGATCATTGAAGAGATAGACAATAAGTTGATAAAATGCAGTGTCATAAGGTCACTGTATTGTTTCAGTGTAACTAGATGCTTTGATTCATTTAACTCAAGTAGGAAGAAAAGCCTGTTGAGTGATAAACTGCATCTTTAGCAATCAAGTCATCCCAGATCTTCTGCACAACCTATCATCATCTCCTCTTTGAAGTGGCACCCCACTTAGTTTGATTGCTCTCTCAAATGTTTCAGTTTTATGAAGTTTCTTGTATGTCTTTTTTTTTTCTTCACTCAAGCAAACAATGCCACAGGGCCAATCGCTGGAGGACATGCTTGCTCTGCTGGCTATAGAAGCAGGTGAACATGATGATTCAGATTCATTCTAGTTTTTCCTGCATTCAGTACAACTCTGACATGTGCCAAATCCAACTTGCTTGCATATTTCTAAAACCCCTTGTCACAGGGTAGCAGGTCCCTAAGCATAGACTAAACCCAGTGCCCCTGCATAAGAGCAAGTGAGCCCAATCCAGCTAATTAAAGATTGCTGGGCTGCACTTGGCCTATAAAGGACTGCTAATGGGCAGTTGTGGGTTGGACAGAGACAGACTGCACCCTGCGAAGAGAAACCCATAGCAGCATGGCATTAGCTTCTGTGGTGGATCCCTGGACGAAGGGGCTTAGGGAAGCAGCCCAGAGGCTGCTGCAGGAGTACCAGAGACCCCTGGGAGGGGTGTCTCTGAAGCTTAGTCATTAAAATAAAGTTAGATGATGAAATACATTGAAGTAAAATAATTTCCTTACATTACTTAAGTTTTTTCCATACATTGAGGCTCTATTAAAATACTTTTTGAATGTGATCTTGTTTATATAAATACACAAAGGGTGAAATTCACCTTGAGCATAAGCAGTGTGCACAGGGGCAACCTTATAGACTCATAGACTTAAAGTCAGAAGGGACCATTATGGTCATCTAGTCTGACCTCCTGCACAACGCAGGCCACAGAAACTCACCCACCCACTCCTGTAACAAACCCCTAACCTATGTTTGAGTTATTGAAGTCCTCAAATCATGGTTTAAAGACCTCAGGGTGCAGAGAATCCTCCAGCAAGTGACTCGTGCCCCATACTGCAGAGGAAGGCGAAAAACCTCCAGAGCTCTGCCAGTCTTCCCTGGAGGAAAATTCCGACCCCAAATATGGCGATCAGTTAAACCCTGAGCATGTGGGCAAGACTCACCAGCCAGCACCCAGGAAAGAATTCTCTTCACCCCAAGAGAATAAATGTCCAGTGTTTATCATTGCCAGAGCAACGTTCTTGATTCCTCATTAAGTTCAGTCCTGAGTAAGTAGTGTTCTGTTACCTTCCTGTTCTTTTCTAACTTTGGCTTATCATTATCATGAATAAGAATCATTTGTTGCTGAATAATGGATAAGGGTTTTGAACACAGCTACTGTTTATATGCAGCTTTATAGCTTTATTTTATACATTCCAGCCATGGTGTTAGCTTAAACACTCTTATTGCAATGATTTTTTAAAAAACAATCATGTTTTAAAAAGTCAATAGGTCCAAGAATAGTTTTACTGCTAGAGCTATAAACCCATGCTCTGTGGTGACATACTAGTCATTAAATGTCCCCTGGCTATCTTGAAGGCATAGAGTGGCATGAAACCTCTAGACTTCACTCTGCAAACATTTCCTAGCTAACATTGTTATTACAGATACTGCCCCTGGTTCCTGTGAGTTCCATCCAAATCAGGACCCCCATTAAAGTCAACAGCAGTTTTACCATTGACTTTAATGGGGCCAGGATTTCACTTGGAAATGAAGTAGCAGCCGGTGCATAGTGCATATGTAACACGCTCTTGCCAGTTTGTCCCAGCTCTGGTGCCTGGGATGGACCACAGTGAGAATGCCACACTCAGGGCAGATTGCAAGGAATAGGGCAGACAATCCCCAAAACCCGGTGGCTTATTCTATAATTAGATTCACCGAACCAATATCAAAAGAGCTTCTGTAGCACCACACTGGCTAACAAGAAGCTAAACACAGTCCCCTTCAGGCATTCCAGCCCTTAGCTCCCATCCTGACAAATCGGTCCAATATAGTGAGAGGTTACTGAAAACCCATTTCACCATATCTGAGGCAGTTGTGTTCTGCATGAGCTGAAACTTCAGAGTCGACATTGAGTGGCCCTAGATAGAACACACTACATTACTTTAGCCTTGTGGTGCCTTAGGAGTGGATCACTGTGTGGCCACTATAATTGCAGAAGTCAGTGGGATGACTCATGAATAGGACTGCAGTGTCAAGTCCTTTGTAAACCATCTGTTCAAAAACAGTCTCTAACACTGCATCCTGGATTTTCCACGTGAACTATCTTGTGGGTGCAAATAAAAGGTTGGCATCCAAGTACCTTATTACCTCTACAAATCAGATAGATAGAGATTAACTATAAATTTTACTATTTGCACTTGCTACGGACTTGCGCTTACAAAAAATGTGAATGCAAATAACTATGGGTGTAGTTCTGGAAGCTGGGTTTGGGTGGCCATTTGGCAAACTGACCCCTCATATTCAAAGTGCTTTACCACCACCACAAAAAGTCCTATGAGTTGGCAACTAAATATTATTCCCATTTTGCACACTGGGAAATGGAGGTAGCCCATTTAAGAGACTTGCTCAGGTGTACACAGTCAGCATCAGAGCTGGGATTAGACTTTCGTATTGATCAACTACTTTTTCCCATGTTTAAATCACTAGACCTTATTTCACTCCCAAGCAATGAACAAACTATTTGCTTTCTAAGACACCTGTAAGCTTGCATTCGTAAGGAAGCTTTACTGAAATTACAGTATTTGTATATTTGCCAGAGTTTGAATCTCTGGGAAAGTGCTCAGAGCAGTTCTGATTTTAAAAAAGGATCATGACGCAGTCACTATGTCATTCTGCACATCATGCTTTGGCTTCAGCAGCATAATGATACTTTCCCTGTCTCCCTCACTTTTTGATCTTAGCATTCCTCCCACACCTCAGAAGCATAATTTGTCAGTGCTGCATGTTCAGGATTCATCTGGAGCTGAAGAGAAGATTGCAAGTAAATGCTAGAGCTTTGGCAAGTGAGATGGTAGGGACTGACCATAGTTAGAATCACTGGCAAAGATTTTGCAGAATTCTAAGAAATGGGGCAAATCCAGTATATCACAAAGTATAGTAATAGCTATAAAATCTAGTGTAGTATAGGACCAGCAGTGTTTCCAAAGACTGGTAGAGCCAGTGATTCTTTTCTCTGTTGGTCAGGAGAAAGTGAAGTTTAAGAGCATTAGGGATTTTTTTTTAATTCCTGGTGCTCTGTGTGTGAGTGAATGAGGAGGCATGGAGAGGGAAGGAAGCTGGCTTTAAATCATACTGTAAGTATCATCTGCAGCTCTGTACAGTATTATAGTTAGACTTAGCTGACCAAGACTGGAAAATCCTGGTAGTGAACAAGATTCCTATTTTTAAAATAAAACTATATCCCCCAAATTTGCCAGTTTATGATCAGGGGACAATCTTCCAATCAAATCAGTAGAGAAAAATTGTAAGCACTTAAATCAAAACATGGCGGTCCAGATCCTTCACTCGTGACAATGGGTGTATAATGATGACAGTGGAGCTGTATCCATTTATATCACCTGAAGATCTGACCTTTATCTCTTTGTTTTGGTAATTTGCTCTGTCAGAATCCTGCACCAAAATGATTCTGGAGGGAGAAAACAAAGCAGATTCTCCATGGACTGCGTTGTTGTTATTTCAAACACTGAGTGACTCTGACGTTCTTGCACAGCCAAAATCCCCACTTAAATCAGGAGGAATTATAGGTGTGTAAAGAATGAAGGATTGGCCTAAGCTTCACTCTGGGACTTCCACTGTGCAGCAAGCTGGTGCAGTGTAGATTCACACCCTGCCTTGCTGAGCAGTAAATTGTGATGTAGACATATCCTCATTTCTATTAGAGTGCAGGCTGCAATCTCCTCATGCAGCAAGTTAAGCAGCTGCCTCTGATAAGTGTAGGCAGCAGCAGGAGGCAGAGAGATTCTCCTGCCTGCAGCTAGGCACTCTGGGGGGCCCTGATGTTCCTGTGAATCGGCCTTTTCCCTTCCTTTGCTCAAACAACAAAGGAGTCTTCAGAGTTATGGTATTCTTTATTCATACCTTAACATGGTGCAGTGTTAGTTTCTGTGACATTTTTTAGGATATGTAGTCCACCTCCTGCAGGTATGTCATGATCTTTTACAAAGGCTGATGGGATGTCATCCAGATTAACAGGAAATCTGTAGGGAACACAATGGTTTGGTTAAGTTGATTAAAAATAACTGCATTAAAAAACTATGAGCTAACAAACACGATGGAGAAATGGTAAGGTTTAAAGTTTAGGCTTTAAGTCATTGTGGCTCTCTTCAGGATTCCTGGAAAACAAGGAGCTCAGATAATTTGTTTATTGATCAAATAATGGAATGTTTTTAAAGGATATAATTAGTGGCAGTTCAGGGATTTCCAAACCTCTATGCTCTGTAGTCAATCAGCCTTCTTGTCAGAAGAAAAGGATGCTCAGAAATGAGCAGGAATTCAATATTCAATAAAAGCAGCAAAGAGTCCTGTGGCACCTTATAGACTAACAGACGTGCATGCATCCAACGAAGTGGGTATTCACCCATGAAAGCTCATGCTCCAAAACATCTATTAGTCTATAAGGTGCCACAAGACTCTTCGCTGCTTTTACAGATCCAGACTAACACGGCTACCCCTCTGATAATATTCAATAAGAGTAGGATGACTCAGCAAATCAAAATCTAGTCTAGGACTAGTAAATGACAGTCCAGATGGAGTAAAAGAGTCAGGAATGGAAATCTTTGGTTTTGAAAGCTGTGCAGTGAAACTTTGCATCAGACTAAGAAAATTGCCAACACGGAACAGATCCTATACTAAGGAGCAGGATACCAGATGCATAAAGAAATTTACAGAAGTAATCACCAATGAAAAGATTCTCATAAAGAATTGGTAGGTACTGAACTCCCAGGGCCTAATTCTTAACTCACTCCCACCAATATTACATCAGTGGAACTTCACTAGGGATTTTCCTGGTAGACTGTTAGGATCTAAGGTCAAAGTGTTGGTGGGTCTAGAACATGGTGCTGTGGGGTCTCTGACACACCAGAGTCATCACCAAGGGAGATAGATGAAGTAGTACCTCACCAATCCCAGAAGGTTGGGCCCCACAGGCATGACTATCAGAACACCCAAAGCATGTGGTGATCTGATTGGCTCACACCCACAACTTAAGCCAGGAACAGAGGTGGGTGGGTTGTTTGAGCAACTGTGCTGCATGTTGTTACTGCATTGGACCCTGCTCTTGACTATCTCCTGTATTCTGCATCAAGTTCCTCTTCTACTCCCATCCTGTTCGGGGTTCGGTCCTGCCCTTGCCTTCAGTTCCTGCCATGCTCCTTCTCTTGTCTCTGGCTCCTGTGTTTCCACTCTACTCTTGACCATTGGCTACCAGTCCCAATGCTGACTCTGGCTCTGACCTTTGTCTGAACTCTTCACCCTGACTCCAGCTCTGACCACTAGATCTGACTGCCTATGCTCCAGTTCCTATACAAATGAGTATAGAATAAGACCTCCAGTTTTTTATCAACTTGAAAATATACTGCCTTCTTTGGTCTTGGGTCACTTGTTGATAGGCACTACCATGTTTTCTCATTGCTATTGGAAGTAATACCTATAAAGTTTTCTCAGATTTAGACGTGTCTTCACAGATTAGGCATTCCCTATTGTCAGATGCTATGTGGTCTCTGTGAAATACACTGCTTTGACAAGTGATATTCCATGAAGTGTTACAGTACAATTCACAGATAGGTCTTGACTAGTTGTCCTATCTGACCACATCAAAATACCCTTGTATTGAGAAATAACCAAACGTTATGAACTTGGAACAGCTCCTCTTCACTTACTGAAATAATCCTACTTATAAAGTTCACAGCAGAGAAGATCAAAGTCTAGAGTTGTTGGAGATGTCTGCTCCATAGGCCTAAATAAAACAGAATCGTGCAGGCTACCAAGGAAATAATAAAACTGTCAGCTGTCACATTGGGTGTGACATTGTCAGCCACCATGAAGTAGGTGGATGGCCTCAGGTGAAGATACTCTGATGTAGGAAAAAGGCTTTGTATCTTGATACTCTGAAGAGTACAAATGAAAGACCTCATCCTAAATGTTTGGAAAAGAAAAGAATCACTATCTCCTAATTTACATTTTATGGGCAGGGTAAGTTAGACCAGCCCTATGGCAGAAGCCATTGGAGCTATCCTGATTTGCACCAGCTTTGGACCTGGCCCACTATGTTTAGAAAATAAAAGATGGAGGAAAAGGCATGTGTGGGGCATGGGAAAACATAATAATATGAATGATGATGGTGTTTGTTCACAGTTTGTAAGAGTCTTAGGCTGACCAGACAGCAAGTGTGAAAAATCGGGACGGGGGTGGGGGATAATAGGAGCCTATATAAGAAAAAGCTCCAAATATTGGGGCTATCCCTATAAAATCGGGACAGCTGGTCATCCTAAAGAGTCTCCCCTGGTGTAAGGCCCACCCTTAGAAAATAGAGTGTTCAGGTTACCCAGAGAGAGAAAAATATAGTTTGTCTTTTCTCCTAGCCTGAGTATGGGGCACTGTGTAGCTGCAACACACCAGAAGGAGCCTGCAAAGGAATTGGGACTCAGTCTGCCTCCAATACCAGCTCCATTGCCCAACTCTGCCACTTTCTGGGCTGGACCCCCCCTGCTTCTGGTGCAAAGGGAGGAAGGGAGTGTATCATGGAAGGGGGCATTCCAAGAAGGCAAGAGAAGGGGAGGAGCTGTCCTGGAGCAAAGCTCCATTTCACCGGATTCTTTGCTAGCAGAAAGCTTTCCTCCGGCAGTGTAAGTTTAAACTTTCCTTTCCTACACTGTGGCCAAGTGACTGAGATTTGGGGAACTGCAATCTGCTCCCTGACAGACCCCTCCTCTACCCAATATGTAGTTAAGAGCAACAGAGAATCAAGAAATTCACCCAATGTGCTGACCCTCTGTTAGTGTGTTAGCAAAGGTGCATTTTCTCTACTGATCAATGGTTTGAAATGCTAATCATGGCAGTGAATGCTCCATGGCAAATTCTGTGGTAGCAACTCTTAAATTCTACAGCAATGTTAATGTTATTCTATCAACAATTGCTCCTCCCCTCCACCAGCTACCCACTCAAACTTCCATACCCTCCCACTCTAAACAGCAACAGATCTCCACACTAGAAAAGCATTAGTTTAAAATAATCATCACTATGGGTTTTGAAGATTATTTTCATGGATGGTTTGTTTTTTTCCCCTCACTGTGTCCAAAGGTGTTCAGCTCCACTCTCCAGGTCTTGCCTCCCCCAGTGTTCTTCAAGTGGCCTGGCACAGAACTTTCTTCCCCTCATATACCAGGGAAGGAGGGACTTGTACCCTACCTTGCTGGGTCAGGTCCCTCGCTCTATAGACCTCAGCTGCTGTGCTGATCTCCAGGTAGCTGACTTCACCAGGCTACACTTTTGGGTTCCTCCTTCCCTGGCTACAAGCTGGATGCCAAACTTCTAGGTTTCCAAACTCCTCATTGCCTGGTTTCATGGAATGGCCTGAGGATGGTGTACTGTAATACAATTAATTCCCTCTTGTGGAGAATGGTGGTCAGCCAGTCAGCCGCAGGCAGATTCTGTCAGGGTAGGAAGAAAGAAAACAAAATGCTGGGCTCCCAGCTGTAGCAAAATGGCAAATTCCACAGCAAAAATGCTGAATTTTGCCTTCTGGGAAATGGCCAAATTCTGTGACTGTGGAAAGGGACTTTGTGGTCCCGGATTAAGATGGATAGGACAATTGACACCAGTTGCAGCTATTTCTGCAGACTTGGGCAGATGCAGGCTTATTGCAGGCTTTCTGCAGACTTGGGCAGATGTCCCTGCATCAGTTCACAAGAGCTAGACACATTTATTTAAAATGAAAGCTAAGACCGTGGAGCACAATTCTGCAGCAAGAAGTAAATTCCACATAGTCATAGACTTGTCAAGTAAATGGGGCCCAACTTATAATAGGAATCCAGAAGAAACCCAAGAATTCAAAACAGACTTGCATCCTCCCCATTTTGGGGATTTAATTCTTTGTGATAGAAGCTCAACTTTAGGGTGAAATTCACCCTAATGTGGAAGACTTAACTGGCACATAAGGCCCTATTCAGGTCACTTCTTCTACGATTTTTACTCAATGCAATGTTCAGTATTTGAAATCTTTAAGGAAAGAAGCTGGGTTTATAAGGAGGAGGAATAGGATGTTTTCCTTGGTCATATGAAAGCAATTGGAAGTCATATTTTTTTCATATTTCTTGTCAACAATTGAGTGATAGTAAAAATAATAATTTATGAAGAGTTAGCCAATGACAATATTGTCAAAATTCACAATGAATATGATTCACAACAAATAATTTGACTATCAGTTTTGACATTACATTAATTATAGGAGGAGCAGGTAGCAACTTCTATATTTAGATTGCCGTACACTTTACATTATAAAGATTCTTGACACCTCTGTGTGGGTTTGTTTTTGTTTGTTTGTTTGAGACACTTGAATGCTTCCAATGTTTGCTGCAGAGCTTAGAAATTCTACAGGGAAAAAGCACTTGGAGCAGAGAAGTGAATTTTCTTTGTCTGTGAATAGGGTTGCCAGTTTTGGTTGGATGTATTCCTGGAGGTTTCATCACATGACATAATCTTTAATTAAAGATTAGTCTTTGATTTCTGGAGACTCCAGGACAATCATGGAAGGTTCACTATCTGTGAAATTCCATTCAGGTTACCTGGAATATATGCTGATTAAAGGAGCCATGCCCTCCATGAAAGCAGCAGCAGCACACATTGTATTGGGAATGGCTGGGAGTTCCTAGATCACCTGAAGCAGCAGGAGAGAGAGTTGAGCCTGCTACATGGACCCCTCTGATCTTGCTCCCACCTCCATCTCTACCATTGGGAGCACCAGATGGGGCAGTGGCTCCCAAAACATATGTTAAAGATTGTGAAGTGCTCAGATATGATAATGGAGTTGTATAAATACCTTCGATAGACCTGGGGCACTTCCCTTCCAAAGAGATCTGAAGCACCAGACCTCCCAGCACATGAAAATTAGGAAATACCAGTTTTTTGCCCATGCAGCCTTAATTTGGCCCCCTTTGTGCACTTTGATAAAGCCTTTAATTACCTGGTCATAGGACCTCTGTCTCATTCAGAGCACGGTTTGGAAGCACATGGGGGCAGAATTATGGTTTACAAAAAATAACTTTTGGGCACTTCAGTTTTTCAATTTATAAAACTTTCTTGGAGGAAAGGAAGAGAAACAGAACTGCAGAGTAATGAGCAAAGTGTGGACATCACTGGAGAAGAGTTAGGCCAACTCTGAGTGCTTTTTTAGACAATCCCGGCTGTAGCTAGTTTTTATTCAATACTTACTCAGGCAAAATTTCCAATGCAAAACTACCAGTTATGTATCTGGGAGTTCTGCTTGAGTGACTAAAAACTGAGCAAAGACTTCAGGGAGCACGTCTATACATTTTAGAACAATTTGGGGGGGCGGGGAGGAGAGGAATCTTGAATTGCCAGACCATGGCATAATGAATGGAAAAGCAAAAAACAGAAGTTGTGGTCTTCATTAAAATAAGAATATTTTAGAAGAAAAAGTAGAGGGACAAGATATTAAATGAATAATCTCTTTAGCTCATGGAAATTTTACAGATTAAAAAGATTCTGGAATCAATGAGCCAAAGCCAAATGTAATCAATGTTGTGGGAGGTATCACTAATTAAAAATGTCTAAAATTGCCATGTTGGTTTATATATAGAAATTCTCCTTCTCTAAATTAAGTTAGGTGACATTACATACAGTGAGGCAACAGAAGTGCTAAATCAAAAACCCAAATTAGCAGCACACTCTACTGGTGTTTTGCACTAGCAAATTAAAAGAACAAACTGTCTCATCTTTGTATTATACAAATAAATAACCCAAAGTGGATGCCTGTGATATATTTGGCAATTTTATAATAAGGATATTTTATAATTAATACTAACCTCCACATATATAGAATGAGATTGACTGGCTGATATTCTTCTCATTTCCAAATGTTTTTTAACAATTTTCATCAAAACAGTTTTAGGGGCTGATCATGAGTAGACTATTGGGCGGTTTAAGGGTTAATTTTAGTCTCCAGGATCTGGATAATTTTTAATATGCCGTGGAGTGCTGCTGCTTCATCTAGCAATGAGAATTCCACTCTTGCTGCTCTGTCAGTTGCCATTTCCACCATTTTAAATTATAACCGATGCTGATAGGGAGCAAAAGATGCTATCTGGCCATCTCCTCCTGTGTCAAAGTTAGGTCTAGAAGTTAAATGCTGTAAGTAGAATTGCTTCAATTTTTTTTCTCACTGCCATTTTGTGCCTTTAACAGGTATTAAATTGAACAGAGATGCAGCCTGCCTCGGTGGAGGTGGGAATGGGGGCAAATGTACGTGTGGGGTAGCCTCTTGAGATTCCGTCCATCCCTACATTTTTATGATTCTATGATCTACTGTTAACTCACTCTTGTGTCAAGTTCTAGGGCCCAGCATGATGCAGAGGTGTTCTGCTGACTCATACTAGTATCCAGAGGCCGTGAGTACTATTGACACCAATCCAGGATATAAAAGATCTTGAAAGTATTTATGAAGCAAATGGTGGCGATACCTACAAAAAATTGCTATAGATATTATTTATACACCATGGCACAGCATGATATGACATGAGATGCATACATAGGTTTCAATACTACTCTTGCTGAGGTCAACAGGAGTTTTGCTTTTGACTTCAGTGTGGGCCTCATTGGATCCCTGTGCTTTTGATAATGGACTTGCACGTATAATTAATTGAATATTATCAAGTAATGCTGTAAATCAGGTGTAATTTGATTGAAGTAAATGGGGATAATCTGGTGTAAAAATCTATCAGGGCGTATTGTGTGATCATAGATTTGGTATATACCAAATCAGGCTATAGATTTGGTTCATGAAATCCAGGTCATTTTAAGTCCCCAGGCCTCTCCTGGAAAACTGGGGAGTTTTATGCACTGTATTTCCTGTGCAATAGTGTGTGTATACAGTTAATGAGCAGGCCTAGATGAAGCACATACTTTAAAATGATGAGTGCAAGGTCTGCTGAAAAAGAAGAAAATCTAGAATTAGAAAATTATTTTTGCTGCCTCTAAGGTCTTTATTAAATATTGTGTACAAAGAATATTAAACTGATGGCAATGGCAGGTATAGCCTCTGGGTGACTCTAATTGACCAAGCATGGATTTCAGCCTTAGCAGTTTTAAAATATGAAGTTCATTAACATTTACATTCAGAGTCTGCATATAAGGTGCAGTAGATATTAAAGGGGCAGTACAGGAAGGCTTAAGATTTTCCCATACTCTTGTGTTTAGACAGAATCAAATGGACTTGAGTCTCATCTCAAACCAATATAAAACATGAGCAATTCCATTGAGATCAGTGGAATTATACCATCATAAAACGGATGTTAGTGAGATTAGAATTAGGCCCTGTTACTTCGAAATTCAAGCCTTTCTGAGTTCACTTAAGACCAGATCATGTGGGAGCTGAGTGTCTCCTAGAGAGTGTTGAGTGCCCTCAACTCCCAGAGTTAAGCACCTTGCAGGATTCGGCCTATTAACAGGAGTTGAGCTTACTGAGCAGCTCAGCACCTCACAGGATTAAGTCCTAAATGCTTCATCAAGAATCAATACACATTACAAGCCAGTTAACAAGCTACCCGTTTAATATTGTAAGCCTCCCAAATCAATGGAGTCGCTGATCAATCTGGAAGAATAAAATAACGTGTTTGGTGATAGTCTGTTGTCAGTTATGGCCCAAACTGTGTAATTTATAGAACAGGTAGCACAGTCCTCTTGCTAAATGATTCTCTGCCATTTAGTAAAGAGCATGCAACTTGGAGAAAATGTCAGTTATATGAAGATAGTGTATGATGGGGAAACCATTTCCTCAGTGCAAAGCTGAGTACTTCAGATAGGCCACAAAGCTCTCTGCAAAAGTGAGGGAATCCACCTGACTCTCAAGGCTGGGGAGCAGCATTAGACTTCCCCCTAATGGCCCAAGTACCTTCCATGCCCCTAGCACCCACCCTTAACTCTGTGAAGGTAAAAGGACAGAGTTCTGCCCTCCTTCCTCCCCACAAGCAACCCTGTTGTACAATTGCAATCATAAATGTTTCCCACTGTCTCTTAAACTAATTAAGTTGTTTGGCCCTACAACCCATATTGGCAGGCTGTTCCACAGAGCTCTGGTGGATAGAAACCTTCTTTTGATTTCCAGCCTCAGTTTGTTCATGGCCAGTTTATATCCATTTGTTCTTGTGCCAGCATTATCTTTTAGCTTAAATAGCTCTTCATCCTCCCCTAATGTATTTACTCCCCACGCACCCACCCCAATGTATTTATAGAGAGCAATCATATCCCTTCTCAGCCTTCTTTTTGTGAGACTGAACAAGCCAAACTCTTCCAGTCTCCTCTCATAAGACAGGCCCTCCATTCCCCTGATCATGTTAATTGCTCTTCTTTGCACCTGTTCCAGTTTAAATTAATCTTTCTTGAACATGGGATGACCAGAATTCTAGATAAGGTCTTAGCAATGCCTTGTACAATGGCCTTAATACTTCTCTATCTCTACTGGAATGACTTACCTCATATATCCTAGGATCACATTTGCCTTTTTCACAGCCTCATTACATTGGTTGCTAATAGACATCCTCTCATCGACCCACACACCCAGGTGTCTCCTCTTCTTTGTCACTTCTAATTGACGATGCCCCCACCATATAGCAGAAATTCTTATTATTAGACCCCAAGTGCATGACCTTGTTCTTTGTACTATTGAATTTTATCCCATTTCTGTCACTTCAGTCTTCAAGGTCATCCAGATCTTCCTGTATAATATTCCGATCCTCCTTCAGTGAACATCTGTGTCCCTGTGAGTGTCTGAATGTCTACTCATGCACAGTATAATGTCAGCCAAACTGAGGTAGATGGCATTCTCAAAATAAAAACAGCTAATGTGCTTATTTGAATGTCCTTGGGAAATTGTTCAAACTCTTGGTAAACATGTCAAATGCTAGATCCTCTTGACAAGTTAAATTCTAAATAAATATATCTTGCTTTATACTGCATGTACCTTTAATCTTGCAATCACTCAATAGTATTTTACATGTACTTGTAACTCTTTTTAAGAATCAGCATTGATAAATGCAGCTGTTTTTTTCCCTTTAAACCTTTCGAGTTTCAGAGTAATCTTATGGATAATGACCTATTCTTATTTTCTAACTTTCCAGTTTTTCAAAACTTTGATATATCCTGTGTGCTATTCAGAAATTCTCAGGAAAAAAAAGAATACATTTGAATAAAAGTCTAGAAAAGAGATTGGATTTTTACATTGGCTATTGGTTAAAATAACAGGAGAAATAATAACTAATAACGTTCTGAATTGAAAACTAGCTCTGAGAGTCTCATTAAAACCTTAACTGCTTTAGGCTTTCCCTTCTCTCACCTACCTCCCACTGTTGACCTATGAGTCACCAACTATTTCAGCTTCATCTGAAATCTTTATTAAATTATTTTAAACCCTAAAGCCCTATGTGATAAGAAAAACAACTGATCAGATTTTATATTTTTAAAATGACATTCATTTTTAGATAATAGAAATTTTAATTTTGGATAACTATAAATCTATGCTATATAATATGTATATTTGTTTAGTTTAAAATCTGATTTATGGAAGACTTTTAGTGCTCTTAATAGAGAAAATCATGATAAATAAATTATTTTTTAATGATAAACAACAATAAACACAGTCCAGTTAAAGTCCTTTCAGAGGGATAACTAGAGAGTCTTCCAAGGTTTGCAGGGTATCTGTGTCTGTACATTGAACAAGGTTAGAAAATCAATTTTCTCCTATTTTTCATGCCACTCCAGCTGGCTGTTGATTTAAAATAATCTTTATGCAGTAATATAAAATAAAGCTCTGGCATCATCTTGTCTGTTTTTCCTTGATCCCTAGGCCTTAATTGTTGCCTCTATTCTTTTAATACTTATGCCATGTGAGCAGGGGCGGCTCTACCTTTTTGGCCGCCCCAAGCAGTCATGCGCGGGAGGCGCCCCGGAGCCGCGGGAGCAGCGGACCTCCCGCGGGCATGACTGCATAGGGACCGCTGGTCCCGCGTGGCTCGGCTGGACCTCCCGCGGCTGCGGACGGTTCATGGGTCCGGCAGCTCCACTTGAGCTGCCGCAGTCATGCCTGCGGGAGGTCCAGCCGAGCCGCGGGACGAGTGCCTCCTCCGCAGTCATGCCTGCGGCAGGTCCAGTCCTCCCGGGGCTCCGGTGGACCTCCCGCAGGCATGACTGCGACAGGTCCGCCGGCCCAGCCTCCCGCCCCCCCCCCGGCTGCAGGGGACGGGCCGCTCCTCGGCTCGCAGCGGCAGGATGAGCTGGGGCCCCAGCCTTTTGCCGCCCCCTAGATTTTGCCGCCCTAGGCACCAGCTTGTTTTGCTGGTGCCTAGAGCCGCCCCTGCATGTGAGTAACTTTACATTTGTAAGTTGCCTCATTGAACTCAATGGGACGACCCATATGAATAAAATTACTCACATGTTTAAGTGTTTGTAGAATCAAGATCTATACAAAATGAGATTGATATTCCATCTGGTATATCACTGTCCATTATGGTCAATGATAAGTTGTAGTATGTGGAATGCCATTCTTCTTTTTCTCAGTTTCCCTCATTCTATTTCTCTGAAATGGCGCCAAGTTTTGTACATTATTTTAGGATACAAAGTCTTTTTTAACATGAGAAGATCTCTGATGTAATTAAATTTAAAAAAGCTTTTTCAAAAGAGAGTATCTATGTATTCTTCCCCACTATTCTAGCATCAGAGCACCTCACAGTCTTTAATGTATTTATCCTTACCACATCTGTGTGGTAGCAGTGCTATTAGCCTCTCTGTGTCTCAGTAAAATGGGGTAAGTGATTTGCCCAAGATCACACAGGAAGTCTATGGCAAAGCAGAGAATTGAATCTATATCTCCTGAGTTCCAGACCAATAGGCCATTCTTCCCCCTTTCTTCTCTAGACTATGGAATGGTGGTTTGGTTTAAGAATGAGCCAGAAACTTTTGCCAAAATTTCCAGAACCAGGGAACAATATTTGTGATGTCATCAGCAGAATGCATGGTGGGTTGTTTCAAAGATCAGAAAGATAACAATAGCTGAGGGACTGATATTTCATAACATTGTAATCCATCTCAACCAATACCTGGTAACTTTGTTTTGCAAACAGAGTTAGGCCTCAGTCTGTTTAATTTCTTAAGCACGAGTAAATCTATTGAAGTGAATTAACTTTACGCTTGTGAAAAGTCTATGAGTTTTGCTTAATCAAGGCCTTAATCACCACATAGTCTTTGTGTCTTCATACCAGGTAATCAGACTGGATCATTTTATAAACATTTTTTGTAGAGCTCCTTTTAACTATAGATCTATGTGACACATGAGTCACAGACAAAGGCACAGCCAAGAAGATGAGGAGATCAATAGTAGCACCAAAACATAACCTTTTCCTTCTGTGAACTAGAGAAGTTTATATACCAATATGTGTCTTCTGCCCCTAACAGGCTATTCTTGCATGGTCTGAACTGGAATTCTGCCACAGCACACAGTTTTCTTTGTGCGATAATTAAGTGAAAGCTGGATGTGATTCAGCATTGCATTTTAGGATAACCTTTACTTAAGAAGAATTCTGATTCTGATCATCTGTTCAGGCTGCATCCTGTACATTGAATAAAAATGGAATCAATTGCACCCATTGTGTCTCCAGTTATAAAAATTACCCCTCAAAAACAAGTCCTAATCCTCCTTGGAACCAGGAAAACCCAGTCCTCCAACTGGGTAGCTGAGCTATCCTGCTTCCTTTTCCCCTGATATTTATTCTTTGTCTACTCTAAGTATCCCTGCTGCTCATCCCACCATTTATTTCTCATTTCCTCCACTATCCCCTTTACTCTGTTGTCCTCTTATTCATGCTCTTTAGGGGATGTGACTATATAAGAGACTGTCTCTCTCATCTTCTCCATATCTGATGTATCTCCTCCTCAGCTTTCTTACTTGTGCTCAGAAATGGGGACATGCTACTTCCATACTCTACAGTCCTTACTGGCTTCAAGACTATTTTTGAATCCAACATATAGTTTCTTTTGCTTGTAAGTTATAGTGCTGGTGCTGGGAATTTCAAAATTTCACGTGCCCCTACTGCAATAATAATATATCCATGAAATCCTGGTGTCCTAAGTAGTTTCTGTTTGATAAAGTTTTGAAAGCTAAAACCTGTCTTTGAAATCCCCCTCTCATCAAAAGTTCGTTTTGGAGAATCACAGAAATGTCTTATCCACAAAGCTCTAAGCATTTTTTTAAATAAAGCTTCGATTTTATATACTCTGTATCAGAGAACCCAGATTTAAGGAAGTTAATGTATATGCCTACTTTAACAACCTAGTTAGACAAATGCACGTTGCACTGTAGCTATTGGTTTGTAAGTAATTAGAACACAGTAAAATATGGCTGTGGCCCACTGCTGCATCATGGATCTCTGTTTCCCTGATGTAAGTTACCAAAACAAAATAGTGTTTTAAAATTAATTATTTGCAAAGGTCAACATAATTTATGGGGCATATTATGCAGATCAAAGGACTTCAGTGCGTCTCTATATTTCTAAAAATGCAGATAGTCTCAATTGCTGACCTTCAAGAGACCATATTTGACGTCACCAAGTCCTCCTAAAATGACTCCCTGCTCATTAGGTTCACAGCAGAATACATTTTCTAAGCCTCACACCCAAGTAGATTACACTGTTGTCTTGTAGACTGCTGCCCTTTCCAAGCAGAGATCCACTTTATCAAACACTAAGCACCACCATGGAAAAGGCAGATGTTATCCCTCTATCAAATGCCTATTATAAACTTCCTCCCGTTCCAAAGTAATCAGAACAGCAGAAAAAAGCGCAACTAAAAGTATATCAGTGAAATCTGTTCGACAGGTTCTAAGGAAAAAATGGGGAGACTTTGTATTGTTACAATCAAGCCATAAAAACATAGTTATTATGTGCTGAGCAGAGGGCAGCAGATAGTTGCACTGCCCTGGTAGCAGGGAGGGAAGAGTCACAATTTCCTCTTGGTTTTTCTAGCAATTAAGTATTTCTGCTACTGGTCTAAAACAACTTCTCCCTCCATGCTAGCTACCTGCCTACACCTTCCCCTCCCTCATAGATGGGTGGTGAGAAGATCTACAAAGGCTTCGTTCACTCTCCACCTGTACTCAGTGTGCACTCAGGTAGCCCTAGGAAGGGTCATAAGGGCAGGTCTCAGTCCTGACCTTATTTGTTATTTCCCAGCACAGACAGCTTGATCTTGCAGCAGCTCTCGCTTGTGTCAGGAACTCAGCTACATCTGGGTTTGATTGCCTACCAACCCAATGAGCTCGACTTGGCCCAGTAAATCCTTACTAAGGTACTGTGCTCCCTGATTGGTTAGAAGAGCCAAGAAGTTGCCGCTTAAGCCCTGACACAACAGCAGCATATTGGATGTTCAATGTGTTCCATGCCTGCAGCTGAGCCAGACTTGCTTCCTGACCAGTGCATGCTCCATCCCTTGCCTGCTCCACTCCAACCCTAGTCCCTGCCTACCTGTGAACTCCTGGTACCTAACTTCTGGCTTGTCTCCTGATCACAACTCTGGCTCGCCCTTCAGTTCCGTTCTGGCTCCTGACTGCTGGCTTCAACCCTTGGCTTGCCTCTTGACCAAGCCACTGGGTCTGCCCTCTGATTCTGCTCTGACCACCAGGCCAGTCTCCTGCTCCAATCACTAGGTTGCACTGCCTGCACCTGAGTGTCAGACTGCCAGGGGAAATAAAGTAATTGTGAGAAATGAACAAAACATGAAAGGTTTCAGAGTAGCAGCCGTGTTAGTCTGTATCCGCAAAAAGAACAGGAGTACTTGTGGCACCTTAGGGCTGGTCCACACTAAGAAGCGGGGTCGAACTAGGGTACGCAAATTCAGCTACGTGAATAGCGTAGCTGAATTCGAAGTACCCTAGTTCGAACTACTCACCCGTCCAGACGCCGCGGAATCGAAGTCCGCGGCTCCAAGGTCGACTCCGCCACCGCCTTTTGCAGTGGTGGAGTACCGGAGTTCGAACTATCGCTTCCGGAGTTCGAACTATCGCGTCCAGATTAGACGCGATAGTTCGAACTCCGAGAAGTCGAACTCACCGGGTCAACCCGGCTCGTAAGTGTAGACTAGCCCTTAGAGACTAATAAATTTGTTAGTCTCTTAGGTGCCACAAGTACTCCTGTTCTTTTTTCAAAACATGAAAGTCACTTAATTGATCAGAGTCTACAATAAACATTACGAAGGGTTTCTATCTCTTTTAATACCTTGTTTCCCTTTAAATTAGATGTGCTTATAAAGCTTTGTGTTGAAATATAGATGTTCTAAAATAAAATCTGGGATCTGTCTACAATTCAGATGTCATCGTATAGTGGCTAGACAAGGTGGCAAGCTATGATTCCTGTGACTGCTGCTACCAATTATCTTATTAACATTATGAAATGTGCACACAGCTTGGCTACTCTAAAACAGCCTGTTATTACTCTTATTCTATCCTCCCCACAGTTTATCTCACTCATTTGTTAAATCTTTTGGAGTGCCTGATCTTTGAGGCAGGGGGCTGTCATTTACTATGTCTGTACGACACCTAGCACAGAGTCTAATCCTCTCACATCACGTCTACACTTACATCCGGAGCTATTGATCCAGCAGACGGGGGCACAGGCAGAGTCGGCGGGAGAGCATCAGCAGTCGACTTACCACAGTGAAGACACTGCAATAAGTAGATCTAAGTATGTCAACTTAGAAGATCTAAGTATGTCAACTTAGAAGACACTGCAATAAGTAGATCTAAGTTACGCAACTTCAGCTACGTGAATAACGTAGCTGAAGTTGCGTAACTTAGATCGCTCCCCGCACAGTACAGACCAGGCCTCAGTTGAGGTCTCTAAGCATTAGCACAGTATAAATGTTCAATAGTGATACAAATCACAAACATAATAAAATACTAAGTGGAACTATATCTTGGTCTCACTTTGTTCCCATGTATATTCAACTGGGCTACAGTAAAACTTGTTTCTAGAACTGGATCTCAGCAGAGAGACTGTAGAAGGCCTAAGGAAAGAGAGACAGGAGCAACATGGAATGTAGATTAGGATAAATTGGGTTTGGCAGAGGCTGGATATTTTGTAGTAATAGTATTTACTAGATATAAGTACTGTGAGCACAGTTGTGCCATTCTTATTCACAGTGAATTGTACCTTGCTACGCACACTCTCCTATTGATTTCAGAGAGCCTAGTCCTATGGTAAGATACTACTCACAGTGAATAAGGATGGCCTGGGCCCTAGATAAGTTCCATTTTCATAAAGATTATTGTTTTCCTATTGGCTTAAAAAGAATCCCGAAATGGGGATTGACTTAGCTTTGGTTTGAAACGTGTGAGAACTTTATCACATCATCAGTAAGTACACATTATGTATGCCAATGTATTTGTTTAATCATACCCTATGTACTTTAATCTCCTGATTTACATTGAACCCCCCTCTGTAGTTAAAGAAGACTGGACTCTTTTGGGGTGTGTGTGTGGAAATTCATAAATGATTGTGATCATATTCTGTCCTTAGCATAGCCTGTTGTACTCAGACAATGCATTTCATACAGTATGTTATGACCAGGCACTGTCTTGAAGACTTTCTGATGAAGGTCTTAAACCAGTCTAATCCTCTCACATCCCCCATGCTGCTGTGAAATTTCTCTCCTGGCCCCCATCATTCTTCTCCCATTTTTCTCCTTCAACCCCTTTCTGTCACTGCCTCCACAAACTGCAGTTGGGATGAGCGGGGTGAGAATGCTCCCTAGTAATTCTTGTTCTTATGCTGTAGCTCTCCAGTGGATCAGAGAAACTAATTGGATTTCTTGGTCCTATCTCAATTGCTTCACGTTATCCCTTTTGATTCTGATTCTTTATCGGTTCCTGCAGACACTGTGATTAAATGTTCCAGGCACTCATCTTGGTTTTCATACTGTATAGCCCTTATCTTGGATCCAGTCTTCTTCTTCTGACCAATTCAGGCTGGTTGGTGAGCACTTCTGGCTCTTCCAGCTGTCTGACTTCTCTTTGCCTTTCCTTTAACTTTCCCAAGTTGCTTTGGTGGGTGCAGGGCCTAACACTCATAATTATATTTGGGTTTCTGGCATATGGATTCATTCATTTTGGGTTGAAATCCAGAAGTTACTCTTCAGGATTTACATAGTTCTTCCTAATGTAAAAATCTCAACGAATTTGACATAGTAAGGACTTGGGGATTTGCTTTGGTCCACTGTAATGTGAATTTTACAATAGCACCTTACACCTGTTGCCGAAATTATCTGTACCATTATCCATGTATAAAAATAAAGGTTAGATTCTTCATTTGGCTAAGTCCACTGCATACTGCTCAAGTGGAACCAGGTACTTGTGCCTCCCTTCCAACACAAACACTTTAAAAAGTATGTCTATTAAAATAACAAGGAAAAAAGGGGACTAGCTCCATGTAGTCTTTAATTCCCCTGTATTAGGAATGTGACATTTCCTGAGCTACACCAAAGCTAACGCTGTGTCTTAGCCCACAGATGAGTGCAGTCAGTGAGTGGGCAGTACTCTAGAACCATCTCACCTGAAGGGTAACTGCACATCAGTGAGTGTATCTGTGTCTCCTCTCCCTTTATCCAGCTCACTGTGACTGAGCCTCTTTTCATTTGTATGTTCTGCCTCTTCTGAAATCACCCTCCCTGGAGGCCCACTATTAAAATCTACAACAATCTAAAGACTAAAGTAACAGCAAATGTGCTCTTAACTCCTAAAAATAATGTTTATGGTACTATACATACCCCCTGCTCTCCCAACAACCCTGAGCCTAAGGCCTGAGAAAATAGATGGCCCTACACTGTCCTTAATTGTCAGTGACTATAGGCACTGACAGATGCAGGTCGTGGGAAAAGTGATTTCAAAGTAGAAGACCTTCTACTAGGAACAACCTTCCTTCCAGCCCCCAGATGTTTAAATCTAGGGACTTGCTGGCCTCAACTATTGTAGAAGCACACAGGGAGAAAATTCACATACAAATACTTGGTGCAGTGGCCAGGAAACTTCACAATGCTTCCCCATGGAGTTTCCTCTGAATTATTCTGTCCGTGGACTCAAGGTTTGTTCTCCACAGAAAAAACATGGGATCTGACCAACAAGCCTAGACAATTTCCTAAACCCCAACTAAACCTCAGGCATCTACTGGCAACCTTGTGTCTGCATCAGCATTGCCTCCTTAGCTTTTGCACCACAGAGCAGGCCCATAGGGAGAGTGAATATATTAAGTGATTTCCTGTAGAATAAATTACTGTACTGTCCTCCCTGATATCTTTTAGGTGCCAGGGGGACGTGCATGTTCCTCTAGCCTCGCTTCCAGCCCACATACTCCACAAGGTTAGACATGGGTTCAAACCATAAAATTCAGACTTAGATTTCAGGTGTCTGAAAGTTAGGGTTTGTTTGTTGGTTTGTTTATTTCAGAGTAAAGAGAGAGTGGCCTGCTGTGAATTTGAGATTAGATCTAGTTTTGGACCCCCAAATTTCAAGGGCATTTAGATTTGAGATTTTGGTTCATGTCTAGCTCTAGTCATAGTTGATCGGCTCTTAGGCTCTTTTCTGTTTGTAACACAGAAATCTTCCCTTAGGTCAGCAATTCCATCACATTTAAAGTTCCACTTAGAACAGTTGGACATGGACAATCTCATTCACATGTTTGACTTCTAAACCTCATCAGCCTCAACTGTGGAGCAGCCTCAACTCCCATTGACGCCAAGCTTCTTGCAGAAGGTGCTCTGCACATTGTAGGATCAGGCCCTCAGGCCTTACTCTGGCAAAGCTCAGTCAATCACATCCTCTGGCACTACTGTTGAGGCCATGTCCATGTTTCAACTTAAAGATTTAAAAACAACATGAAAGGCTTTTCTCTCATTGGTTGTAATAACACCTTGGAAGCATGAAACTAAAGGGTTTAGGGACGCTGCTATAGCTAACAAAATCAAGTTTTTAAGCACAGATATGGTGCTCTACTGTTTTATATTGTATTGAGTGAATACAATAAAGCTGGCAGGGGTGGTTATTTGTCCGTGAAAGCTTCCTCCTCACAGTGCAGTTGTGAGGATAAAATCCTTTTATGGCTGTGAGGTGATGAGGGCCATATGGAGTACATACATAGGAGATCATTTATTATTTTTTTAGCACACAATAGTATATTAGGTAGTATGCAGAAAATGGCAAGGACACAGACTGTGTCCCAGAAAGTTCTAATCTAAGTGGCACAACAAGTTAGATTAATATTAAACTAAGGTAGGGAATGGGAACCAGGCACTGCAATAACATGATGGGGTTTCTCAGTAAGGTGTGCAGACAGGGTGGTAGTTTGTCAGTAAAAGGAAAATTCTTAGTAATAATAACAGAGACATGAGCCAAGTTTGTTGGCTTCATACTAGCTGTGTCACCCTGTTTCTTATGGAAATGTGCGTTAGGGGATTTTACCTACACAACAAATATAAGTCACATGAAAATTCAAAATAAAAGACAGTGCGCCCCCTCCCTTCCCCCCCCCATGCGCACGCACCCTGGGAGAATGATAGTGCCTCTAGGAAAAGGCTTCTGGCTCTAATTGCATATAATAGTTAGATGACATGTTGTTTTTAAAAGCTAGGCTCCTATGCTGCAATGTGAAGTCAGTGGGGTGCCTCAGTCCACACACATTGCTGAATCAGGCCATACAGAGCATTGAACAATCATTCAATGGGTTGATTAGAATAGTGGCATGTGTCCCGGGGGGGGGGGGGGGAAGGTCTCATTCTGGATGTGAAAAAAGAGCATTCCCAGACACTCAAATGAGCAGAAATAGTGATTGAAATATTAGATGCTATTCTAAGCTATAGGAGATGCTTTGCCTGGCTCCTTGCAGACACATTTGAAAATGGAAGTATCCCTCTAGGTCATCTGTCAGGGATAGATATTATGTACATGTGTGTCTATATTAAGTGGGGTAAAATCACATGATGCTCAGGTTAATTAAAGTACTACAAATAACTCAATTGTATGGACAGATACTAAACAGGAGAAAATGTCAGTTTCTTATTGAGGGAAATAATGTAGTAAGGACATCATTTTTCTGCTGCAGTTGTACACGTAGACTAAAATAAATGGCAGGCTGTGGAAAATATATCTAATGTAGTGGCTAGAGTGAGTGTAGCTTTGCCCCCCAGGCACATGCAAGCAACACAATCCCTTCTGGGATGAATCAGCACCACTATGAAGAGCGGCACCAAAATTAGACAAGATCATTATTCTTGTTTGTGTCTATGCAAAAGGAAAGCCATAAAAATTAGTCATAAAAGATACCTAGAAATTGAAAACTCTGAAAAAAGGGCTAATGAAATTGTTCACTAGGCAAACATAAATAAAGTCATGGAGAAGGACGGAGGAACTTACATCTTAAATATTCCTCCAACCCACCCAATGAGTCAATGGTGGTAGAAACAGTGGAGCTGCGGGTGCTCAGTTCAGACAAGCTGCATGCATATCCATTAGAAAAGAGAGGCACAATGTTAATTCATTTTAATGGGAAGAGGATTTGTTCATTATTTACTAGGAGTCCAGCTTTGCTAGGCTAGTGATCACATCACCATGCAGTATAACCATGTTGTCTAGTTATGGAGCCTCAGTAGTAATAGTCATGGATAATAGTCCGCAGTTTTACAGGAGAAAGAATTAAAACATTTTCTCAGAGTTCAACCGTTTTATTTGCCACTGTAGCATCAAGCAAATGACCAGATAAACGTAAGGATGAAAGACTGCAGAGAAAAGAACCATAGAATAAATCAGGTCCTTATTTGGCTTCACTGGTCATCATACAGCAACATTAGCATTGGCAGTATGCAGTGCAAAGAGATGTATTACAGAAGGTACAAAAGACACTTACTGAAAACTCAAGAGATACTTAAGGTTCAACTCTACTTTATTAAGTAATACAAGTGCAGGGGCCTACGAAGGTTTCAGGATCTAAGCTCTATAACTATAAAAAAACTCATAGCACCAACTAAGAGATTAATTGCAAATGTGTATCCAAAACAAGGGTAACAAAATCAGTAGACTTAGTGAAATTTTCCAAAGCACTCAGCATTGGCCTAACTCTCCTCCCAAACACTGAGTGGTTGGCATTTAGTCCAGATAAATATGCAATATCTTGTTTATCAGGAAATCTCACACAAAGTAGGTATCTCATGAGAGTCGCAGTGCTTCTTGGAAATACTTTATAGCAAGAGCAACATTTCATTAGTTCTACTGCCATCCAAACCTGAAAGTGGAGAGGCACTGAAAATGAAAAACACAAACCTGAAAAAGTTAACTAATTTTTTCTGAGTGTCATTGAAAGTTTGGTTCAATAAGATGGGAGGCAATGGAGAATCAGGCCTCAAGTCTAAATCTGAAAGTGAAGATTTTGGGGTTAGAGTTTCATTGTATAAGCTGTGCTCATAATGTCAACTGGATAAAAGGGAGTAGCTGAATTTAGCTCAAGTAGAAGTTATAGGCTTGATTACTGGGTAACATTCTATGAGGTGTATGATGCAGGTGGCCAGACTAGATGATCAGAATGGTCCCTCTGGCCTTAAAGTCTATGTATGAAAGTGCGTGTGAACAGCCACATAAACTGTGGTCTCCAGGCTTGCTGCCTTTGATATCTATGGCAAAATTGCCATTAACGACAATGGTAATAATAGCAGGCTTAATAAGGAATATGTAAACAGCAGTGGGAATACTGAAAGAGCAAATGGCATGACAGTTAATTAACAGGATTGGGGCTATCAGTGGAACTTAAAGTAAGCAGGGTGGGGGTCTAGATATGACATAGCTTGGTGAAAAGAGTGAGCCTGGAAGTGGGAGAGAAGAGGAAAGGCATCCTGGAGGAAGGGACAGTCTGGAGATAGGAAGGGCTGGCAGCAGAAAGGGATATGGCCTAGAAGGGAAAGGAAAGGACAGGGCAGGGCAGGATGGGAAAGCAAGTCTGCTAGAGAGTGGCTCTGAGAAGTAGACCCCAGTAGTAAAGGGAGAAAATTCTGAATGAATGAGGATGGTAAAGAAGAAAATAGAGAGTGAAAGTGATAGAATCATTGAATTCCTGAAGCTGAGCAAAGAGCAGCTTGGCAACAGGAGTCTGTGAGGCACCTTGACAGAGAGAAGGAAAGAGAAACTGAGCAAGCATGATCCTCATCTTTTGTGAGGCTCTTTGCAATCTCCAACTGCCGCTCACTTTAATGGGAGTTGAAGCAGCAGATCACCTTTCAAGATCATGCTCACTAGAACCTGGGGGTGCTTAGTCCCTGTAGGACACAGAAAGCACAACTGCATGTACACTAATGCTGCTTTTGAGAGATTATTTGTGTGCCCTATAAGAGATATAGACAAAAATCTTCTCCTGGAAGGGTCACTTGGACAATATTCCTAGCCTCCTGTTAAACTGGGAAGCTGATGTCTGAGTGAACCCAGGTCTAATAATGAGGTGAAGATGAAAACACTGTATTAGTCTGCCACCAAACTAATGGTATTTCTATTCACCAGATTTAATAAAAACTTATAATCAGTGAACAACTAAAAATTGACACAGAAAACCGGGATTTAGTGTTCGAATGACTCATGCAGTAACTTTATGATTTTGCTCTGTGCTTTAGGAACTAAACTCATAATCACATGTAATTATTTTAAATATTTTATAAACTGCAGTGAATTTCTTAATGCTGTTTGTTAATTATGCAATATAATTTCTAGAAAGATTAGCTGAATGTTGTAGTATATATAGGATGAGTTATTTATCACCAAAAGATTGTGAAGAAATCCTTACTCCTATAAATAGAGTCACAAATGTTATACACGTCAGTTTTCACTTGGGATTTTCTTTTCTCTAACCTATATATCCAGTTTTTTTACAAATATATTGATATGTAATATAAATATTGTATTATTAAAATGCCAAATTATACAGGTAGCTGTATACAGTATGTTCTATACAGGCAAAACAAATTTGCTACCTAAAAAACAAAGGTAGCAAATTATCCTTTTAAACAATTAGCCTTATTTACATTATAGGAATGCCTGGAGGCCCCAACTGAGACAGGGACCCCATTGTGTTAGGTGCTATACAGACACAGAGCAAGAGCATGAATAGAAAAGAAGAACAAGTCTAAATAGGCTAGACAAAGAGGGATAAATTGACTAGTACAGGATCACACAGCAAGTCAGTGGCTATATTGGGAATAGAACCCTTAGAAGCCCACTTAATTCTATATCATCAGGGCAGCTCCAGGCACCAGTGCACCAAGCATGTTCCCAGGGTGGCAAGCCATGGGTGGGCGGCTTGCTGGTTACCGTGAGGGTGGCAGTCAGGCTGCCTTCGGCGGCATGCCTGTGGGAGGTCCACTGGTCCTGTGGCTTCGGCAGCAATTCGGTGGTGGGTACGCCAAATGTGCGGGACCAGCGGACCGCCCGCAGGCATGCTGCTGAATCTGCATTACCAGCGGACCTCCCGCAGGCACGCCACCGAAAGCCACCTAACTGCCATGCTTGGAGTGGCAAAATACATAGAGCCGCCCCTGCATATCATTATTATTTATTACAGTAGTCCCAAAAGGCTCCAATCGGGATATAGTCATCAGGATGCTGTGCCTTCAGCAAACACAGAGAGAAGACAGTCCTGAAGAGCTTACTCCCTGACTAAAGCAAGGTACAGCAATCAAGTATAACAAATAGTTGGAGGATAGGTCACTGAGTTACCACCAGATTATCTAGTTTGACCTCCTGTATGTCATAGGCCACCAACACCACCCGCCCCAAACCCAACAACCAAAATGAGACCACAGGAGACTAGACCATTGTGTTAGATAGGCAGAGTGTAGGAGAGATCAAGGTGCACCAGTGCTCAAGGCCTCTGCAATGGCAGGGAAATGATTAAGTGACATATAGCCAGATAATCCTGGCAAGTGACCTGTACCCATGTGCTGCAGAGGAAGGGAAAAAATTCCAAGGTCACTGCCAATCTGACTGGAAGGCCAATTCCTTTCTGACACCACATATGGTGACCAGTTAGACCCTGATTATGTGAGCAAGAACCAGCCATCCAAGTACGAGAGAGAGAGAGACAGAGAGAGAGAATGCTTGGTGTCACATCAGAGCCCTGGATCAATGTCCCCCTTCCAGCTGTGGCCAGTGCTGATGCTTCAGAGGAAGGATATGAAAAAAAAACAAACTCCCAGAATCTACTGGGGAGGGGGGAAACCTTCACTCTCCCTCCAACTGACAGGCCTGACGAAGGGAAAAGTAATGAGATCATGTGATTACATAGGCTACTTATTACTATGCATGATCAATAACTCAGTGCTGTACAAGAGGCAAAATAAAGAGAGGCTTTTATTCTAAACTCATTCAAGGTTGTTAAATATAGCTGCCTAAAATTATGCTACTAAAATCCTATTTTGGCATCTAAGTAAATGGCCTGATGTTCAAACATGCTGAGCTCCTAACAGCTCCAACTAAAAACAGTGGGCACCTAAATATGGACGTGGAACCCTAACTTTAGGCTCCCTCCCTTTTGAAAATCTTGGCTTAAGTTTTAATTTAAGAAGAGGTTCATGGCCAGTTATGGTTCTTCCTGCGAGGCATCTGGGACCTTGGCCCACTTTGACAACAAGAAACAAAAGAAAGTAAATTCACAATCATCTGGTTATATGCTGCATTCACAGGTGGTAATTTAACAGCTTAGTCCCTGATTTAACAAGGTATGTAAGCATATGCATAACTTTGGACATGTCCTATTTAAATAAATGGGATTACTCACATGCTTAAAGTTAGGCACATGCTTAAGGGCATTCATATGTAGGAACCGTTCAAAAACCTTAACTGAAGTTCTTTACTCAGAGGATGCAGATTTCATTTCTTTGACAGCCATAAGAAAAGGACAGTGTAAGTCCAAAAGGGTTTTTGAAGAGCACCTAACAAGCGGATACAAAGGGTTGCAATGCCTTCACCTAAAGTTCTGGCTAAATGCTACTGCTGCTGATGACAGGTAATTGATGTATAAGGATGTATTCCTATTCATCATACAGGTAACAAGTATTTTCTGTGTTAACTCAGAAAGAAAGATCAGCCTGATTCTTCTTGACAGTTTAATAAATGAGTCAAACCAGATGATTTTTAACATTAATTCACATCTTTCCAAATGTTTCTGTGGATTTAACATCAGAAAAATACTGTTTAGGATAGTATCAGAATTGCTATTCTTCATACTCATTGCAACTTTGAGTCAGATTATTCTGTAATAATTCTGCATTGAATAACACACTCGTGCCAATAGTTTCTTGCTCTCTAAACAACTGCCATTGTCATAGTAACTAGCTGAGGAAGGAAAACAGTGGAGCCCCTTGCATAGCGTTAATTATGCAAACAAGAAAATGAAGAAGCATTATGCAAAGCTACAGGTTCTCTGTTTTGCCTACAGATATTAGAGACATAATAATCAATCATTTCCTCAATTTACATTTTTGATATGACACAGGAGCTGGTATGAATGAAAGGTATCATGTATAAAATTTAGAGATGTTGTACAGGGATATTCTTCCTAATAAAGCACCTAGATATGAAAGAACATTTATTCCATATTTAATGAGTGACTAAGATTTTAAAAGACCACTGATGTGTGCTGATTGCTTACTCTGTAATGTGGATTTTTCTTATGGGGATTTTTATGCCGTTGTAAAGGAAATGGTAGATTAAACAAAAACAACAAAACCTGAATGGTAATAACTTTAGGATAATAAAGCCAAACATATTGCTTCTCATAACATAACTAAAATGGGCTATTGAGAGATCAACAGAATAGAGGGGGTGGTTTAATTTTGTAAAATATTTAGTCTACAGGAAAGAGTAGGAAAAGAAAAAAAAACTAGAGGTTATGGGGCTATGGTTAGTACAGCTTAGGTGGAAATGAATTTCCAAAGATGACAGGCATGCCGGATGAGATTCAGATTCATGCACTACTTGTAAAAAAAAAAATAGCATCAGTAACCTCAGACAGGTGAGCTCTTAAAAAATAAGTTGTCACTAAGGCAACTCTCTAAATAAACCAGATTCCTGCTGAGGTCAGATCTGCACATGACCTTGAAAAAAAATGAGTGTCTTTTGATAAACTTACAGATATCTAGGAAGTAAGGAAGAATAAGAAGGACCAGAAATAATTACTCTGAAAATACTTTGGTCTCAATCGGGATGTTGCAAGGTACTTGAAGGGTCCCTCTAAAGGTGCCATTAGTTTCACTGGGAGCTGAGGTTGCTGAATACCTTGCAGAGCTTGTCCCATATCACCTTTGATATTCCAAGTAAAACAAATGACATAATATAGACCTTGAGCCTGAAAACCCCACATTCCCTGCAGTGTGAATTTAACTGAAGATCACTAAGTCTTGTAGAGTAGAGATCCTTTACTATAGGACAGATGGAAATATTAGATTCCAAGTTTGCACATATCTCTGTCAGAACTAACTATGACTATGTTCATGATTTTTAATATATAGAGATACAGCTATCTCATAGAGCTAGAAGGGACCCCAACAGGTCATTGAGTCTAACCCCCTGTCTTCACTAGCAGGATGAACTACTGATTTTGCCCTAGATTCCTAAGTGGCCCCCTTAAGAATTGAACTCACAGCCCTAGGTTTAATAAGCCAATGCTCAAACCACTGAGCTATCCCTCCCCATGCTTACCTACATGAGTACCAGCGTAAATTAAATTGACAGTAATATCTATTACAGTATTGCCAAACCCAAACACTCAAAAATCATAACTCTCTCCTCAAAAATCACAAGCTTGTTGCACAATAATAAATGTTGGATTTATTGTATTTGTATTCTGGTTTCTGAGCCTTCAGGGGGCATTTTTAAAGCTTTTCTCTGCAACTATGAGGGCTAGAAATTTACTTTTTTTAAATCAAGGCTGAGATTCTTAACTAATCACAGGAATCGGGAGGGCTGGAGCTTTAAGAAAAACACCAGATATCATGTGAGACACATGGTAAAATCACAAGAGCTGGCAACGCTGCTATTATTATCATTCCATGCAATATAATTCAAATATTATTTTGTCATCTCTTCTTAGAAGACATCACCATTCAGAGAGACACACTTGAAGATTATTTTAACATAAAAAACTCAAGATTTACTCATGTCACAAAAGTTGCTCAAATACTGGTGTTTCTTTCTGTAAATGTACAGGATCATCTCAAATATTAGCAAGGTAATGTGTGACATTATGGAAGAGCATTTTAAGGGGGAATAGTGAAGGAAAAGCCAGGGATTTTATCTTTGCTCTCGTCCTAAATGAAAGATCATTTTATTAAAACAGGTGAATTGTGGAAAATACCTCATTCAAATCCCTTCCCTCCCTCTCTTAATTTTGACAGAAGAATGCAGGAAAATGGATGCAAAAACCTTAGAATATTGTTTTAATATTTGATGGTTATTTATTATAAATTATTTGGCATGACCAAATCACATGGCACAGGTGATAGTAGAGGGATGGCCTGCTGACCCCTCTAGCTTGGAAGGCTCATTGGAGCAGGTGTTCAGCTGAAGGGAGCTGGCAAAAAGCTTTGTAGCTGGCTCTTCCAAAGCAAGAGCCCTAAGACCCAAGCCCCAGTTACAGGAAGAAGGCTGAGGTGAAGCTCCTATTTGAAGGGGGGGAAGAGAGACTATCGTAAGGCAAGAGGTCTGAGATACAACTCCCAGCCCCAGAGAGAGGGTTGTGGGTGAACTCCTGTCTAGAGGAAGGAGATATTCATTATTTTAAAGCTGGGAGAGAATGGGCTTTGAGAAAGCACCTTTGTAGCTAGTTAGGGAGAAGCTGTGAGAAACCACAGATCCCGGTCGGGGTAGCCAACTGAAGGGACCTAATGAAGCTGTAAAAAAGTAGGATGAATGTAGGAGCAACTCAGGAAAGTGGTGGAACAGTCCTTATCTGCTTAAAACAGGGTCCCCCGGCAAGAACCCAAAGGGGAGAGTGGGCTTGAATTCTGCTGCCCTCCTCCAGATCAAGAGGTCAAGTTCTGAGCACCAGAAGTGGAAGAGTCCAAGAACTGTGTGACACCAGAATATCTGAAGGGGGCACTAGATTGAGAGAACCCTGCAACACCCCATTTGGACACTGCGGGACACTGTGGAGGTGGGAGGTGTGACTACAGATTCCTTTGGAAATCCAAGGTTGTGTTGATATGAACCTAGGAGAAGGAATGGGGGAAATTGTCTTGCAGATGATCAGGGAGAAAGAACCACAAGATTGGCTGAAAGAACTGTTTCTAACTAGTCTAGTAGTAGCCCAGCTGGTAATGCAATATGATGGCAATAGCAACCACTGGCTGTGTTGAATGGCACTGCAGAGATGGCTCTCTCCTTTGGCCATACAGTTACATGTTATAGGTAGAACCTGTATAACTGCTATGTGAGATGGGGGTGGGATAGAGTTATATGGAGAAAAAGGCAACAAGGAATAAGACCTGTCAGCATATCTTGAATAATTTATTTAGGAGGGCTAAAACACTTTCTGGGAGGGCAGCTGATGAGCTGAGAAGAACCCCATGAGTTTAGGCACTAATGTTAGAGTTCAAAGGTTTAAGGAAGAGTCTGTGCATCACTAATGATGAGGGTTCCTCCTCCATGAAAACAGAACATCTTTTATTTTACTTTGCAAAGGCTGTGTTTGTGGTACAGAAATATACCCTGTAAACTGTGTGTTTGTTTGGTTTAGTTTTCATGTTTGTTGCATCAATAAAATCTGCACCTGTTTGTTCTGGCACCAGCAACAGTTAGTTGTCTAGTCTATATAAATATTTCCCACCTGCCTTGCTTAGCACTCTTCCAGTGATTCACAACCAATTCAATTGCTGTGGGTAATTAGCAGGCCAGCTAATTCAGGAGAGTCAGGTACATTTCTTTGGACATCTGCAAACAGGTATTTTTACTGCCAGCACATCTCTATTGGAAATTCTCCTAAGATATATAGGAGAGAGAACTGAGAATGAATTTGTGGGTGATGTGTGTTTTGAACAGGCATTAATAATTGATGTACATGGTGAGAAAGACGGCGGTAGCCACTCAGAGGGATTGTGATGATATCATGGTAACCATGAGAGCAAAGCCCAAGTGCTCTCTGATGACGATAGATATGTGCATATCTTAATACACACTGTTAGATGTTTTATATCTAATGGCTCATATAATACCGGCAGTCTATTTACTAACTTCATATATACATGTGCTCCTGGAAGTTTGTCAGGGGCAAGACTGGGCCAGGCACAAGTGCGCAAACAGGGGCAAGACCAAGGTGTCTTTACCTCCTCCTTGGCACAAAAGGCAGGTGAAATTCCACTCCTTGCACTCCCCTAAGAGACTGGTAAAGTTGGCTGGGCTGGCAGAGGGGAGCTTACTGCCCACTATAGAAAAGGTGGTGGAGAGGGAGACCTTCCCAGGAGCTCCAGGCGGCATTGTTTTGGACATATGGGAAGAAAGACAAGAGGCCACAACTTCATTAGCTGAACTCACCTCAGAACTCTCTGACAATAGTTTGTACAATGCCGGTCATGATTCCTCTATTAAACACTTCCACCTGGGGGGAAGGCTGATCTCCACCCCTCCACAGCTGGTCCCAGCCCATTGCTGGGATCCCAGTGCCCTGCCCTCCTACAAAGTTTGAGAGGGTGGGGAAAGGAGGTTGTCTTCACACTGTACCAGACATTAAGGGTTCCAACCCCATTCAACTTCTGCAGGGGATGTCTTTCTCTCCAAGTCCATTTCCAAATCTGGTTTATCAGGGAAATGTACCACATCACCTGCCACAGGGAGGTACTAGCAATTAACTGGTTGCTTTCCCACATCCCATGGGCATCTCAGGTAGTTCACGGTCCCTTCCCTAACACCAGGGTTTTACATAGGCTCTCAGAGGGGTGGTTTCTCTGAGGGCTAAAAAGAATCAACAAGGGAAGATTTAGGTAGACTTTTCGAGTTTAGGAATTTGCAATGGAGGGAAGAATCTGACACCCTGACTCAGTGTCCAAAAATTGATTAAGGGATGGCAAGGTAAATCATAGCCTCCACACATTTTTTAGTACTGAAATTGGCCCAGTCAGAGCAGTGCAGACTTGTCTCATGTAGAGGTCCTGATGCTGGGCAACTCTTTCCTCACCGGAAGAGGAGTTACCTTGGAAATGCAATTTTCAGTTCATGGTGATGTCAAAGTATGCAGATTGTTGAAGTTTCCCTGGTGAAGTGGGATTCCATTTGTGCAGGATTGGAGAGATTAAATCCACAATACTGTGATATTGCACTCTATATGATTTTATAAAAATTTGATAATGAGTGAATATAATGTAACTGAAATATGCTTCATGCAAAAGGTCTCTTGTAAGGTATCATTACAAAGCTTATTATCTACTGAGTGTGTTCATCCTATTTGTATAAATGTTCCATTCTTGTATCTGAAACTAGAAATATGAAATATAACTCTGAGGGCCTATTGTAATTATGCAAAGTGTGGGCCATTAATGGTGGTTTGGAATCTTGATGACTCCTGTTAACCAGGACAATTGTCTGCAGATGAGTGTGTTTTACCTGTAAGTCTTCCTGTATACTTGTGTGCTGGTAAGTGGGCAATGAAGTCTTGCAGTGACATGTGATCATGTTGCCTGAACTGGAATCCATCTTTAACCTGGTGTCTTTCCATTGAGAAGGAGGGGGTGGAAACCCAGAGAGGGACAAAAGATTCCCGCCTTATGCAAAAGATATATAAAGGGGTAGAACAGAACAAAGGGAGGAGAGGAGCCATCATGAAGAATCCCCTGGCTACCACCTGATCTGGATCAAGAGCTGTACCAGGGGAAAGAATTGTGCCCAGGCCTGGAAGGTGTCCAGTCTGAGGAAAAAACTTACTGAAGCATTTCTGAGGGTGAGATTATCTGTATTCAGTTTGATTAGACATAGATTTGCGCATTTTATTTTGCTTGGTGATTTACTTTGTTCTGTCTGTTACTACTTCGAACCACTTAAATCCTACTTTCTGTATTTAATAAAATCACTTTTTAATTATTAGTTAACTCAGAGTATGAGTTGCTCCTGGGGGAGCAAACAACTGTGCATATCTCTCTATCAGTGTTATAGAGGGCGAACAATGTATGAGTTTACCTTGCATAAGCTTTATACAGGGTAAAATGGATTTATTTGGGTTTAGACCCCATAGGGAGTTGGACATCTGAGTGATAAAGACAAGCACACTTCTGTTAGCTGCTTTCAAGTCAACCTGCAGTTTTGGGGCAAGTAATTCAGACCCTGGGTCTTTGTTGGAGCAGACGGGAGTGTCTGGCTCAGCAAGACAGGGTGCTGGAGTCCCGAGCTGGCAGGGAAAACAGGAGCAGAGGTAGTCTTGGCACATCAGTTGGAAGCTCCCAGGGGGGTTTCTGTGATCCAACCCATCACAGAACACATCTTGGAATAGAATATTGTTCATATGGCCCACAGGGGAATGGAAGTTCAGTGGTGAGGCAGGTTGAGTTGGCCTGTACGGAGAAACATGCCAGAAGGTTCAAAACATGCATCATGAGAGTCAGTGTTTGGCTCTGCAGGCACAGAAATTTGAACTGATCAGCCAATTCATCTGGAGGTTCACAGCTGGACCTCAGTGGTGGCATGGATTGGGCCTCTGAGTTGGCATGGCAAAAAAAGCATGCTTTGGGACCAGGTGATGCCCCTCTTACATTCTTTAGCAGCCCGGAAGCAGTGGCCAGGAATGATTATTGTATACCTGGGTGAAAACCATTTAAGATTTTGTAAGGGGGTAGACTTAATCAAGAGGGCAGAGAGAGATTTAAGGTGGACGAGGCTTTCTTCCAGCAACTAACAGAAGTTGCTAGATCACAGGCCCTGGTTCTCATGGGTGACTTTAATCACCCCGATATCTGCTGGGAGAGCAATACAACAGTGCACAGACAATCCAGGAAGTTTCTGGAAAGTGTAGAGGACAATTTCCTGGTGCATGTGCTGGAGGAACCAACTAGGGGAAAAGCTCTTCTTGACCTGCTGCTCACAAACAGGGAAGAAATAGTAGAGGAAGCAATAGTGGATGGGAACCTGGAAGGCAGTGACCATGAGATGGTCAAGTTCAGGATCCTGACACAAGGAAAAAAGGAAAGCAGTAGAACAGAGACCCTGGACTTCAAAAAAGCAGACTTTGACTCCCTCAGGGAACTGATGGGCAAGGTCCCCTGGTAGAATAACATGACGGGGAAAGGAGTCGAGGGAAGCTGGCTGTATTTTAAAGAAACCTTATTGAGGTTGCAGGAACAAACCATCACGATGTGTAGGAAGAAAAGTAAATATGGCAGGCGACCAGCTTGGCTTAACAGTGAAATCCTTGCTCGTCTTAAACACAAAAAAAACAGCTTACAAGAAGTGGAAGATTGGACAAATAACCAGGGAGGAGTATAAAAGTATTGCTCAGGCATGCAGGTATGAAATTAGGAAGGCCAAATCACACTTGGAGTTGCAGCTAGCCGGAGATGTTAGGAGTAACAAGAAGGGTTTCTTTAGGAATGTTAGCAACAGGAAGAAAGTCAAGGAAAGTGTGGGCCCCTTGCTGAATGAGGGAGGGAACCTAGTGACAGAGGATGTGGAGAAAGCTAGTGTACTCAATGCTTTTTTTGCCTCTGTCTTCACAGACAAGGTCAGCTCCCAGACAGCTGCACTCTGCAGCACGGTATGGGGAGGAGGTGACCAGCTCTCTGTGGAGAAAGAAGTAGTTCGGGACTATTTAGGAAAGCTGGACGAGCACAAGTCCATGGGGCCGGATGCGCTGCATCCGAGGGTGCTAAAGGAGTTGGCCGATGAGATTGCAGAGCCATTGGCCATTATCTTTGAAAAATCATGGCGATCGGAGGAGGTCCCGGACGACTGGAAAAAAGCTAATGTAGTGCCCATCTTTAAAAAAGGGAAGACGGAAGATCCAGGGAACTACAGGCCAGTCAGTCTCACCTCAGTCCCTGGAAAAATCATGGAACAGGTCCTCAAGGAATCAATCCTGAACCACTTAAAGGAGGGGAAAGTGATCAGGAACAGTCAGCATGGATTCACCAAGGGCAAGTCATGCCTGACTAACCTAATTGCCTTCTTTGATGAGATAACCGGTTTTGTGGATGAGGGGAAAGCAGTGGATGTGCTATTTCTGGACTTTAGCAAAGCTTTTGATACAGTCTCCCACAGTATTCTTGCCAACAAGTTAAAGAAGTCTGGGCTGGATGAATGGACAGTAAGGTGGATAGAAAACTGGCTAGATGGTCGGGCTCAATGGGTAGTGATCAATGGTTCCATGTCTAGTTGGCAGCCGGTATCAAGTGGAGTGCCCCAAGGGTCGGTGCTGGGGCCGGTTTTGTTCAATATCTTCATTAACGATCTGGAGGATGGTGTGGACTGCACCCTTAGCAAGTTTGCAGATGACACTAAACTGGGAGGAGTGGTTGATATGCTGGAGGGTAGGGATAGGATACAGAGGGACCTAGACAAATTAGAGGATTGGGCCAAAAGAAATCTGATGAGGTTCAACAAGGACAAGTGCAGAGTCCTGCACTTAGGACGGAAGAATCCCATGCACTGCTACAGACTAGGGACCGAATGGCTGGGCAGCAGTTCTGCAGAAAAGGACCTAGGGGTTACGGTGGACGAAAAGCTGAATATGAGTCAACAGTGTGCCCTTGGTGCCAAGAAAGCTAATGGCATTTTGGGTTGTATAAGTAGGGGCATTTCCAGCAGATCAAGGGATGTGATCATTCCCCTCTACTCAGCACTGGTGAGGCCTCATTTTGAGTACTGTGTCCAGTTTTGGGCCCCACACTACAAGAAGGATGTGGATAAATTGGAGAGAGTCCAGCGGAGGGCAACAAAAATGATTAGGGGGCTGGAGCACATGACTTATGAGGAGAGGCTGAGGGAACTGGGATTGTTTAGTCTGCAGAAGAGAAAAATGAGGGGGGATTTGATAGCTGCTTCAACTACCTGAAAGGGGGTTCCAAAGAGGATGGATCTAGACTGTTCTCAGTGGTAGAAGATGACAGAACAAGGAGTAATGGTCTCAATTTGCAGAGGGGGAGGTTTAGGTTGGACATTAGGAAAAACTTTTTCACTAGTAGGGGGGTGAAGAACTGGAATGGGTTACCTAGGGAGGTGGTGGAATCTCCTTCCTTATAGGTTTTTAAGGTCAGGCTTAACAAAGCCCTGGCTGGGATGATTTAGTTGGGTTTGGTCCTGCTTTGAGCAGGGGGTTGGACTAGATGACCTCCTGAGGTCCCTTCCAACCCTGAGATTCTATGATTCTATGATTCTTCCATTTCCTGAATCCTGTTGCTCTTCTCAGTCTCAAACTCACAATTCATATATTATAAAGCCAGAAGGGATCATCTAGTATGATCTCCAGTATAACATTGGCCATAGGACGCCCCTGAATCAATTTCCATTTGAACTAGAGCTTATCTTGTGCAAAAACATCCAATCTTGATTTTAAAATTTCCAGTGATGGAGAACCCACCACAGCCTTTGGTAAACTGTTCCAATGGTTAATTATCACTGTTAAAAATTACACTTTATTTCTAGTCAGACTTTGTCTAGCTTCATCTTCCAGCCATTGAAATTTGCCCTACATTTGTCTGCTAGAGTGGAGAGTACTCTATTATCAAATTAAACTTTGCCGTGTAGGCCTTCATAAACTATAATCAAGTCACCTCTTAACCTTTTTTGGGGTAAGCTAAACAGATTTTTCATAAAGGCATTTTTTCCAACTGTTTAATCATTCTCATGGCTTTTCTCAGAACCCTCTTAAATTGATAAATTAATCAGACTGCTTCATAAATTCTGTATGCAAATGACGGAATAATCAGATGATGATTCTGAGTAACTGTTGAAAATCTTCTTTCAACTCTTCTTTCTCACCTCATGCTGTACTTCTTTCACCTTCATATTGCAGAGAAAATGTTTTCTAAATTATGCATACCTTTAAAGAGTTCAATAAAGAATTCAAATCCAAAGCATTACAGTTTAACATATGTGCATATAATTTTATCACAAATATTATACAAACATCACAAAGTTTACATGTTCTGTAACCTAAACCAAAGGTGTAGTGAGAGGAACCATCCAGAGATTATGAGAGCTGTACATTAGAACCAAGCTTCTAGAGCATTCACAGTAACAAAAGTGATCTACTCACAAGAATAAAGCACACACAATAGCTGCAGGCAATCAAACTTATGTTGATTAATGATAGACCAGTGATGAACAAGACTCAGGACAAATTCAAAGGACAAATTCAGGACAATCCTTTGAATTTCTCCACTGAACATGTGAAGCCAAAGCCAACATAGGCTTTCTACTCACCTATAAATCCCCAATGTGCAAAGGTTTCAGAAAATTGCTTACTTGTTATTGGTGGTGATGAAGTGCCTTAGAATTTATTTAACACCCACTTACAGCATTTGGACAACATCCTTTCTCTGTCCACCTAGGACTCTGTTATTATGTCAAGTTTCCAAAACTGGGGACTAGTCTGATCAGGCATAAGACAATCAGGTATCTTCTATTCAAAATAGTTGAGTTAATTTGGCCAGTGTATCTTTTGTTGTTGCACCATAGATACTTTTCTAGTGTTTTTCCTTCTATTGACTGGTTTGTTCTTTGGCTCTATAGCAGTAGTTCTCAAGATGCCTGGTAACTTAAAAACATAGAAATTCCATTACTCATTTTCTCTGAGTAAGGTTCAAGGTGAACCTAGTTCCAAGAACGGAAGAACATTCTTTTGTTTGCTCACTTCTCTGCATCAGAAACTGATTTTAAGAGTCACACTAGAATGTTCTTGGTGCCCATTGATAACATTATGAAAGAAGAACCAGTCCCATTTAGTACCACTGTGATCTGCCACAGAGTTCTTTTTTCCTTTTAGTTGAGTGAATTATGCTGCCCAGTTAAACCCATATACAAACATATATCAGAGAAGTGCAGTGTGCTTTGCAAAACTTTTCTTTATTACAAACCCTGGCATAATGACACTGAATCAGTGAAATGTAGGGGTTCATGTTGTCTGAAGTTATCTCATATTTAGATTGTAAGTTCTTTGGGGCAGGAACTGTTTTTTGTTTGTTTGTTTGTTCTGTGTTTGTACAACACTTAACACAGTGGGATCCTGGTTCATGATAAGGGCTTGTAGGCATTATGGTGATCATAATAATAAGTAATTGTAAGCTGGCAGTTTGTGTCATCAACAGTATTAACATTCCTGTGCACTCTTTTTAACACTATGATAATGTTACATTTCTTCTAAGTAAATGAGAAGACAAATCAATGGGGAGGTTCAAGTCCACTTTGAAAGAATGACTGCAATAAAACCTTTGTTCAGTTTAATGAAGAGTATCTCTTCCTAAAGGCTGACCAAGATCAACTAAGGTGTATGCTGTTTCAATGAGACACGTAACTACCTTTAGGATTAATGGAAACTCCAAACAGTTTCAGCACCACTGTGACGCACAGAACTCCCGCTGATCCCTGTAGGCACCTACACATACGTGGTACCTAAGTTTTTGCAGTAAAAATTCCCTGGGTGCCTATGTTTCTGCCTCTGGGCTTGCACACTGATGTTTCACTCTATTTTCACACTTAGCTTCTGCCTAATCCTGAGAGTGATTCACAGACTAGGGGAATATAGGCGAACTCGATCCAACACTCTCGGATCAAGGCAACTGGGTTGGGCATGCTGCTACCATCATTTCCTAACTTTTCGTTCCGGGGCTAGGGAAACTGACTTGTGATTTGGGGGATCCCCAGTTCAAGTCCCCCTTCTGCCTGAGTGGGAAAAAGTGAGTGCTCTAACTATTTAACTACGGGATATTCTGATGTGGGGTATCCCTCAGGCTACATCTGTACTTGGAGCTAAGGCAGTGATTCCTGGCTCATGTAGGATGCTCACACCAGCTCTTATAGAGCTAGCACACTAAAAACGAGAGTGTAGCCATGGTAGCATAGGCAGCAGTGAGCAACGGCAGGGACTAGCTGTCCCGAGTATAAGCCTGCCTGGACCCTGGGTATGTCCTGAGGGTGGCTAGCCCTTGCAGCTGCTGAAGACTGCCCTTGCTACTGCAGCTACAATTCTATGTTTAGCATGCAAACTCAATGAGAGCTAGAGTGATTATGTCTGTGTAAGCTAGGAATCACCCCCCTAGCTCCAAGTGTAGATGTAGCCTCCTCAGTCTGTCTTGTTCAAGTTATTGCACTCTGGATAGATAATTAGTTATCTGAGAGCAAGAGAGCATGAGATTGACTCGATAGCCTGCTGGTTAGAGCACTCATCCAAGATATGTGACATCCTGGGAGATCCAGTCCTTCTGCTCCTCCACCTCTTTCCCTCCCTCCCTCCCTCCCTTCCCACCTTCTTGCAAAAACAGCATAGGCATCTCCATACAAAGAGGATTTCTGGCTGCCAATCACTAGCAAAGATAGGCACCTCCCCTGCAGCCAGGTCTTAGATGCCTATCTCTTTGAGAGGGGCACACATCCATCTAGTGACAGTCAGTATCTCCAGTTAGGCTAGCTTAGGTGGCTCCCTGCCTGGTGTGCTGGCTTCTGTGCATCTCAGTCTAAGGTGTCTATCCCTCCTGATTCATTGTACAAAGAGCATAGGTGCCTAACTCAGGCTTTGTGATAGAGAGTGATTTTCTAGGAGCCTAAAGTTAGGTGCTGTGGTGCTCTATGTCACAATGATGCATCTAAAGGTCTAAGTTACTGTTTCCACTTAAGAATATGCTTCCATAAATTCCTTTGCTTCCTATTTTCTTGTTTGGTTTGCAGAGCAAATGGTTAATCCATAGAATCATAGGACTGGAAGGGACCTCGAGAGGTGATCTAGTCCAGTCCCCTGCACTTATGGCAGGACTAAGTATTATCTAGACTAGCAGTTCTCAAACTTTAGTAACCAGAGGATCCCCATTTTGATTTAAAAAATTGCAGGGATTCCCAGGTTCCCCCCACTCAGCCCTTCCCTTGCCCCTAAGCCCTGTCCTTGCCCCGCCCCTTCTCTGAGGCCCCATCCCCACTTCCTCCATCGCTCCCTCTCCCTGACCCTCACTCACTTTCACCAGGCTGAGGCAGGAGGTTGGGGTGCGGGAGGGACTGTGGGGTTCGAGCTGTGGAAGGGAGTTTGGGTGCGGGAGGGGGTGAGGGGTGCAGGCTCTGGGCTGGGGCAGGGGGATGTGGAAGGGGGTGAGGGGTGCAACGCTTACCTCGGGATGCTCCCGAAAACGACCGGCACATCCCTCTGGCTGTGGCTCCTAGGTGTGTGTGTGGGGGAAGGTGGCAATGGCCAATGGGAGCTGCAGACTCAGCGCTTGGGGTGGGGGCAGTGTGTGGAGATCCCCTGCCCCACCCCCCCCATGGGCTGCAGAGACATGCCCACCACTTCTGGGAGCAGCAGGGAGCTAGAATAGGTAACCCTGTCCCCAGTGTGATGGAGGTGCGCCTGGGAGGGATGGGGAGGAGTTCTCAGTGGGGCCCACCGACCCCTGGAGTCCCCTCGGGGACCCCCTGTTTGAGAAATGCTGATCTAGACCATCCCTGACAGGTGTTTGTCTAACATGCTCTTAAAAATCTCCAATGATGAAGATTCCACAACCTCCCCAGGCAATTTATTCCAATGCTTAACCACCCTGACAGTTAGGAAGTTTTTCCTAATGTCCAACCTAAACCTCCCTTACTGCAATTTAAGTCCATTGCTTCTTGTTCTATCCTCAGAGGTTAAAAATTACAATTCGTCTCCCTCCTCCTTGTAACAACCTTTTATGTACTGGAAAACTGTTATCATGTCTCCTCTCTGTCCTCTCTTTTCCAGACTAAACAAACCCAATTTTTTCAATCTTCCCTCATAGATCATGTTTTCTAGACCTTTAATCATTTTAGTTGCTCTTCTCTGGACTTTCTCCAAGTTGTCCACATCTTTCCTGAAATGTGGCACCCAGAACTGCACACAATACTCCAGCCGAGGTGTAATCAGCGTGGAGTAGAGCGGAAGAATTACTTCTCGTGTCTTGCTTACAATACTCCTGCTAATACATCCCAGAATGATGTTAGCTTTTTTGCAACAGTGTTACACTGTTGATTCATATTTAGCTTGTGGTCCATTATGACCCCCAGATCCCATTCCACAGTGCTCCTTCCTAGGCAGTCATTTTCCATTTTGTATATGTGCAACTGATTGTTCCTTCCTAAGTGGAGTACTTTGGATCATAAACTGGTACTGTAGCCCCTTTTGACCTGAGTGCCTAGTCAAAGTTTTGGGCCCTGAGGGTATTCCAGTTGGGAGTAAAATATGATGATTCTTTGTAAACAAACAAAATTGCATTAAAGAAATACCTAAGTTCTGTGTCTCTGAAAGCAGATGGAATCAAATCGCAGGAAACAGCTTCTTTTGCTCACAGCATCAAAAATATTCTTTTCAGCCTGCCCCTGCCCAAAATATTCTTCTTAGGTTTCCTTCCAGGGATAGCCACTATGCTTTCAGCTGTTTCTCTTTCTCATCCCTTCTCCATTTCTTTGTGTTCTGCCTCCCACCCCACCTCCACCCAGCCCCCCACCACACACAGTTCATAGACCCACACCCCTCCTGAAAACAATACTCAGAAAATCTGTAGGGCAGGTTCACACTCTGCTTTTGTCTTAGGTGGGTCTTATGCTTACAGTTAACTGAAGGGTGAGTGCATGCCTTACAATCCCATCCTAAGGTTTCATCCAGCTCATCATTGTACTGTCTCAGAGCCTATCAACTCCTCATTCTCTTGTTCTCATCCTACAGCTCCCTCCAGCAAACTTCAACACATATACCTGGAACCTTCTCCCGTACCTGGTAGATCAGAGCCCTCCACTCCCATTGACTGGCCTGAGAGTTAAGGTGAGGGTATTTGATCAAGCCCTACACTCTGCACTCACATGGTGATGCACTCAATGCACTTTGCATCTCTACCAACCAGGATCCTGTTTAAAACTTAAGAATTGTTTTTTTCTTCTGGCCACACATTTTTTAGAGTTCTCTGTTAACATTTAAACATTTTATGCTTGCTGATGTGAAAAACAGAAATGCCTACTCAGATTTGCACTTTCCCCTCTGTTCTTATGTTTATGAGGAGCTGATAATACTTGTTAACTGCATAGGTTTGAGTGATGAGGTGGGAATATTTTTGTAATATTTTTTGAGTCCTGTTTGTGCCTTAGTTTTGCCCATATGCTGTACTGCTATCCACTGGGGGTGCAAAAGGAGTGTTTGCTCTGACCCAGATTAGGAGATGCAGGTATGGGTGTTACCAGGGGCGGCTCTAGACAGTAGGCTGCCCCAAGCAGCGCGGAGCGCTGCGCCGCCCTTCCCCGGTCCCGCGGCGGGTCCCCTCTTCCCGCGGCTCCGGTTGAGCTCCCGCCGGCATGCCTGCGGCAGGTCCACCGGAGCCCGGGACGAGCGGACCTGCCGCAGTCATGCCTGCGGGAGCTCAACTGGAGCCGCGGGAAGACGGGACCCGCCGCAGTCATGCCTGCGGCAGGTCCGCTCGTCCCGGGCTCCGGTGGACCTGCCGCAGGCATGCCGGCGGGAGCTCAACCGGAGCCAAATGCCGCCCCCCCGGGAAACGGCCGCCCCAAGCGCCTGCTTGGCGCGCTGGTGTCTAGAGCCGCCCCTGGGTGTTACCTAGCTGTCTGGGGTTAAGTCCCCATATCAATGCAGCATTTGAAAAGGCAATAGCAAATCACATGGACATTGACACCTAGCAATCAACACAGGAGAGGGAAGAGGATATATTCACCTATTCACAGGAAGGCTTAACAACATTCCCCAGCTGGACAATAAAAGATTTGGAAGGTATGAGTTGAGGAGATAAAAGTTGGAAGGACTCGGTTCTTAACTGGCATCTGAGGACAAAAGTCAGGCAGAGAGACAGACCGAGCGTGAATTAAGGAATTCACTACAGCTTGACTGGGCTTTGGGCTAACCAGAATGGACTACACTTTTTAACCTTCAGTGCTCTATGCTAACCTAAGGACTTCCTATGCTGTGTTCCAGTTAATGAATAAACCCTACTGTTTGATAATGCTGTGTGAGTGTCGCTGCAAATGCTTGGTCAGGTGCATTAATCCCCGAAGAGTGCACAAGTCTCCAACAGGATTCTGTCTCAGTTGCACTCACTGAACAGAGCTCATGGGATGAAGCAGGAATGCTGAGGGCCCAAAGCCCTATTCTAAGAAGGCAGTGAATCCACGTGGCTTACCCTGGAGGAAGAGTGAGACCCATGGAGGTTCTAGCACACTGAAGGGGTTCCTCCTGGAGGCTGTTTCAAAGCTGTGGATCTGTGACACTTTGATGTTCCACTTCTGGCAGTCTAAGACTCCCTACAATTTACTTACATTCCCTGTGCCAATATGCAGACCACCAATCTGGGACCATTAGTTACTGGAAGAACAACAAAAACAAAATTTCAACATATTCTCCAATCATTATTGCACAACCAAAAATAAATGTGCACAACATTCAGAGGAGGTCACCTCACTATGAAAAGAAATCCATTCCTGAACTCTATTGTCCAGGACAGAGAACTACCACCAGTGGGTAAGACATGTATATAATAAACTCATTATATGAAACAAGCTAAGGGCCCAGTTCTCAAGCCTTCCACATGCAGAGTCCTCAGTGAGAGACCTGTGGGCAAACAGCTTGGCAGGATCATATCTAAGGACACCCACATTGATCTTTCTCTACCTGAGGTATGTATATGGCATCCTATTACCACAATATCTGAGCACCTTACAAGATTTTACTTATTTATCCTTGCAGCAGAAGTACTATTATCTATGAGGTAGAGAAGTACTATTGGCCCCATACTACAGATGAGGTACAGAGACGACAAATGATTTCCCAAGATCACACAAGAAGCCCTATATAGAACAAGAATTTGAACCCAGGCTTCTCAAGTCCTAAGCTAGTGACATAACCACTAAATCATCTTTCCTCTACATATACACGATGCCTACCAAACAGTCTGACCAAGACAAGTTAGTCAAGACAAGAGGTGATGCAATTATTCATCGCAAGCAATTGTTCTATGGAATTTAGAAAAGAGACGCACTGTTCCATTTGTTTATTAGAAGTAGATACAACTTACTACCATATAGGAATCCAAGGTCGGAATCTGGGCTTGGTCCTTTGCTCTTGGCTCACCAGGGGCTGGAGGCTTGCAGAAATAATGCAACGCTCCCCGTGGATATGCAGCATATTGTATTACTTTTTAGACACAATCTCTAGTACCGTCATTCAGTAATAGTGATTGCCTGCATTGTGGAGCTCAGTAGCTAACAGCTGTCATATAACTACATTTTCCTTTTCCCCATCTGCTGCTAAATGTAAGAGAGGGAACCCCTAGTAGAATTGTTGACTTTCTCTTCACAATCCAAAAAAAGCTCTTTAGATTTCTCAGGTCTCCTCTCACATTGTGTAATACTGTAATTTGTAAATCCTTGCAGACAACTGCCAGCTTTTACACTGTGCAAGCAAGCAGGGAATTTCTTTTACATAATAATAAAATAACCTTGCTCCAGTTTAATATTCCAGAGAGTTTCTTTCCCAATTTATTTTCACGTCAGCAGAATTTCTCTTTACACCTTGAAATAATGGTTCCAAAGCATCCACTTGGAAACTTAAAATAACCAGTCATTTGTCTGGGCTCATACAGCACCTTTGGGTAATATGATAGGTTTATCTTTCACCGCATCACTGTGTATTATGTTTTCAGTTCTCATTATAGTTCATTTAATTCTATTTCACCCATTTATTTCTAGTTCTTTACAATTCTCTTTCCAGTTACAAACCATTATCTCCTTCTTGTTATAATACTTTCCCTAATTATCTTCTATCATCCCTTTATTTTATCAATTGGCTTTTCGCTCTTTGATGTCTTTCAGTTTTAACTTCATGTAATTTGACCCTTTTTGTTAATTCTTTGGTTTTTCACTGACCTATTCTCTAGTCTTTTCCCATCTTTCATCTTTTCCTATATATTGAAATTCCAACAATTGTATGGTTTAGCTACTGTTCTGCCAGTGATGAACTTCAGAGAGCTGTCCAAACATAAGGACACTTTTCATGATAAAGAGTAGAAGTAGAGCTTGCATGAGATTTAAAAAAACAACAAAACAAAACAAAAACAGCTGTTACAGGAATTGGAAAATTGATCATAACATAAATAATTGAAAACCTAATATGTAAAATGTCAAGCACAAAGTTCCATTCATTTTACCAACATAATGGTATCTGGTATTTGGCTTAATAATCAAAATGAAAAACATGTATACTTTCCTGAGACTATGGCCTGGTCTACACTGGAAAATTAGGTCAGTTTAACTATGTCCATCAAGAATGTGAAAAATCCACACCCCTGAGTGGCATTGTGTGGCCAACCTATATCCTTATTAGACTGTGCTAGGTTGACAGAAGAATTCTTCTGTTGACCTAGCTACCACCTCTTGGGATGATAGATTACCTATGCCAATGGGAGAACCTCCCCTGTTGGCACAGGTAGTGTTTATACTTAAGCACTGCATCAGCACAACTATGCCACTGTAGCGTTTCAGTTTCCCCATCTATAAAATGAGGGTAATACTAGCATTTCACAGGAGTCCTACATAGCTTAACTAGATAATATGTGCAGAATTCTTTGAGTTCCATCAATGGAAGGTGCTAGAGAAGTGCAAAATATTATTGTTTAATGCACAAGCCTCTCATCCCAGAGACTATATTCCGATTAATACCACAAACAGAAGTGAGTTTGGCTGTTTCATCCTAATTCTGTTTAAATAGTTCTCTGTATCACAAAACCACCATGCAGTTTGGTGAGATTAATAGAAGTTTCAACAAAGAGCAATGAGGATGCAAGTCAAGGTGTTATTGCATTGGTAGAGTTGAAATATGTGCAGAGTACCCCACTGCACTACAATATGCTTGAATCTAACCAGTGCTATGAGTCCTTCCCTAACTTTCATCAGCACCCAATTTTCACCTCCCTGCCTCTATCACTTGACATGGCTGTATTCATGACAAATACAACAAGAATTCAAGCATTCAGCTAGCATAGACATTAAACAAAAAGGTGTGATGGTCTATTTTCACATTAGCTAGCATTTCCTATGAGTCAGTAATACATCTCTCTTTCTCCACCAATTTAATATCGGATTACTGTACATCGCTTAATACATAGCATGGCTAGAATTTCCAGGCACAAATAAACAGTTAGATTTTTCTGCTTTGGAAATCATCAGAAAAAAATTATGAAAAAATATCCTTTAGTTTCTCCAATGTATATTATAACTTAGGAGCTGAGAAGGTACAGTATTTCATTTTAAAAATATGTTCTTATTTATGCTGATGCCAATAAAAAATGATTGTTACTGTGGCAATTCTGTAAGATACTTAATTTCCGTGGGAAAAACATACACACACACTTTTTTTTTTTTTTTTTTGCTTTCTACACTGTTACTCTTATACAGTGATTTGAAATTCTTCCATATGGGTTAAAATTGTCTGTCTTCCTACCCCATTCAATATGTCTGAGAATTAGGCCATTTAGTTTTCCCACTTTCTTTCTTCGTGCCCCACCCCCCATAAAAATGAAGTTATTGGAACAAAGATAGTGACTCACATTTGAGATTATTTGCATGATTAAGGGTCCACAGTTGGATCTCTAAAGAAGAGTGGACCGGTTTTGGATAAAATAAGAACTGATCCAATTCTTCACACAACACTTGAAATAAATCCTACCCAAACCTTTGATTATGTTTGAGAAGATTTGGAAAACTTCTCTCCGTCTTTAATATTTGCATAGCTTTTTTTTTCTAGTTACCACCAGTCTTTCACTGACTTCAACTGGCTTTGGATCAGACCCTAGCAGAAAAAATACTTAGGTCAGATCCTTGGAATGTCTAAGTAAGCATAGCTCTGTTAATGTCAATGGAACCATGCAAATGTACACCAGCTGAGGATCTGGCCTCCTGGTTTTGACATCCCTATTATCATCAAATTGCAAGTGCAATTTGTACAATGACTTAAATAGGACTACTTGCATCAGTAAGGTGAGCACGTTTGTGTAGATGAGTTTTGTACATTTGTGTATCAAAGGGCTCTTGTGCACTACAGTAGGAAACTGCTGTTGTTTGGTTGCCAATATTTCAAGGGAACATTAAATGCCTGCTTTCACTGAAACACAAACATTTTTGATCCTGTTGGGATCTGTGAAGCCTCCAACACCTTCCCTCTTCTCTGATTTTTAACCAAACCTAAATCTAGGATCGAAGGGCTGTATCATGAACACTGAAGTCAATGGAAATTTTGCAGCTGACTTTCATGAGAGCATTAGCATGTCCTAGATTATTATATTTAAGTGGTTTATTTAGAGTTTGGTCTTGCGAGTTGCTGAATGCTTTCATTGCCTTTAATTTAAATGGGTTTTGAGGTCATTCAGCTTCTTGCAAGCTTGGGCCAATGAAGAATATGTAGGGAACTGAGGGACCTCAAGACCTTTGAAAATCAGTCTTAGGTGCCTCAATTTGGACACCCAAAAGTGGAGGCTCCCCCAGAATGGATATGATTCAGTTCCACATTGATTACAGGAGCAGGCATTATAGCTGATTGAAGCATCTCATAATATTTCCCATATTAACTGATGTGAAATAAGCACACAAATCCTTTCTCTTGGGGGCAATTTCTGCCACCCTTAGTCATGCTAAGTAGAACTATCCTTATTCCATGAGTAGTTCCTTGAAATAAATGGGAGTACTCACAGCGTAAGGTAACCATTTAACATATTTTGGCCCATAGTAAAAACCTGTCAAACTCTTGGCCTCTCTGAACTAGATTTTGCCTTTTATCTCTTATGGGTACGACTGATGCTAAACTACTTGGCATTAAAATATTGTTATGCATGTCATTATTCTCTAGAATTTGCTTGAGGGGTTTTTTTTAGCATTATAATTGGCAATTTGGCAGAGTGTATGGTATGAGCTAATGAGTTGCGAGTACAGATTGTACTTGCAAATTCAAAAGATTTACACATGAAATGGTATCATGAAAATTAGCGCTCCAGCTCAGGGCCAGATTCTGCCCTCTCTCACACCTGCACAACCTCATGCTTGGACCCAAGGGCAAAAGTTCTCTGATAAATCTGCTTGTGTAGATACAACTATTACCTCTCACCTTGAGATTTTAGTACATAGCTTTACATTTACCAACACTGGGCTAATTTCTAAGCTGTAGCAGAGCAGAGCTCCATGTAGCTCTGGGGTTGAAGGCAAATGAGTCTAAGCCACCTTTCTGCCTTCCCTGATCCTGTGCCTGACTGGGAGCTGAACTATCTGCTGCTACAAGTTAGAGCACCTTAAGGAGCTAAAATCAGCAGTGATGATACAGTAGTGCAGGCTTCAGAGCAGGCTGTACAAACTTGCCCAGAACGCTGGGTATGTACTTGTGTTCCAAGTCCATGCCAGAGTCCATGCCACCACATTTCCACTACTATTTTTAGTTTTACTAGCTGTACTATTTTTAGTTTCAGATGTTGCAATCACACCATGGATTGAGTGTAGACATCCAGGGAGATGGAGGGAGGAAATGGGAATTTAGGACCCAGCCCACTGTATTTATTTGTTTGAATTGGATTCTTTTTGGTGAGAAAATGTTATATATCATGTTACGTCCTGTGCAAAATTGAGAACACTAGTGATAGTGCGATGTGGAGTGTGCAGGAGAAGTGGGTTAATCAATTGAAATTGTAGCACCAGAATAGCACAAAATGGGTGGATTTGAAATTCCTATCTCGACTTCCCGGACATGCTGGAGACATGTATGATGTGTGAGAGAGCCCATATTTTAATGCCTGCACTATCCCTTCCCTCTGTGGCAAAAATGACAGCTCAATTAAACCTCCACTATTTGCTGCTACTCTCTTTTTTTATTTCACTGTGTTCTTTGTACTCATAAAGGATATTACAAATGAAATATTTTCTGTGAGTCTGCTCATGGGCTAGAAGAAAATAATGAGAACATTTAATTGTTGTCATAGATTTCCTTGATAGGGTGAATCCATGTTCTAGGAGCCAGTTAGAAGTGAAGAAAAAAGGGATTCTGACCCAACAAGTCTTTTGTGGCTGGTGAGTATATCTCTGAAGGCAATTTACTGTGACTCTCACGTTCGCTAAGCTGGCCATCTGTTTTAACTCTCCTCTTAAAAGGGCTGTCAGAGTGGAGTATTGTAGCCATATTTATTATAGATAAATATTATAAATAAATAATGGGTAACATTTTCTAAAGTATTTAAGTGACTAAGGAGCTTAAATCCCATTTTCAAAAGAGACTTAGGACCCAAAATCTCAATGAAAGACAATAGGATTTAGGCTCCTAAATGTCTAAGTTACTTTTAAAAAATAGGCTTCTCTGTTATTTGGGAAATTTTATCCAATACATCTCTGTTTGGTGGTTCTAGTGCATGCATAATTGCCAAAATGCCATTTGTGCTTTTGAAAATCTCCCCCTACGTGTCTAGCTATGTGTATAGATGTGTATTTTGAAATCCGGGAGCAAAGTGCTTTGTGGGAGATTAGGTTCTAAGGGGTTAACTGAGATCAACAGTTTCCAAACTTCAGATGAATACCAACAAAGATCTGGGGCCTTATAAAGCCTTTTGAAAATTAAATTAATTAAAGCCTTCATTACTATAACCATAAAAATGAGGAAGGTTTCAGTAATTTTGTTTGTAAAATACATCAGAAATGATACAGGTTTTACTGATGAAAAGGTTTTACTTCAGTCTTGAAATGTCATCATCCAGCTATTAAAATTAAATACCAAAGTTTTCATATTAATAAATTTCACACTGTAATAAAATAGCAAACTATTACAATAGTTCAATTTGGATGACTTGTGTAAATGCTGCATATACAGAAAGTCACTTCAACTCAACTCAGTTGTACTTTTAACCTAATATTTTGCATTATCTGATTTGATTCTAAATACTATAGATGGATTTATCAGGTAAATATATAGGAAGACAACTATCTTGCTGATGGGAAAAAATGTGTCTTTGCACACAGCTATAACCAATTTTGTTACTGAATAATCCGCAGGCTGAAAAATATTGAGTTTGCTTAGTACTAGGTTGAAATTCTGACCCCACTGAAGTGAATGGGAGGCTTGCCATTCACTTCAGTAGAAACAGGATTTCACCCCAGCTGTTTAACAATAGAACACATTTCAACAGTGGCCCCATTTATGTAGAAAATATATTATAGCTAATTAGCTGCATTAAGTTAAAGCACTATATTGTGGGCAGTGTGGAGCCAGTGGGAACTCCATGAGGTAAAAAAAAGATATAGAAGAGATAAAGTGTGCGTAGAAATGAGCAACGAGAATGGTTAGCAGTATGGAAATCTCTCATAAAAAGAGACTGAAAATATTGGGACTATTTACTTTATTTCCAGAAGTAGGGAATCTAAGAATCAACATTAAGAAACCCTAGTGCTTTAAAATAACCTCTACTATAGAGTGATTAGGAAGAAACTTTCTCTATGCACAGGTTGTTTCTACTACATAGTGTCTTGTATTTATCATCCATGGCATTTGATACTGACCACTCTCAGGGCCAGGAAAATGGATTTGATGGGACACTGGTTTGAATATGTTTGTCTTGATAAACTCCCTGATTTTCCAGGCAATTAAACTTCATTAAAAATAATTACTTTTTTTTACACATTTGCACATTTTCTTAGCATCACTGTCGAGACTCAGAGACTTAAAATTAACTATAGACATTTTGTTTAGATTCACAGCCATAAGCATGCCAATATTCCTGCTATCCAGTGTGTTTTGTGCCTGTGAGGAGGCAAGCAGATTGAGACGTACAAGCACCTGCTCTCCCATGACTTATGAGAAGGCAAAAATATTGTATATTTCAAACTCTGCCTGCTCAGGAGAACAGAGTGCTAAGGCCAGTTTAATAGGTATACTGGCAATATAACCCCCCTCGGTTTGGTCATGGTGAGTTTCCTACCTAAAATGATTGTATTCTATCAATATTGTAATGCACGTTGTGATGGGGCTATTTTTTTTTAAATAGTGCTATGCTTTTGATTTATTCAGACAAAGTGTCCCTTTAAAGTGCATCCAGGTTCAAAGTGTTGAGCATATATACCTTACAGGAGCACAAATACCTTTATTTACCTGAAGGCATACAAATGTTGGGGTAGTTTCCTTTAAATTTACAATAATGTTTACCCTCCTACATTGCTATCCAATTTACCAGAAAGAGAAAACTTATACTGACAGGAAGGTAGTGTTATGGGGGTGGAAAATATATATGATCCAATCAGTGGAGAGGGGGTTAGGAGGAACAGCTGTTTCTTAAGTAATGACATATAAGCGATATCAGTCCCATTGGTTTAATTACATTGTAACCTTAATTAACAAACATCTGCTTCCCATGTTCTATTCCCAAAGGCTCTGACATTTTCGACACAAACATTCTTATATTCTTAATGATCAAATACTTTTGAAGCATCAGTTCTGATCAAAATAAACTACTCTGCTAGATATAAAATAACAAAACTAAATGGAAAAAAAGGATATCCTTCCTTTCCATCATTTCTTCAGTTCTGATTTCCTGGTTCTTTGCAAAGGAGTGTGGAGTACCCCCTTTCAAATGCATGTTTATATATATATATATATATATATACTTTTTTGCCTTCCACCCAATAAATGTTGGAAAGAACATGAACTTCATATAATCATGAAATGTGTGTGTGTGTGTCTAACTTCATTTCCAATCAACTCTGTTTCTCTTATAAAAATAACTAGTGATTCACTGTGCAGATATCAGGCATATTTTTTATATTTCCTTGTGTTTTCCTTTATCTCTGTGGTACCCCTACAAAAACAACCCATATTTAGGTCTTGTACACTGGCATATGATTAAGAGAGTGGGAGACGCAGCATAAGCCTATGTACTGTACAGGAGGTCTGAGTGAATCATAGCACTAGGAAAAAACTTCAGGGCAAAGATTTGTTTTATAATAAACCTTATGGCATGAAAAATTGTGTTTGTAAGAGAGAGAGAGATTCCAGTGATGTGTTCCCTAGAAATACCTAAATAAGACAGGGAAGGTATGTGGGAAAAGAAAGCGAGTAATCCAGGTAGCCTTAAAAATATAAATATAAATTTGTCTTTTAAGAAGGAACTTTTATACAGGGACTGTTATTCATCCTGTGGGCAGGAAATCCCTTGAAGTACAGGTGAAAATAGAGATGGATAGATTAGATATAAAATATACCGGTCCAAAATGCAGTGAAATTCAATGCCTTCATATAGTCTTACACAAAAAACGATGTTAGAAGAGATGTTAGAAGAGAGTTAGGTAATATATAGCGTATATAGCAGTAATTTAAGGGCAAAAATACTAAAAGGATATTGTCATTATTCCAAATTCAAACATTGCAAACACAGGAAATTCAGGATTAAGGTTAAACTTCAAAGACATCCAAACATGTAAGGTAGGAAAAGGCACAACTGAGGACCCAAACCACCTTAACTTTGTCCTGTAGCGATGCTATACAGTTATGATTAAGGCATTTTAGTGTTTGTGGTCCTGGATTGATTTTTACAAACACATTAGGTTCTGTTTTCAAATTTTTCCTTTCATGTCACTACAAAGCAGGGTTGAGGTTGTTTGGTTGCATTTCCACACAAGATGGTAGAATGGCTAACTCCAGTTTCCAACCATTAGCTTATGTTATTCTGGATTTAAAAAATCCTCTAATATGATACATTTCTGTGAGGATAATTAGAGATCAGGATCAAGTATCCCCTTAACTTTCTCTTCAATAAGATAAACAGATTCTGTTCCTTAAGTCTCTGATTGGAACACATGTTTTACAGTTCTGGAATCATCCTTCTGGCTCTTTTCTTCTCTGTATCCTCTATAATTTTTCAAGTGTGAACACAGTAATGTAGTAATGGTCTCACCAGTACTGTATACAGAGGTATGATCACCTCTTTAGTCCTATTTGATGTTCTTCTGCTTACATAAGGATTGAATTAGATCTCTTAGCTAAGTATCACACTGGGAGTCATGTCCATATGGATATCTATCATGACACCAAAATCCTTTTCAGAGTCATTGCTTTAAAGGACACAGTCCCCAATCTTGTAAATACATACATTGTTCCTTACATTTGGCTATATTAAAATGCATGTTATTTGAATGATTCTCACTTACCAAGAAATCCAGATATCTCTGTATAAGGCTATGTCTATACTTTCAGCTAAGGGTGTGATTCCCCAGCTCATAGACACATACTCGAAGTGAGCTCTGGATGATAGCTAGTTCTATGATAAATAGTGTAGCCCTGGAAGCCCAAGCAACAGCGGTGGAGTTTAGTCATGCTGAGTACAAACCTGCTTGAAACCCATGGGTATGTACTCAGCATATCTAAGTCGTGCCTCCGCTGTCTGTGCTACTGCAGCTACTCACACTAGCTCTCACTGAACTACTGTATGTGTATGTAAACCACACCCCAGCTCATAGTGTAGATGTAACCTAAGTGTTCTGTCCCCATCATTACTTACCACTCCACTAATCTTCGTTTCAACTGCACTTTATCAATAGTGACTTTATATTTTCTTTCAGATCACTAGTAAAAAAATATTGAATAGTGTTATGCTGAGAACCAAGCCCTTGACCCCCTCGAGAAATATTCTCATTCACGAATGGTTTCCCATTTACAGCTGTGTTTTGAGATCTGTCAGTTAGCCAGTTTTTAATCCATTTAATATACGCCATGTTGATTTTTGCACAGTTAGTTTTTTAATCAGAAAGCTGTTTAGTACTAAATCAAACACCTAACATAAGTCTAAGGATATTACATCATAACAAACTGTAAGCTCATAAAAATGATATGATATTTGTTTAACAGCACCTATATTCCATTGCCATAATTTAACTCTTTTATTTATTGAATCCTGTACCAGCCATTCCATTATTTCCCCTGGGTCTGTATGAAAAGCTATTACTATTTCTACAAAAATCCTTTCTTAGAGTTAGCCTGTGGATCAGACTACATGCCTGTACAGGCAAAAAAACCCTCTATACTACTTCATGGTCTACCCAGACCTTGAGTCCAGGTTCCCACTTATTCAGTTCCTGGAGAGGCTAGGTGAAGAGGGGTAGAAATGGGCAGTGCCTTTGCTGTTCCCCCAATGTCCAGGCCAACACAGATGGGCTGGTGCAGGAGATGTTGTAATTTGCTGATGGTATATGCATGAAACAAAAGTTAAGTAATATATAAGCATGCCTATGTGGATACTACAACAAGCTCCATTTATCTGGCTGACATCCGTTTAAATTATACAATAGTGAGAGTCTCCATTTGGCATGGCAGAAAAAAAGTTCTTTTTTTCTCACATCATAAAATGTATCTGCCATTTCAAGCCTGATTCTAATCTCAATGGCTCTAGTATTACATAAGAGATAATTCCATCAAAGTCCTGATGTTGTGCTGATGTAGAACGTGTATGAAGAAGGAGACTCTGACCTGTTAGTTAGTGGAGTTCTTCCATTATTTTTCTCATGTAGCTAAAAAATACAATATTCCAGCAAATGGGCCAGAGCCTCAGCTGTTGCAAGCTGTCATAGCTCCATTGAAATCAATTTGCCCCAGCTAATCACCTGACCCTATGTGTGCCTGAGCCACAATATTCAGAGCTGGGTTTTGTGGCCTCCCAAGTTTGGAAGTGGGCAGATCTACGATTTTGGTTTTGCCAGTTATAGAGTTGGGGGTCTGCCTTAAAACGTAGATCTAGGTCCCAATTTCATTTCCTAGTCCTTCCCTGAAAATTCAGGGGAGGTTGGATCAGGAAAATTGGTTCACTTTCATTTCTAAATAAAAGCCACTTATTGTAAAACGTATTGAAATTCGAAGGAAAAGTACTACTGAAGTAGTTTTCATCTTCAAGGTAAGGAGTGGTGGGGATGTATTCACATGCCATTCACATTCACATTTTTGTAGCAGGCCAGAAAAGTGACAAGTAGTTGTATTAGGATAGTCTGAAGATTTTACTTTTCAGAAAGACCTGATAGTAAACTTTAAAGAAAAAAAAATTGATGAAACTCACTTCTCCTGCTGACAGTCTAATAAGAAATTTGGTGAGTAAAGTGCAAGGAGGTTCAGGTTCAAAATCCAGTTCATGATCTTGGCTAGGGTACAATCTCCCCTCCCCATCGTACCCACCAACTGCTACTGCAAACTATAGGTTGATATAATTGCAACAGCCCATCTGTACCTTTTGGGTTGGGTGCCAGGGCCATTGGAATATTATAATCATCAATCCCATGGCCCTTTGTAGGCCTGGTCTGGAGATTCATCTTCAAGAAAGTGTAGAGGCCACAGAGTTCTGCCACATGGCTGCTCTGCTGTGGAGTTTAAGGTGCAGAGGTCATTACACAGGATAAATTTTGACCACTGTGCTTAGCTTGGGACACATGTATGTTATTGATCTATGAAAAACGGAACTGAGAGAGGCAAGAATGAAGCTCAGATGCATTAATAGTGCAGTTATTCAGCTTCACTCCTCAGTGCTTCACTCCTGCTTTGGTCTTTGAATTTTAAAGATATTCCTATTTTTATGCAGAGTCTTTTAATTAAAGAAAATCCCACAAATGGATAGATTGTCTGTCTGAAACTTTCCACAAGAACAAGAATGATGCACAGCATTTTAATCTGGTGAATATTGGTTCTCTTAGTGAAAACCACTATGAAACCCATTCCCATTCAAGGGCCCAATCCTGAAGTCTTTACAGTGCCTAGGCAAATTTCCCACCCAGGTCGGTGCTTTTTCCTGAGGACCCTGGGATCAGGCCACAAATTTGTTCCATACTCTTTTTGCAAAATATTGTGTGACCCTCCAGTGACAAGGCTAAGCATCTTCATTGTATGATTCCAAATGTCCACACATTAGAAGCGACGTCTGTTGTCAGACTGAGTTCTCAACTGGCATTCTCCATGGTATTAGGAGTCACGACATATATCTTTAGTGTATGTGGGTGTCATGACATTAAAAATGACATAAAGCTTATTATGTAGACAGAAAATAAACATTTTCTTCCTTTAATGAATTTAAGATTGATGGATAATTACTTTGCTTGCCACAGAGAGCCTCCCATAATCAGTATAAATCATAAGGTCATTAAATTGATAGGGCAATGAGAAATAAATCAGTGCCCTGAAGATGGTTCATAATTGCTTGTTGTAAAAGACCTGGTTGCATGATATTCTGTAAAGACCATACTGTGAATCTATCTAATCATGTTGGATGTGTTAGTGAGTCTATAACAAAGCCAACAGAATAAGTTAAAGACCACCCACGGATGAACCAGATGACTTACGTGTCTGTGGAAGACTCAGAAAAATCTGTACTTATTGCTCCACCTCAACTCTATCAGGAACTTCATAGGCTGGCTTTAAAATAAGAAAGAAAGAAAGAAGTCAAACTAAAGGTTGATGCAATTCATTTTGTGTAATGGTGTTTCTAAAACCAACATTTCTTGGACAAAAGTGACGTGCAGTAATAGTGACAGCTTGCTATTAGAAATGTTCTGCGTGTACATGTGCATAGCATAATTGGAATCAAATGACCAGAAAGTGACACATCTCCCCACAAGCAGTTTCAGTTCTTTAATTTTTGTAGTTGACTGTGATAAATTATTTGAAATCAAGTTCTCATGAAATTGAGACTCTGCAGTTCAACACCTTTTAGTACTGAGAGTTTATCAATAAAATACCAGCAAAATTATCTTAATCACCACAGAAAGGCAGGAAATAGTTATTCTAAAATTAGAACATACTGTATTATAGAAACACAAGAGGGCTTTACAGTTTGGATAACTGCATTGAGTGCATTTTACAGCCCGGAGAGAACATTGCATTTACACCCAATTGTCCTTTTGTTTTAGCCAACAGTAGCTGAGCCATTCTGGTCTCAGTTACCAGTGGTGTCAATCTGAAGTGACTCCACTAAGACAATGTAATCTCTCTACTTTTACACTAGCGTAAATGAGAGGAGAACTTGCCCCAATTGAGTTCATTTTACTTTAGTACAGCAGCCACATTTGCAATTTAGTTAATTGAAAAAGCAGAGAGCTCATATAATTATGTTGCCTATTCTGTATGTAATGTAAATAATATTTAGCATATGAACCTATTTTGCATGTAAAATATTTATTGCTATTATTATTACTTATTTACTTAACACTAGTGCCTCCTGCTCAAGCAAATGACCATGGGAATGAATGCCATAGTTTTGTTAATTACATGTTGTTGGTGATGATGTTTTTTAATTGGGGACAAAGGAAGAGGGTGTGGGAATGGCAGGAATGGGGGAGTTAGTAACAGTAAGGAAATAGGAAGAAAAGGTGAGGGGAAGAGGGGCAGGCACTCACTGCCATCACCTGCCTCACCACAGTTAGAAGGCTGGGTTTTGTAGGCATCATGGCAGAGGTGAGTCTTCAGGTGGGATTTGAAAGAGGGCAAGGTAGAGGCTGTATAGATTTTTAGGTAGTTTCTTCCATGTGTTAGAAAGTTTGGGGTTGTTTGAAGGTGAATCTAATGGTTGGGTGGGAATGTTAGCAAAGCAAATGGTGGGTGGCTGATGTCACAGTAAATTACAAGAGCAGACAGTGCTTAAAGGTAAAGACAAGAAGCTTGTGTTTGCTGCGAAAGTGCAGGGAGAATCAATGGAGGTGCTGAAAGAGATGTGTGATAATGTCTGAGTGGCAAGCCAGAAAGGTGACCTTACCAACATTCTTCATGGACTTTAGGGGAACAAAGTTGCAATAAGTAAGGCCAGAGAGAAGAAGGTCTGTATTAGTCAAAAGACACAAAATAAGGCTCTGTTTTGGTGGAATCATAGAGGAAAGGCCAGATCTTTGAGGTGTTAAGTAGAAAGAAGGGGCAAGATTTAGATACTGCTTGGATATGTGGATCAAGAACGAAGGGCAAATCAGAGATGACTTTTCAGTCTAAACCATGTCAACCCTTTAACATATGTGAACTTAAGTCTAGATGAGAAGTTAGAAAGTGCTTAGGAACACGTATACACACAAACACAGCATAAAGTACTCAGATCACTTAATTAACCTGGAATTCTTTTTTACTAAGTTTTTCTTCTACAAAAATTGTTCCAAAAAAGAAGAAAAACACTTAAAATTAAATAGAACACAAATGTCACAAAGATTTTTCAGAGGAATAAATATATTTAAAAAAACTCAGATGCAATATGCTAACTTTTGCATGATGAGTACAGGGAAGATGTTATCAACGTAAAATAAATTACAAGGCAAAATAGACTATTTTCCCCCCACCCAGGGGCCATGAGGATTCCCATTTGACAGTTTGGATCCCTACCAGTTTCTTTCTAATACATCATAGCTGCTTCTATATTCCAAATATGGTTGTGTGAACTGCACTGAGGTCCCAGTTTAGCAAAGTGCTTTTGCATATACCTAACTTTAAGCTTGTGATGCTCATGTGGTAGACATGTGCCTGAGTAGGTTGCTGAAATGGGCCAATGCATGCTCAGAAAATTTAGAAGGATGGAGGAAGCTCTCTATAAGGCAGTTTGATAGTAACTGTTGTATTAATCATAGCTATAAATAGAGACAGACCCAATCCCTAGTAAAGGTGTGACACAAAGGAGTGCTAGTAAGAAAATGGTCTCTATTTCCTGGTGCTGTTAACTGACATGGGTTAGGGTTACAAAAGGTTCATGCCCAAGTCCATGATTGAGATCAGTACCCATAGTCTCCTGTGCCTAGTGTCATCCATCCTAAATCAGTGAATGGGGCAGTGTTCAAAACCCAAATATTGATTTGGATCCAAAATTTGCAAATGGCCCCTGTTTTTATAAATGGTCAAAGCAAAAGGTGCATCTGAACTACTCCAAGCTATTGACCAAGCTAGAACACATGTCTGTTATAAATCAATATCTATTTTAAGAACAAGGAATGTAGACTCAAACTTTAGATTTAGGGCTTATTGACTTTGGTTGGTGAAAGCAAGACTTTGGTTTTAGAGACAGCTCCATAGTGGTTAATTCAGTTCTAAATTAAATTTAGAGCGTGAAGTTTAAAATTTGAAGGGGGGAGAAAACAAATGAACAAACAAAAATATTTTGCATCCTGGTCAAATTTCAGAAAAATCCATTGGCCAATTTTAGAGCTGACAATTCAGATTTCTTGCCTATTCCATGACCTTCTTCTTTTGGATGAATTAGATGACGATTAAGAACCTAAGTTAGGGCCCTCAGAAAGAGACTACAAAATGATCTGAGCTCTGTGCCATCAGGGTATTGACTCCTAGCAATTATGAAATATATTGCAATGCCAACCATGATCAATTTAACAAGTATGCTTCAGTCCATTAGTCACAATATCTGAATGAAATTACTGTGCTGAACAGAACAAAATAATAATATCTGCTCTATGGCTTGATTATATTCTATCCTCACTTTCACTTACACTTGAACCTTTTCCAAACCCTGTTTATATATATATATATATTTGCTGAACAGCTTTAATTAATTGTACATTTTGTTTCCAGTGAGTAACAATGACAGAAAGTGGCCATTCTCTTCAGGAATGATGTAGTTGCCATGTTTCCATGCCTGTTCCTTAGAGAACATATTGGGCTGGATCCTGAGCTACTGTAAATCAGTGTTGTTTCATTGACTTCAGTGGAGCTATGCCAATTTATGACAGTTGAGAATCTGGCTCATTTAGTATAAACAGGCAGGTATGTAGTTTCATGTTTCACTGATCTTGTTACTATCACATACACAGAACTAAATCATGAAGGTGAAAATTTTCAGACGTGACCTCTAATTATGGGTGCCTCAGTTTGTGGGTGCCCAGTCACAAAATGTTCAAATAGGGGTACTTATTGAGGCCACATCTTCAGCTGATGAAAATTAGCATAGATCAATTGCACTGGATGGAATGCCATCAATTTTCACCAGCCGAGAGCTTACTCTTGTAAGCACCTCAAAAGTGGGCATTCTTAAGTTGAGGCACTGGAAGTTAGATGCCACTTTGATCTGAAAGCTTGTAATTCAGATGACCAGGTAAGATCCAATAGAAGGCCAAATCCAAGTGTACCCTGAAAGCCTGAAGCAAACCCCATAGCAGCTTAAAATATGCAGGCTTGCTGCACAGGGAGGAGTAGCATGACCTGTTTGGTTGTTTACTGAGTCTGAATAAGCAGTTACAACACTGATGCTGTAAGATAAAAACAGGAGAAAATTAGCTAAGGAGGCTGAACTACACAGTGGACCTTTGAGCCTTATGGAGTTTGAACCTAATTAAATGTTTAAAGATAAATATTGTAAAAAAAAAAAAAGACTGGCTTGTAGGAATTTTCTGTTTGGAAAAAAGTATGGATGGGTTGAGCAAGGAGGGAGGGCTAGGGGATCTGCTGGGGTATATATTCTTACATCCCCACACCTCTGTGGGGCTTGAGTAGCTCCCATTGAACAGATCCCTTCCAATGAAGTTCATGCCAGAGTGGAGGAGGGACACAGCTCTCTTCTCAGAAGCCAGCAGTGGCCACAGTACACTCATTTTCTATGACTAGCCTTAATGTTGTGAGGAGCACAAAATCACCACTCTGAGGAGGAGACCAGATCGACAGCCATTTTAAAAGCCATTTCATTCTGCTTAATACCACCAACACATTCCTTTTCTTTTTTCTTTTCTATCAGTTCTGCTGAGGCCACAGTCAGACCAATGAGAGCTTGGCAGAGACAACCTCAGTACCACCACCACCACCAAGAGGAGAAATATCCAAACAGAGGGTGTGCCAAGAGCCTGTTTCCTAGCCCTGTGCTAGGAATCAAAGTTGAGGATAAAAGCTGTTTTCCCCATTGGCCTGTGGTGAGTATAATGTCACCTGTCCTGTTCCTCACTAAAGCAAATGCTCACTGAACCACAATGGGTCACTCTTCTCCACATTAGTGCAGAAAAAATGAGAGTCTACTGTGTAGTTCAGTATATAGAAATATTTATATACATGTATTTGTTCCAAACAGAACACATGCTTCTAAATGAGATCATGAAGGAACACACATTCTAATAATACAGGTTATAAAGATATTTAAGTACCTTTTTCCCTCAAGGGAGAAAGCCAAGCAGACAAGGGGAAGGAGATTCCACTTCTTGTTTTTAGTGTGAATTTCTGGCCCTCTTTGCCTCGTCACCCCCTTCACTCAAAAATAAAAATACATTACTATTTTGTGATGCGTATTCTCATCCAAACTTCATACATATGCACGGCCATATGTTTCACACATCTTATGCTTCCTTAGCTTTATCTTCAGATTCAACATCAACACTCTTCCCAGCACACTTATATACACATACTTTGTTCATTTCATACATCTTACCATGTTTGCAGAGAATGTATAAGACATCCTACAAAGTAGAATCAAAAAAGAAGTTAAATTGGCTACACCTGGTGAGAGAGAAAGATAACATAGCATTCTGCTAGACCCTTCCATTGTCATCCTTACCTCCATTCATTGTTTTATTGAAAAGAATAAAATGAACTTATTAACTGACTACCCGATTCTGATCTCACTGACCCAGATTTTGCAAAGGTGCAACTCTATCATCTTCAGGGAGCTACTCCTGAATGGTATGGGTGTAACCAACAGAATCTGACACTGTAGCTCTCTAGATGAATAGACAAATCTTATGATTATTTACTGAGGACTAATTGCACACAGTGCTGTACAGGACATGGAGGTAACAGTTCTTGTTTTAATAATAGGCAACACATAAAGCATCAGGAGAGCTGATGATGGAATCATTACATAGTGATTCTCTAGGTGTTTTTTTTTAAACAAATGAGTAACAGCACTTTTCTTGTGGTAATTACAAGCTTCCTGGAAGAGGTGTGCTTTAATGAGGGCTTTGAAAGGAGACGGTGGCTGCACCAGGATTAGGAGGCTGTTCTAAGCAAAAAGGGGTCACATGGAAGAGGGTATTAAGATAAGCATGGGAGCAAGGTTACAAAGGGAGCAGTTAGACATGAGTATTATGCAAAGCAGTACATTAGCTTGAGAGGGTAGTATAGCTTAAAACCATGAAACACTCAGACCATTAGACACTGCGCAGTAAGTGTGAGTTTTTAAAAGTGTCAAATGTATTATGAAGCATAAAAAATAAAATCAGGATGAAACAAATTTTAGGTATTCCCTCTCCTCTTAACAGTCACTAGCCTAGTCATGTAAGCCCCTTCTGCATTAGATAGGACCTCATTCTCATTAGCACCAAGGGTTTGTCTATACTGCAATGACTGAATGACACTCCCAGTCTGGGGCAACAGACTCACACTAATTCTGTGCGAGCTAAAGCACTAAAAATAGCAGCATGGACATTGCCAAACGGTGCCATCCTTTCCCCCTCATCTGAGCTCAGGTGTCTAGCCTCCCAGAACTGCCACCCATGCTGCAACATCCCCACTGATACCTGGGCTGGGAGGCACACTCCCAGCAGTGTAGCCATATCCAATGGTGTCTTTACACTATCAGAGCCATGTAAAAAGGGGCATTTGTGTTTGAGAGTCAGGCCCCTAGCAACAGATTCTGCTAACTGGGAATTCAGCCCATATCTTAGACTGTAAGGCCAAGATTCTCAAAAGTATTTAAGCACCTAACTCCCATTGATTTCCCAATGGGAGTTAGGTGCCTAAAAACTTGAGGATTAGGGCCTAAGCTCTTTGGGGCTAGAGCTGACTTTTTGTTCTGTGTTTGTACTTTGTACAATGCCTAACACAATGGGGTCTTGGTCCATGCCTGGGGCCTCCAAGTTTCTACTCCAATACAAATACTAAATGATTATCATGAAAATCACTATTGCTACAGTGGAATGCACCATCTGTTTTATTAAGGATTTGTGCTAAATCCAAAACTGATTTCCATCAAGCCTCTGCACTTAAAAGTAATTTCAATGTTGTTACTGATTTACCACTATGAACAGGTTGTGCAAAGGTATTGGTCTAAATTTAGACACATTGTATGTGGGTGCAATTCCATGGAGTTCACTGAAATTGCACCTGCTAATACCAACTCTGCATTTGGCCCAGAAAAAAGTAGCTGAAAATCCTATCTCCAGTATAATTTGAGTTAGACTATATTATATGGTGGAGATTGGTGGAAGAATACTAGTTGAGTCCATACACCATTATTCACAGTTAAACAAAAATTCCATATGTAAACATAAAAGACCACATATGAAAGGCACTTAATTAAGGGGGAAGCCTGTACAGTCCCCTGCATGCCAAGCTACTCAGAGAAGCTGTGCACTATGCCCTACTTGTTCTGTAGCTAAATTCCAATTTGAACTATAAAGCAATAAGGGACAATAACTACGTGGCTACAGATGTGAATTACAAATGCCCATAGACTTCTGTGGGAGTTCCAGGTGTGGAACAATTGTTCTATTAGTCTTGAAATGGTGAGTTTTAGTGTATAAATATTTTTGAATATATTTTTGACCGTTTCCCTTGTCAATTTGTACTTCCGTGACCTTTGGGAAAATGACCATGCACTACAATTAGGGATGATCTTAAGTATTGAGTGCTACTACCGTTGTGTTTCCTTGCTATAAAATGAGTTCCTTAATATACTCTGCCTCTAGAGACAAAATTTCAAAGTAAGGCATAATTGATGCAACTGTGAAGAAAGTGCACACATCCATCATAGAGCTAGATTATGGCATTTAGCCACAGCCTTGAGTAGGGCACACTCCCTCTTGAGTGTGTAAAGGGACTATGTAAATTGCCTATACTTTTGGGCTGTCATCTCTTTAGTCTGAACCTAGAAAAACATCCCTTCCCTCCCACTCCGAATTTTTACGAGCAATGAGTATTTTCCACACAGCTCTACCAACAATCACTGAGCTTCTGAAAAACACAAGTGTGCGTGTGTGTGCGCACGCAAAATTACATCATTCCTCATGATGGATCTCTGAGCAAATTTGGGTGTGGGAGAGAAAAGAAAATGATTTTTTTAAAGAGCTAAAAGTGGCATATTTCTTCACAACTAGGGTAAAGCCAAACAAACAAAAATACTAAACACCAGCTGTCATGTACAGCTAACATTTGGGGTGGGGGGGAGGAATATAGTGTTGTGTGGGCTGAGGGTAAAAGTTGTCTTGGGAAGAGTCTATCTGTAAGCTACTAACTAGAGCTGCTATCGGCTACCAAAGCCTGCGCGCCATCAATGACTATTTCTCCAGATTTCTGCAATCACTCTGCCCATCTTCTCCATTAACCTTTGAGAGGGTAGGCACCTCCTTTGACCATCACCCAGTCAGCACCCTAAATATCAGAGGAAACACCTTTCCTTTGATATTTATACAGATAGGTATAGAGTTTCATATATTCTCATTTGACATTTATGTACAGCTACATTATAGCTGTTCAGATAAATGTCAAATGAAAGGTTTCCTCATTTGACATTTTTTAATAGTATGCCTAAAAGCATTGCGGTCAAATGAAGGATTGTGATTCATGTGACACTTAGAACCATATACCTGTCTCTCCACATGTGACGATGAAGGATAATGCTTTGCTAAACAGAAACTGGGGTGATAGGAGGTAAGCATCTAACCAAATAACAACTGAAAAGCATCAATACAATACAGCAATGCCAGTAAAAAAAAATGTATATGCATGTATAATATTCTAATCTTACCTATCAGAGAGCTAATAAACCATATCATCTTTTCTGTACATCAATTCCTTCCTTAATTCTTGATCACTTTGCTACATCTCTTCCTATACAATTAGCCATCAAAATGACACAATAGTCAAAAATGTTTCTGCTTTTCATAGTACGAGACTTCTACTTTTCACAGTGACAGTAAACAGCAATTGACAAAGTAATCTCTTTGTCCTGTCTTCCTTCCAGCAATATACAATACCTGGCTTAGCTCCTACCATAGCATTAAGAAGAACTTTTGTGCTTTTCAATGCTCTGTAAAACCTAACTCAAAAAAGGCAATTATTCCAGCTGTTCTTTTGGGCATTTTATTGAAGTACATATGTCCATCTTTCCTGGTAGCTTGTCCAGTAAGGTTTGCATTCCATGGAGGGTTTCTGTGTTGGCTGAAATTCTTCTGGGTAGTAGTGCAATAGTAGGTGTCCAACTGCCTCTGCCTTCTTCTGCACTTCCTCTCAATGTCTCTACCAAAATGATGCTCAACAGAGCCTCTTATGCCTCTCCTCTGAGTTCCATTAACCGTAAGTGAAAATGTCCCCAGACCTTTCTATCTCATGTTTGATTTTATACACTAACCGCTCTATGCAATTGCAATTGGATAAAGCCTGATTTTGACAGGCGCTTCATGCTAACCACCTTATTTGTGGTTGCGGTTTTATACCCACAATTCTGTATGGACACACATGATGTCGTTTTGATGTGTAACTGTGCTACTGCACCCACTGAAATCTCTGTTTGTAAGGAAAACATCGAAATGCATCAAGGGGAGAGTCAAATGCATGGAGGGGAGAGTCAAAATTTCAGGCTGGCAGCCTGAAGAGCTGAATGGTAGCTGAAAAATGGCACTGTAGTGGTTTTACATAGCACTTTATGTAAAAATATTATGGATATTTGTGTGATTATTTATACAGGACCCTGAAGATGAGATCAGAATTTGACCGATTATTTTTAAAAATAGGCAAATAATTTAAAACCCATTCTTTGATAATTATATAAAAAGATTTCTTTCACTTTAAATAATAATTTCAAAGCTGAATCATATAACATCTTGAGATGGGCTAAACTCCTACTATTGACATTTGTAGTTGGTTCATGAACAGGAGTTTCACCCATCACGACTCTTTAGTTATATTGGCTCATTGTTACAGTTTATCAGCTGGGACCTACCAGATTATTTAAAGCAGAAAGAAAATCTGTGTACTGTGGAGCTGTTACATCATTATGATGTATGTTCCAGTGAATGGTGACATACCAAAGTATCAGACTGTGAAGCATGGCATGAGGAAATGTAGCAGTTTTCCCACTGGAAACAATCACAGTCATATCAGCTCCTATTCTTGTTCTTGAATGCGGAATTGTAGGGCATATCTTATATTTTTGGGCCCTCATATTTGACAACTTTTCTCCAATTCTTTTTTATTAAAGAAGGCACGGTGTTGTTATTTTGATGCAGTCACAGCAGTGGTTCTCAACCGATTTACCATTATGGGCTGCATATTAATGATCTGGATGATGGGATGGATTGCACCCTCAGCAAGTTCACAGATGACAGTAAGTTGTGGGGAGAGGTAGATATGCTGGAGGGTAGGGATGGGGTCCAGCGTGACCTAGACAAATTGGAGGATTGGGCCAAAAGAAATCTGATGAGGTTCAGCAAGAGCAAGTGCAGAGTCCTGCACTTAGGACACAAGAATCCAATGCACCGCTACAGGCTGGGGATCGGCTGGCTAAGCAGCAGTTCTGCAAAAAAGAAGGATTTGGGGATTACAGTGGACAAGAAGCTGGATATGAGTCAACAGTGTGCTCTTGTTGCCAAGAAGACTAACGGCATATTGGGCTGCATTAATAGGAGCATTGCTAGCAGATTGAGGGAACTGATCATTCCCTTCTATTCGGCACTGGTGAGGCCACACCTGGAGAATTGTGTCCAGTTTTGGTCCCCCCCACTACAGAAAGGTTGTGGACAAATTGGAGAGAGTCCAGCAGAGGGCAACAAAAATTATTAGGGGGCTGGGGAACATGTCTTATGAGGAGAGGCGGGGGAACTGGTCTTATTTAGTCTGCAGAAGAGAAGAATGAGGGGGGATTTCATAGCAGCCTTCAACTACCTGAAGGGGGTTTCCAAAGAGGATGGAGTTAGGCTGTTCAAAGCGGTGGTAGATGACAGAACAAAGAGCAATGGTCTCAAGTTGCAGTGGTGGAGGTCTAGACTGGATATTAGGAAAAACTATTTCACTAGGAGGGTTGTGAAGCAATGGAATGTTTTTTAAGGCCTTGCTTGACAAAGCCCTGGCTTGTATGATTTAGTTGGGGTTGGTTCTGCTTTGAGCAGGGGGTTGGACTAGATGACCTCCCGAGGTCTCTTCCAACCCTTATCTTCTATGACTCTATGATTCTATGATATGCAGCTCTCTGTTATGTGGGCTGCATCCACACACACACAAGTAATATATATATTACTTGTATGGCCCTGAGGATGTCACATGGATGACAGCTGTGTGCTGATTGGGCCACAAGCAGCCTGCAGGTCACAGGTTTAGAACCACTAGTCTAAAGAAAGTTACAATGAAGATTAAGGGCTGATTCACCTCTGTGTCACTCTAGTTTCCACCAATGGAGTTATGTCAACAGAAAACTGGAGTAATGCAGAGGCAATTCAGGCCTCAAGGTCCCAAGTCCTTACCAGCATGAGTAGTCTTATTGAGGCTTAAAACATGCTTCAGCTCCTCGATGAATCCAAGCAAAGTGTCTCCTTCCATTAAAAATAAATATACACTATAAGGGCAGAAAGACAGGAGCAAATTAAAGACAATTAGGGGCTAAATTCTGGATTTGGTTAATCTAAGCAAGTGTTTTGAATTCAGTGGGATTACATAAGTGTAATTATGATCAGGCTCTGGCCCTTAATGCAGACTATTAGAGGTGGGCCTGATAGCACCATCTATTATTGTTTGTCTGACAGTTCCCATTATAAAACCCTGTTTTCAGGTGCTTATAATTTTGCTAAACTTTAACCATTTGAGCTGAAATTTTCAGCCATTGGTCTTGGTGTCTGCCTCAGGCTGAATTATTTTTGGAAATTCTCAGCTTAAAATGGTTCAGCCATTTCTGAGAATAAGGTTAGATACAAATATATTGCTTTGCCCATGCTAGAAGCTTCTGTTGACCTTTTCTTTGAGAAGTTCTAATGCACCCATGCTTTGGAGAATGGACTTGACATTTTTCTGGGTGTGGCCTTTGTGTCAGAATGCCTTTGCCATCACTGTGAAAATCTGTCCAAATTTGGCCAAGTTATAAACATCTGAAGAAAAAATCACAGTTCCCACATGCTCAGTAGAGACTTGCTAGAGTTTAGCATCTAAAATCACTGAAGAGACCATCCATCCTCTTAATCTTCTTTTGAATGAACTAAATAGATTGAGCTTCTTAAACCTCACTATAAGGCATGATTTTTTCAGACCTCAGATCGTTCTTGTAGCTCTCTTCTGAACCCCAATTTTTCAACACCCATTTTGAAGTGTGGACACTAGAACTGAGCACAGTATTCCAGCAGTAGTTTTACTAATGCCATATGCCTAGGGAATACCACCTCTTTGCTCCAACATTCTTATATATCAGAGGATTATATATGCCCATTTAGCTACAGCATTGCATTTAGAGCTTGTGTTCATCTGGTTATCTACTGTTATCCCTAAATCTTTTTTTAGTGTCATTGCATTCCAGGATACAATCTCCCCATCTTGTCTGGCCTAAGTTTTTTGTTCCTAGATTTATGGCCTTCATTTGGTTTTATCAAAATGCATGTTGTTCAAATGAGCCAAGTAATCTAGGTCAGTCTGTGGGTTTGTCTACATGAACAAATAGTGCGTGACACAACAGTGTGCTGTAGATTTACATCCTGGCTTGCCACACACTAATTAGCTGTGAACCGTTCTATAATGCACTAGCAGTTACCTAGTGCACATTGACCTACTCCGGTGTCCTGTATCAGTTAACTCATCTCCAATCCATTTAGTCTCGGCTACAGTGATTTCTTGTATAGTGCTTTTTTTTGTTTGTTTGTTTGTTACTGAATCCTACTGGCTATAGATTATTTGTTTGTTTTTCATTAATAGCTTTAGCTTCCTTTGTCAATTGTTTGCATTTCCTAACTGCTGATTTCCACTCACTATCAGCTTCCCTATTTTTTTGTATGCTCTTTTATAAATTATTTTTCATTGATGTTTTCACCTCTCTTAACCAGGGTAGGATTTTTACCCAAAGAAGCACTCTTTTATGATTGTGCAATTGTTTTTTGGACATCTATTACAACATTTCTAAACAATTCCAAATTATCATTATTCAGAATTGTTTTATGGAGTGGGTCTCAAGCTGTGGTCTGTAGTTCAGCAGTACACCATGGAACACTTGTTACTAGTGTATACAGAACCAGGAAGTCACATGTGGTTGGCTTCCTGATTGTTTCCAGCTATTTTTACAAATGTCCAGATCTTCAATGCACAGAAAATCACATTGGAAACAAAATAAGAAGCTAGCAAAACTGCTACCTTTAGGGGATACTGCTACATATGAGAGCAAGTGAGGAAACAAAAGCCCTTTCCAGGTACTACAACCACCAGCAAGACTGTATCAGTAGGAGCTGCCAGCAGAAGAGAGATATGCAGAAAGAAGAGAACGAGGAGGTTGGAAAACATATCCAGGGGAAGAGCTGGAAAGGGGAACTAGGCAGCTGGACATCCTGTATTTGGGGAAGGGAGAACCAGATGATAGGGCAGCATGTCCTTAAGAACAAGAATAGGAGGAGGACCAGGTGATGATTTCCAAAGTTATTGAATATCTTATCAATTGAGATTACTTGGCAAATACTTTCAAGTAGTGGAAACCTTGAGAGATCAAGATCAGTTCATGAAAAGACAAATGGGCTAATTGTGCTGGACAATTTGTTTGGAATGCATAATTTGACCAACCTAAAACTGAGTCAAACATAACTTATTTTTATTTATTACAACATTGAGCTTTCAAACTTCAATACCAATAACTGCAATCCCAAAACAATCCAAACTAATAAGACCATTTTACAGCAAGAATAAAAATGTCTCTGTACTAGGCATTAGTGCTTAGTGAGGGGAATCACTAGACCTCCAAAGAGAAGAGGTTAAATTTAATTATGGAAATCTTTAGAACGAAAGGATGAATAGAAGGTATTTTACAGTGCTTAGTAAACCTTACAAGAGGGATATCACAGTGACACATATTAGAGTGTTTAAAATCAATCAGCTACAAAGCCCTACATGTAAATAATGCTATGGCCAAAAGACAGACTTATAAAAGCCCAACACTAATCCTGCTGTCCTCCTGCTACCACTGATGGGGTACAGCACTTCATAGGATTGGATCCCTATTCTTGGGCCTTTGCTCCCCCACTCCACTGCCCATTGCAGGGATGAGAAAACAAGAGTCAGGTGAGGCAGAGAAGCCCAAAAGGAGCAGAAGGAAGGTCCATAGGTCCATTTCATACCACTCCATGTGTTTAGGGCTCACGGCCCTGGGGAGGGACAGTTGAAGTGGGGTTAGTAGTCAATTTACACAGTATGTTCCCATATCAAAGGTGCAAAAGTAGCACTTCTGATGTGCTGCAAGTGTCATTTGCCACCAGGGAGGAAGAATGAGGTGCATCAAGTGGAACATGGATGGCTGGTGGCAACACAATTCCTGGGTGAACCATGCTACCAAAAGCAGGAGAAGCCCTTCGGAGCTGGAGACTTTCCCCCCTGGATCCTTTGGTTTGGAAGCTGCATCTTGAATCTATTTTCCAATCCATCATGAAGCTTCCTGCTCAGGTATAATTTGGTGAAGACTTCAGAAGGTGAAACTTTTTTTTTTAATCCTCTGTCCCTCCCATAGGTCTTACCTTTAGATGATAAACTTCAGGCCTCTGAATTTAAGGGCATATAAACTACAGTAGGTGAAATGGGATGAAATTAAAGGAGGATAGGTTTGATGTCTCTAAAAGTTTCCTACTGGAGAAATTTATAGACTATTGAAAAGAAAGTGACGGAGAAAGCACTGGAGAATATAGTCCAGGGATTAATACTGCATTGTCAGTTGAGTTACAATGTTGTAAAGTTTGAGGGATCAGAATTAGGCCCATGGTTCTCATTGACTTCAAGGGGAGCTGACAGAGGGTAGAATTATGGACCTTTTCTACTGAACCTGCTTTCTTAAAGCTGCCTTTATTCTACAAGTAGAGTTAAGCTTCTATTTGATGGCAGTTGCATACAAGGGAGAAAACCCTTTTTAAAGGAAATGTTACAACACCCATAAATATAGTGGTGCAAACTCTAGAAAAGAAAGAGCAACACAAATTCTCTTGCATGAGATCATGTTGTAATCCAAATATTACACTTCTATTTTACATTACTTTAATTGGAATTTGTAAAGCAAACACAGATGGAAGAAGATTATATTTGCTTTTTCATATCACTAAATGCTGAATTATACTATTAATAAAAATGAGTTCTTTTGATCTACTTGCAAGAGTGCTAAAATATGTTTGGAGACAAATGCTGAAACAATTAAAATTGCAGCTTTTAGATACTCTTGATTATTCACAGCAGTCTTAAAAATATTACAGATAGTACACTAGTTATACACTCTCATGTAATTAAGATTGCTATTTTAGATTAACTAAAAATGTGCAACTGTTTTTAGGCATCAGGGAGCCAATATAAAACATTTAAATGTAAATCTTTATAAAATAACAAAACTCTTCTGTAGAATTTTTTTGGGCTATATGACACCTTCAGTGACCACTGAAAAGACTGTTTAGCCTATACATTCCTTAGTCTGGGAGCATAATGTAGTAAAATCTCATTTTGTGGGTAAGTTAGCGATAGAAAGATAAGGGAGGTGTCATTTGATTTTTGAATATATTTTCAATGATGTCACCCACTGTGGCATGGCAGGAGTCTTGCAGCCCCCTTCCCACCTGGATCCCATTTCTAGGTCCTTTGGTTGGTGGAAATTTTCATAATATTGTTTTGTAGGAAATGGGTCAAGTTGGATATAATTGAAAAGCCCTTTCTCCCATATACCCAATAGTATCAAACATGATGACCTAGAACAATTATGCAGATATGTATTCAAGAAAATGTTAAAAATCAGTTTTAAAATTATACTTTAACACATGGATGCATTGCTTACATTATAAAGACTTTGATAAATAAATGTTTTCAGTCCTACATGTCAAGGCTGACTTCCTTAGTATTAGCCAAGCTCAAAGTCATCATCAGCATCCTCTCCATCTAGGGAACTACCAGACGTGTTGTCACACTGATCCTCATCCATGCTGTACCTCTGTACAAGGCAGGCTGCTGGCCAAACATTTGCAGGGTGGTGAGCATCTTTTGATTGATTTGGAAGTACACTGTATTTTATGCATAACTGGTGTGACTTGTCCATCCTCCAAAACCTATCCATGCCTGATAGGGGAGGGTAGTCTTGGATGTGCTCAATCACCCCAGAGCCATTCTTAATAATTTGCTTTTTTGATAGTAGGTATAAATGCACCCTTTGCTGGTTGAAATCTTTCTCTATTTGTCTGCTTCTTAGAAAACATCCACCAGTATAGCTCTGCAAATGTTGTAATGTTGGTCTTCAAATGGTAAACTTGGCATAAGAATGTTTCCAGTACACATATAAACTCGTCAGTGACTGTCTCAGTCATTCCCAGTACCTTCAGAATGAGCAGAGAGTCTTTGGAGGCTGAATCAAATGCCTTCTGAAAGGTAACTTCCAGCTAACCTTCCAATAGTGTCACATCATGAAAGGGTGTGGAATCCTGGCAGTGCAACAGCTTTTAATTATCTATGTGATAGGAACACATCGCTGAGTACAGCAGTTCTGTTTTACAGCAGCGAGCACAAAAACAGAATCCAGTGGAAGTCTAATGTCTCACAGAGAGCACTAGAATATCTGTCTTGTGCCAAAATCAGAATTTAGTAGCACCTCTCTCTGTGGCATTGATGGTATGCAAGATAATTTGTGCCAGCCTGTTCATGGGAACAATGAAGAAACTCCACTGAACACTGCAAGGGAGCAGCTTCATTACGCCATGTGACCATGAAATTCTTTGAGCAATTCTTCACTAGAGCATTTTTCTTGCTAGGTATGTCATTTGGGCTAGTATGAGACAGTAGCTTCTTCATTGTGACATGAGAGATGTTTGTAAAATCAGTGATTTTTGAATTGGACAGGTGCACCTTAAATGCAATATTTTAAATGGATTCCTCTGCATCCGTGAGAAACATGAGGTGGACTTCATCATAGGTCCAGTATTTTCTCTGTAGCCTCATAATAAAGTGTTTAGCCAAATCTTGGCTGAGTTAACAATTCTTGGTTTGTTTAGAGCTTGTATGTCAGCCGTCCCATCTATGATTGCTATGCTTTTCATAGAGTCACATCTTAAGAATACGCACTGAGATTCATTTCTGGAGATAGGATTGCTAAAAACTACATTCATATCCCACAGTTCCTCTTCAATGAGTGCTTTGAAGAGGAATAGGTGCTCAGCAAAAAGGTTATTAATCAAATACATGTTTCTCTGTACTTAGCCTCTGCATCGGCTATTGCCACCATTTTCCTATCCATTAGACCCTCTGTGAGGTAATTTATGAACTCCACCAGAGTTGCACAGTTTGCAATAGTAAAATCAGTATTTGTTCCTGTTGCTTTTACCTTTTGATGCAACGTGTTACATACATTATTGGGGTGGCATATCACATTGAGTGTTATGTCATATGTGTGGATGCCTTTTGGGTCAATGCACCCAATTATGGTAAGTTTACTTTCAATGGAACATTCTTACTAACGGTGACTACTCACATACAGTTTCTCACCTGTCTCCACTATGCTTAATGGATGCCTTTGGGCTTCTGGATTACTGCAGAAGAAACAGGTGTTCTGCTTAAAACTTGTGTCATGGAACCTGATATAAGGCAGGTCTCACCCACAGCTGACACTTGTCCCAGCATCTTCAATTTTTTCCTAATGTTCAACGTACTTCCTCATGTCAAATTCAGTTTATGGGTGCACTTCTTATAGCATATAATATGTCACCAAGTGTTGTGTTTAACCAGGTCCTCCATAGTGGTATTTCCAATGTTTCAGCTACTACTTGGTGCTCTTTGCCTCCTCATTGATGCCTAAAATTGATCAAAAACAAAGTAAAAACAAGTATTTGTAACAATTAATTTGGGATTGTAATTAATTGTTCTGTAATGTGTTATGTAACTATATGCATAACATTTGTGGATGGATTCCAGTAATTTCTGGCTGGATGCTGTTGTCTTAACCAGTGCCTCATTACAACACTTTGGCATTATAAACAAAACTGATCATTAATACCACTGAACTGCTTCTTTTTTGCTGATGGCAAATCAACTTGAAGCACTCCTTCCATTTATAGTAATCTGTAACATTAAAAAAATTAGTCGGGTTCTGGGTATTAACTGATAACAGTATTGTTAGTCAAGGGTCACAATTTAACTCAGTGAAGACTGCACATTTGACAAAAACCTTGATTTTTAAACATTTTCTTGTATATTTATCCACAAAATGGTTCTAGGTTTGTCATGTTTGGTACCATTCACAAGAGAAAGGTATCATTCGAAAGTTCTAACTCATACCATTTCCAAATTATTATCAAAATTTCCACCTACCGGGAACCAGGATGGGTGGATAGTGAGTCCCCTCTACCATACCATAGGGGGTGACATCATTGAAATTATGATTCTGTAGATTTTTCTGCATCAAATGACACCTGCCTTACCTTTCTATCATTAACTTGCCCACAGAATTACTCATGCTCCCAGACTATCTAGATAATTTAATTCTTCACTTCTTGTGGGGTCCTACAGTGAAGAAAAGGGTCCAGTATTAGGCCGTGGTTCACCGTCCCAGGCCAATGAGGGTTGCAGGAAGCCGCAGCCAGCACATCCCTTGCTCACGCCGCTTCCCGCCGCCCCCATTGGCCTGGGACGGCGAATCGCAGCCAGAGGGAGCCGCGATCAGCTGAAACTGCCAATGCGGCAGGTAAACAAAACTGGCCTGGCCTGCCAGGGTAAGTACCCTGGTGAGCCGCATGCCAGAGGTTACCAACCCCTGATCTAGAATGATTAACTTCTTTGGCTAAAGTAAGGACTAACTCAAGATGTTGATCTAAAACTCAAACTGAACTTTTATTGTGGTTTGAAAAAGTTTGGTAAACTTTACGTTATTTTTTCATTTCATTTTCATGTGTCTATTTCTGGGAAGCATGAATTCTGACTAATTAATATTCTGAAACAATTTTTCTATGTTCACAGAAGATACCTGTTGTTGCTGGTAAAAAGGTTTCAATTTCACCTTTGATCATATGTGTGAACGCTCCTGGATACTTAGGAAAATCCTGTTTGGCTAGTGAATATTCCTGAAGCAAAACTGGGTAGCTTCTCAAAACTCTAATTTGCAGTATTTGTACATACATTAAGAATAAATGTCTCTTACAGGAAATACAAGTGAGAAGACAATTGCCTGATTAATGCATTAAAATATTATCATTAGTTAAATAGTTGGATTGAGAATTTGCAACCTGTCCAAATTAGTATCTTGATTTTAGCATATAAAAAGACCAAAGGGAAAATCTCTATATAAATGATATGCTTTCTCTCTTATTGTTGTTAGTCACCAATGGTGGAAGTATCTAAACTTCTGTGAAGTCTACCAAGATTTCATAAATAAGATCAAATGTACATGGGTAACTGCTGAGCACTGGGGCATAAACACTTTTATATTTAGGTCAAATGCAGCCCAGGTCAGTGGTGAGTGGAAATTAATGACCATTTTACCTATGAAATTATTTGGTGCTGTCACTCTCAGATTAGCCCTTTGAGGACAGGTGTGAAATCTTGGCATCATTGAAGTCAATGGCAAAACTCCCATTGACTTCAATAGGTGCAGGATTTCACTGCAGGTGTATACATCCAACCATCACATTTGATACTAATCATCACCTTTACTTGCAGTTTCAGCAGAATAGACAAAGAATAAACTCTTACATTACTATAAGTTGTCCTGTAAGATGCTGTTCTTTGGCTAAATGGAGAACTTCACTTTCTGGAGGTGTCAATCCAGCATCTTTCCCAATCACTGAAATCACACAAAATAAATGAAACAGCCACCCAATTCACAGTAGTGACAGAGGCCCTTTTTTGCACTAAAACATTTTTTTCTTTGTTTTCTGCCACAGGCATGAAACAATGTTAAATTTTACGATGAAATCACATATAATGTGCTTTTGGCCCTTGCTGGAGCAAATCTTCCAATGAGAAAGCTCCAGCCCTAACCTGATTTCTAGCCCCTGGGGAAAAATCCTCTGATTGATTACTTTTCCCGCCTCCTGGGAAAGAGCAGCCAATCAGAGTTGCTGCAGGCATCAGGCAGAGCTCTCCCTTCACATATCTCTCAGGTTCTGAGAAGAGTTTTTGGGTAGAGGGAGCAGCTGCCACCATTCTTAAAGGAGGGCAGAGGGGAAAGGGAGCAGATAGACCTCAGCAGCTCAGGAAGCTCCATCTTCTCCTGAGGAAAAATGGCTCAGCTTGCTTTTTGCTCCCTGCCCTTCTTCATCTCTGCAACACCAGGTCTGGGAAGGGAGTGAAAAGGTGGGAGAGTTGGCAATATTGTATTTCTGCCCCACAAATACTTGGGATGGGCAGGATGACATTTAAAAAATCTAAAACCAGACCCCAAAAATCTGGCACTGTAACTTTTTCTTAATCTCAATTTTTGAGCCAATCCATGATTTTTTGGAATCTGACTCAAGGATTTTTAACATTTTGTCTTAACAAGTCTGAAAACAGCATGATTCTGACACACACATCTATTATTTAGATCTGACAATACTTTACATGTAATGTAAACCAAAAAAACTTGTTTGACCTGAAACTAAACATTTCATTTCAATTTCAAACTTTTCTAAAAGCTTTTGATTTTAAAAAATTTGAATTAAATTCCAAAATCCATTCTAAAATTCCTAAAAGTTATTCTAAACCAAGAAAATCAACGTATTTCTTTTCAAGAATGTTGAGACAAGTTTTTGACTTTTTCAGAATTTTTGGAGTTGTTTTTGGAATGAAGAATTTGGAAAAACTGACACAAATTCACAGATGTTATGATGTTGCTGACTGCATCTTTTACCTTGAAATGTTACCCAGCCTCTCAGAACAGTAATTTTAAGATGAATCTAATTGAATATCCTCTTTTTAAACTGATAAACAAAGCAGTCATGCATTTTTAATGAGGTAAGGAGATTTCTTGCTGTGCAAATGTGCCAAGATCTGTCAAAATGCAAATATTCTTTCTAAATAATAGAGAAAATGACGGTTTTTTGTCTACACATCATTGCTGAGAAGGCTGATCCAGTGAACCACATACAATCAGGTTGAACTGAAGAGTCACAAGTGTCCAACCTCTGCACTGGCATCTCTTTTATGACCATCTGTAATGCAGGAAGCATAGCACTGCTTCCGGGAGTTGCATTGTTTCACTATCTGGATTGTTTTAATCTCATCAGCATACTCTTCCAATTTCCTGTTTGAGTAACAAAGCTTCAAAAGATGGCACCTTTTCTCTTTATTCTTACCAAACTTTCATATCTGATAATATGAATGGAAAACAGGACATACTGAAACCATTACATTTAGTCAACATAACCTTATCTAGAATAATTTTTGAAAGTAAAGGTGATTGTAGGTTTAACCACTGGTCAGTGTGTTAGCATTTTACAAGGTTATATGGGTTAGTTACAGCTACCAGATGCAAAAGTTGGTCCTTTAGCTCAAACTGTAGTGATTCGTGCTTTTTGTTCTGGAGATCCCTACTTCAGTAGTTGGTCTCATCCAAGACGATGGTCATCACAAAAGTGGGAGATTATCCAAGAATTCACTATTGATTGAATTGTCTTTCGTAAGTAAGATAGACTAATACCCTCCCAACTCTCACCACAATTTTTTGCACATACATAGCTCAAACATTTTGGAAGGTTCATAAGTATTCAATTAAGAAAAAATAATGAAAAACAGTTTATTGTATTGTCTCTGTAGTGCCTTGTTCTAGATAGGAGTGGAATTGAAAGTGCTGAAATATTGCAAGGAAGGCTTTTTTCATGGCATATGTAACCACATTTTGAAAATCCCCCCACAACTGGAAAATGTGGTGAAACATCTGAGCTTCTGGGTGCTTATCTGATACATGAACTCAAACTTCGGAGGTTTGTCCACACATAGTGATAGAAGAACTTCAAAAGATCAATTTCAACTGTGGTGTTTATCCAAACTTATCTGAATCTGGTTGGTCTGGAAAACAGGATGGCTATGTATAAAATTATGCGATCTTGTGAGATTTCCAGTGCTCCCTGGTGTCATCCGGGCCAAGTCTCTATCGCAATACTTTGATACTCCAGGTCCCCGCTGAAAATAGGAGGAATAGAGTTGAACAGTTTTACTTATTTCCAAAACTTCACACAATATCTGAAGTTCAATATAGTTTGAGGTTTCTTTCTTCCCTTTTCATGCAAACTGGTTCCCCACACCTGCACTTATTACTGTCATTTATTTTTAATCATGGTATGGTCTAGAGGTCCCAATTTGGAACACTGTACTACTACAAACAAACATTATAGAATGGTACCTCCCTGAGGAAATTATTATCTAATGTTATCAGATCACTGAAAAAAAAGAGCTGGTCGAATGTGTATTATCATTTTACTTTTTCATGTATTTGTCATATTTACGGGGGTTACACTTAAGTGATCCCTAAAGTTAGAGTCCTAAAGCAAATATCTTTCTGATTTGAAGTAAAGGAGTAGCCAAAAATAAATAAATAAATAAATATCATGTCAAGTACCATGACTGGTAATAATGATATAATATGAGCAAAAGTTTTAAGGAAAAGCATTTTAGTCAACATTGTATTTTTAATATTTGAATTCATGCCTTGATAGAGTGTAATAGATTACTGATATACAGACAGATTTAAGACAACCTTGGCTACTGTTTTTCTTTCATTTCCTATTTGTTGGAGAACAATTTTCATAAAAGCAATGATGTGACAAGCCGTAGCTGGGCTTTAACAGGTTGCTAGTATTGCTAAAAATGCAGTTACATTTCATGAAATATGCAGCAATTTCAGGCCAGTATTTACAGGAACTTTCTTCAGGGACACATTTTTTCTAAAGATGTAAGGCTAACTTGTTTGACCAAGGAGCAGAGCTAATTGGTAATAAGGAATGCTGTTTATAATGTGCACACTTCAGGCAAAGTCAAGGGAGCAGCCTTACAAGTGTTAAATATAGTGCAAGCCCCCTATGGTTTTGTAATAAACCGAGCGCTGCCATCTTTTGTTGGAATAGACTAACTACAACTTTAAGTTGCCTTACTAAATTTCAGAATGCTGGAGGATCAGTTCAGATATGCATATATTAATTTATATTAAGGATATGCCAAATTGATGACAGGCTAAACTGTTCTTTTGCACAGCACAAGAGGGTGTTTGATGTACAAAACAAGGAGAGAGAAGATCTAAAAGAACATAATTATGGATTACAGTAAGCACACCTATCAAATACACATTTTAATTGGAGGGCTGTGCTTTTATGAATGAAACCATTTCAAGGAAAATCCATGAGTACAAGAATGTTCTAATTTGGGACCAAAGCATTGCATCCATAGTTGACCTGTAAACAGTTTGCAGGATTTTATTAAGACTGAAATAAGTACCAGCCATGCACACTCACAGGAATGTTATAAACAAGGGAGAAGGGCAGGAGTGGCACTTCTACAAAAATCTGCATATGACAACAGTTTCAATAACATCATACAGGTATTATAAATAATTACCTCCTTGCTAGCATCAGTCTGCTGCCAGGGTCTCTCAAAGTTCCAAAGCACGTACATTTTCCTAAGAGTATCATTTTGTGCAGCTGCCAGAATGCAGGGGAATTCTGATTGGTTGAACAGTTTTAGTTTTCATCCTCGTGGAATATTCCATTAGAGTTGGGAGTCAAGGAAAAAATCTCCCCTTTTAAAAAAAAGTGAATATAAAGCATATAAAATTAATTCCAGTAAAATTTTATGAGTTATTGGAAAGTGCCTCTTATAAGCGTCCTCTCCTATTCACTGCATGTCTTGGCTGTTTAAAAAGGAATATTACTGAATGTTAACATAGAATATTAAAGATGGACTGAACTAGTTTAGCACAGGTATTTATGAAATTGCAAAACTCCATACTATAAAATAGATACCTAAGCCTCACGGCCCCCAGTGGAATAACTTGCTGGCTCAACGCCTATGAACATTTTGTTTTTGTTTTGTATGCTACTTCTGCCTTGTTCATCTAGGTCTGCCTGTTTAGCTTTGTATTTGTTTCTGCCACTTTTTTAAATTGGTCAAACAAGGTTGCTAGGATTACACTTGAGCACGCTAGAGTCTCTCACTACAACTATGTAACATACCATAGCTTGACCTCAGTAAAAGCAGGAGAAAAAAAGTTATTGGATATTTATATATAAGAAGGGCCTAGTGCTGAGAAGTCTTTCAACTGCTCTCCCTAGGGAAAAGCAGATTCACAGCTGGCAGTTCATGACTGTGGAGGATTCCCATGGCATGGGATAAACCTAGCTTGTGTAGAGTCATTGTAACATTTCCTACGCCACCTTCCAAGGACCTCCATTGTAGGGTGAAAGGTGTGTGGTGCGTTGGTATCCTGAGACCTGGCCATCCCTGTTGGGGGCTGTTGGCCTGGAAGCTACTCTGATCTACACTGAACCTCGGCTAGCACAGATCCAGCTTAAAATCAGGGGCTGCAAACAAGTCATTTTATGCACCCCACTAGGATGCACTGAGTACTCATTGGGCATAGCTGAGTCTCTGGCCTCTACACCCTTGCTCCATGTTGTATGTGCCCAAATCTCAGCCAAACTCATCAACTTTTCGAGTTTAAAGAGGGAAGAGGAGGTTTAGGCACTCAGAGTTTAGGGAAAACAAAAATCCTTTCCCTCAGGTTGCTATTTAACCCTCACAGTATTATCTGCAGCCTTTGTTCCCTCCCTCTGCAGAGGATAATGGGGGTTTGGCTGAGAGATCCATGTAATTACAGAGGCATCAACTCCAATCCTACCCTCACGTGGCCCATCCCACCAAAATACCACCCCTACTGCTGTCATGGGTAAATCGCTGGGTGGCTGAAGCTGACCCCATATGTAGGAGACAGTTCAGAGGTGTGGCTGGAGAAAAGAGGGCAGAGCCAGGGAGCTGCAATCTCTGACTCATCTCCATATGCCAGAATTGGCCCTGGGGGGCAGGCAGGCTGACTATCTGAGGCTATAAATCTGCCTTGCGCTGAGGAGCAGCCTATCACCTAGCAGACCCAATATTTGGGCAAAGCAAGGTTGTCAAATAGTGCCAAGAGCTTCATGAGGCAAAACTTATCTGAATCCAAAGCTGTAGGCCTCACAGCATAAAGTTCTAAACAGGCATCGGACTTTTACATCAACTGTCTTTCTTAGAAAAATGGTAACCCAAAAGCTTACTCCTTTGATATTAGTCATCAATCTTTATGTATTGATGGCTTGTTGATCTCTCAGCAACACAAATACCTAATACTGTATATCCATGTCAGGAACATTTGAATAAATTTGCCATGGCCAAGTGATTTTTTTGCCTAAAATTAAATAATTTTTACATGATAAAGAATTCTGAAATTCCTGGAGTGGTTGAATATTGAGAAAGAAATGGTAACATGTATGTTCCTGCACTAGTCAGTATGTCAACTGAAATAATAAATGGAGTTTGTATATTGAAACAGATTAGCTCATACCTAACTTTACAAAGCAGGCAGATTTTACTCTTTTCTACTACAGTAAAATATAGAAATCTTACATATAGTAAATAAAGAGCAATCAGATAACTGGGCTTCCATCGACACTTCAGATTTTGATATAAAAAGGATCTAAGTCATTTTCAGGTTCCAGCCTGCATCTTTCAAAAGCCTGCACAATGTAGAGGTTAGGAATTTTTAGTTCAAAATGTTTGTAACAAGTTTGCAACTCTGACTCTGCTGAGTCAGGGAATCCAAAATATGACATGGTGATATATGTAAGTAGTACAAATAATATTAACAACCACAGGGTATTTTCTTCAAATATTCTAATTTTCAGATTGTCAGTCCATACAACATTGAATGGGAATACACTAGCAGTCTTCTGTTTGGAAATGGAATCTAGGGGAAACTAGTAGTTTCAAATAGCCAGAAGTATTCAAGCGTATGCCTCAGTTCATTCATGATCCTGCAGTTCCCTTACTAAGTTCTGGTTCCCAAGTAATTGGGCAAAATCCACTTACATGCAGTAGACTAACCTCGGTCTCATGCATTCATGCCTCATTTCCTCACTTAATGCCCTTTCAGTCCTGTTATTTATTTTCTTTAATATTACATTTCCAGCTATACAGCCAGATGAGTCACACTCATTGCCATCCCCAGCAGCACTCTCCAAGGCCTGTGAAACAATAAGGTAATTTATAAAAGCTTTTCCACACAAGTTATATACAATCATAGGAGCTAACCTTTATTAGAGTGGCATTTGAATTAAGACAAAGTTCCATTCAGTGAACAATTAGTCATAATAAAATCCAAAAAGGATCCTTAATTTTACATGGTTTCCAAATGAAAAACAAAACAAACAAACCCCATAGGATGCATCATTTATTCATTCAGAAATTTTTGAAAGAAATTAATCAAATTTTCAAAGCATTGTTCCCCCTTTCCCATAGAAAAGGGGAGATCAAGGTCTGAAAAATCCTTACATTATACAGTAAATATGGAGTCATTGAATTATTTACATTGCATCAGAAAAGTCATTTCTCACCACAAAATAATGTCTTCCTCTGAATTGTAAATCTATCCCTTGTAGTTCAGCCATCAATGCCCACCTGCGATCATTATAGATAATTTGCTATTAAAATTTGGGAAGAGAAAATAAGTGTTCATTTCCTGATTTCTGTTTACACAGAAGCTAAACAATGCCCCTGAGATAAAAGATATAATCTCTTTTGCCACAGAAAGCACAAGCTGACAGTCAGAAACAAAGATATATAAAACCTGAAATACAGAATTTAGGAATAATCTATTTACATACAACCTTAGGAGCATATTCTATATTCATTCCATGAATGGAACTACCATTGACGTCAATGAGATTAAGTGACATCAGTAGGCGTATGGTCTGTGAAATGTGGACTATGTTCTTTGCTCTCTCATTTTACTTACCAATCTCACCTTTTGGATTCTGACGGAAATGAAATAAATAGGACTATGACATGAGAGAAGAGTTATTGGGCCAAATAGTACTTTGACTTGTCCCGAAAATAAATCTAGACTAACTCTAGACTAATTCCTTAAATGGAGTTACATCAGTGTAAATGAAACAGATGTGGACTAATTGTATGTAATGGTGGTTGTCATATTTTTTGTCTGGAGTAAGTTTCAGGATGTTGGCATCCTGTAAGAGTTCTGTGAAAGCATTTGCTGCAGATATTGGGCCAGCTATTCAGCTAGTGTAAATTGGCATAGCTCCACTGATTTCAGTGGATCAGTATGTTTACCTTTCAATAACTGTAAAGCATAATAATCCCTGTGGTCTGCTTAATACAGAGCAGTTCTGTCAAGTACTGGCCTCAGGACTCCACCTCCAATATACTCACCACTCGGATTGTAATATGGAAATAATAATTTATTTGGTGAATTACACCTGTTTGTCAATTCTTTGTGAACAGATCATGAACTTCTCAAATGTATTTGCTACTGGAAATTATTCACCAAATATTTTCTGAGAGTATTCTTTCCTATCTGCCGATCATTCTTTAATTGTAAATATTTGTAGTTGTGTTAGTTACTTATATAAACCACATGGCATTATTAATATTCATTTATTTGATGTAAATTTGATGTTGCTAACCAATACAGTGCACACTGCAAATTTTACAATTGTATCTTAAACTTGCATTTGGTGACTATTTGAGAATTTCAGCTTAACATTTGCTTTTGGCAAGTATTCAGCTAGTAAACTTTGGACACAAATCTCCATGGAAAGGGTCACAAATATGGCTGAATCCAAATTTGTTTTCAGTTCATATGAATATTCACACATTTGTCCCTTACTATTTACTTCTCTCTACTCACAAATATGGCTGACCCAGTCACTTACCCCTTCCCATAATCTGCTAATAGAAAGGTTCCCTCTTAAACTCAGTTATAACCCTGCTGAGCTCCCATCAAGACAAACACCTTGAATGTAGGTATACTATACATGAATGGATCACCATTCAGCCTCTGACTTGTCTTAGCCCATAAACAGGAATCATTCTTAACTTATTCAATTTTACTAATAGTAAAATTAAGTTCCGGGTGACAGTATGTTTGCTGAAGTCTAGAAGGACACACTTCAAGTCAGTAGCAGAGCTGGAAATAGAATCTAAAATTCTTAAGCTAATACTCTACCTTCAATAAACAGGGCTCTAGTCCTTACCAACATAATGGGAAAAAAAAGGCAATTAACAAAAGTCTCTCCTGCTACTTTCAAATATGAAAAGCTTTTCACTGGTCAAAATGGCTTTGACAAATCATTGCATAAATTAGCATGATCATAGAAAACAGACCAAACATCATGATGGAGAGGGGAATTAAAATGCATCTTCATACTACCAGGAAACTCTACCAATTTCCCCCCTCAGCATTTTTCCAGTTTTTGTAGAGTAATTGTTTTTTTTTCCCCCATGGCAAATATTTTGAGAGAAAAAAACTGTTGGCTTCATATTAGCTCTGAAAGTGTACAATACTGTGGTTGCATAAGCTCCATAAAATTGCCATGGAAAATGTATACTGCAGAACATGCAGACGTATTTCAGTTCCATCTGAGACTTGTAATGAAGGGTCTATGTTTACCACGTAATATAATGTGTTTAAAACTGCTTTACAATAAATGTCCTCCATTTTCTGTAACACTCCAAAAGCAGTCCTATTTTGATTTGTACGCTGGGCCTGTGGGTTGAGTCCTTTACAACAATAGAGTATATTCTCTAATTTACCTTGAAGCTGAAGACTCTTTCGAATGAAGATGAGTCAGGCAGCACTTTCGAGAATGTTTCAGCATTGGAAATGCGGATTGCCATTCCTATGAATACTGTCTTTTGGAGGAGGTATGTCAAGTGTCAGCAGTGATGTCAAATCATGCTTGTTGAAGTACCCAGAGTGTGAGGGGATTTTGAGGATGTGCTGGCTAGCGTGTTGCTAATTTTGAAGTGGAACAGAAATCCAGGATGACAACATGGGACGAGAACTATAGATGAAAGAACTATACAATGCATGGACTAAACACTTGGAACAGATGCTTCTGACACATCACCTTTCATAACTGTTTAGATTTGGGCTAGATTCAGAGCTCAGTTACTGTAGTACACCCAGAGTCATTCTATTACTTCAGTGAAGACACTATGGATTTACACCAATGTAGCTGAGATCAGAATCCAGCCACTAACAATACTGGAGAAAACATGTTTGATTTTTTTTTAAATTCCAATACAGAACTATAGTTGAAAACAACTACATTAATTGAAAAATGTGTTAATAATAAAGAGCCTGATCCTGAAAGGTGCTGAGCTCTGACAGCGCCTATTATTCTTGCTGAGAATTGTGGGTGCTCAGCACTTCTCAGGATCAGGCCCTAACATTGTATACTTGTATATTGATTCACAAGACCTTCTCATATTCTAATGAGCTAAACGGCACTCTACCCATCTCACATATGAAGATGTTCAACACCTAAATTGAAGGCTCTTCCACCCCTACATTTAGATTTAGAAATGGCTGAATGGTTGCTGTTTGGATTATATAAAATACAACCCAGTATTAGAATGGAACCAAGCCACAACTTCAAACTGCTTTGGAGGCATGACACATTTTGATTAGCTTTTTAATTCCTCCCCAACTCTTACATTTTCAGGCCATGCCAGAGATTTAAAAATAATGTGGGAACTTCAAAAAGAAGGACATTAAGAGTTTCCCCTGTGAAAGCAGGAAGCTTTGCAAGCCTGGTGATGAAACTAAAAATCAGCTGGAAAGACTGTATTTGGGGCTATTGGATTATTATGCATTGAGTGAGATCTGGTCAATGGCCTGAGTAGGTTGAGTTCTACTCAGTTCTATGTGTCATACTGAGTGTCACTGTTGAGGAGAAAGGTTGTATCTGACACTTGGAAATCTCCTCATTTTTAGCTGTGCCAATGAGTATGAAGAGGTGGCATAGCAGTCCGCTGATTTATTATTCTCCATGAAAGGAGGAAGCCCCCTTTGTACAGCTTCAGTCATATTCTGAGAAGCAATATGATTGGAATGAAATGATTACCAAGGTAGAAGAAAGCACAATGATATAGAAAAGGAATTGAATACATTTCTAAATTGGAAGAAAGCTTTTCATCCAGTAATCCAAGTATCCTTCCAGAGGAAGTTTTTTCTTATTGATAATGATGATGTGGGACCTACTTACAATGCAGGTTATGATGGAGTTGTCTTCTTTGAGGAGAATCTTGGCTCAACTTTTCTGATAGCGTGAGTCCTTTATTTTTGTTGGTGAATTCATTCAAATAAATATATGAGGCATGTGTTCACAGAGACTGTAATTTGGAGCAATGTGGCTAGAGACAACAAGCCAAATTGATTAACATGCATTTTCTAATGAGACAGATCAGGGAGTTAGAAAAAAATCTTTGAAGGCATCAACCCCAGTAACTAAACAAAAAGACACATAGGATGCATCCCCAAAGGGAAAATACATGACGGTTATGGAATCTTATCTACACCATAAACAAAGGAAAAAATGTTGGCAATATTGCTTTCTGCTATCCTTGCAAAAGATCTGAATTTGACTTGATTTCTTGGGGCCTGATCCAAAGCCCATTTTTTAAGTCAATGAGAGTCTTTCCATTTACTTTAATGACCTATGGATCAGAGCCTTGATGTCTAAGATGAATACAGGAGATGGGGACTGCAAAGCAGGCTGCCATGGAAGGGATTCGTGTCCTGCTGTGTTAATCTGGGAGAATTATGGATGCAATGTAGGGTCTCTTGGGTGGATGTTTTAAGAGACGTTGATTCCTGTGGGATACAAACATTCCATGCAGGAACTAAGGACCCCTACATGAGAAGAGGAAAGTGATTATTGTATTTTTTAAAAATGGTCAATCCCTTTCTGAAATACTTACATTAATGTATGCCACCTTTCCATAGGAAGGATATTTTAGCTTTTCATTATGTGGTTAGTTGATATTTTTCAGAATATTAATGAAAGGAAAATCCTAAAGGATTTGAGCTATTTTCACTGGGGTACTGGGGGAGAGAGACTCCAAGATGGTTTATTGTTAAGGAGTTTGAAAATCCCATCCTATATTTCTTTCTATTATATCAAAGATGCCTAAAATTTAGGTGTGGAAATCCCATTGGGATTCAGTGGCAATCTGGAGCCTAAATTTCTTAGACTCCTTTGAAAATACCAGCCAGAAGGTGAGGTGCTCAAAACCTGGGTGCACATTCTAGAATATAGGAAATTAAGAGTAAGCAGCCAGTCCCACATACATTAATAAACATGCAAAATGACATGCCAAGCAAAGGCACTTGAACATACCACTTTAATGATCTTAAAAGACAGGTAAATCTTTTTAAAGCTAGGAAGGAAGTGAAAGCATGAGGTGAAGTGAATGAAATTTAAAGGATACAAGTTTGTTTGGTCAACTGAATTTTTCCTGGCCTGTAGTTTCTTGCACTCTTAATAATATTACCTGTCTGTATCTAATGAATGATACATAAAGGGCTGCAATGAAGCTGTAGGGAAAGATTTTGTTATGACTCATGAGCAGCACTGAATTGTAGACCTCTCCTCATTAATCTGATTACATGCATGGCTCATTGTGACCAAGCTGTTTATGGAACTTTTTAATAACACATGTTGTCTGAGAGCTTGTTAATAAATAAAATATGCAATATATTCTATCTTTTACAAAATTTCTCATGAGGTTTGTATATTAATATAGTATTTGCATCATTAAGTATGCCATTGACTATATACGTGCTGCTGTCCTTACAGAGTTGAAAATTCCTCAGTACATATTCCTTGTCATATTATCAATTTTTTGGTATGATTTTGATTTTTTGGAACTATACATAATACATATTTTAAGGACAGACTTTGCCTTTTCTTTATGTCCATTTTTAAAAACAACATAGCACGGAGGCCATTGCTAATAAACTCAGTATATACATATAGTTAAAGGGAAAAAAAATCTACACAACACATTGGTCAGAGTGATTGGGTGAATGCCACTAATGCAAAGTAGTTGTTAGTCTGATGAGCAACCCCCCTGCAGTCACTGGGACCACTCAAAATTATTCTTGCTATTATGATTTTCTGGATAGGGATCTAAAGTGGGTAGTCAATCACTCACAGTCACACACAAAATATACATTGACATTAATATTTTCCTCAGGAAATAGCAAATAGATGCTATGTAAGCTTGAAAGTTAGTCTCGTTCACCAGCTGAAGTTGGTCCAATAAGATGTTTACCTCACCCACCTTCTCAATTTAAAAAATAAACTGTAATTCTAATATCAACTCTGTATCAAAAGGAAAATTTTAAATATTCTAAATCTCCTAACTTCCATGCTTTGATTCAGCTTGCCCTCAGAACAACTAGTAGCATCAACTTTAATAGAAGCTCATGACAATCCAAGTCTTATCTACTCAGGTCTCCCTGTAATGAATCAGAAAGTTGATTTGTCATATCCTGAAATCTCTCATTGCATGTGCAAAGGAACAATAATGAAAATTCTCCTTTCAAAATCCAAGATTTTCTGTTTGTAAAATAAAAATCTGTGCTAACAGGCTTGTGGTGTGAGGAGACATTTCTGGAAAGATTACAATTGTCTGACTCTCAGATCATTTACTCAGGTTCTGCACAACCTGTTTCACCAACCCAGTCACAATTCACTGCAAATCATTATTTCTAATTGGGAATTGTGATTTACAGAAGGATTCTTGGAATTAGGAGAAGCCACCGGCATAGAAGATTCTTATCCCAGTTGACTTTAGCCATTTTCAGTAGAATTAAAGTTACACCCTCATTTCTCTGACACAATAAAACACTGTTCACACTGGCAAATATTCTTAAAACTTTAGCACATTTAACAGAGTACTTTAAAAGCAAATCCTGAAGGTCAGCCTGAGATTAAGGAAAATCAAAGTTACTGAGATTTCCTCTCTTCCATTATGTCATCACATCAAACCAAATTCTGGACATGTTTACCTGAACAGCAGACCGCTCAGTGGAGTTGAATTAGGCCAGAGGTGAAAATGATTAAACTCTTCTGGATTTGGCTAATTGTCTTAAATTTACCAACAATTTTACTCATGATTTTATTTCCTCGAACACCAAATTTCTTCCGTTATCTTCATGTAAAACAGATGTGTGATAGAACACTGATAAGGGCCTGCATAAGTGGGAAATCTGATAGAGGAAAAACTTCCCATCTTCAGGACCAAAATCATTTACACAGAGCTCTAATTCCATGTTGCAGGAAGTGCTCAAGTCATTTATGGATCAATTAATCCGAGAATGCGCACCTTCTGTCCAGCCTGCTCAGGACCCAGAAAGAAGAAAATACATAAGCCAACCCGCTAACTCAGTATGGTCATGGGAATTTACACATCTACCCCTGGGATGAAAAGTGAATATTCACAGGGCAGTAAAAGGATCAGATTTTATAGCTGCAAACTGGGTGTAAGGCAGCACTTTGATTAATTATCACAATCCAAAATGATGCTGCATATCCCACCCCAACCTTAAAATACCCTTTTACTCTACTGCTGTTAGTGGGGCAGGATGGTTGACTAGACAGCTGGGAAAGAGAGAAGCTCAAAAACATGAGGGGGGAGCGGGGAGTTCTGTCCTGTCAGTGCCCCTTTCCTTTGATTTTCTGCTAAGCCATTAGTTGGGAAAAGGGATGGGGCCAGCTGAGAGGCAGAGGCAGGCATATAGCACCCAATTTAAGCTAAGCCTAGGCTTTCCAAAAGCCCCTCTCTCCGCAGTAAACTGCCCCAGCCTTCCTCGCCATAGCTGTAGATTCAGAAGGGTGCCATTTATTATTCTGCAGGTCTGATCAACTGCCTGCTTTTAGGTTTCAGAAAGGAATTTTTCTCACTGGGCCAAATTATGTGGTGTGGTGGGGTTTTTTTTTTGCCTTCTTTAAAGCCTTCTAGAGGTATAGTTGGGTTAGATTAAAATTACTGATTGATTGCAACTTGTGGCTGGTGTCCAGTGTGGATAAAGACTAAAAGGACCAGCTCCCAGATGGTAAATGAAACCCAAGATTGTGCAGTTGGACCTTGTGCTCATGGGGGCGGGAGAGAAGCCTGAAGTCTTTGTGCACTGAAATTTCCCCCCACCTCCCTAGCCTTGTAGCCTCTGTCATTCCCCCCCGCCCACACACACCCTTTGTGCAACGTGGGGGAGAGAGGTTTCACAAATGAGCTGAGTCCATTGGGTAGACCAGGGAGGCTATACCCCGAGTTATTCTTTGGTTCATGAATAAAACTCTGTAACCCGCATGGGAACCAACTTACTGTCTGGTACATGAGAGCAGGGGGCAGGCAGTATTTTTATAATTAATATAGTTGAGGCCTGTTGTTTAAACCTATTCCATGCATCTGTCATTCATTTACATGCTTGTCCTGGTCAATTGCCCTTGACCTTCCACCCTCTGTAATTGCTCCCCTCTAATTTTTGCCATTTTCCTTGTCCTGTCGCCCACAGACAATTTCTCCTTCCTCCAAACAGGAGAGATGATCTACTCTTTGTATGAAGGATGAGCTAACCCTGTGAGGTTTGAAAAGGCTACTCATGAATCTGTCAGCAGAGGAGCATGCAAATTCATGCATGATATTAGCAAAGTAATTAATGCTTGAAAATATTGACATTTAAAACGTATTTTAGTCGGTGTTTTGATCTATGAATATAAATAATCTTATATATGACACCAAGGATTTAACTAAAAAAAATAGCCTGGTTAACAGGGATGAAAATTCAATAAGTCTTTCCCCTCAACTACACATAGGGAAGTGAGTAATCTGTCAATTATCTGGGTGTTTGACACCTGAACAAATCCGCTCCATATTAGTGAAGCAAGGTGGGACCAATGATGGTGCCAGTGCCAGCAGTTTTCATCACTACTGACCCAAGGGAGATAAAACCCACAGTGCTTAAAGGAACAGCAGATTAAGCAGAGTGGTGTAAACAAACAAGTTATTGACTGTTATGAACAGTCTCTCAGTCTCCAGCCACTTTTCACTTCACTTCACCTCCTGGTCTACCTCCTCTTTGTCGTCCCTTTCTGTGTTTTGTCTAATCTTGTGAGGTTCTTATTTCCCTTGTCTCCCATTGCCTTCACATTGTTCAGCAGCCTGTAGAATGAAACCCTTCCACTGTAAACTCTTTGGAGCGGAGACTTCTCATTTATTTTTTCTGTAAAGCACCAGGCCCTCTATAAAAATACTTATTACCTGCCCACTTACCACAATTGATAAGTGGTACTGTATGTACTCCAGATAGCTCACCTACCAAGCAGAATTAGTTTTATCTACAGTAGCTGGAGCACATTTGTCTATGTCAACTAGCATTAAATCAGACACACTTTGGCAATATCTTCCCATTAGCATACATGAAGAGAACTGTACAATAAGCATACTCAACAAGCTAACCGGGGCTTTAGCCACCATCTATCTCTGACTGAGTCATACCTGATCACTGACAGTTCCTTGCAACTAGGAAGAAGGTTGTTTTGGCTGATTTCATTGACACTGCAGCTGCAAGGTTCTAAAGATTTTGTTATTCCTGCATCAACGATTTGGCTTTTAATAGTATGGTGAGGATTCCACCCCCATCACTACACCCACTCTGTGCACTTAAGTTGGTCAAATAAAAACTTTCTAAGCAGAAAAAAACAGAGATTTTTTATATGTGGGTATAGAGTTTAATGGAGCCACTTCAGTTTGTGATGCAGTACAATGAAGTTAGTGGGGAATCTAGGATCAGAAAAATGATGTGATACCAGAGACCCCCAAGCCACCCCAAGTATATTCATATATGGTTTCTCTTACCTCATCATCTTCAAGGATGTCTAATTAGCCTGACATTCCTTAGGACTGCTATTCAGAGATCAAATCCCTATCCAGTTGAAATTAATGGAGATTTTGCTCTTCATTTGAATGGGCCTGGAATTGCCCCAAAATCATCATTTTTATTTCACAATTCCTTACGGCCATACTGGGGAAATGCATGTTTATTTAGTGATAGAGTAAATAAATATTTATTCTGAGACTGATTTTTAAAAAATATTTAGAACTACTTTTCAATACTATAGACAGCACCTAGCACATTTAATGTGATAGTGAAATACAAACAATAATGATGTTCCTCTATCTCCAACAGCTTCAATGGTGTCTCAGTGAAAGAGGGGAACCTGAGATTTCCTAGCGGGAGAAGTAAGAATGTCATGTAACAATAAGGATTTGCAGGCCCCATTTGAGATCATGGGAAAATCAATAGTTCATAGTTGTTGTATGGTAAGTTCAATTATGATTTACCACTTCTACATTAAGTGAAATAGTTATAAATCAATAATTTTTACTAAACTTTTTACAACTTTGAAAGTCTTTGCTTTGGTAGGTAATCTACTAGTAGCAGCGTTTCAAGAGAAAAATCTGCTGAACCACCAAAGATAGAAACAGATAGAAAGAGCTAGTAAGAGACATTTGCTGTGGCTGGGGGAAAGAATCTGGACAAGCTTGAGCTGGAGTGGGGTGAATTAACCAGTGTGGAAGGACCTGTTAAAGGAGCAATGGGAGAATTGATGAGACCAGTGGATTGCTTGGGAGCTTTTATCTGGGCTGGGGTCATTTGGGAGATTTGCTCATAGCCAGGTAATGTGGTGTTGCAACCTCCAAAGATAAACATAATAAGAGAGATATTTTATAACAATGGACTCTAGAGTTTTTGAATGATGTGGTCAAATGGCATAAGCGAGCACTCATCCAAACTGATTCCATTGGGGGTTTCACCTTTGTAAGCAAAGGTTGAATTTACTTCATAGCCTTTGATCATAGTTTTATTGACAGTGGCATAATATATTAAAGAAAGAACAAAACACATTTATCCACATCTCTGAATACCTAGCAGCTGTTCAACTCTATTAGATACTATTATTTTCAGGAGTGAAAGGAACAGAGACTATATCTTGTACGTCGATTTCAAGAGCAGTTCATGTGCATGTAGAGATCAGCAAAGTGGTGCACATGAACTCCAGGTGCCAGGGTATATATATACAGACTGCTCCATTTACATTAACATAAAACACACTGTAAGTTCAGAAAAAGATACAATTGTTTTAAAATAATATTTTATATGTGTCTTTTCTCCCAAAGGATCCCCCCTAGTCCTTTGCACCAGCCGGGGAGCCTGGCCATCATGGGAGAGGGGAAACATTGTGGCCAAGGACACTACAGAAAATTACTACTTTTACAAAAGTAGGATCTTTAACACGTATGCAGAGCAGACAAGGCAGCCTCCTTTTTAAGGTGTCAATCAAAAGATCCCCACAGAGTAAAATTTATTAAACTCAATTTGTCAACTTCAGAAGGTAAAGGGTTTAACCAGCCCTTTTGTGATATGAACCTGTGCTTCTAGGGAGACAGCTTTGCAAACACAAACTGCAGACTTCAACACCACCCCTTCATTATGTGAGATTGTTTTTATCACCAATATTTAAAAATGATTTTGAATGATTCTTCCCTTGGGCACACTCCAGAAAACTGTTTTCACCTCTTTGTAACGGGGTCCTTCCAGATCAGAGTTGAGATGTATAGTCAGCAGATTTTCTCTGCTACATTCCCACTGCCTTTGTTATCCTTCTTCTGGAAACAGAGTGTTTCACTTTCCAGTATCAGCCTTCTCTCTGACCAGCATTAAATTCACTTAAAAATAATACAAAAGATCTAAAGACAATCTGCCCTGTTGGCTCCTGATGTCTCTTTCTTTAAACCATGGTTGTCTTGCTTTAGAATGCATTTGTAAACTCGTGATTTACTAATCAGTGACATAAATCTTACACCAGAATATTTGTCACTTATAAATAAGCCTTTGGCTAGTTAAAAACAATATAGGTTTAACTCATACTTTTAATAGATTCAGTATATAATAAATTGTTAATAAATGGCATGTCAGTGTGCAATATACAGGATGAATGACATTTTTCAAAACATACCGGTAGATCTTTATCCATCTCCTCAGAAGTAACAGATGCCAAACCCATGGAAGAAGTTGCCAAAAAGGAGATCAAAGTTGTGTTTCAAAGTGTTACTCACTAAAAGAGCAAGTATTTTTGGTTTCTACTGAAGGGCATATTTACATAGTGATGCAGAGCTGGCAAAGCTATTTAGTTCCCTGTTTTAACTGAAGCGTTAGTCACTCTCATGGACACCTCTTCCAGATGCCTCAACTCTACATTAATTTTACACTCACACTTATGATGTCCATACTAGAGTAAAACTTGTTGGCTTGCCTTGCACTTAAAATCAATGGGATCCCTTAGATGTCAGGATTGGGACTCAAACACTTTTCTGCTTCCCCTGGCTATTGAGGGATGATAGAACTGTCCATAGTGTGCACACATCAGTAGCTTGCCTTCTAGAAGATCACCAAGAGTGAACTCTGATGAAACAAAGTGCAGACTAAAGGTCTGCAAGGGGAGAATTCCAGAGGTGGAATTCTTTAAATGGAGACTCCCCTCTTGCCAGTCCCAGAGAGTTCAACCTTAGGAATAGCTCTGCAGCCAATCTGAACTGCCTTCACGGGATACAGGGTGAGAGACACTCTCTCAAGTAGTCAAGTCCCTGACCACTCAGGGCTTTAAAGACCTTCAGTACGTTGTACCACACCCAAAAATAAACAGAAAACCAGCAAAGAGACTTGAGAAGACACACTCAGGCCATTCACAGTGAATAGCTGTTCTCTTTCAACTGAATCTTCTAGGTAGACTTCACGGTTAGGTCTAAGTATGGCAGTCTAGCTTGGAGACAACCAAAGCATAGAAGACTATTGTGATGTTCACATCTAAGAGGAATGGTTGCTACTTCCTGGCTAGCCACAGATAATGAAAGGCACAGGGGCCACCATTAAAAAGCCAGTATTTGCCAACCTATATCCCACACTTCATACATTTTTTTCCTCTTGAAACTATAGAGGAAGATTCATATTAACAGATTTTAAGGCCAGAAGGGACCATTGGATAATCTAGTCTGACCTTCTGTATAAAACTGATGGTAGCTCTGAAATTACTGTGCAATAACTGTTAGCAAATGTTGACTTTTTAACGGCAATCACTATAGTTGTGAATCCAGGATCAGCAGTGGATCCACTGGAGATCAGAAGCTACTGTTTCGCTGAGGGAGAGGTGTATGCCACAATAGCTAATGGAGCTATCAATGCTGCCACTTCCTGCCGGCATTTCCTCATGTCAAGAAGCATCACTTCCACCCTGCCTGAAGTGAGAGAAAGCCACTTTGTTCTCAACCATGCCCATATCTATTTACTGGGAAGCTTTTTCTGTGTTGTTTCTTACAGAATTTTTTTTCATAAATGTTTCTAAGAATGCTGGTTTATTTATTTGACTATTGTTAGTGTTCTATCTTGATTTCCTGTAACAGCAGCTTTGGTAATGTCATTCCTGTTCACAAGTAGGTGAATATTACCCTCTCACCGCACCTGCCTGAACCTGCAGGCTCCACGCAGCCCTTGCTCAGATGCCATTCCAAAGATGATTCTAATAAGAAAACTAAATAGAGAAATACAATATAACAACCTTGCTGAGAGAAATGGAACATTTGTCCCTTGGGTAGTTTGTTGAGTTACAACAATAGGTCATACCTGAGAGCTGTGATGGACAGACCTCAGTATGGATGCAAGCATAGCAATAAACTTATTATAAGGTCATTACAAACTTGTTTCAGCCTTTAATTAGTATTCAGATATCGCTACAAGTATGGTGTAGCCAGGACGCTTAAAGTTATACAGTATTTGTATGGGATTAGTTATATTATAAAATGTTCAAGCTTATTTAAGGAATTTCAGAATATTTCTGTTCTGTCTCCCACGGACAAAAAAACCCCAAACCCTCCTTAGTTGTAAAACCATGTAAAATATTCATATTTTAGGAAGACTCCTAACTGTAAACAGGAATTTAGTGTGTGTTATCATAGCAAATAAATCTAGGGTGTAAAGTTCACTATAAAAACTTCCGCCCCCAACCCCGACCCCAAATCAAAATCTCTGTTTGTGTTTTTTAAAACTTTCCAGGAAAAAATGTGTAGTTGGAACTGTTTTGAACTTTTGTTTATTTCTTAAATGTTGAAATGGCAAGGACCTTTGTGAAATACATACTTGCAGATATGTTAGCTACATGCAAAGCTCCTAATATTATTGCTATGTAAATGGTAAAATGCTTTACGTACCAACATGAAAGTAGTGATCTTGCTAAACTAATTACCAATATAAGAAGCCATTTAAGTATAGAATTTCTATATTAATGGGGAATTAATTAATTACTGTCAACACTCATCCCATTCAGCAAGACAAGAAAAATCATCTTTCCAAAAATTGTCATGTAGAATCAACAACTTAAGTTAAAGATTTTCTAAGAATTATTTTGAGAACTATGTTTATATCAGCAACAGAAATGTTTGGACTTTCTGAAACAGAATTTCATTTCCTGTTGAACTCTGATAAAATTGAGGGATTAACTCAGAAAACAAATTGAATAAAAAGTTAGATTTTAACTTTAAAAAGTTAGCTGGGATTTTCCCACCACAAGAACAAAGGCAATTAAAGAAATGTTGCATATTCATTAGGCAGACTGCATATCCAGGAGCCCAAGATGTCACCTAAGCCAACCACAAAGGCATGGAGCCAATAAGAGAATGACAGCAACCAACTTTAAATCTGAATAAGTCTAGAAGACATAGGTGGCAGGTATAGTAGGCCAGGGGAGGCTAAGCCTCCCCTGTGATGCAGCGCTGACCAGCTACCTTTTGAGGGCGTGGACACCTGGGCCATGGTGGCCCCTCCTGCGCTCTGCCCCGAGGCCGCCTCCCACTTTTCCTCCATGGCCCCACCCGCACTCCACCTCTTCCAGTCCCTGTTCCTCTCCTCCGCTGAGGTCCCTGCTGCTCGCCACTTCTCACTGAGTTCCTCGTCTCCTCCCCTGAGAGGCCCCTGCCACCCACCGCTTGCTCAGTCCCTCCCCTCCTATAATTGCATAGAAACAGGAAGGAGAAGAATATTTAAAAAATAACCCTCTCACTCACATATCCCCCTTCTGCTATCCTGCTTAAAACAGCAAGCACTCATTGACTTATCCTGTCCATCTCAACAAGAAATCTGCCACAGACAAATAAGAAAAACAGAAAACTCAATAAGAAATGAACCCAAGAAAAACCTTTCCAGAACAGATTGATGAGAAAAAGTTAACTAAGACACTATCCAAGGGATTAGATTTAAACTCTTGTAATGATTTTATTGGAATATGAAAATGCTGAAATACTAACCAGTTGTCCTGTTAATCCCCAGATGGTTAGACCATGTATTCCTGCAGAGAAAACAGGGGCTCAACATTGGTAAATGGAGAAATACTGTGATTTAAAATTCTTAACATTCATAATTAGCCTGTTTTCAGATAGCTCCTTAAATGGCTTCTTCTAACTGATTTAAATATTTTCTTTCATTTCATACAGTTTAGTTAAGATTGTTCACTTTCCCCAGTCATAAACTGTTTAAATTATTATTAATAACTAAAAACAGATCCACCTTAAACAAATTAGTTTGCCCACATATTACCAATTTTAAGTATCTAATAAGATACTAAGTCTGGGTTTGCTATAATTTTGGGAAACAATATCCTTTGGTCTCAATTTACCAAGGGAAAGTGGCCCACCAAAGCTGGGTCCACTTGCAGAGGTGTAATCTCTGCTAACGGTCTCCACAGAGACACATACAGAAGAAATTGTAATGGAAGTAACCAGTTTATCATTTGTGTTCTGTCTTCTGTGTTGTTTCATTCAATATCTTCTTTTCTTCTCTTTATTAATTAAAAAGCCCTAATTAATAATTGTGATCATCTTAATTATTGCATCCCCTAAAGTATGTAAAAGAACCCCTGTGACTAAAACAGTGGGAGTCACACCCCAGATTTGATGGTAAGAGAACAATTAGTAAGAGCTGACTTACCATTTTCGTGTTTCTCTGGACTAAATATTTTTAGTTATTTTTAAAACACAAATTACTTTGTGTCCAATAATTTAAAATGACCCCTTTCTACCACACAGAACCCATTTCAAAATATAACCATTCATCCCCTTTATAAATGACTCTCACAAATGTTAAGGAGTTGGGGTAAGCTTATCTTAATAAAATATTCATAAGCCACCTTCTTTCAGTCATTTCACATCCACCCACGCTGACATTTCACAAACCAAACTTTGCCATAATACCTATCAGCACCAAGTTTTTTCCACACATTTGTTCAGGACATCACAGAAATGCTCATACTTTTCAAAGGTTTTTTTTTTTTTTAAACTTACTCCCACACCTTAGTACAAAAGAAAACACAAGGTCAAGATTAAGAAAATGGCCTTACTTCTCTTGTCCCTTCCTTTCATGAATTTGAGCAGCACCTTCCTTCGCCTAGTGGGTGTTTAATTTCCCACTGGAATCGTGCAACTCTTTCAATTCATTGTCCTGCTTTATGCTAAGAAAAATTACATTACAATTGTTGACACTCCAGTGAGTATCAAATTATTTTCTGTATCTCTCATTGCAAGAATACTGACCCCTAGTAGCCAAAACTAACTTTGAGAAATTAAATAGTAGCTGTTAAAAGGTATGAGTCTTATCTACTATTTAGTTATCTGGACTGTACCTCATTTACTCCCAGAGCCACTTATCATCCATAATGCTCCTTTGTGGCTACTGGATATATAGGTATTTTTGTGCTAACTTATTATGAGGTCTCTTCTCATGTGAAATTTTACAAAAAAGGAATGTCATGAGTATGCACAGTTCTTGGTCTAATCTATAAATGAGACAGCCTGGCTGTGCTTTTCCAAAAGTCATTTTATGCCATAATCCTAAAAGGAAAGCAAACAGAATGACAACCTTTGCGCAGAAATATACATATATGTCACTATACCAGCAGCAGGGGGATGAACTGGATAATCTAATACTACAGATCTTTTGCATCTCTAATTTCTAGGAATCCTAAAGTGCAGTCAGTCATGCAATATATGGTGGGTGCTATTAAAAATTGGACATGTGCTGAGTGTATTTGTATGGTATTTGTGGCATTTTCACAAAGAATGCTTCAAAAAGCACAGTACATATAAATATCAGTGTCCAGTATACATTTATATATTAGTGACATCAGAGATCTACAACACTGAACTAATTTAATGAAATACATGGCACATTATGTCTTTAAAGCACATTCAATGACATTAACTAATTAACCCTCACAGCCACTCTGAGCTATTGTAGCTAAGCGTTATTATCCCCATTTTACAGATAGGAGGTTTGAGGCAGAAGTGAAGTCACTTGCCCAAAGCTTGCCAGCATGTCAATAGCAGATGCAAAGATTAAAATGAATCAGTCCCAGACCCTCGTTCACGTTACAAAGCTACTCATTTATGTAACATTGTGTTACAAACTAAACATGTAATTTAAAACCAAATGGATGTTAAGTGGAAGCTGAATAAATCTGAAAAGTTTTGTCTCAGCAGAGCACTAACTGCTAAAAGACTAGTACTACAAAAATGGAAATCCAAAAAGCGACCAACAATTGAAAACTGAAGCATAGACATCATAATCTTGGTCACAATGGAAAGAATTGTTTACCAAAACAGAAATACCCAAGAATGTCTCAAAGATATGGGATGCTTTCCTGGAAGTATCTGAATAATCCTATTAAATGCATGGCCCCCATCTCGCCTCCCTGTCCTCTCTATCCACTTTCTTCCCTCTCCTTTTCTACCCATCTCCTCTGAATTTTGCATCTATTAAGAACATAAGAAAGGCCGTACCAGGTCAGACCAAAGGTCCATCTAGCCCAGTATCTGTCTACCGACAGTGGCCAATGCCAGGTGCCCCAGAGGGAGTGAATCTAACAGGCAATGATCAAGTGATCTCTCTCCTGCCATCCATCTCCATCCTCTGACGAACAGAGGCAAGGGACACCATTCTTACCCATCCTGGCTAATAGCCATTTATGGACTTAGCCACCATGAATTTATCCAGTCCCCTTTTAAATATTGTTATAGTCCTAGCCTTCACAACCTCCTCAGGTAAGGAGTTCCACAAGTTGACTGTGCGCTGCGTGAAGAAGAACTTCCTTTTATTTGTTTTAAACCTGCTGCCTATTAATTTCATTTGGTGACCCCTAGTTCTTGTATTATGGGAATAAGTAAATAACTTTTCCTTATCCACTTTCTCAACATCACTCATGATTTTATATACCTCTATCATGTCCCCCCTTAGTCTTCTCTTTTCCAAGCTGAAGAGTCCTAGCCTCTTTAATCTTTCCTCGTATGGGACCCTCTCTAAACCCCTAATCATTTTAGTTGCCCTTTTCTGAACCTTTTCTAGTGCTAGAATATCTTTTTTGAGGTGAGGAGACCACATCTGTACACAGTATTCGAGATGTGGGTGTACCATGGATTTATATAAGGGCAATAATATATTCTCAGTCTTATTCTCTATCCCCTTTTTAATGATTCCTAACATCCTATTAGCTTTTTTGACCGCCTCTGCACACTGCGTGGACATCTTCAGAGAACTATCCACGATGACGCCAAGGTCTTTTTCCTGACTCGTTGTAGCTGAATTAGCCCCCATCATGTTGTATGTATAGTTGGGGTTATTTTTTCCAATGTGCATTACTTTACATTTATCCACATTAAATTTCATTTGCCATTTTGTTGCCCAATCACTTAGTTTTGTGAGATCTTTTTGAAGTTCTTCACAATCTGCTTTGGTCTTAACTATCTTGAGAAGTTTAGTATCATCTGCAAACTTGGCCACCTCACTGTTTACCCCTTTCTCCAGATCATTTATGAATAAATTGAATAGGATTGGTCCGAGGACTGACCCTATTTACACCACTAGTTACCCCTCTCCATTCTGAGAATTTACCATTAATTCCTACCCTTTGTTCCCTGTCCTTTAACCAGTTCTCAATCCATGAAAGGACCTTCCCTTTTATCCCATGACAGCTTAATTTACGTAAGAGCCTTCTTTATCTTAATATTTTTTCTTTAAATATTTGGATTTTTATAAACAAATTTTGTTTATAAATTTGTAATACAAATAATTGATTTATATTTTAACAATTTATATTTTACATATAGAATTAAATGTTTCAAGTATAGCTAAGGTTAGGTAGCAAATTGTTAATATATCATGAGAACTTTATGTATGCGTTGTTATTTCTGTATATACAGTATATTTAAAAAAAAACAAAAGTTAATAGGGAAAAAAAGATAGCAAAGCCAACCACTCAAGAGTTAGTAAATGGCAGAATTAAGCTTGCTTGTGCAACCTTAATTTGCCCCCCTTCCTCATATACAGTATGATGTAGTCTTTAATTACATGGTGATATACAACATTTTCCCCACAGGACTCCTGCCTCAGCCTGTGAACGGTGTATAGCTGCTCACTATTTCATTTGTATCCGCTTCATTCAGCATGTGACCCTAGGTCTTATTTACTGTGCATCATTCAAACCCTGCACTGAATACAACCGCTACTAATTTCCTCCTCAGCAGTTCTATGGCACTCTCATCCTAGTAGTTGAGTGCTTCACAAACATTAATTAATTTATCTTCACAACCTTTGAGTTAAGTGATATTGTTATTCTCTTTGTACAGTTGAACAACTGAGGAACAGAGAAATAAAAACCAAAATTTCCAAGTATCCACTAATTTTGGGTTCCCAACATGAGATAATCACATTCTGATTTTTCAATGTGTAATTGATATGGCAATTTCCTTGAAAAACTTTATTGAATGAAATTTAAATATCTTTGCAAAGTTTATGTATTATTGTAGGCCGGGACTGTATGTATCTCTAGGGGAAGATAAGAAGTAAGGCCTGGATGTTCAAAGAACATATTGAACAATGTGCCAGATAATAATGGACTTTTGGAACAATACAAGTGAAATGAATGTCCTCAGAAATATCCAGGGGTGGGGGTGTGAATGCAAATTCCCCACCTTACCCTGAAAAATATGCAAACATCCCGGATATTAGGCACAACCCTATCTTTAAAAATTGATTGAATGATTAAAGTCTGTCAAAGTTATTGTCACAGATCAGAGCACCTGCACCTGTCTTCCCTCTTTATGGTTCAGCAAGGGCACCCACTCCTAGGCTTCTGGCTCCTCAGCCGTCACTGTTGGATGGAAACATGTGTCTCTCTCGCTCCTGTCTAGGGTATTTCAGGGCTGCAAAGCTCCCTGACCACACTGACAACTCCCCAACAAAGTCAGACTGCCTAAGCGAGCCTGCTTTGCTTTTCTACTCCGAGATGATAAGACACACAGCTCTTCCTAAGCAAGCACATTTGTTCTTAAGGTAAAAGCTTTACAGAGAAAACATATTAAACAATAAAAGACCCTATGAACATGCTAATAAGCTCATCAGAGTTCCAACTTTGGGCTCTGGCTGGTGAACAGTCCTTCAAACCTACCAGTGGGTTTTTCGGTGGATACCAGTTTATAACCACTTGGCTCAGAACCAGCACACTCATAATCTGAGAGTTACTCCTTAATGCTGTTTAGACCTTTTGATGCTGGGAAGAGGTAATTTGTAGACAAATATCCCCTCCCAGGGTAAGCCTTCACAAGATCAGGTCCAGAGTGCCATTTGTCTTCACTTCCTCCCAGGGCCTCCGGGGGTGGGGGGCAAATGGGTCAATTTGCCCCAGCGGGGCCCCCACGAGAGTTTTTCGGGGGCCCTGGAGTGGGGTCCTTCACTCGCTCCGAGGGTCCCAGAAAACTCTTGTGGAGCCCGGGCCCCCGGAGCATCTTCTGTGGCAATTTGGCGGCGGGGCCTCCCCGCCGCCAAAGACCCAGGCCCCCTGAATCCTCTGGGCAGCCCTGCTTCATCCCAAGTATTTTCTAGGAAACGTACTCAAGTAACCATTCATTTCTGTCTTTGCCCATTGTTTAAAAGACTCCTGTGAAGCTCATAACACTTCCCAAGACTGATATTAGTCATGTCTCCTAGACAAGCTATGTACAATCCCACAATAACGAATAAACATTTGCATTTTTAATACAATGAGCTCCTAAGATACTTAAACTTAATTCAATAAGGTTTGTTCAGGATATTGCAGGAAATTGCCACCTCTATCACAGTTATAAGCAACAGAAAACAGGGTACAATAATAATGTCAGGCAACTTTAACTATAGGTGGCACTACAAGTTCCCTGTAGAATATAAAGCACAGTGCAAACATATTTCAAAACGGATTGCTATGAGTCTGGTGCACTTTTTTTCATGGTCTCCATCATAATGTTTATTAGAGGAGTATTTAAATAAATGTATGTTTTCACAGAGGTTCATTTTTGTCTGTATATTACATACAGTATACTTTATGGACCAAGTTTCCTAAAGGAACAACTACTTTTTTTGTGAGCACAAACTGTGCCTGTAAGTTTGTACCCACACTTCCAACTGTGGGCGTAAATCTAAGTAACTAGCCAGTATAATTGATTCTTAGCTGTGGCTGTGGTCATGTCAGGGACTGTGTATTTGATTCTGCTGTGACTTTCTCACCGCACATTACTACCCACCATCACAATAAAGTTTATTTGAAAAAAATGTACAGTAGCATTAAGTTTTAAGAGAGACACTTATTTCATTTTTAAAAGTCTCCCTTATACAAGCTTCTGTGGTTTTTATTAGGGACTTGGACACCAATCTAGGTAAACGCTGAAGCACATGCATAGCTTTCAGAAGCTGAATAGTGCTAATTAAGTCAATAGAACTACTTTTGTGCTTAAACTCACACACATGCTTAAGCACTTTGAAGTATGGGGAGCTTGATCATGGTGATATAGGACTTCATTGGATGAGGAATGTGCCCTAAAATGCTAACAGTTTTCTCAAAGGTGTTCAGATACCCCAGTGATTAGTGCTGTATAAAAATATAGATGGGAGATAGATTCTAACTGCTCAACTACACGAAATAAACAAAACCAAAAATCAAACTTTGCAAAAACACACATAAATAGCACACACATATTAAGGAACAGCTTAACTATAATTGCCTCAGATAGATCTGTGCAATGCCCATGGAACGGAATGTGTGAGTTTTGCCCCTGTGTATAACCCATCTAATGAGTTGAAGGGTACCAAATTATATTCTGGGGAAAGCCAGCATGTCTGATGCTTTCACAGTGGATACAAGTCCCATCTTCTTTCTAGTAGCAGGTAATGGATGCATCTGTATGCATTTTGAAATTGCTGAGCAATGGTGAATCATAGGTTAATTGTACAGAATTATCTGAAGAGGAATTAAATCTGTCTGCCTGGGATCAGTTTATCTCATCTGAGTCCTGAAGTCCCAGGTCCACAGAGCCCAGATCTGGTTGTACTAGATTTGGGAAAGGAGAACAGAGTAAGGGTTGTTGGGATGTAAGGGATGGCCTAAGAAGGAAGAACCTAAGGAAGTTTAATTTTTCCTTCTGTAACCCTTCTGCCAGGTGCCAACAGAAGCAACAAAGGCTGGGTTAAATGTGCCTAGGGGACTTTTTTGAAAAATAGATAAAACTGGAGGCTTGACCCCTCACCCTGAGCTGTACTCTTATTTCTGGCTCTGGGAAGTTCCCTGGTTACCTTTGCAAACAGTTTTCCCCCTACTTACAAGTACTCATGTTTGTTGGGAACATGGAACACAACTATTTTTTATTTGGGGGAAAATGGGGAAACAGTCAAAAGAAAAATGCCCCCCCACCCCAACCCCCCACGTGTGTGTATGTTTGCATATACAGAATTGAGAAACTCAAATTAATATATTAGATTTTGGTCACACATACACCATCACTGAGTTCCAAATATTAAATGTCCAGCTGATGGAGGTCCAGAACCTGTCTCACCAAAGCTCTATCCATCAAAACCCTGCACAATTCCAAACATCCTGTCATTAGTACTGTACTGTTAATCTGTTATCACATTTACACATCACAGCAACCAAATTCCAACCAAAACAATACAAGGAAGCCATTCAGAGCAGTCTTTTTCCCTGTCTCCCCAACAGATGGAACATAGAGTCCATACCTCTGGGTCTTCTCGCCATGGAACTTACGCAATAGAATAATTCCTTTTTCTTTGCTTTTTCTCTTCTGTCCAGCATCCCACTTTGTCCATTTCCTCATGATCTTATCTTCTGCCTATCCAGTGATCCCATCAGTCAGTGTTGCTATAACCTACAAGAGAGACAAGGAAAAGATTTCATTTCACCTGCCCCTTGGTTTAATTTTGTTTAGAACACAGTTACCATTCACAGAAATGTCTACAGCGCAAAGCCCTCCCAGACAGAAATAAAATGGAGCCTGTCTGATGCCCAAATAGTCCAGTAAAACTGTACTTCCATGCCTAACTGTTATGTTCACAGAACTAGACACATGGCAAAGGGAAAATATTATAATTAAAATAGAACTCACTGAAAATCACACATTTACATTTTGGGTGCTCATGTATTTTGCATCTCTCTACTTAATATGCTTCTATGGAAAAAGGGCCAAGGCCCAAATAAAAGATCAACAGTCATTCCAATGTACTTCTAAAAACGTATAATGAATTTGATGCCTCAATACCAACTGAGGGAGAGCACTGAGAAGTGAGTCATAAAAACAAGAAAGATAGTGTAACATTTCTGGCTGTTCTTGTCCCAAGTGTGCCAATCGTGAGGCTAAAAACCTGTAAGTGGTTAGGTCTAGTAAATAAAATATACATTATAAATAGAGAGATTATGAGTTCTAAAAGAAGGAGTATTGTGGAAAACACAATTATACAATGTGCTCAGGTACGTTCATTAGAAAAGGATAGTGAACTAAGCCATTACAAAATATAAAGTTTCAGAGTAGCAGCCGTGTTAGTCTGTATCTGCAAAAAGAACAGGAGTACTTGTGCCACCTTAAAGACTAACAAATTTATTTTAGCAGGAGCTTTCGTGAGCTGCAACTCACTTCTTCGGATGCATAGAATGGAACACACAGACAGGAGATATTTATACATACAGAGAACATGAAAAGGTGGAAGTATGCATACCAACAGGCAGAGTCTAATCAATTGAGATGAGCTATCATCAGCAGGAGGAAAAAAAACTTTTTGAAGTGATAATTAAGATGGCCCATAGAAGGTGTGAGGAGAACTTAACATAGGGAAATAGATTCAATTAGTGTAATGACCCAACCATTCCCAGTCTCTGTTTAGGCCACAGTTAATTGTATCTAATTTGCATATTAATTCGAGTTCAGCAGTTTCTCTTTGGAGTCTGTTTTTGAAGTTTTTTTGTTGCAAAATTGCCACCTTCAAGTCTGTCACTGAGTGGTTAGAGAGGTTGAAGTGTTCTCCCACTGGTTTTTGAATGTTATGATTCCTGATGTCAGATTTGTGTCCATTTATTCTTTTGCGTAGAGACTGTCAGGTTTGGCCAATGTACATGGCAGAAGGGCATTGCTGGCACATGATGGCATATATCACATTGGTAGATGTGCAGGTGTACGAGCCCCTGATGGCGTGTCTGATGTGATTAGGTCCTATGATGGTGTCACTTGAATGGATATGTGGACAGAGCTGGCATCGGGCTTTGTTGCAAGGATAGGTTCCTGGGTTAGTGTTTATGTTGTATGGTGTGCGGTTGCTGGTGAGTATTTGCTTCAGGTTGGGAGGCTGTCTATAAGCGAGGACTGGCCTGTCTCCCAAGATCTGTGAGAGTGAGGGATCATCTTTAAGGATAGGTTGTAAATCTTTGATGATGCACTGGAGAGGTTTTAGTTGGGGGCTGTAGGTGATGGCTAGTGGCGTTCTGTTATTTTCTTTTTTAGACCTGTCCTGTAGTAGGTGGCTTCTGGGTACTCTTCTGGCTCTGTCAATCTGTTTTTTCACTTCAGCAGGTGGGTATTGTAGTTCTAAGAATGCTTGATAGAGATCTTGTAGGTGTTTATCTCTGTCTGAAGGATTGGAGCAAATACGGTTGTATCTTAGAGCTTGGCTGTAGACAATGGATCGTGTGGTGTGTCCAGGATGGAAGCTGGAGGCATGTAAGTAAGTATAGTGGTCAGTGCGTTTCCGGTATAGGGTGGTATTTATGTGACCATCGTTTATTAGCACAGTAGTGTCTAGGAAATGGACCGCTTGTGTGGATTGGTCTAGGCTGAGGTTGATGGTGGGATGGAAATTGTTAAAATCACGGTGGAATTCCTCGAGGGCTTCTTTTCCATGAGTCCAGATGATGAAGATGTCATCAATGTAGCGCAAGTAGAGTAGGGGCATTAGGGAACGAGAGCTAAGGAAGCGTTGTTCTAAGTCAGCCATAAAGATGTTGGCATACTGAGGGGCCATGCGGGTACCCATAGCAGTGCCACTGACTTGAAGATATATATTGTCCCCAAATGTGAAATAGTTGTGGGTGAGGACAAAGTCACAAAGTTCAGCCACCAGGTTAGCCGTGATATTATCAGGGATACTGTTCCTGATGGTTTGTAGTCCATCTTTGTGTGGAATGTTGGTGTAGAGGGCTTCCACATCCATAGTGGCCAGAATGGTGTTTTCTGGAAGATCATCTAGACCACGGTTACACAGTGTGTCCAAGATAGTTCTAGGCATTGAAACTAGACATCATCAAATCAAGATCCTTGCCTTTTCATCTGTTTGTATAGCACCTAGTGCAAAGGGGCTCTGATCGTAACTGGGGCATCTGGGCACTAATGCAATTCAAGTATTGCCTGGATAGTAGGATGGTGAAATGTTCTACTGAACATGCTATTTAACACATTTCACTATCTTACTATCCAGCAAGAGTATGGGACAGTCATAAAGAGTAAAACTTAGGACAGGAGGTTTAGATAGCTGCCCTGAGAGTCACCAGACCAGCTCCTGGCTTGCAAATTGGCTGGAATCTAGCAGAGAAATGACTCATTGATGCATGTGGCTTAATCAGGCTCTAGTTCAGGCACAACTCATCACCTTACACACCACTTTTCCCCTCGGAGATTGGGAAATATATCTGGACAACCACAGCAATTGCTTAGCTGGAAAATCTCCTTACATATTTTCCTAATGTGATTTTAGTCATCTTTACTCCAATTTTGCAGCTTGAAAGGCAGCGTTGCCTAGTGATAGTGCACTGGATGTAGGACACAGGAAATCTAGGTTGTATTTCTAGTTTTGCAATTGACATGCTGTGTGCCTTTGGGCAAGTCACTTGACCTCTCTCTGATTTGGTTTCACCTCCATCTCTTTGTCTGTCTTGTGTGGGTTACATTTATTTATATTGTAAGCTCTTCTGTCTCTCGCTTTGTGTATGGCCATGACCTTAGTTGGGGCTGATAGATGCTACAGTGATATAAATAATAAATAATAAATAATAATAATAATAATAATGAGGAAATACAGAGGAGCGACCAGCCAGTTCTACACAGGCCAATGGAGACCAGAAGTCTCTATTCGATGGCTTATCAGTGATTTGCACAGAACCATAATAATTTCTCTTGTTACAATATAGATGCAAGATTAAA